>NC_137938.1:5045470-5726470 GCF_963969265.1 Rhamphochromis sp. 'chilingali'
ATAAAAACGCGCACAAGATAAGAAGTTGCAAGGCGTGTTTGCGTACATAAGATTTTCTGGAGGAGGACAGACATTTGTTTAGAACTCTTAAAGATGTCGAAGAAGCAAGCTCCTTTAAGCAATTACTTTGGTTTTCCTCCACCTCCAAAGAAATGTCAGAAGGAGTCCGAACCACAAAAGAAGCACGTATTCTTGGAAAAGTGGTTGCAGGAGGTGAGCTGGCTTCAAACAAATGATGAACGCACAGAGATTTGGTGGAGAATGTGCCGTGAAAATCCCACTCTAGCGGACAAAAACAGAATCAGAAAGGGTTTTATTGCCAAATGTTGAGCAGGTTTACAACATTAGGAAATTGCTGCGGTGCTTCAGTGCAAACATACTGTTATAAATTAAGCTTAAATAGACATGAAAATAAAAATGAGAATAAGAATTAAAAGTGCTAAGTAGATAGATATATATATACACATGATATATACATGATATATACATGAGTGCAGGTGGTGATCAGTGCCAAACATGGAATGATGCAGTGACACAGCGTAGGGTCATGTGTTAGTGGCGGGGACAGTCATACGGTTATTGTTCATGTGTTCAACAGCAGAGGGGAAGAAACTGTTCTTATGGCGAGAGGCTCTGGTGCGAATGGACCGGAGCCTCCTGCCTGAGGGGAGCAGGTCAAACAGACTGTGTCCAGGGTGAGAAGGGTCAGCTGTGATCCGAGCTGCACGCCCCAGTGTCCTGGAGGTGTACAGGTCCTGCAGAGATGGGAGTCTGCAGCCAATCACCTTCTCAGCAGAGCACAACACGCTGCAGTCTCTGTTTGTCCCTGATAGTGGCTCCAGCGTACCACACGGTGATGGAGGAGGTGAGGATGGACTCGATGATTGCAGTGTAGAATTGCATCATCGTCCGTGTTGGCAGGTTGAATTTCTTCAGCTGCCTCAGGAAGTACATCCTCTGCTGGGCTTTCTTAATGACGGAGGTGATGGTGGGCTCCCACTTCAGGTCCTGGGTGATGGTGGTACCCAGGAAGCGGAATGAGTCCACAGAGGTGATGGGGGTGTCAGTCAGGATGATGGGGGGGAGTGGAGCTGTGTGCTTCCTGAAGTCCACAATAATCTCCACTGTCTTCTGGGCATTCAGTGCCTTTTATATGGACGCAAACGCGTGTTGCAACTTCTTATCTGGTGCGCGTCTTTTATTTTGACAGCGAATGCGCACCTGCGGACCACTTATGTGCACCTGTGTAAATAACATAATGTTCTGCCGGGTGTGTTGTTGGTTTTCCCTCGATTTCTGAGTCGACAAGCGCCTTTGTTACTGGGACCAGTCATTTTAAGAAAGGCCCCCATTAGAACCCATGAGAAATGCAAGAAACGCATTATTGCTCAGTCTGCAATATCTTTCCCATGTTACGATTCGGTGTTGTCAGTGTTTTGTTTTAGGCGTGACTGTTATGTGTTTCCTGCTTTACGTCTCTGTGTCATACTTCCTGTTTTACGTTGAAGGTCTGTGTCTTATGTGAATGTGTTCAGTTTACGCTTCCTTGTCTCGTCAGTTCTTATTTCCCCCAGCTGTGCTCTCCTTCTGTGTCTCATTCCCCTCGTTACTTCCCAGTGTATTTAAACCCTGTGTTTCTCTGAGTCAGTGTCGCGTCGTCCCTCATGCTGTGTGGATCTCCCTGTGAGTTCTTAGTTTGTTGTTTCCCAGTTTAGTTTGTATGTTTGTCTTACCAGCAAATAAAGCTGCGATTTTTGAGTTCATCCCCTGAGTCCGTGAGTCTTGCATTTTGGGTCCAACTCCCGCCTGCTGCACAGCAATTCATGACAAGAGTGGCCCGTTGAAATGGGATGGATTCAAGTGCAGTTTCAAAACCGGAGGCTTGAGGTCCGGTGTAACAAAAGAGTCTTTATTCACAAGGCTAGGAAGTTAACAGAAAACTCAGACTAGTATTAAGGAACGTAAACTAGATGTCTGGGGCAAGAGAAACTATGACCATAACAGAACTATGACTAGATTGCAGGGACGACTGGGTGCAGGGACAGAGCAGGGGAAACTGTGGCTGGCCAGGGCACTGAAACAGAGAGAGCAGTCAGGGGAATTCCACAGAGAGCTGCGAGTGCATCCGAGAATTATTACACTGAGCTGCCTTACGTGCTTGCAGGTGGAGGTTGCTTGGAGGAGGGAGGCAGGAGACAAAGGTCCAGGTGGGTACTGCGTGCAATGCAGGGAGGCAGGCAGGAGAGACTGGCAGTTTGAAAAGGGAGAGGTTACCGGCAGCTGCAAACTTGAATCCAGGAGAGCTTGATAGGTGGGTTCCAGATGCTGACACATAATGATACACCAAGGAACAGACGTGAGGCCGAGAACTGACCAAAGTTGGCAGATAATCTGGCGAAGACTAGTTGTGTGCGCAGGTCATAAATACTGCCGGTATGATTGCCATCAGGTGAGGAACAACAAAGACTCCACCCAGAGGGGAGGAGCCGATGCCGTGGAAAACTACTCAGACGATGACGCCACCCCCCCCCCCCCCCCCCCCCCCCCGTCAAGGGTCGACCCCTGGCGACAGAGCCACCCCCGGCCCGCGCTGAGCCCTGTAAAAAGCAGAAAGCAAAGCAGGATCCAAAATCAACGAACGGTATAATCTGAAGACATGCTCAGTTAAAACCTTGGCTGTTTCCGTGGTGGTGGGAAGTTTGTTTTTAGAGCAATGAAGTGTGCCGCTTTGGAGAATCTATCTACTACTGTCAACCATAAGGTCCGGAGGGCAGAATCAACCCAGCGAAGACTCCAATCCAGCCGTCTGGACGACTTTGGAAAATATGAAGGAGGGCATACATTTTTGAATTAACTCTGCTTTATTAGTTTTACAACTTTGCCTAATGATAAAGATCTCCTCCATAGTGATTCATACTACATCAGAGTAGTAAAGTAACAGATAAACAATTCAATGACAGTTGTTACTTTAGAAATTTTTCATCAATCAGCAAAAGAACTTTTTCTAACTATGGGACAGTCTGGGCAGTAAGCTACCAGAATGTTTTCAGTAAATTTACACATTTATGTTTTTTTTTTCTGGTTAACATTGGTTAACACTGGTTAACATTAGCTAATAACGAGCATAATACTAACTGCAGCCACATCAGAGCTGTTAGCATGTTGAAATGGGGCTGCATAACCTGTTTACGTAGGTAAACAGGTTATTGTAATGTTTGTGTTTTTCTACAAAGAACGCTAAAAAGAAGTCACAGTATATTTTTATGCCTATGTTCATGGAGGGGTTAATTTGTTAAAATGTATGAATTTTAATAATAAGCATAACTAAAAAATCTTAGTTGTTTAATAAGTTTAAATATTATGTCACTATCCTTTCTTTAGGATAGCGTTGCCATATAAGATGTAGAGTTTAAGTTGGCTGCCAGAGTTTAAATATATTAACTATACATATTCATCATCTGTTTATTTAGTTTATTGTGAGGTAATTCATTAAATTAATTATTTAATATTATTTTAGTGGTTTTAATGCAATACGTATGTCTTGCATTTTGCTAAGTGGATTAAAAAATCTTGCAGTCTGTAGGCATTAGCATCTGTCCATAGAATTCCTATAAGGTTGGAATGTGTAAAGACATAATGGAATTCACTTGTTCCCCTTGTTTTCATATGACACAGTTTTCATGTCTTTGAATTCCCCTTGTTTGGATGTGCTGCACAGCATCACTCACACTCATTGACCCAACAAGTGAAAGGTTCAGATCACAAACCAGTCCATCTGCTCAGATCAACGAAAGGTTGTGACCTTCAAATTGGTATTTTACTGACTTTCATGCCACTCTCCTCCAAAATAATCACCGTGTTTTTCACACAGCCACAGGAGATCAGAAAGATATCCCACCAGCATCACTTCTGCAAACAGACTTTATTTCCTGGACAGTGTTATTTATGAAATGGCTTTAGAGAAAAGGCTGTAATTGCAGTGTGATAAGGTGCACAAACTGCGACTGTAATTGTCATTTTCCACTTAGAAACCACCATGCAAAACAAAATCTGACAGATATAATCTAATTTTCATGAAACTACTTACCTGCTTCCTTCTCTGTGCTCCCACATCAGGTATGATCCCTGGGGCTGTCAGTGTTGTGACAGGCTGTAAAGAAATGAGTCTGCCTGCCTCATTTGGTCAGTATGTGGCAACATCACAGCAGGCTGCAGGAAAGATAAAGTCAAAATCTTGACTGGGCATACATGGGCGTTCACTCACACACACACAAACACACAGATGAGGGAGTTATAATGTATCAATATCAAAGGCATAATTTCCCTTGAGGTCAGATTATCTGTGCTTGCAACAGGACATTAATAACATTAAAAAAGGAATAGTCATAATGCAAAGGTGATCTTTTACAAATCAGTGTATAATGTTGTCAGCAGCTCAGACAAGATGGTTTTCTGACAGAAAGAGTTGATATATAGGTATAGATATATATAGAAAAATACAATGATGGATCAATTTCTTGAAAAACATTTTATGCAAAACAGCAGGATGACTGGCTTTTAGGGATGGGTATCGAAAACCGGTTCTTGTTGAGAACCGGTTCCCACTGTTTCAATTCCTTGGAATTGTTTGCCTTTTTTGCAAACGATTCCCTTATCAATTCCAATCGCCCCGAATGACGTCACCACGTTGCGGAGTGTCATTTACCTGGTAGGAAACATGGCAGCTCAAATGCTCAAAAGGTTAGTTATACTTGCAACAGGGCAATTTGAAAAGTAGATATTTCATTTAAGGGAGGAAACACTACGAATACGCAAAAGCATTTGCTCACAAAACACGTGATGACCTTAAATGAATGTCATGTTTTTAATTCCGCTCCGGACTCGTGAATCTCAACCCAGCAGCAGCGGTAACAGTAATGCGGCAGGTAAATAATCAACTAACAGTGCATATTATATAAGTGAGATCTGCCTTATTACAAAACCTGCCATTACTGTGCATTTAGGTGACCATGATGAGAGAGACAGAGAGAGTCTGGATGGCTCAGATGCTGGCAGTTCTCGCTGCAGCCTACCGTTAGCGTCTCCTTTCAGGCCAGGATAGACGAATGTCACCGAGCAGTGACTAAGTTTGTGGTAAAAGGCTTGCACCCATTTGCCACAGCAGATGCCCCCGATTTTCGGTAAGTGAATGTGTTTAATTGTAGGCAGGGACATTACTGGATATTCTTGTGTAATTGCTACAGAATAATTTATGTTATGCTTTGTTATTGCTACAGAAGAATATTTATTTTATTATTTTACATTTACAGTTTTTTTTCCTGGGGACCCTGTGACACCCCATTGAAGAGCCATAGGCTGGATCTCTTAAGATCTCACTGTTGGGTTTGTAAGGCCATGTTACTCCTAAATTTCTATCTTGTTCAAAGAGAAGATATAAAACAAAGTTCTAAGCTAATCGACCTTAGTGTTCTCCTTTGTTTAAAAAGAATCGATAAGAAAATCGATAAAGAATTGAATCGTTAAACAGAATCAAGAATAGAATCGGAATCGTGAAAATCTTATCAATACCCATCCCTACTGGCTTTACTTTAAGTTTACACAGATCAGGCATAATACCACCTGCCTAGTATTGTGTTGGTTCCCCCATGCAGGCCTGTTTGGAGTCCAAATAGGCCTGCATGGACTCCCCTAGACACCGGAAGGTGTGCTGTTGTAAATAGCACCAAGATGTTAACAGATCAGGTGCTGCAAGTTGTGAGACAGGGACTCCATAGATCAGACTTGGTTGTCATCGGCACACGCACACACAAACACATCTCTCTCTCTCTCTCTCTATATATATATATATATATATATATATATATATATATATATATATATATATATATATATACACACATGTATATACTCAATCATTCCTCAACTATTTTTACTTTGTAGCACGGCACATTATCCTACTGAATGAAAGAGACCATCGGGGAATACTGTTTCCATGAAACTGTGTTTCATTTGCCAAAATAGTATATTACTTTCACCAACTTACCTTCTTCCCATAGTGCATCCAGGTGTCAGGTATTTTTCAGTTAAGCGATGCACATGTACCCATCACGTGATGTCAAAAAACAAACAAACCATTATTCATCAAACCAGTCAGGCAACCTTCCATTTTTACCTACAGGCTACAGCCTGTACAGCCAGGCTACAGGCTACCAATACAAATCCATATCCTAATGAGGACATGCATGATCTTTCTCTTAGTATTTATGTATGAAAACAAAGCCAACAACACAAATCAAGGATGAAAACCAGACTTTAAAGTGATGCCACATTCATTGATTACTGTAGAAACATGAACAGGTAGCAATGGAGACTGCAGCCTGACTGCTCATCAGTTTGCTACCTCGTATTGAAGTTCGTATTGAAGGCAGCTGGATTCATCGCAATGGACAGCTCACTTTATCACGGTGCTGTGTTGGAGTCAGCATTTACTGAGCTTTAACATCACTCTGGGTTCTTGGCTAGCTTAGCATTAGCATGCTGTCTCTGCAGGTCCTTGCGAAGAGCTGAAGTTGTGTTAGCAGTATGATGCAGTGGGATCGATAGGCAGGCAGACTAACGATTTCAAGGAACTGGACTGCTGGACTACTGGGATTCCAATCCCTATCGTTGGGCGTTAAAATGGACTCTAACTCATATGTCTCATAGCAGTTTGATCATTAATTGTTTTGGCAGTTTGAGCCACTCCCCATGTGCATCAGAGAACCTTGCCTGCCCATGATCCTGTGGCTGGTCCACCATTGTTTCTAGTGATGTGTCGGTCACGAACAAAATGGCTCTTAGAGCCGTGACGTGAACGACGTGAGCCGGCTCCTTATCGCGAGCTGTGTTTGTTTTTTTTCTTTCTCTCACCCTCTTCTCTCTCTCGCACTTTTTTTCCGCTTCACTCCCCACTAGTGATGGGATTTCCGGCGTTTTTAGAGAACCGGCTCTTTCGGTTCGGCTCACTAAAACGAGCCGGCTCTTTCGGCTCCGAACTGGCTCTTCAGGTTGTTTTGTTACTTTAATTCATTTATTATTAACAATAATATAAAATTACGCAAAAAAGGAATTACTAATGTAAAAAAAAAAAGTGGTTTTATTTATATATGTTTATATATAAATATATGCGGTGGCCCCTAGAGACAAAACACGTACAAACTCCAAAAAGCACATACAAACTCCAAAACACATTTCTAGCATGAACTGAACCTCCAAAACAGAGCTACCTAGATCACTTAAATTACACAATTGAAAACATGAAAGCATATGTGTATTGTTTGTGTATTTATACACAAGCATTCATATATAGTCAAATAAAAAAAAAAAAAAAAGTTCCTTTACCTGTTATTACCACACACCAAATCCGGTCGTTGGTACTTGCTGGCTTGTGTAGCCACTAGGTAACAAAAGCTCAACACTGCCCCTAGCATCCTGGAGGACTTCTGTTGTCTTTTGTACGCGTTTTGAGTTTTTATGTGCTTCTGAGTTTTTACGTGTTTTGGAGTTTGTACGTGTTTTTACGTGTTTTGGAGTTTGTACATGTTTTGGAGTTTGTACGTGATTTGAAGTTTGTACATGCTTTGTCTCTAGGGGCCACCGTAAATATACTTTTATTTATTCACTCCACATAAAATGTAATAAATAAATCATATAATACAAAAATCAACTATTCACATTTCAACTTTTAACTATTTAAATTTTCAGCTTTTTCCTTTTACAAATTTTCTCTGTCTCTCCCTCCTGCTCCGTTCCTGTGCTACTGAGTGTAACTACCGCCCCTCCCCCCTCCTCCCAGCGTAAAGCACAAGGCTCGCGTGCGGAGTGAAGCGGGAAAAAAAGTGCGAGAGAGAGGGTGAGAGAAAGAAAAAGAAAAAAAAACGCGGCTCGTGATAAGGAGCCGGCTCGCGTCGTTCACGTCAAAGACCCGGCTCTAAGAGCCATTTCGTTCGCAACCGACCCATCACTACTGTATTCATATAGCAACTGATACATCATTGTGTTTACATATGTAGCTCAGCCCACATGTATTTTTTCATCAGGGTTGCCGATTAGCAGATATCAGTACTTCCAAATGAGCCGTTAATGTCACGGTCCTGAGTCTCCTGACCCAGCATTTTTAGTTCTTTGTGATGTTTGTATTATTGTACTTGTGTGAGTTATTCTATGGTTTCTAGTTTCGATCCCTTGCCCTTCATGTTTCTCTGTGTCCCCTCTGTTCTGTGTAAGTCTGTGTCGACACAGACTTACACAGAACCGAAGAAGAAGACACAGAGGGGAACTCAAACATGCAGATCTGCATGTTTGAGTTCCCCTCTGTGTCTTTCGGTTCTTAGAGTCCTCTGCCTTATGGTTTATGTCTGTGTTTCTTAGTTGTTGTCTCCACTGTGTCAAGTTCGCGTCTCTGTGTGATCCTTCCTGTTTTACTTTGAAGGTCCGTGTCTTATGTGAATGTGTCCTGCTTTGCTTTTCTCGTCAGTCCTGATTTCTCCCAGCTGTGCCCTCCTTCTGTGTCTCATTCCCCTCGTTACTCCCCAGTGTATTTAAACCCTGTGTTTCTCTGAGTCAGTGTCGCGTTGTCCCTCATGCTGTGTGGATCTCCCTGTGGGTTTAGTTTGCGAGTTTCCAGTTTAGTTTGCTTTGTATGACTTTCTCCTGCCAGCGAATAAAGCTGAGTTCTTTGTGTTTAAACCTTGTGCCTGAGTGCCTGCATTTTGGGTCCAACTCCTGCCTGCCGCACAGCGTTTCATGACAGTTAAGCGTGATTTGTGTGATCTGCCTTTTGGCAAAGCAATTGTGGGTGAGAAGATTCGACACATTCATGGGACTTATGACTGTGAAGGTTCTCAGTCATCCAGGTTGTCGTAGTCTAAGGAGCTTGAAAAGAAAAGCGTCTGGACTTGTAGTTTTCTTGAAGACGTTTCACCTTACATGCGGGCTACATACCAGTGGATATGTAAACGCAATGATGTATCAGTTTTTATTCATGGGCCTTCATCACAGCATATACAAGATGTTACATGTTGCAGAGTTATCGTTTGGTCACAGCTGTAACTACAAACCTTTTCTCTATTTTCTCACTGACACATGCATGGTATTAGTAATTCTAACTTTTAGAAAGCATCAGGTCCTGTAAAAAGTGTAGCATGTTGTCATTATCTGCAAAAAAACCTATTATTATGCCTTTATAAATGCATTAGCGAAAAAAAAATGCTGATGTCCCTCTTACAAATCCACATATGCACACACTGAACTACTATAGAAGCAATTACACAGCATTTAGCAATCCGATCTTTAAGTGATGACGTGACGAATTCTGCTTCCGGGCCCAAAGTAGTCTGCATTTAATAAGGCTGTTGTGTTTTTAAAATGTTTTAATGCTTTGTATCTTGTTGTCACGGCTGCCGAGGCGAGCCGTGTGGAGTTGGAAGAAGGACCTAAGATGCAAGCAGTGGATGAGATGCTAATGAGGTTTATTTACAAAGGTGTAGTGGCAAACAAGCAGTGGGGCATGACAAATAACTGAAGACACCTAAACTGGGGGAACTAAAAATAACAGACCTGGGAGCATACGACAAAGGGATGAGAAGCAGAGAGACGCAGACGAGGAACAGGACAACGTGGAACACAGGGTAACGCAGACTGACACGAAGTAACACAGACGAACTGGCAACAGGCAGGAGAACACAAAGGGCTTAAATACACACACCAGTAATCAGGGGATGAGAGACAGGAGGGCAACACAGCTGGGAGGAATCAGAGCTGACGGGACAAGGGAAATGTGAAGTGAACACACTCACATCAGACAGAGACCTTCACAATAAAGCAGGAAACTCAAACACGGGGAACCAAACAAGACAGAACTAAACAGACAGCTTCACAAACAGACGGGGTGACACCAAAGACAGACAGAGACACAGACGCAGACTCAAAGGCAGACCGAATATAACACATAGAACTCAAACAATAATAATCATCATCATAATAATAAACTAGAAAATGATAACAAACTAAAAGCGCTGGGGTCACCGACCCAGGACCATGACACTTGTTCTATTTAATCTCAACAAGCCCCTAAAAACAGTCAGTGATCACTGTCGGCTTCTCTCGGTTTTTATTACCACTAATCATTTTAAAGCTCAGTTTTTAAACCCTTACGACGTAACTACAGCCCAGCCCAAGCAGCAGTATATTAATAACTAACCTTGTATTGTGGATGGATTATCTCGGTGGTTCTCCTGACTGACGTTTGGTCCGTTTACAGCAGGGGTCGGCAACCCTAGGCACGTGTGCCACAGTTGGCACGCGAAAGGTTAACTGATGGCACGACCATAGCTGGACTGGCCATTGGGCATACCGGGTATTTGCTCGGTGGCCCGAGGATTATTTTTTTTGTAACGGTATAAACAATAAAAGGTGGTGGATTGGCCAGATGCTGGCCGGTGTGTAAAAATAACTCCGTTGTTTAGTGGTGGCTATGGCGGAGCTTCCACAGATTCAGTAAAATTAACAAGTGAGAGGGGGGGCAGAAGGAGGAGAGACCCGAGGCAGCCGCCGGTCCGAGTGTCAGGTGAACTGAAGTTCAGGTAAGAGGTTATGACTAGGGATGGGTATCATTTAGGTTTTATCCGATACCGGTGCCAAACCGGTACTTTTGAAACGGTGCCGGTGCTTAAACGGTGCTCAAACCGGTGCTTAAAGAATGGAGAACACAAAATTGGTCCAAAAACCTCTCATGTTCAGCTGTTTTTTTGTAAAAAGATAACAATGTTAGCCTTTTCTGCAGCTATGGGGCATATATGGTATTACTCTTGGCTGGAAGCAGTGCAATGGAAAAACACAAACTTTGTCCAAAAACCTCTCATGTTTAACTGTTTTCCACTTTTTCTTTGGTCATTTTAGCCTTTTTGGCCAGGGTGAAGGGAGTATCTGCCATCAAACAAGAAGACAGCCTCATGTAGCTATGATGATGTTTGCTAGTTCACCTTACATGCATTAATGTAATAACGTGGTTAGCCTACTCAACGTAAATTACACTAGAACAACATTAAGCTACTCACGCATAGAAGAACGGCTGCTGCTGCCATCATCATCCGTCATCATTTCTGCTACACTGGCAGGGCTAGGGGCCAGGACTCTCCTCTTCGGGTTTTTGGGGGATGTTGCTAACTCCGGGTCCGATAACAGGCACCACACCCGCAGTAGATGGGTGTGGTGCCAAAGCCTGATGTGGGCCAAAGCCTGGCATAGCCTGTAACATTATTATGATGGACACATTTTATGAGTGAGCTTGACTTTAAGTGACTTACAGGTTTCTTTGAAAAATACTTTCTTATATCCAGGTTCTTCCTTTTTGCCGCCATCCTCCTCTCCTCCTTGCAGGTCTTCGCAGCGCAGGCTTGCCGATGCTAAAACTAAACGAAGCTTCCTGAAAGGCACAGCCAATCACATTGGCCATATTCGTCACATGAGGTAGGACTCCAGTGGAGAACGTAATTTAACTCTTTCAGCACCGCTAGGTGAATAAGACGCTGACAGATCATTTTTTCATTTCTATCGGATTTGTTTTTCTTTACTCGAAGAGATCAAATTATTGGTGGGGACAATTCAATAATCGCTGGATATTGGTGTGGACATGTCCCTTCTGTCCATGCCAAATCTACGCCCTTGAGCTGGTGTTAGCTGAGGCTAGTTCATAGACTGCTGTCAGAACTGCACATGATTATTTGAAGCTAGCAGATTGTTAATGCTATCCATCAAGTCTAACAGTCTATGAACTAACCTCAGCTAATGCCAGCTAATAATGTTAGCTCTGTGGCGAGTAGCCTTCAGTAATAGTAATAAATCACACAGCAATAGTACATCGGAGATACTGAAGTGGCACATAACCCAGGTAGCTACCACAACTAAAACAAGCTAGTTGCAGTAGGCGAACGTTAGCTTTTTTTAAAAAAGAACTTACTTCCGGATGTTTCTGTAGGTTGGAGTCTTTTGACGCTGAGATCAGCTTGTTTGCTTGCAAACAGAGTTTGCATTGACCGGTCAGATTTCGCCCATCCCTTTCTTCTTTAAATTAGAAGTCGTGTTGGAATTTCCAAGTAAGAAATGCATTGCTGCCCATGCACTGCTGGCTATGTTGTGCTGGCTTCTGGTTCATTGTGTAACTGACACCACCAACATTAACAGGATGCTTACATTAGAGCCTCTTATTTCGTGTTTTGTTTGGGTTTCCGGCAATTTGTGGAATTACCAAAATTAAAGAGGGGATAGAGAGGGGATAGCCTATAGTGATGGGTCGGTCGCGAACGAAATGGCTCTTAGAGCCGGCTCTTTGATGTGAACGACGCGGGCCGTGGTTTTTTTTTTTCTTCTTTCTCTCACCCTCTCACTTTTTTCCGCTTCACTCAGCATGCCAGCCTTGTGCTTTACGCTGGGAAGAGGGCGGAGGTACGGTGTACATTTTAGGACATCGTCAGGTCTCAGGAAAAAAGTTGTCAGGTATCAGTCTCACATGAAAAAATGTCAGGTCTCAGACTCACATGAAAAAATGTCAGGTCTCAGTCTCACACGAAAAAATGTCAGGTCTCAGAATCACACGAAAAAATGTCAGATCTCAGAATCACTTGAAAAAATGTCAGGTCTCAGACTCACATGAAAAAATGTCAGGTCTCGGTCTCAGATGGAGGCTGCCATCTTGCAAATTTGGAGTAGTGACTTGAGGTGGAGCGACTGTGTAACGCTCCCGCCCACACACCCGCTGGTGACCACAAACACGCCCCCTTACACTTTTTACGTAGCCCGGCTGCTCGAGTTTTTTTTGCTGGTTTACCACGACTGATGACTCGTTTAATTAAGGTAAATACAACCATGTCACTGCTATAAAAAAGACACACAGTTTATCATCTTATAGTTCTAAAATCGCTCTGTTGTTAATTCGTTTGCTAGATTAGCCGCTTGCATACGCACTGTGTTGAAGGCTTGTTGCTAGCTAGTTAGCGAGGCTACACACCTGCTACTCTAATAGTCTGTGTTATTGAAGCATTCAGCACTCCTTAGGTTTTGTTATACATTTTTAGACAGCGATGAGATCATCTGCACACTCTACAGAAGCCCAGAGTTACTGTTAATATCAAAAATATAATGCTGTCCTTTGAGATTTTAACATAAGACTGTGAGTGTAATGGATCTGTCATGGATCGCTGTGTGGCAAGCAGGAGGAGGACCCAAATGCAAAACTCACAGACACGGGGATGAACTCGAGAAACACAGCTTTAATGCTGGCACGGCAGAACACAGGAAATACAAAACTAAACTGGGGAAAAGTAAACTAACACTCGCAGGTAGACACAGGAAGATCCACACAACATGAGGGAGAACGCGACACAGAACTGAGGGAGACGCAGACATAAATACACAGAGGGTTAACGAGGGAAGTGGGAGCACACGGGGAACACAGGTGACACTGATAATCATAACAAGACATGGCAGGAGTGAACACAACACTAACGGGAGATGGGCAAAGTAAAACAGGAAGTACAGAGGTTCAGACAGGAGGAGAGAGAGCACGGGGAGAACACAGACATAACGGGCTGGGGAAAACATAGAATAAAACACAAAGAGAGACGAGGGCTCATAAATACACAGAGGGGCACACAGGGGGTAAAAGCCACGAAGGGAAAACACTTAGGGAACAACACAACAGGGCAACTCAGGAAACATGGCCTAAATAGGGAACAAAATACAAACATACAAGAAAACTAAGAACACTGGGCCAACATGGCCCAGGACCATGACAGGATCTAAAACGGTTTAAATCTTCAGAGCGCTCTACATCCTGGTAACATGGACACTTTAAAAACATCAGCAGAACGTTTCAGTAGCGTAGTCTAATTTGTTCTTTTCATTTAATAATAGAGTCCATATTATATCAACAGCTACATTCACCCTGGAGAGAAACTAGTGAGGGAGACCATCAGGACCAAGCTGGGTTTCCTGGGTCCAGAGGTTTGGAGAAACTTCTTCCCTTTCTTTCATCACAGCTGTCCTGTGCCAGAAGTTCTGTTGACCCACTCAAAAAGGCATTTAAGAAACAACAGGAAGACTGAAGCTCATCGCATTGATCAAGCAGGACTCGTGATCTTCACCAGCAGCTCCCTCACAGGGAAATCTTCAGCACTCCTCCGTAGGCCCGCCCCAGGAGATGGATAAATGCAGCATTTCATCAACACTGTGATGAGACCTTTGGTTTGTGTAATGTTATAAATACTCGGATACTCCCCAAAGGCTCCAGACTTTTATATAAATATATGATATTCAGTCCTGTATAAAGTTATATATTTAAAAATATATGATCCTCTCTTGTTACTCTGGTATGAATAACTCTGAATCACTTTATGGTAAATAACACACTATCTGCAAAAATCTGTGAAAGAATTCCAGATGACAAGTTTGTAGTTCAACATACTACAACATTCAACATGATGACCTTTGACCTTCATCAGGTTTTATTTAATTGTGTTAGACAAAATCTCATGCTCTTCATGCAGCTGAGTACATCAAGTGTTTAAAACGGAAGGTGTGCAGGTCTGAGATACAAACTGAGGTCCTGTTAATGCTGATATATAGTGACACAGTTACATGAGTGATTAATCCTTTTGACTTTTTGTCTTTAACTTTATCAATAAAACAGCTGCAGCTTTCACTACAGCACATGTGGTACTTTAACCTTTGTACTGTTTTCATCAGTTCATTTTGCAGTTAACATGTGAACATGTTGGATGATTTGTCTGCTGTCACTTGGTGGGGCTGAGGTCTGAATCTGAGGGCAGCTCCTGTAATCACAAAGACAACAGAACCATCAAACTCAGATATAAATTTTATCCCTCAAAATTGAAATAAAGCTGATTCTTCTGTCCTCACACACTCAGGATCTGAAGTTCTTCTCTTACATTTTTTTTCAGTATTACAGTACACTATAGTACTTTAATCCATAGTTCCTGATTAATGAGGAGTTACTGAAGTACAAGCTTTTAAAAAAAAAATGTTACTGTCTTTACAGATGTGGCAAGAGACTGAAAACATGCTGTTGTTTTCACATCTTTAATATTCAGCTCTGTCAGGGGCTGAAGCAGGATGCAGCCTGACATTTTTTCATGTGAGTCTGAGACCTGACATTTTTTCATGTGATTCTGAGACCTGACATTTTTTCATGTGAGTCTGAGACCTGACATTTTTTCAAGTGATTCTGAGACCTGACATTTTTTCGTGTGATTCTGAAACCTGACATTTTTTCAAGTGATTCTGAGACCTGACATTTTTTCGTGTGAGTCTGAGACCTGACATTTTTTCGTGTGATTCTGAAACCTGACATTTTTTCATGTGAGTCTGAGACCTGACATTTTTTCGTGTGATTCTGAGACCTGACATTTTTTCGTGTGAGACTGAGACCTGACATCTTTTCGTGTGAGACTGATACCTGACATTTTTTCATGTGAGACTGATACCTGACAACTTTTTTCCTGAGACCTGACGATGTCCTAAAATGTACACCGTACGGAGGGGCGGTAGTTACACTCAGTAGCACAGGAACAGAGTGGGAGGGAGAGACAGAGAAAGAGCCAGGGATAACAACGTCACATTAGAAAGGTATAGTAATCATCCACAACTATTTTCAGTTGCAGTTGATAAAGGATTCAGAAAGTTTATTCATGCAGGCCCATATGACAGAGAATATGCATGTTCTTTTTGTTTTCATATTATAATTTATATTTAATTGTGTTGTGGTTTGCAGTGTTTTGTGTTGTTTCACTTTAAATTTGTAAAAGGAAAAAGCTGAAAATTTAAATAGTTAAAAGTTGAAATGTGAATAGTTGATTTTTGTATTATATGATTTATTTATTACATTTTATGTGGAGTGAATAAATAAAAGTATATTAACGGTGGCCCCTAGAGACAAAGCACATACACACTTCAAATCACATACGAACTCTGAAGCACGTACAAACCCTGAAGCATGTACAAACCCCAAAACACGTAAAAACACGTACAAACTGCAAAACACGTAAAAACTCAAACACACGTACAAAAGACAACAGAAGTGCTAGCCAGCAATTACCAATGACCGGATTTGGTGTGTGGTAATAACAGGTAAATGAACTTTTTTTTTTTTTTTAATTATTTAACTAGATATGAATGCTTGTGTATAAATACACAAGCAATACACATATGCTTTCATGCTTTCAATTGTGTAATTTAAGAGATCTAGGTAGCTCTGTTTTGGAGGTTCAGTTCATGCTAGAAATGTGTTTTGGAGTTTGTATGTGCTTTTTGGAGTTTGTACATGTTTTGTCTCTAGGGGCCACCGCATATATTTATTTATATATAAACGTATATAAATAAAACCACTAATTTTTTTTACATTAGTAATTCCTTTTCTGCATAATTTTATATTATTGTTCATAATAAATGAATTAAAGTAACAAAACAACCTGAAGAGCCGGTTCGGAGCCGAAAGAGCCGGCTCGTTTTAGTGAGCCGAACCGAAAGAGCCGGTTCTCTAAAAAGAGCCGGAAATCCCATCAGTTATAGCCTAACATATGAAACAGGAAAAGATTGCAGTGTAATCTATTTATTTCAACAAAGTAACTGTATTCTAATTATCACCTTTTAAAACAGTAACTGTAAAGGAATATAGTTACTCATATTTTGTATTTTAAATACGTAATGCCGGTACACGTATTCATTGTATAACACTGCACAGGTGGCATCCTATCACAGTACCCCACTGGAATTCATTGAGCTCCTGAGAGCAACCCGTTTTTTCCACAGTTGTTTGTACAGGCAGTCTGAATGTCTAGATGCCTGATTTTATAGTCCTGTGGCTCTGGAAGTGATTGGAACACCTGAGTTTGATGATTTGGTTGGGTGAGTGAATACTTTTGTCAATGTAATGTAGATACTGACATGTTTAAAGGTGCATATCCCTAGGTTTATTAGTTTTTCTGGTTCAAACCCAGTTAACTCAACTATAAAGTGAATTACCTAAGTTACCTTAGTTTAATGGCGTTGTGGAAGTTTTCCATTTAAATAAAGCCTGCAGACGAGCGGTAGCTAACATTCTTTAATCCAAACACACAAAGAACAGAAAACCAAGCTTGTGGAGAGCCTACATGACCGCGGGGCAGGGTCAGCAGAGTCTCCCTGAGCCTAGCATGGCTCTCAGTTAAATACCTGCAGGAACAAAAGGCAGTACACAGTTGTTTCACACCTTAAGGTTCACACTCCCTTGTGGAGTGGTCTGCTTCCCCGAACTTCCTTACTACACCCCCACCATTTGTCTTACAGTATGGGTGTCAGACATGTTAAAATCCAGTGGCACCAAGGCATTATACAATAAAATAATGTGATTAATACATAAGTAAAAGAAATTCCTATACAATGGTGAAATTACACTATTGTATTGTATTGTCTAGTCAATCCCAAAAGGTTGATTCTATTAATCTGGACGTAGTGTTTTCACTGGGAGAAACGTTTCGTCACTCATTCAAGTGACTTCTTCAGTCTCAGCTGACTGCAGGTTTACCCAACCTTATAAACAGTACATTTGCACAATGACTGAAACCAGCCCACTGAAGGAACAATGGGCTGTGAGGTCAGTTCTTTGATCATTAACATGCAAACTGTCATGACCATTGATCAACAACCACTGAGCAAAGCCTATTGATCAAAGACAAGAATGGCTGCAATAACAGCATTGTAAGATGGTGAAAGATGTACCCGTAGGCCCCTTCCTCGATTCAGAGATGGTCTTTGCCTTTTCATGGCCTCCTTGACTCCCTCAAACCAGCGTTCCTACCTGTCCAGGATGTGTACATCCTCATCATTGAAAGAGTGTCCACTGGCCTGTAGGTGTAAGTAGACTGTGGAGTCCTGGCCTGGTGAGTTAGCTCTTCTGTGTTGTGCCATCCGCTTTGCCAGAGGTTGTTTGGTTTCCCCGATGTATAAATCCTGGCAATCCTCCTGGCACTTAACAACGTACACTATATTACTCTGTTTGTGTCGGGAGACCTGATACTTGGGGTGGACCAATTTTTGGTGTAGCGTGTTTTGGGGTTTAAAAGCCACCGAGACACGGTGTTTAGAAAAAATGCATCTCAACTGCTCTGATACTCCTGACACATACGGGATCACTAAGGGTTTTTGCTTAGGCAGTGGTTGTCCTTCTCTCCTGGATCATCTGGAGCTTTCTTTAGGTGCCTTCCCAGCTTTGAAAAATGTCCAGCTGGGATAACCACATTTACTCAGGTCCTTCTTGATGTGATGTTCTTTTTCTTCCCTGGCCTCTGTGGCTTACAAATATGGTCTCTAACCAGATATTACTTCTAGGCTAGGCTGGACTACTGTAATTCGTTATTATCAGGATGTCCTAAAAACTCCCTGAAAAGCCTTCAGTTAATCCAAAATGCTGCAGCAAGAGTACTGGCAGGGAGAGCATATATCTCCTGTATTGGCTTCCCTTCATTGGCTCCCCTGTTAAATCCAGAATTGAATTCAAAATCCTGCTCCTCACATACAAGGTCTTGAATAATCAGTTTTCATCTAATCTTAATGACCTTATAGAACTGTATGACCCCATTAGAGCATTTCGCTCTTCGACTGCAGGCTTACTTGTTGTTCCTAGAGTATTTAGAGTAGAATAGGAGGCAGAGCCTTCAGCTTTAGGGCCCCTCTCAAATGAGGCTACAAAAATGAAAGTACTACTCCAACTTAAGACACAAACAATAGGTATTTGTGTAAAGGAGGAAAGAAGCATGCAGTTTATGCAGCAACCATAACCTATTCTAATTGGAAAGTGTGATACTTTCTTAAAATATACCTTCAGCAGAGTTGGCTATCACTATTATGGAGAGAGTGAGCTACTGAGTATCAGAATGAGGCCTGATAATGTCAACGGCTGGGTCTCTGGTTTAGAGTCTGTAACTAAACAGCCATGCCTTTGTGCCCTTTTGGCTCATGCAGAGGATCAGGCAGGGTGGGAGATTGCCCTTTGGAGGGCTCACCCACCTTTTCTATCAATTTACAGACCTTTTGTGTGGAGGCAGCTTTGCTCTCATTACCGCAGCACTGGGTTCACACAAAATCTTTTAGATTCAATTAGCTCAGATGCACAGCGAAATATCGAAGGGTATTTTACTCTAGCAAATCCTTGAGGAAACTAGAAAAGGTCACACCTCTGACTACCTCACTGAGAGGTACAGGGAGGTAGATCGAAGAAAAAAAACCTGTCACCTTCAGTGGGCTAAAATGGCATTCTATTCCCTATACCAGCAGTGACCAAACTTCAGTAGGCTGCCCACAGTGAGCAGCTCTTTCAATGTAATATTTAGAACAGCAGGCTTTTAGTATCTCAAATATATTGTTTGAAGTTTAGCACTTCATTAATATTCACACCTGAGGTCCTGTCACTTCCTTACTGCAATGAAAAAGCCTGTCACTGCCCTGGATCTAGTAAAAACACTAAAACTGAGAGGAGCCACACTCTGCATAGCACTGCAGTATATGGAACATACCCAGCTGTGCCACTGAAAATGATGGCATTTTTTTCTTGAGGAAAGTGTTCCCGTTTGACAAGGCATTTAACATAAAACTGGCAAATTATGCATGCAAATCAGGCAACTCTCTGGTTCTGTGTGCAGGGCTTTATTGTGGATGACCTTGGTGGACAACAGGTGTAAGAGGGGGAATAATATGCCTCCTGTCTCCTGCAGGTGACATAAAAATCCCAATTAAACTTTAAGATGTCTAGATTCATGTGAACTAAACAAAACGTGTGTGGCATTTGTGATAAGCTTCATCTTGTGTGTGCGTGTGTGTGTGCGTGTGACTCAAAGAGGGTAATCACATTTACTGTGTTACAGTTCATGTGAAGGACTAAAGGAAAAACTTTACATAGAGGTTTCAAAGACATGTAAACACTATGGGCTTTACATAAAAAGAACCTAACATGCATGTTTTTGGACTGCATATGCCAAATACACAAATTCTGTTATGATATGGTACATCAGCTGGTACAAGCTCAATCTAGGATTCTGCAGATTCAAGATACTGTCAGAGAACAACAAGCAGTATGTTATTATCAACGTGAGGTCAGTGTTTTAGAAATACTTCCAATGAACCAAAAGTACAGGTCTCATGCTTCTCAGACTTCTTCAAACAGAGGATATGCCTAATAGGGTCAAGTCTGTTGATGCTATATGGTTACAAAGATCAGTCCATTTAGCACTAACTGAAAGCTGGGGGACTTCAATGCTCACGTGGGTAACAACAGCGAGACCTGGAGGGGCGTGATTGGGAGGAAAAGTCTCCCTGATCTGAACCTGAGTGGTGTTTTGTTATTGGACTTCTGTGCAAATCACAGTTTGGCTATAACGAACACCTTATTCGAACATAAGAGTGTCCATAAGTGCACGTGGCACCAGGACGCTCTAGGCCACAGGTCGATGATCAATTTTGTAATCGTATCACCAGACCTGCGACCATATGTTCTGGAAACTCGGGTAAAGAGAGGGGCTGAGCTGTCAACTGATCACCCACCTGGTAGTGAGTTGGATCAAGTGGTGGGGGAGGACGCTGGACAGACCCGGTGCAACTAAAAGCGTAGTGAGGGTGTGCTGGTAACGCCTAGCAGAGGCCCCAGTCCGCGAGATCTTCAACGCACACCTCCGGCAGAGCTTCAACAGCATTCCGAGGGAGACTGGGGACATTGAGTCCGAATGGACCATGTTCAGCATCTCCATTGCCGAAGCTGCTGCATTGAGCTGTGGCCGCAAGGTGGTTGGTGCCTGTCGTGGTGGCAATCCCCAAACCAAATGGTGGACACCAGAGGTGAAGGGAGCCACCAGGCTGAAGAAGGAGTCCTATCGGGCTTGGTTAGCCTGTGGAACTTCAGAGGCAGCTGACAGGTACCGACAGGCCAAGCGGAATGCAGCTCGGGCAGTGGCTGAAGCAAAAACTCGGGTGTGGGAGGAGTTCGGAGAGGCCATGGAAAAAGACTTTCGGACTGCCTCGAAGAGATTCTGGCAAAGTGGTGCTCTACCTGCACTGTGCATCATGGTATGACCAGATCCTTTTACTTGGTGATTTTAATATACACGTCTGCTGCCCGGGGAAGCCCCTGGCTAAGGACTTTCTGGACTTAGTGAACTCTTTAATTTTGTTCAGTCTGTTAAAGGTGCCACTCAAGAACGTGGTCACACACTGGACTTGGTTTTATCACATGGTTTATCTGTCCATAACATACTCGTCGAGGATGCAGTGTTCTTTGACCATATGCCTATTTTATGTGACATTGTTCTTTTTAATCCTGTTGTTAAGCGGGCTGTACCTGCTCGATGTTATCGTGCTTTTGGCTCAGATACTGCCCAGCGGTTTTCCATATTGTTTGACCAACTTATTTCTTATCCTCCTGAGTTGTCCACCTCAGATGGATTAGTTTCTTATTTGGATTCTGCTTGTAAATCTGTCCTTGACGCTGTCGCTCCTTTTAGATTCAGACAATGCAAGCCAAAGGCTAGTCATTGGCTAACTGATTTTACCAGAGCCGCTAGAAAAGGATGTAGAAGATGTGAAAGACGGTGGAAAAAAGATAGGCTGTATGTCTCTATGGAAGCTCTTAAGACTAGCTGGAAAGTCTATCAGAGAGCAGTTAAGGCTGCCAAGCACTCCTATTTTTCCCAACTTATTGCTGCCAGCTTGCATAACCCTCGTGTTCTATATAACACTATAAATTCTGTACTTAATCTGGAAGGCTATATTCTTTTGCACTCTTCTGCGGTTATGTGCAATAAGTTTCTTAATTATTTTGTGGACAAGGTTGCTAGTTTGAGACCTCCGACTCTACCTGTTGCCGACCCAGCCATGCATGGTTCTTGCTCAAGTTTGTTCTCTGCCTTTCTACCAATTGTTTTAGCTGATTTAGAGAAACTTGTGTTGAATGCTAAACCGTGTGGCTCTCCAAATGACGTTGTTCCTCCCCGTTTTCTTAAAAAGGTATTTCCTATCATCGGACCACACATTCTGAACATTATTAATACTAGTCTTTTGTCTGGTCAAGTACCTAGGGAATTTAAGCATGCAGTCATACATCCTTTACTTAAGAAACCGGGCTTAGACAGTTCAGTCATATCAAATTTTAGACCCATCTCTAAGCTTCGCTTTCTTAGTAAGATTCTGGAAAGAATTGTTTATACTCAGTTGATGGACTACTTGAATGACTCTAAATTGTCAAAAATCTTTCAGTCCGGCTTTAAGCCATTTCACAGTATGGAGACAGCCCTCGTAAAAGTTATGAATGACATCCTGATAGCAACAAACTGTGGTAAATATACAGTGCTGGTCCCATTGGACATGACCGCTGCATTTGACACAGTGGATCACGATTTGCTGATCTCCCGCTTACAGCACTGTGTGGAAATTTCTGGTTCGGCACTTTTGTGGTTAAAGTCCTATCTCTTAAATAGGACCTTTTGTGTTAAGTTGGGGTCGGCTTCATCCTCTGTGGCCCCTCTGCTTTAGGGTGTGCCACAGGGATCTATTCTTGGGCCGTTATTGTTTTCTTCACTGTACCTTTTGCCTCTTGGCGCGATTTTCCAAAAACATAAAGTGCCTTTCCATCTATATGCAGATGACTGCCAGCTCTATTTACCTTTTAGTCATTCTGATAGTCTCCCAAGTCGACCTCTGCTTGACTGCCTTACTGATGTCAAAGCATGGATGGCAAAATTTTTTTAAAATTTTAATGATCGGAAGACAGAAGCGATTTTATCTGGCCCAAATCGTTTTTCTCATACTCCAGATGTTGATCTTGCAGCTTTGACTTCCCAACTAAAGAGTTTGATCACAAATATCGGAGTTAAAATTGATTCTGCACTTACCTTTGATGACCATGTAAATGGGGTGGTAAAATCAGCATTCTATCACCTCAGACGTTTATCGAAGGTTAAGCCCTTTCTTTCCAAGCGTGACTTGGAAAGTGTTATTCATGCCTTTATTACCTCACGTTTAGATTATTGCAATTCTCTTTTAATAGGGGTTGGGCAGGGCACTTTGTCACGCTTGCAATTAGTGCAAAATGCTGCGGCACAATTTTTAACTGGCAGAAGGAAATTTGATCACATCACTCCGATTTTGGCCTCTCTACACTGGCTTCCAATTGAATTTAGGACCCATTTTAAAGTCCTTTTATTGGTTTTTAAATCTTTAAATGGTCTGGCACCTGTTTATTTGTCTGACTTGTTGAAGCCTCACGTCCCCACTCGTTCCCTTCGGTCAGCTGAGCAGTTGCTGCTTTCGGTGCCAAAGTCACGGCTGAAACTTAGAGGAGACCGAGCGTTCTCTGTTGCAGCGCCGATGCTTTGGAATAACCTTCCTCTCCATATTAGACAGGCTACATCAGTGCCAGTTTTTAAGTTGTTATTAAAAACCTATTTTTATTCCCTGGCTTTTAACTCTGTGGGTAACTGATTATTATTATTATTATTTTTATTTTATTTTATTGCTATGTCTGGTTGTATTACTATGTGCATATTAGAGCTGGGCGATATAAGATTTTTTCATATCACGATATGTTTTTTTCATTTCAGGCGATAACGATATATATCACGATATAAGCCAAATAACTATATTTGTAAGATTTAAATGTGCCGTTGCTCACAAGTAAAATGTGAAATAATCAGCAGCTTGTTTTTATTTAAATATTTATTTCCCATAATAAGTTCAACAGGGTAGATGTACTTAAGGAACATGAGACTTTTTCAGATAAATAAAGGCAAATATTGCAAACTACACAAAAGGCAGCCGCTAAAGCGTTTAAGTTTCAAAATAGAACAAACAGACTACTAAATTGTCAATTCCACTTAGAAACAAAATATTAATTCTAAAAATAAATCTTAGTTTGTTTTACAGAAGAACAGACAAAATTGACTAACTTTTGTCAATATCAAATAAACTGAGAACTAAAAGGAAATTCTCAATCTCTCCTTGTTGTATAGCTTAGCTTTTCAAACAGTTTTAACAGTTACTTTAGTCTGACAAAAGCCGAATGACGAATTAGCGCTTAAAGTCAGAGACTGAGGCTACGTCCACACGTACACGGGTATTTTTGAAAACTGAGATTTTCCGTTTTCGTTTTAAAAAATAATTCCGTCCACACATAAAGGCAGAAATGAAGGAAAACGCTGCTATGAACATGCCAAAGCAGCAGGTGTTAGCTAGATTCCTAACCATGCAGAAATGTTGGCCAATCAGAAGTCTAGAAGCCTCGGTGGGAAAAAGTAAACAAAGCTGGGGCATAGAAGCAGAACAGAGTCGTATGTATATGTAAGCATTTAAACACTGCAGAGAGTAGAATTAACAGTAACAGTATTGTAGAAATCATTTCACCGAAACAATAACGCAGCGCACAGTGTGACGTCAAAAAATGCGCACACCTTTGACGCTGCGTTTTCTCCGTTTTTCTAGTCCACACGTAAATGCAAAAACGGAGTTTTCAGAAATATCCACCCTGGCCGGAGTTTTTAAAAATCTTCGTTTTCAGTGACCAAAAACGCTGTTTAATGTGGACGAAAGGTGCAAACGCATAGAAAAATCTGCGTTTTCAAAAATACCCGGGTACGTGTGGACGTAGCCTGAGCATGCACCAGTTTATTGTATTTCCAGACTTGCTTTCGGCACAATTTACAGTGAACGCTACTCTGTTTTTTGTCAGACTTGAAATAGCCGAAATACCTTCACACTACGGAACTTCTATGGCTCTTCCGTTCGACAATCTCTCCGGCATTGGAACCATCATCTGTTTTCTCTTCGGTAACCTTCGGTCACGCTCGGTTGATTTTTCTTTTTTTTCTTTTTTTTTTTTACTTTATTTACAAACAACAGTATAACATACAAGGCACCGTCATTAATCCGATTATTAATCCGGTTGATTTTTCTAGTCGGCACACTCATTTCCTCCATTACCCGGGCGGTACGGTGGCTGGCTGCTTCCCAAACAAATACACATGTGCGGCTTGGCACTTGTGCTTTACGTAACAAGTCACGTGACGTGACGCTGCGGCTGTGATTGGTTCGGCTCTGCGCTACTTAATTTGGATTGGCTGTTCTTTTTTTTTTTTCTTTTTTTTTAAGAGGACAAGAGCGGCGAGGTCTATCGCAATAGTTTAATTTTTCTATCGAGAAAAAGTTATATCGCAATACATATCGTTATCGTTCTATCGCCCAGCTCTAGTGCGTATTAGTAATGTACAGCACTTTGGTCTACCAGGTGTGTTTTTAAAGTGCTATATAAATAAATGATGATGATGATGTATAGCGCTGGCGGAGCGCTGCTGACTTCGACTGAGAAAATTTTCGGGCAGTGGAATGAATACTTCGAGGACCTCCTTAATCCCACTGACACATCTTCCGTGGAGAAAGCAAAGTCTGGGGATGAGGGGGATGACCCGCCAATTTCCGGGGGCAAGGTCACTGAGGCAGTTAAACAACTCCTTGGTGGCAGAGCCCCTGGTGTGGATGAGGGCTGCCCCGAGTTCCTGAAGGCTCTGGACGTTGTAGGGCTGTCCTGGTTGACATGTCTCTACAATTGTTGCTTGGAGATCAGGGGCAGTACCCCTGGACTGGCAGACCAGGGTGGTGGTCCCTATATTTAAGAAGGGGGACCGGAGGGTGTGTTCCAACTACAGGGGGATCACACTCTATTCTGGAAAGGAGAGTTCGTCCAATAGTCGAACCTCAGATACAGGAGGAACAATGCGGTTTTCGTCCTGGTCGCGGAACACTGGACCAACGCTTTATCCTCTCAAGGATACTTGACGGTGAATGGGAGTTTGCCCAACCACTCTACATGCGTTTTGTGGAAGGCATTTGACCGTGTACTCGGGGTGTCCTGTGGGAGGTGCTACGGGAGTATGGGGTGTCTGGCCCATTGCTACAGGCCATTCGATCCCTATACAACCGTTGCAAGAGCTTGGTTCGCATTGCCGGAAATCGTTCCCGGTGGGTGACGGGCTCCACTAGGGCTGCTGTTTGTCACCGATTCTGTTCATAATTTTTATGGACAGGATTTCTAGGTGCAGCCCAGTGGCGGAGGGCTTTCACTTCGGTGGCCTCAGAATCTCATCTCTACTCTTTGCGGATGATGTGGTTCTGTTGGCTTCATTGGGTGAGGGCCTCCAGCTCACACTGGAACAGTTCGCAGCCAAGTGTGAAGCAGTGGGAATGAGGATCAGCACCTCCAAATCTGAGGCCATGGTTCTCAGCCAGAAAAGGGTGGACTGCTCAGTCCGGGTTGGGGATGTGTTCCTGCCCCAAGTGGAGGAATTCAAGTATCTCGGGGTCTTGTTCGCGAGTGATGGGAGAAGGGAGCCGGAGATCAACAGACAGATTGGTTCGGGCATCTGACAAGGATGCCTCCTGGGTGCCTCCTGGGTGAGGTGTTCCAGGCATGTCCCACCTGGAGGAGGCCCCGGGGCAGACCCAGGACACGCTGGAGAGATTATATCTCTCAGCTGGCCTGGGAATGCCTTGGTGTTCCCCCGGATAAGCTAGAGGAGGTGGCTGGGGAGAGGGAGGTCTGGGCTTCTCTGCTTAGGCTGCTGCCCCTGCGACCCGGCCCCGGATAAAGCGGAAGAAGATGGATGGATGGACTGATGAAAGCAAAAAAACTCAACCTAAAGATTTTTTTTCTTGCAAGAGGATTACCTGTCTCAAGGACCCATATGGAGGTGGAAATTAACCAAAAATGTGTCACTTACAATATTATGTAATTATTTAATTATTAATCTAATTATTAATATGCATTCATTCTCTTCTGCTTGTCTTTAAAGGGTTGGTTGGGTGGTTGGGGGGGTTGCACTTAGGAGTAGGAGCTTGGAAGAATCTTAACATGTCTCCTTGTCACCAGGCCTGAGTGAGGTTTATTTAAGATCTCAGATTTACAACTACATTTCCACCTTGTGGTGAAGAGAGAGCGGAGTGTAAAAGCAAAGGTCTCAATTTACCAGTTGATCTACGCCACTACCCTCACCCATGGTCACAAGCTGTGGGTAGTGACCGAAAGAACGAGATCACGGATACAAGCAGCAGAAATGAGAAGGGTGGCTGGCCTCTCCCTTAGAGATAGGGTGAGATAATGTGAACTTAGACATTCACATTATTCACACTCTCATCACACATACATATAGGATCTTGGGGGTGGGCACAATCACGGTGTCCAAATCACCATCAGGGTGTATACCTCACCCCTGACGTCGTTGCCCACCTCTCAATTTTAAATACACTTAGTCATTGAGGGTTAGCAGGAGGGACTATGCGCTTACCTGCTGCTCCTTGGCAGGTAGCTCCATGCCCTCCTGGGTTTTAATTGCACCTTAGAACACATATGCATCAACACTACAATGAGCGGGTGGAGGGAGGTTTGGAGTCTTCTCCCACCCCCATTCTCTGCGGCCTGCTGGAGCGGGAGGGCTAGTAGGAGGAGTTGGCCGTCCGACTGCGGTCTGGGGTGTGGGGCCTCCCTGCTGCTGCGGAGTCGGGGTGGTCTGCCTCTCCCCACCGCAGGGAAAAGGGTAACACCACCTGGGTCTGGGTGCAATTCCCCCCTCCAGGGGCAAGGGTACCTAGACCCGGTTTGTAGAGTACGCTTGGGGAGTGTGATTGTGTGTACAGCGTCTCTTTATGTCTGTCTCCACGTTGGTTGAGTGTGGAGTGAGTGCATATGAGAGCATGAGGGTGGGAATGGATGTTTGTGTCTGTGTGTGCCTGTATGTCTGTGTCTATATGTCAGGTTGGGTATCAGATGCCACCTCTCTGGGGACACCTTAGGCCCTCCAAGGTTTGGAGGCCTATCTCCACCCACCACCACTTCCCCTGCCGGTGGCGGACTCCCTCAGGTGTCGGTGTGTTGGTGGTTCTTTGTGTCTGGGGGTGGGCGTCTGGGTACACACCGGCTCACTCCTTGGCGGCCGCTTGTCGGGGCCTGGGGCCTGGGGCTCGCTCGGGCCCCTTTGGAGGTGGGGTGCCCCCGGCCTCTCGGCCTAGGGCTCGGTCACTCAGGCGCAGCTGGGGGCCGGCGGAGCTCACGGGCGCGTCACTGCAACTCCCCCTGACTTCTGCTCCGCGGCTGCTGGGCGAGCCCTCATCTGGGACTCTCCTCAGCTCTTACTGGGACAGTGGCGCGGCTGCCCCTCTGTTGGTCTTCCATGGTCTCTTGTGTTCTGGGGGCCTCTGGATGTCTGGAGTTTTGATCTCCTCCATACCCGCTTCACACCCTGGAGGACGGGGCTGTGGCCCCCCCACACTCCCTAGCAGATCATTACATGGAGAAACCTTTGGAATGCAAGCATGCTGATCCACACAGGTATGCACACATGGGTATTCACAGACGCGGACTAAAGCTTTCTTGGCTGCTGCCTCAAAGCACACTGTGCGCTGTCTATCTTGCGTGCTGCACAATATCGTTTATTACTTAGTAAATACTGATATCTATGACTAGCTAGTTTATTGTGATGGTGCTTTGTTTTCTCTATTATTATGTTGCTCTTTGTTGTTTGCTGTCTCCTCTGTTTGTTTTTGTTTGTTTGTTTGTTTTTTTTTTTTTCTCCATACAGGTGACCCAGGAGTTTTTTTTTTTTTTTTTTTTTTTTTTTTTTCTCTCTCTTCCCCCCCCTTCTCACCGTCTCTTCTCCCCTTTGGTTTTCTTTCTTTCTCTCCCCCTTTCTCTCTCATTCATTCCCCCTGTCCTATTTATTAAAAAAAAAAAAAAAAAAAAAATGACAAAGGATGAACTGAAGCTCTGCCATCACGTAATGTCGCATACTGCTGTTTCTGATGTCATTTAGGAAAAAAAAAAAAAAAAAAAAAAAAAAAAAAAAAGAGATAGGGTGAGAAGTTCAGCCTTCCAGGAGGGGCTTAGAGTAGAGCTGCTGCTCCTCCACATTGAAAGGAGCCAGTTGAGGTGGTTCGGGCATCTGACAAGGATGCCTCCTGGGTGCGGTGTTCCGGGCAGGTCCCACTGGGAGGAGGCCTCGGGGCAGACCCAGGAAACACTGGAGAGTTTATGTCTCTCGGCTGGCCTGGGAACACCAAGGTGTTCTCCCGGACAAGCTGGAGGAGGTGGCTGGGGAGAGGTAGGTCTGGGCTTCTCTGCTTAGGCTGCTGCCCCCCAAGACCCGGACCCAGATAAGCAGAAGAAAATGGATGGATAGATGGATTTCCACCTAATCAAGATAATAGCACTGTCTCTGGAGCATGAAGATGATGTAAGTAAGTAAACGTTATTTTTACTGCACAGGTCACAAACCACAATATGCTTTTAAAAAGAAACAGGCAATAAAAAAATGTATAAGATCTAAACAGCATACATATAACATCATGCAGCCTAAAACTGGTTAAAGGTCAATCTGAATAAGTGAGTGTTCTTAAAGTGTTTATTCTTAAAAGAATAAACAGAATCAAGACGGCGCAAGGAATTTAACAATCGGGGGCCACAGCTCTAAGTTCGTAGGACTATTAACAGCCTTTGACTGGAAGATCTCAGACTGCAAGAAGAGGTGTAGGGTTCTAGAAGGTCGGAATAAAGGCTGTGTCTGTAATGAACCTCCTCTCAATATTCTCAACTCAAACCTAACTAAACCATTCTCAAACCATCCTTCAGTTATGTTTTCTAGCCACCTGAATTTAAGTCCAGCTTTCACTTTTTCTGATCTTTATCTGTTTTGGTTTCAACCAACAGCTAAATTTTAGCTGGTAGTTTGTCTATTAAAGAATGGGATTATTCAACAAAAAACAAGTGCTCGAACTGAGGGAAACAAAATATTATAGTCCATTTTCAGAAATTAGATTACATTTTTACATACCACACATTATCATTATTGGGATTAAGGATCATATTTGTTGTTTTTATTTTAAAAAAATATAAATAAATAGGATGATTTCTGTTCTTTCTTATTTATTTATTGCTCAGTCATTTTGTTTTTAATTTATATATTTTTATTTTTTTATTCATTGTTTAACCCATAACAGGATCAGTCTGAAGTTTTCTCCTTAAAATTAACCCTTGTGTGGTGTTCATATTTTTATTACTCAGCCAGTGTTCATGGGTCTGGTGGACCCGCTAGAGTTTTGGCTTTCCAAATTAACACTATCAAACAATTTTATGTTAAATTACTCAACAGATGTTTATTTCATCCCAATTACAAGCCATATGAACAGCAAACATGGTTAATTTTTTCCCTTTACCTTTGTTAGATCACATTTATGAATTAATGTGCTTCTCGTTTTTTTTTTTTGTTTTGTTTTTTTCATAAAATGTTATAAAAAAATAAATCAGTTATAATCAAGTGGAGTGAGTGGAAAGACACAACACATTTACACGTGAAGCAATATGTTTCACAACTAAATGGGATCAGCTGCTCATCAATGGTGACATTAGGCCCAGGGTTGTAAAACAGGGGGAGGTGGTGCACACACTTATCCCACACTGTCCTGATGGCAGCTAGCTTGTCTCTCTGCCGTCGAGCTGGTCTGTCGTCTCCGTTATCAAAACAGATAATCCTGGAAATTTTGTGGAAATTTTCCAGAGACATTGATGCACGGAAAGGTTCTTGCCGGTTTCTGCATCCCACAGGGATTCTGTGGATTCCCCTTTGGACCTGAAAACTCCTGCAAGGATAAGAACCCCAAAGTAGGCCTTTGGGGTTCTTAGATGAATTTGGTCTCCTTCCACCTCTCTCCAAAAACACACCTTCCTTCTAGATTACTGCAATCCAGAATAATTTTCTGGATGGAATCTGGGATGAAAAGCTCAAATGAAGACTTGATGTCCTGCACATGAGTAACTGTCAGCCGTGTTGGCCCTGGCTTATCACAGTAACAGCTCTGCAGGGTGGCTCATTTCTTGGACAAGAAGACCATTCAATTTCACCAGTTATTGACATCCATATTTCTTCACTTGCTGTCTGGTGGGCTTGTTCTGGTCCTGGAGCTGGCTGCAGATGGGGTACTCGTCTTCATTTTGTTACTAAATGGTGCTCAACCTCATCCTCTTCTTCAAAGTCCCTGTCAGACTCTGAATTTTCAGAAATGCGAAATATTCTGAAACCTCTTTGTCAACATCATCATCTGAAGCCCCTCTCTCTTCCAAAATCAATTGGATGGCCCTCACAGCAGATAATCTTTTGTCATCTTGATCAGTTGTGATAAAGAACCACACCGGCAAAGTCTTATTTATAGTATTATGCCCCTAATTTGCAGGTGGGACAGGGTATGAGAAAATAAAATTTGGATCCCTCAAGAAAGAGGGTAAAATGGGAATGTCAGAGCAGATGGTGTTGATAGTTGAATTTTCAACAATGTTGCAACTTTGTGCAGGAGGGGAAGAAAACACTATCAGCAGCACCAGAAAGGAGGAAGACAGAGTGTGGGAACACAGGACCTACACTTTCAACACTTTTATTAGACCTGGGTCCAGTGGACCCGAACACCTTGTATGTAATGTAAATGCGTGGGGGGAGGTACAGTATGAGGTCACTGAAAATTAGTTTGGATTTATGTTCTTCACAGAAAATAAGCCAAAGTCAATGAATTTCAGGTTGAAAAAATAATTCATTGTTTAATTTTTCTTTTGAAAAAAACTGAAAACGGGTCTCACAGACCCGAACACCATACAAGGGTTAAAAAAAGAACTACAGAAAAGTGGCACATTTGAGCTATTGAGCATTGTTGTGTGATCTGTCCTTTCCCCAGATAATCTTCCGGTATTGCCCAGTTTCAGCTCTGGTGGGTCTGCTCTTGTGCTATTATTCCCTTGTAGCTGACAGTGCACTGTGGAGAGATCTTTGTAGAACCAGACATTTATTCTGTTGGTCTTTAACTAATTATTATGTTTTACTTATTTGTAGTTTTGCTTCCTTATACCACCTGATTGGATTTTACATAACAATCAAGATGAAAAAGGGACCACATATAAAAATAACAAGTGTCTTTGTCCAATTATGGGCCTAACTTTATGTTTTGAGAATAAGCTTTAAGCCAATTCGTGCAGCACAGCCCCTCTTCCTGACTAATTACCCCCAGATTAAAAGGTGGGAAGAAACATCTGCATGAGTCAAGGAGAGTCAGATAAAGCAACATGAATTGCCAGAGAACAGTGATGGAGAGCTATTTGAAAAACCATTCACCCTCTGTTTCAGTTTAGCAGGCTGTACCTGGACAGCATACCAATCTTATTTCTCATTACAGGTTTTGTCACTGAATACAGAATGAACAGAGAAGAAGATATCATTATAATTTTAATTGGTTACACTGTTAAACCACTAAACTACCACTAAATTTGTCTCAACTTCACTTTTTATCCTTAAAGATTATTAGTTGCAGAGTCAACACTGTATATTTTGATTAACTTGATTATCAACCTGCATTCATAAACTGGACAGGTATAACACAGACACCGATCCTTGCATCACCACACTTGCCAATTTGAAAAAGCTACATCCTGAATTTTAAGCCTTACAAGTATCAAAATGACTTGTAATAAAATGAATGTAATAAATATGACATATGAATGTATTTTCATGAGATTAGAATTCAATTTGTGCTGCCAATATAAAAGCGAAGCTCTCGATTTACTGGTCAATTTATGTCCCCACCCTCACCTATAGTAGCAAGCTTTGGGTAGTGACCAAAAGAAAGAGACTGTGAATACAAGCGGCAGAAATCAGCTTTCTCAGAAGGATGGCTGGCCTCTCCCTTAGGTGTGGAGATTCAGCATCTGGGAGTAGAGCCGTTACGCCATATCGAAAGGAGCAAGTTCATTTGGTCCGGGCATCTGACAAGAATGCCTCCTGGCCCCTCCTGTTCTCTGCATGTCCCATGGGGAGGGGGCCCCGGGGCAGATCCAGGAAATGCTGGAGAGATTATATCTCTCAGCTGGCCTGGGAACGACTTGGAGTTCCTGCGGCCAAGGATAAGGGGAAGAGGATGGATCGATGGATTGCTGATTTTTTTTTAATCTCTTTATAATCTATTATAAAACCTTCTTTTACTGCTCCAAGTAATGTAGGAGGAAGCGTAAGCTTGAGAAACAGATTAGTGTTGCATGCAACATGTGGAAAAGAATCAATAAAAATTTGTCACATAATAATTGCACTGCAAACTCCATTGCAATTTTCTTTCTGTCATGGATATGACCAGCTGACTTGTGCTACTGGTCTGGAATTAAAAGCACTTTGTGGATTAGCTAATTCAACATGGTATAACCAGATGTCACACAATCTCTATCGGTGATTTCCAACCCTATAGACACCAAAAAGTTAGTATAAAAGACAAAATCTGGTTAATTGGTATCGTCACATTAGATATACATTGATATAAACTCACACAGCCAGTTCTGTACCTGCTTACCATGATGCATCACTCTAAGTTTGTAATAATAATTCTTACAATAATTTGTAATAAATAATCTCCTATCTTTCTCTCATGTTCTCTCTGTAACCCACTCCTGGGTAAATACACCTCACTCTAGGTTCGGGGAGGAGCTGAACATGAGTGCGAATAATCATAACCAGAGATGGGCAGTAACGCGTTACTGTAATCTGATTACTTTTTTCAAGTAAAGTAAGGGATTACTATTGCAAAAATGGTAATTAGATTACCATTACTTTCCCGTAGGAACGCTGCGTTACTGCGTTACTAAAACCGTGATTTTTTTGCAAGAATGTCTCATGACAGTGACGTAAGCGAGTGCAACGTTTGTGACAACAGCTGTGTGCAGATCAACAATGGATCATATATCGAGTGCAGGAGAGAGTATGAGCATGCAGCGTTTAAAGCTTGGAAGTACTGACCTTACTTTGAGTTTGATTCCATAAAAAGTGACAAAAACATTAGCGTCCGTTGTGCGTGGGAAGAAAACTTCTTTTTACTCCGAAAAAAACCCTAAACAAGCTCAGAGTGCGCAACGACGTAATGGGAAATTCACAGAGAAACTCACGGATTCTTCCACTGACCGCTGCGCCACACCTTCACCAGAGCACACCTCCGCCTGCCTCACTCCTACTTTACAGGTGAAAATAGAGCAACAGGACTGCTAGTCTTTAATTTTATTTACTTTCTGCTGTGTTTTACTTGCATCTATTTGAAAGACTGAGTGTAAACACAAAAAATATTTTATTTTATGTGCTGGAATGTGCAGAATATTTTCTGCACATTCCAGCACATAAAATAAAATGTTAAACTAATTTCTTCAAGCCAGAGAATGGTCCATATAATTTAATTTTTGCTTGATGCATAAAGTTAAAAGATTAAAACGGATAAAACAAGTTTAAAAAAAAGAGACTTTTCCATTTGATTACATTTTGTATGATGGATTATGCAGAAAAAGTAGAATTGGGTTGACAGATCTATTGCTTTATACCTATTCAGGTTGTAAATCGTGTTTTTAAAAGTAACTAAGTAACTAAGTAATTAATTACTTTTGAAAATAAGTAATCAGTAAAGTAACGGGATTACTCTTTTGGGGAAGTAATCAGTAATTAGTTACTGATTACTTTTTTGACCAACACTGATCATAACACACAGAAATTTCAGTTAACTGTGACTTTAGTTTCAACAATAACAGTTTCACAGCAAAACAACAACTAGGGCCCTTAAAATAAAAATAGAAATAAAATGCATTGTCCTTAATCATTGAAATTGTCCCTTTGAAAGTATTTGTTAGGTTGCAACCTTATAGTTCAGTTTGTTCCTTAGAGTTTATAGAGTAGAGGGTCAGTCAAGTCAAAACACAGATCGAATGAGGGAATGATCTGTCAGTCAGCAAAAAAGGGGTCCAGTGAAGTTTCACACTTAGTGTTTTTATAGTCTGGAGTGCACTCTTTTTATCCGTTCACTGTTGCCAGTTGGGGTGACTGGTGGAATCCTACCAGAAACCAGATAAACCATTGGCCGTCTGACTGGTTGGGCAGATCTGGATCCTGGAAATCACACTGGGAGGCTCGCCATCAATTGGAATCACTGGTCTTTTGTCGTGGAGCTCAAAGCTCACTAAAAGACCTGACTGACACATGTGGAACACTATTAACTTAGCGGCCACCTCTGCTGATTTCGGCAGCTCTGTCTAACATTCAACTCACTATTGAAATGTTAGCCAATAACATCTGAACACTTTTTGACAACTTTTATGAATCCTTGCTTCCGTAACTGCGGCAGTTGCTGCTGCTAATCAAGATAGCTGCGGATTTTTCTTTTCCTTGAATTGCTGGTATCAATACGCCATGTAAAAACACTTCACTTCCTGTTAACCTTCAAAATAAAAGCTCCTGCTAGGCACAGCAGGAAGTGTGGAAATAAACACATTTTTTCCACATTATCACTTCTTGTGACAATAAAATAAAACAAATAAAAGAATGATTCTGAAACTAAACAAATACCTTATAAAGCTCATCTTATTTTTACCCATTTCTCCAGCTGGGTTACAGCTCTTTAAATCTATTTCCATCTCTGAGAATGTTGCACATTAAAGTATTCTGTCTCATGTTTCAGGGACAAGCTGAGCTGAGGAGAAACTGACAAAATATAATAATATATATAATATATAATATTATATTTAAAATATAATAAAAATAAACTAATTATTTTGACCTGTGAATGATAAAAAGTTGCTTTAGTCCAAGAATAAAAATGTGATACTTAATAAGAGGTCCCCTATAGACCACGATAGGTCCATTTTAAGGATAAAAATGCTGAGAAAGTGTCCTTACTTAAAATCCAAACCAGAATAATATTTGTAGAACATTTGCTGCTCAACCAACTCCAGTTTCCATTAAAAAAAGAGGGGGGAAAATCAATCAATTTAGTGGAAGCTAATCAATCAAGGATTAGTTTCCACTAATGATGTCCCTGCAACCAGCAGTCTGACTTAGCTTGATTTTGATTTAGTGTTAATTATCATAAGAAAAAGTACTAATGAACTTGTCTTTTTTTACTCATCAAGATATTTTTAAGCACTCCTAACAGATTTATTATCATGTGCTGGGTCAACTGACAGTTCAAGTCTGTATGTCTGCACTCGATTAGGTTCTCTCTGGAATGATTCAAAGCAGCACTGCAATCCATGTATCTTGGAAGCTTTCATTTTTGTGCCATTTATGTGTATGAATTATTCTTTGTTCCCAGTAGTTTCTTTATCACCCAGTGGTTATCAGAGGGGCTAAAATGCACCGTAGACTCTTGCACATTCAAGAGTTGTAATGGGATTTCCACACTGAGATGCTTGGTAAGCTTAAAAGTGGGTGAACTAATTAAACTAATTGTATCCATGTGTATAAAAAAAGAATTCCGTTCTTCCCTGTGCTGCAAAGGGCAGAACAAAATATAGTGCTGTCATGTTGCATGAGTTGAAATATAATGAGCACCTTGTTGCACAGGCTGCCGCACTGAGCCACTGAGCACGAAGTCTGTGTCCTCATCACAGCTAAGGGTTGACTCACCATATGGTGTTTTTTCTCACCTAAACAGCTTCAAAATGTTTTAGTATAAATTAATCAGTAAACCGTATTCCTGCAAGCTTTTACTTTAACCCTCTCAAGGCAGGCATTGCAGATTTGCAACAAGTAAAAGCTAACAACCTGATTACCCCACATACATATTTTGAGGGTTTTTTTTACTCAGAAGTACCACTGCAGGTATTCTTTTGTGCATTAGCAACAAAAACTTAATTTGAGCCTGAGAGGGTTAATGTGATAAATAACAGTAACGGTAAAGTCAGACAGGTCAAAGTGAGGGAGCTGGAAAAAGAAAATGTACAGTGGGGCAAAAAAGTATTTAGTCAGCCACCGATTGTGCAAGTTCCCCCACCTAAAATGATGACAGGTCAGTAATTTGCACCAGAGGTACACTTCAACTGTGAGAGACAGAATGTGAAAAAAAAATCCATGAATCCACATGGTAGGATTTGTAAGGAATTTATTCGTAAATCAGGGTGGAAAATAAGTATTTGGTCAATAACAAAAATACAACTCAATACTTTGTAACATAACCTTTGTTGGCAATAACAGAGGTCAAACGTTTACTATAGGTCTTTACCAGGTTTGCACACACAGTAGCTGGTATTTTGGCCCATTCCTCCATGCAGATCTTCTCGAGAGCAGTGATGTTTTGGGGCTGTCGCCGAGCAACACGGACTTTCAACTCCCGCCACAGATTTTCTATGGGGTTGAGGTCTGGAGACTGGCTAGGCCACTCCAGGACTTTCAAATGCTTCTTAAGGAGCCACTCCTTTGTTGCCCGGGCGGTGTGTTTTGGATCATTGTCATGTGGGAAGACCCAGCCTTGTTTCATCTTCAAAGTTCTCACTGATGGAAGGAGGTTTTGGCTCAAAATCTCACGATACATGGCCCCATTCATTCTGTCCTTAACACGGATCAGTCGTCCTGTCCCCTTGGCAGAAAAACAGCCCCATAGCATGATGTTTCCACCCCCATGCTTCACAGTAGGTATGGTGTTCTTGGGATGCAACTCAGTATTCTTCTTCCTCCAAACACGACGAGTTGAGTTTATACCAAAAAGTTCTACTTTGGTTTCATCTGACCACATGACATTCTCCCAATCCTCTGCTGTATCATCCATGTGCTCTCTGGCAAACTTCAGACGGGCCTGGGCATGCACTGGCTTCAGCAGCGGAACACGTCTGGCACTGGATCGTTCGGTTCTCCGAAGCTCATCCGGGACTTGCTGTCATAGCAACAGATCCGTAAGCGTAAACCTGCTCGGGAGCAGGTTTACTTTATGTAAACAGAATTAGATCGCGGCCACTCAGGTATGTCCGCTTCATTTATACGAAAGCAACAGCGATATTTTTCCACTGTTTTTCCATAAATCAATGTAACTAAAGATAATGCAGCACTTGATTCTTTTATTGATTTCATACAGATACATACAGGTCATTTCCTTAAAAAAGGGAAATGTACTATTAATCATTCTATTTCATGTATTTGATTATTTCAGATGTAATTCATATTTTAGAGTAGTAATAGTAAATTACTTCGTGTAATCAAGATGAGAGACCACGGCTATAAAAGCGAAGGTGGATTTGGGAAGTCTGTCGCAGCCATGTCCTGTCCGTTTGTACGCGAGCAACCCATTGCGGAAGGTGCAAGATTGATAAGGAGAGTTTTCAGAATTCAGCGTATATTGCGGGATAGACAGGATCCTTTGGCTCAGCGCGACAGTGTGCTCATAGAGAGATATAGATTTTCCCGTGAGGGTATTATTTACTTAACCAACTTGTTGACGAGGGGGTGCAGGACCACCACCTGTCTTTTTTTGCTCTGCCCTTTTCTTGGTTGCTGTTATAAACAAACAAACAGATTATTTCAGGGTCTCTTTCCAAGAGACTAAAAGCAAGTGGGTCCTGTTGTGGCTCTAATGTGAAAGAGGTTATAATGTAATATAATATAATATGATATAATATAATATAATATAATATAATATAATATAATATGATATAATGTAATATAATATAATAAATTTTCCCTACTGCCTACTGGTGTTGACCAGAGGGGCCGATGGCGGGATATGGCAGCCTCGCTTCTGTCAGTCTGCCCCAGGGCAGCTGTGGCTACAACTGTAGCTTACCTCCACCAGTGTGTGAATGTGAGAGTGAATGAATAGTGGCATTGTAAAGCGCTTTGGGTGCCTTGAAAAGCGCTATATAAATCCAATCCATTATTATTATTATTATTAAATTACTTACGAGTTTAATTTGTCAGCAACTTTCTGCCAGCCCTCTCTCCTTGCTTTTGCAGCCTTTGCAGTGTTCCCTTGCATTTTAATTAAACTCTGAAACTCCTGAAATCCCTCAATCAAGAGTTCTTGCTCTGCTGCCGAAAAATACTGAGCATGCTCCTTCGACATTTTCGCCGACCAATCAAAGGGTTGCCGATCAATGTTTCTACTATCGATGCGTAGCCCCTGTTAAGCCACCCAGTGATCTCACATTACTTCGTCCAGCTATACTAATCGTCAACAACAGGTGTGTTCGGAGAACCGGAATAGCGAGCTCAAAGTTGGCGCGATGATTTGATCTTGGATGTGTCATTTGATCTTGGATGTAGTAAGCGAGGTACGAAGAACGGACCCCTGGCTTCTGTGACTATGTTTTGCTCCTGTTATTCTCGCCTCTAAATTTTATTTTAATGTTGTTCTCCTTTCTCTGTTCAGCCCTCTCTTGATATTCCCCTCCCCTGGTATGACAGTTTGACTGTGAGTGTGCAGAAGTATGTTGATGACTGGATGCCTGCTCCCTTTCTCCTGGAGCCCAAATCCCCAATCACACAGTTGTGTAAATAAAGCTTTGTTGTGATTTCACTGTAAATAAATGTGCACTGACTGTGAAAACCTTCAGTTCTGCATTTGAGACCACTTCAGTGTACATGACATTAAGAAGAATTTTGTGTTTCAACTAGCACAGTATACTGGGTGCAAATGTTGATTGTGAAGACGTTATGTGATTGTAAACTGAGCTGTTTTGTGTTACAACTCTCAGATTTTTTTTTTATCATTTAGCTACAAATATGTGATTCAACCCAAATTAATCAGGATAAGTCCCACAAATGTGTCCGTCCATATACTGTTTTTGGTCAGATATAGAGGAGTGATTGGTTTATGCCCTCCAGTCCTCCAATATTCTGACTGAGTGTCCCTAGAAGCAGATGGAATATGGACCACCACCATGGGCAGGCCCTGGAGTTTAGTGGACAGCAACCATAAATTCCACTTTATTTGTGTGTAAATGTATGTTTAATTAGTTTGAAGTCATTTATAATTCATAATTTTTCACTTGTTAAATGTTTTAGTTTATTATGATTTACACTCTGTGCAGGTTAAGCATTGGCTGAATGGATTATTTGTAGCTCAAAAACCAGCTTTGGCTAGAGTAAGATGCTTATTTTGGTCTCTTATCAGTTAATCCACTTTTTTATAGGATTGGTGTTCCCTAGATTGTGTGCCAGTTGCTGCTATGTCTGAAACCGGTAACACCACAGTCTGTTTACCTCAGCTGTCAAGTGAGGAAGTGAGGAAGAGGATGAAAAAGAGGAGAGAACAGTGGCGATGAAGAGATACTGAGAAAGAGATAATAAAATATAAATGCATAAGAGGTCACATACAGTTTGAAAGATTTGTCTGTGATCTTTACATTTAAACTAACACAGAATTAATACTTTGAAACAGTTTGCAAACACCTCAATTAATACTTTTATGTGTGCCCCTTTTTTTCTGAATTCTGAATCAGCAATCTTCAAATATCATTCTGTTGTAACGTAGAGGATTTAATTGGATTAAAAGAAAATCTCTTCTCTAACGACTTGTTTTATGTGTCTATTCCAGTAACACAGGATGACTGGCAACCACTTGGGAACTATGGATCACTAGGGAAAAGTTAGTGATACCTGATCACTGTAAAATAGATTGCTAAGCCCAATTATACAGGCCAGGTTACCTAGCCTCTGCTTGCTAGGGAAAAAGGGTATTCTCCAACCTGTAGATAAAAGGTTGATGGGGATTGCTTGCTGTCACTAGGTGAATTTGACTGCATAGAGGTACACAATGCTGTAACTCTAACACCTAATATTACCCTTTGGGTAGTAATTATTTATTCATTGATTGCATGGTATCCAACATACAGTATTGGGAGCCTTGGGATATGCTAGTTGGTGAATTACTCTCAACTCTGTCACTAACCCTGTCAAACCATTTTAAGCAAGTGGACTAAAATAGAAATGATCGGCCAAATGTTTTTTACTTTTCTAAACCTAAACTGGCTAAATTGGTCACTTTTGATTTTTAAGAGTTAATGTTTTTTCTTTCTTTTTTTTTTCTTTTTTTTTTTAAGATTGTAAAGAAAACTTTAATCTTTATGTCCTTTGAACAACTCTTCTGTGGTGTTATGTAGATGCATCAAGTCTGAAAAGCAACTAAGAAATAAATGAAATCGAGATGCAGCAAGCAGCTCGCGGGGAGAGGAACTTTTCTCTGCTGGAATTCATAATTCATTTTTAAATAATATATTCAAAGAATACATGATTTGAATGGATGGAACTGTTGACTAAAAAAATAGAAATGAGCTGAGTCCAAGGTGCAACTTTTGAATAGATACAAGAGCATATTATTACTATTGTTGTTCTGTGAAAATGTCATAGTGAGTGTAGGGGAAACTTGCAGAGGAAGGAAAGCTAATGCTGCAATAGCTCTTAAAGGTTAGGTTATATTCAACATTGGGCATAGCTACCATTTATAAAGGTTAAAACACTTACATTACGAACTAACATGAGTGCCACAGTCAAGGTACATTGATAGCAAAAATAGCCACAAAAACATTAAACAACTTTTGGAATGAATGCTTTAGGGATTCAGACAAACAATATAATACCACAGTAACTGTCACGGCTGGGCAGCAGTCGTGTGGTGGAATGAAAGAGGACCCAAGATGCAGATGGCAGTGGAGATGCAGGTGGAGATTTATTTACAGTGAAAAACCCAAGGTGAGGGCAGAACTAAACATAAACCTAAACTGGGGAAACTAACACAAACGGAGGTAAACACAAACAAAGTAAAACAGGAAACTCACAGACTGTTTCACAATACCAACTCGGGGACACGAACAGAACACAGAGGAAGGACACAGGTAGGGATGATAGAAACACTAAACACACAACAAACACAACACAACCATAAGAACGAATACAAAACAGCAGAAAATGGAAAATAATAACAATAAACTCAAAACACTGGGTCAACGACCCAGGACCATGACAGTAACACTCTGCATGGGTTTACTTTTCACAGGGCTACCAAGAGTCCTGGGAAACGTCCTGTCCTTTTTTTCCACATGACTTTGTTGCAAATAAAATATAAAAGTCTGATGTACATTCATTAGAAAACAATAACATACCTCAGGACAACCAAAAGCCTCTATTAGACACTAACTGTTTAATCCTTTGATTCAAATTACTTATAGCAATGTTTAAACGATTTGTCTGCAACATTTTGCTGATATCCAAATGTGGAGCTATGTTTGGATGTTAGCATTGGTATTTTGGTGGCAGTCTGGATTTTTGGAGCCAAAATTCTTGTTTTTGGATGAGAAGGTTGAGCACCAGGTTATCAGCAAATGTCAGCAAGCTGTATCCAAAAACTGCATGGGCACACAGATAATAATAATAATAATGATAGTTTTTTTTCTCTGCTACATACAGATGGATCACTGGATAGATAACAGTAACATTTTTATTAACACAACAAACAAATGAATAAAATCTACAGGTTAAAGGTATTGTTGAATAGTTGAGTTTTGAGGAGCTTTTTAAATGAGTTCAGTGTTGGCGCATTGTGCAGCTCAAATGGAAGAAAATTCAGAGGGTGGTGGATGCTACACTGAAATCTCTTTTCACAAGTATATGGAGGTTGGTGCAAGGGATAGAAAGTAAACCCATGACTGGGGGAGTGGGGAGTTCTGTGGATTTTGTCAAATCTTTTAGGGTTGACAAGCAGAGGCGGAGGCAGACATTTGATACACCCGGGGCTTAGCCCTAAAGGGTAGTATGCATGTGGGATTTGGGGTGGGGGGTTAGAAATGACTGAAAGATTAATTGGCTCTGTTTTGAGTTTTGTTCAAAAAAGAATGACTTTCATATAGGGAAAAATATATATCACATCTGCAGGACACCTTAAACTAGTTTTTTAATTAAGCAGCACGGCAGAACAAAGTCGGGGCTGTATCAAGACACACAGACTAAACCCCAATTCAACCAGACCCAGAACCAGGGGCGATTTTAGCCCATTTTTGGGGGGAGCTTCAAAATGAATCAAAGCACCCCCAAAGATTTCTTACTTTTTTTCCCCACAATATTTGCTGTTTGTGTGACACACTACTAAAAATATAAAAAGATTACAGTACTTGGTTTAAATGTAACATTTCAACAACAAAAGTATAGATATCCCCCCCTCCCAAAATGGTTTGTTCCAGCTCGCCTCTCCCCTACTCTGGCTCTAGTGCTCTTGCTGCCAGAGCGATAGTGGCTGAGACGCAGCAGAGCGGAGGTGTAAGAGCCTGGCTTAAAACAGGACATATTAGCTGCATTTAACCTTCAGTTACTCTTTATATAGTTAGGTAGGAGTCAGACCAGGTTTCTTTTCAGCTGAAAAACATTACACCCAGGTAACCTGCAGTGTTGAAAACGTGTTTTCCGACGATGTTTGCTACCCTACAATCCGTCCTGCTCTGTAGTAAAATCAGCTACATTTGACCGTCCTGTTGCTCCCATTGAAATTTATATAACCTATTTAAAATCTAAAAATTTAAATTGTCCGTAGCCTACTGTTGTTACCACTTTCCTGTTTGAAATGGATACTAACTAGCTAACTGACTGGATGCCCATTAACCTTATAACTCCTGGTGTGTGTGTGTGTGTGTGTGTGTGTGTGTGTGTGTGTGTGTGTGCGTGTGTGTGTGTGTGTGTAATCGATATATGAGTAATGGATATAAGGAAGTTTTTTCAAAAAAAGGAGCCACATTCAGGTAAAAGTGTAAGATCAAATGATCCATCAATAAAGGATAATGTTGGATCAGTGTTTCAATATTTATATCTTTTATTAGATGTTCATGTGGTTTGGTTATTTGCCTTTTGGTTGAAAGTACACTGAGAGAGGACTTTTTGCTAGTGATCTTAATAGTATTTTTTTCATATTAATGTGATTTTTCATCTAATTTAATACAATCTATTTGTGTATGATTGTCAGTCCGAACAGGGAGAGAGGAAAGAGGGAATGTCAGGAGAAAGTACAAGATCAGGAAGAACCAGGTAAGAAAACAGAGAGGGAAAAGTGACAGACAAAACAGAAACTGTTAAACTGACAAAGAAAAAAACAACTAATTTTACTCACACAATCTGGAAGTTGTGTTCTCCCTATATTAAAGCTGCTATACAGAATCTGCTAAACAAACTGGGTTGAAACATTTTTGACCCTCTTTAACAACATTCCAACATTATAATTGATTGGGGAGAATAAAATGAATTATATATTTTTATGTAGTTCAGCCACAACTCTACTAAAACCTCAGCCAGTAGGTAGGCCAACTTTTGGACCGTACAGTTGTCTGTATGACTGCCACAGTACGTACGTGAGGAGCTGTAAAGAGAAGCAGGAGTGCTCTGTTTATATTCTAAAAATGTTTTAAGCTAGCTTGTTTCAAAGATTCTGTACAGCAGCTTTAAATGTTTTCCAAAAGCACACATACACTTACCTTATCAGTGTTCCTCAAACTTTTTACAGTGTGTACCACCTGATAAAAAATGCCAAGCTCTGCTAAGTACCACTATGAAAGCATGAAAGTCACAAATCTTACAACACAAAATTAGTATTATTAAATTAGTCAAATTAGTATCTGCAGTAAAGATTTTTTCATGCATTGTATACATTCCACCACAGGCAAAGCCTCCATTTATATATATATATATTTTTTTAATATTTTGTAATAATTTATTTGTAATAATTTAAGTCTCATTTAGGGCTGGGTATCCTCACTGTTTTCTAGAATCGATTCGATTCCGATTCACAAGGTCCCGAATCGATTCGATCCACGATTCAATTCAATTCGATTCGATTCAATTTGATTTAAATCTGGGAAAATTTGCCTCAGACAGTCAGGAATATTATAATTCAGATCAGTACATTTACATATTTTTGCATCTATAAAAAGGAAGCTGACACTTGCAAGACTTTATCAAAGGTGTAAGCATCACAGCAGATGCCTCTGTGTCAAAGTAGCTGAAGATAAAACACAGAAAAACATGAAGGTGATTTTCCTGGCCTGGGATTTTATAAAAATATTCTGCAGTACATCAAAAATGAAAGAAAACCATTAATCAACATATGAACATTACCTCTGAAGTTACAGCGGTTTTATTAGAGACACGTTTTGCATTTTGCATAATTTAAAAAACTTTACATTTGTTCAGAAGCCTATTGAACAGCAGAAATGAGGCTACAGTTGTAGCCACAGCTGCCCTGGGGTAGACTGACAGAAGCGAGGCTGCCATGTCGCGCCATCGGCCCTTCTGGCCATCACCAGTAGGCGGTAGGTGAAGGACACAATGACCGAGACTGTCCGAGCCGGGGCTCGAACCGGCAACCTTCCGATTACAAGGTGAACGCCCAACTCATGAGCCACGGTCGCTCATTGTGGCTGATTTTAGACAGGATGGGATGGCTGCATGATCCAGTGAGAGGTTGAAGAGTCTGGTGAAGATGAGGGTGAGCTGGTGTGCGCATGCTCTTAGTACCTTGCCAGGTACTCCGTCTGGACCGGCCGCCTTCCTGGGGTTCACTGCTAGGAGCACAAGTCTGACATTGTGCTCAGGTTTTCTGTTTTCGCAGTGCTGCCTCTGTGGTTGATGATGTCTTGCATTCCCTGCCACACCTCCCGTGTGTTGTTGCTGGACAGGTGGGACTCAATGTTTCTTTTGAGGTCTGGCTCGGCTTTTTTAATCCCCCTTTTCAGGTCAGCTCGAGCAGCCCTGTACAGAGCTCTGTCACCTGACCTGAAGGCGGCATCGCAAGCTTTGAGGAGTGAGCGGGCCTCGCTGGTCATCCAAGGTTTTTGGTTTGGGAAAACCCGAATGCTTTTGTCCACAGTCACATTTGCAGTACAGAACTTGATGTAGTCCAGTACTGATCCTGTGAAAGTTTCTAGTTCCTGGTGTTCAAATATGTCCCAGTCTGTCTCTGTGAAGCAGTCCTGTAGTTTGGAGAGAGCATTTTCCGGCCAGGTTGTAACAGTCTTTGTGGTGGGCCTGACACTGCGCCTGAGGGGGGTGTAGGCTGGGGAGAGCAGGAGGGCGAGGTGGTTGGACTGACCGAGGTGGGGGAGGGGTATGGCTCTATATGCATGCTTGATGTTGGAGTAAACATGATCTAGAGTGTTTTCTCCTCTGGTGGGACATTTGACATGCTAATAGAACTTTGGGAGTACAGTCTTTATGTTGGCCTTATTAAAGTCACCTGCAATTATGTGAACACCGTCCGGGTGGGCGCGCTGCTGTTCGTTAATGGTGTTCAGCAGGATAGAGAGCGCCGTGTTTACGTTGGTATCGGGTGGAATGTACACAGCCGTGATGATCACTACTGTTAGCTCTCTCGGTAGAAAAAAAGGCCGGCATCTTACTGACATGTACTCGAGGTTCAGGGAGCAGTGACTGTTTATAATTGTCCCGTTGTTGCACCAGCTTTCATGCACGTAAATACAGAGCCCTCCCCCCCCCCTGCTCTTACCGGAGTCCTTTGTCCTATTGTTGTAACTTTATTGCAGTTTTGTTTGATAACAGCATTTTGATTATTTTGTAAGTGATTTAAGTGTTAGTCACATGTTTAGTGAGAGCTGTTAATTATAGATTTAATTTTCTGCTAAAAGGGAGCATTTAACAGGTATTTTCATTAGAAAACTGTGTTTCCCAGAATCCTTTGTGGTAGACGAAAGTTACTCTGGGTTTTAGCTAGCAAAGAAAGTTTGGGAAGCCATTATATGTTGCTCTGATGTCGAGCAGTTTATTTGTTGTACATTCCCCTTTTTGAAGCCTTATATAAAGACTATCGTTTCTCCAATTGATGTCCGATCCATTTTTTTGACTAAGTGGATTCGCCACAACATTTTTTGGTGCCGAAACCCGGGAGAAATGAACGAACAGGATTTACATGGAGCCGCCGCCACCGGGGCTGCGGGAGTGGCGGATGACGAGCATCAGAGAGAAATGGAAAGAACAAAACGGAAACGTGGGACGATAAGAGGTGCTACCACACGACTTGTACATCAAATTGACTCCGAAATGGCTAAACCAGATCCAGACACTGACCATCTGAGCACATTACTGGAAATGCTGTTGGCAAAGGAGCTCAGCTTGTATGCTTTAGATAGTGAAATAGAACGTAAAACAGCTCTGGATGACCTGGAAATGGAGATCGAAAGCGCAGAGGAATATAAGGAGCGCATCATCCTGTCCAAGAGCCGTGCACGGCGCATAATTAAGAGAAATGAGGATTGCCGCGAACGAGCCGCGCATCAAAGGGTGAGTGACGTTAGCTCTGCTCATTCATTGGCACAGAGAGCATCGGTAAAGCTTCCTAAGCTGATCATTCACAAATATGATGGAGATGCCAGTTTGTGGCAGGAGTTTTGGAGTCAATATGAAGCTGTTATTTACCACAATGATGCACTATGCAAAAGAGAGAAGTTTACCTATTTGAAAACCTATCTCACTGGCCAAGCAGCAAAGGCAGTTGCAGGACTGATGTTGACAGATGAAAATTATGACAACGCAATTGAGTTACTGCAAAACCGATTTGGAAGAAAGGATGTAGTAATTAGTGCGCACATGTCAAAACTGCTGAACCTCACACCTGTTAAAAAATCCTCTGATGTGCATGCTTTGAGGCAGCTATATGATGAATGTGAAATTCAGATCAGAAGTTTAGAGTCATTGGGTGTAGTGTCAGAAAGCTACGGAAGCATGTTATGCCCAATATTGCTAAAGATGATTCCAGATGATATAGCTCTTGAATACAGCTGTCACGGTCGGACGGCCCTTTCCGGACGACCCTGCTTGTGTTTATGTTTTCTGTATATGTGTTTGCTTCTCCCTCCCTGGCCCTCGGGGTTGTTTACGGAAGTGCGCGCTGTGGGAGAGGCGTGTCCTGGCGACTGTCGTCATTGGGAGTCCCCCTTCGCTGTTGCCGGCCCACCTGCAGCTGATTACCTGACCAGTGGTTGGTAATCATTCCTCCAGGCTAGAAAGGGGTATTTAACCTGGACTCACGGCGACAGTCGACGTGGGATTATTACTCCGAACTGGTACAGTCTGTGCGAGCAGTGTGAGTGTGTTATTCGGCTAGCGTGTGGCTAACGCTGGATTTTCCTTCTTCCTCCAGGAGGGGCGAGCGGAGAAGCGAGTTGGGGAGCACACACACGAAGGGAGTTACTACACGGAACGCACTGGGAGCAAGGGACGAGCACGATTGGAAAATTGCACTTTTGAATGGATTGTTGGACTTGTCTGTTTCACTGTAAATAAACGCACTGTGTTTCTGTGAGCAAGAACCGCGCCTGGGTCCCTCTTTTCCGTGACAACAGCGGTCAGAGAAATGGAGATGAAGAGTGGAAAGTGTCAGAAATGGTCACATTCCTACAGAAGGAGGTTCAGAGCAGGGAAAGAGCGCTGCAAATTACAAAGTCGTACAACCCACAGAAAGCTGAAAATAAACTGTACAAGCCACCGTTCAGTGATGTGAGGTTTAAAAGGCCTAGCATACAATCTACTGCTGCCCTGTACACAGCCAGCCAGAAACAAAACACCTGTATATTCTGTGAGAGTGACGATCACAAATCGCAAAACTGCCCAAATAATGACGCACTTCAAAGAAAGGACAAGTTAAAGAGAATGGGGAGATGTTTTGTGTGTTTGGAACAGAAACACATTGCAAGATTCTGTGAGACCAAGAATGTGTCCTGTGAGAAATGTGGACGGAGACATCACGTTGCTGTGTGCGGTGGTGAAAGGGTGGATGTACAGGCCCCATCCCAACCAGAAGAAGCAGTGGTCTCCTCCGTGCTCCCTCATTCAGTAAGAGTGAAACCAGGTGAACAGAATACTGTGTTGCTACAGACTGCAAAGGTGTGGATTGAAGGCCCGTCAGGCAGAAGGATAGCTCGTTGCTTATTAGATGGAGGCAGCCAAAGAAGCTTCATACATGAAACGTTTGTGAAGAGCCTAAATTTACCAGTTATAAGGCAAGAGACATTGACACTACACACATTTGGATCCTCCTTTCCCACAAGATCACAGCGCGGCATAGTGAAGGTTATGCTACAAAATATCTGGGATCCTAGCCAGAGTATTGTAATAGAAGCTGAGGAGACCCCACAAGTGTGCTCGGCAATAATGAAGGTTCCTGGTGAACAGATCCAGCATGAGCTTAAGAAGAGAGGACTACAACTGGCTGACTTCCCAGGATCCATCGAGGAACCAGAGCTTGCTGTCCTCATAGGAGCTGACTACTATTGGCAGTGACAGGAAGGGTGGAGAGACTTACAGAAACATTGGTGGCACTGGAGAGCACCTTTGGATGGTCTGTTCAGGGCCAGTCTCTGCATCAACTGTTACAGAGGCAACCTGCATGTTCATTCCATGTGAGGAAGAGAAACTCCTCTCCAAGCAACTGAAAGCATTCTGGGAAATAGAGTCTCTGGGTATTACAAATGAGACAACAAAGAACCCAGAAGATGATGAGGCTCTGCAGATGTTTGAGAGAACGACTATGTTTAAAGATGGACGATATCAGGTGGAGTTGCCATGGAAGCCAGAAAAGGTAGAGCTCTCAGACAACTATAGAGTTGCCAAAAAACGGCTGAAATGTCTGAGTAAAAGATTTAAGAAGGATGTCACACTCTTCAGCAGGTATAATCAAGTGGTGGAGGACTACTTGGACCAGAACATTGCAGAGGAAGTGACACCAAACAGCAGCACAGATTCTGTAATGTATTATATGCCTCACCATGCAGTGCTGAGAGAGGACAAAGCAACTACAAAATTAAGAGTGGTTTTTGATGCATCGTCCCATGAAGAAGGCTGTCTGTCGCTGAATGACTGCTTATTTACGGGCCCAAATTTGAATCCAGATCTGCTCAGTGTTCTCCTTAGATTTAGGGAACACGAAATCGCCTTTCTGGCAGACATAAAACAAGCATTCCTGCAAATACGTCTTGCAGAAAGGGACAGAGATGCAGTCAGGATCCTGTGGTTCTCAGGTGCACCGAATGGAGAAGTGAATGATCACCTGCGCATTCTGAGGATGACGAGAGTGGTGTTTGGAGTTACACCAAGCCCGTTTCTGCTTGCAGCGACAATTCAAAGACATCTAAAACAATATGAAACAAGCCAACCACAAGTGGTGAATACAATAAGGGAGTCACTTTACGTAGATGACTTCATTTCAAGTACACGCTCAGTGGAAGAGGCGTATCACATAACGACGAATGCCAAAGAAATACTGGCGGCTGCTGGTATGGAGCTTTGCAAATGGATGACAAACTCAGCTGAACTGAGGCAGAAATGGGAGAAGAGCTCCACAAACTACACGATGGCACCTGAAACGAATGGAGTAGCATTAAAGGTGCTTGGATTAGTGTGGAGGCCAGAGCCAGATGATTTCACCTTTGACCTTAGTTCACTAGTGAGGCTTCTAACAGAGAAGAAAGGAACCAAACGAAGCGTGCTGCAGTCCTCAGCACGAATTTATGACCCACTTGGGTTTCTGAACCCCTTCACCATTAGGGTCAAGTGCATGTTCCAAGCAATGTGGGAGAGGGGGCTCTCCTGGGATGAAGAATTGCCACCAGATCTGGCACAAGAATGGCAACAGTGGTGTTCAGAGCTTACTCAGTTACACCAGCTCACCATACCAAGGTGGTACCAAATCAATATGCAACAAGAAAGCAAAGATGGCTTGGAATTACATGTGTTTTGTGATGCCAGTGAAAGGGCATACAGTGCTGTGGCCTATCTGCAAGGCAAAACACGAGAAGGAGAAACGACAATGAGCTTGGTCGCATCTAAAGCCAGGGTGGCTCCCCTAAAGAAAATGACGTTGCCACATCTGGAACTCATGGGAGCCGTGATTGGGGCCAGATTGGCGAACAACTTGATCAGCTCGCTGAAGATGGAGCAAGCCCATCTTATCCTCCACCCGAACTGCAAATACTCTGGATTTGCAGTTCGGCACAAAGGTGGAAACCGTTTGTTGCAAATCGAGTGACTGAGATCCAGACTCTTACGAGTCCATCTTCATGGTCACACATCCCAGGAAAGGCTAATCCCGCTGACCTGCCCACAAGAGGACAATCAGTGGAGGCCCTACTACAAAACCAGCTATGGTGGAATGGCCCCAGTTTTCTTGTATCAGAAGATCGGATACATGAGTCTGAAGATGAAAACATTTCAGACAAGATGAACTTAAATCCAGTTATCAAATAGCCATGCAGTTTGCTGCTAATGACACTGACTTCTGTGAACCAATACTGAAGCTTGAGAGTTGCAGCGAACTGAAGAGAGTGCTCAGAGTGACAGCATGGATTAGGAGGTTCATAGCTAATGCAAAAACAACCATGCAACCAAAGATGCGAGGTGAGCTGAGAGCAAATGAGCTTCTTGATGCTGAGAAGTACTGGATTAAGGTTGCACAACATCACAGTTTTAACCAGGAGGTCCAGAGACTGAAGGTAGGAAAACCTATGATGAATGACAGTAAGATTCAGGAACTGAAACCATTCCTTGATGAAGATGAGCTGCTTAGTGTTGGAGGCAGGCTGCAGCAGTCGGACTTCACATTCAGAGAGCAGCATCCTTGGATTCTGCCAAACAAACACAGATTTTCAGAACTGCTGATACAGGACTGTCACAAAAGGGTGATGCATTCAGGAGTGAGGGACACTCTTGTACAAATAAGAGAGAGATATTGGATCATCCGGGCTTGGCAGCTGGTTAAGAGCATTGTGACCAGATGCACTGTGTGTAAGAGGTTTAAGGCAAAGGCTGGGCATCAGCTAACTGCACCTTTGCCTAGGGACCAAATATCCGAGTCACCACCATTCGAAGTTACAGGTGTGGATTTTGCTGGGCCACTCTATGTGAAAACAGAGGATTCTGTGAAAAGTTCCTACATTGCCCTATTTACCTGTGCTGTGACACGAGCGGTCTATTTAGAGCTTGTGTCAGATCAGTCAACTGAGACATTTTTGCTAGCGTTGAAGAGATTCATTGCCAGGAGAGGGCTATGCAGAGTTATATATTCTGACAATGCCAGAACATTTAAGAGAGCAGACCAAGATTTGAAGGAACTGTGGAAGACAATTAAAGACCCACATTTCCTGGAGTTTTTTTCGGAAAGAGGAATTACTTGGAAGTTCATTGCAGAAAGAGCAGCCTGGTGGGGTGGATTCAGGGAACGTCTTGTCAGATCAGTGAAAATCTGTCTCAAGAAGGTGTTAGGTAGAGCTTCACTCCACTTTGAAGAAATGTGTACTGTGTTGGCGGAAGTCGAAGCTACTCTGAACTCTAGGCCTCTCACCTTTGTGCACAACGAGGTAAATGAACCGCAACCACTTACTCCAGCCCACTTTTTGGTGGGCAAACGACTGACATCTCTACCACCCAAGTCAATCCCAAAGGACACACACAATCCAACACCTAACAAAGAGGATATTACTCGGAGATGGAGATACCGGCAGAAACTTATGACCAACTTCTGGAACACCTGGAGAAGGGACTATCTGTTGGAGCTGAAGTCAGCTCATTGCTGTGACGCTTCAAAGCCTACACCCCTAAAACTAGGGGATGTCGTGCTCATTGGGCATGACAACCTCCCCAGACAAGTGTGGAAACTTGGAAGAATTGAAGAAATGTTACCTGGTCGAGACGGTCTTGTTAGATCTTGCTTAGTTCGCACGACAACGGGGACTCTGTTAAGAAGACCGATTCAGTTGTTGTATAACCTAGAGCTTTAGATGAACAGATTGTTCATCGGGGGGGAGGATGTTGTAACTTTATTGCAGTTTTGTTTGATAACAGCATTTTAATTATTTTGTAAGTGATTTAAGTGTTAGTCACATGTTTAGTGAGAGCTGTTAATTATAGATTTAATTTTCTGCTAAAAGGGAGCATTTAACAGGTATTTTCATTAGAAAACTGCGTTTCCCAGAATCCTTTGTGGTAGACGAAAGTTACTCTGGGTTTTAGCTAGCAAAGAAAGTTTGGGAAGCCATTATATGTTGCTCTGAAGTCGAGCAGTTTATTTGTTGTACATTCCCCTTTTTGAAGCCTTATATAAAGACTATCGTTTCTCCAATTGATGTCCGATCCATTTTTTTGGCTAAGTGGATTCGCCACAACACCTATCCCAGCGGAGCAGAGTGCGGCCTGCTAGCTGCACGCTAGCATCGGGTATTCCTGGGTGAAGCCAGGTTTCGGTGATGATCAAGGCACAGCAGTCTCGAACTGCTGTGCCTTGGGTGGCTATAGGTCAGGTGGCAGAGCAGGTCAGCCACTAATCAGAAGGGCGGTGGTTCAATCTCAGGCTGCCTCCTGGCTGCATGCCAAATATCCTTGGGCAAAATACTAACCCCATGTTGCCTACTGGTGGTGGTCAGAGGGCCCGGTGGCGCCAGTGTCCGGCAGCCTCGCCTCTGTCAGTGCGCCCCAGGACAGCTGTGGCTACAATGTAGCTTGCCATCACCAGTGTGTGAATGTGTGTGTGAATGGGTGGATGACTGGATGTGTAAAGTGCTTTGGGGTCCTTAGGGACTGAGTAAAGCGCTATACAAATGCAGGCCATTTACCATAGCGATTTCCCACTAGTTGTAATTCCAGGTCATCGGTTTTTTGCACGGGGGATCTGGCGTTGGAGAGAGCAGCTCGGCAGAGGTGGTTTGTTTTTTAGCCCCAGCATAATGCCAGACCTACGGCCCCGCTTTTGCTTCCTCTCCCTCCATCTGCACCGCCGCCAAGTCCCGATAACAATCCACGGGGAGCCCGGTGGTCTCGCTATGTGATCCAGGATGTTGTGCGTGCGAAGAAAGTCCAGTGAAAAAGATGTTTGATGCTGGTCACCAATGTCTATGAGGCTCTGGCGGGTGTATCAAGAAATGGAGAGCTGATAGTGCAGAAAAAAATAAGAAGGACATACAAACTAAACAAACTAAACAAAAGAAAGGAGTACTGAGACGGAGAGCCGTAAGCCGCTGCAACAGTGTGCGCCGCCATCTTAGGGTTAGATGCCTTTGGGACATCAGAACTAGATCATAGTAGCACTAAAAATCATCATAGACCTGCACTACACTTATTTTTTAATTCTACAAAAGTACACTATTTAGATTGAGAAAAGTTTATATAATTATTTAGCCTGCATAACTTAATAAATATAGAATTTGAAAAATAACAAACCAAAAAAGAAACACTAGGTACGATGATACGGTGATACTTTTGGTAAACAACCATTTGACTAACATGTGTGTCTCACCTGCTCTTGTTCCCTCTCTGTTCTGTCCTCATTCTCCATCTCCCTCTTTGTTCATCTCTCTCTCTCTGTTCCTCTCTCTCCCTCTTTGTGCTGACAATCAAGAAAAACACCAACATCAGCAAATATAGAGTTGAAACCAGATATTTACAAACTCTTCAGATAAAAACACAAACACTTTTTTTAATTGTAACATCAAATTAATTTTTTTAGGTTGATAAATATAAAAAAACATATTTGTTAACTTTAAGAGTAAACAGAGAAACTATCTGTATTTCTTAATTGTAAATGGCACCAAATTGTATTCAAAATTGAGCCACACTTATGGAGCTCCACGATTCTTTTCCTGGTGTTTTGGTTGACATCTCTTGATTTTCCCATTTCAAAGAAACAGGCTCACTGTCAGGGTTCCTGGGTCGTTGACCCAGTGTTTTCCGTTTTGTCATCTTCAGTTTATTTTCACATCTGTTTTCTGTGCCAGCATACCGCCTGCGTATTGTGTTCCAGTTATTCCCACGTATCATTAGTTAGATTATGTTCAGCTGGGTACTCACCGGTCTTTCATTATCATCCTCACCAGTCTGTGTATTTAAGCCCTCTGTTTCTATTCATTCACTGTCGAGTCATTGATGTTACGTTGTCCTTCCCGTGTGTTCCCTCAGTTCAGTCAGCCTGTTACATCCTGGGAGGCTGTGGGAGTGTGTGGGCGTGGTGTTGTCTTCTCCCTCTCCTCCTCCTTCGTTCAGGCCCCTCCCTCTGCCCCTGCCTTCTCCTTTAGGTCACACCTGCTGCTCATCTGCTCTCGTTACAACCAATTACCCTCAGGGGTGATATAAGCTGGAGAAGAGCAGTGTGGAGGAGGAGGGAGAGGTTTCTGGTGGATTTCCGGTGGATTTCCTCTGTGCTGGTCAGAGTGTGCTGGTCAGAGTGTGCTGGTCAGAGTGTGCTGGTCAGAGTGTGCTGGTCAGAGTGTGCTGGTCAGAGTGTGCTGGTCAGAGTGTGCTGGTCAGAGTGTGCTGGTCAGAGTGTGCTACTGGCTTAGGTGTGGAACAGCCTGCTGCGTGTGACCAGCCTTCTGGTGTGTGGCTCTTTGTGAGTAGTGTTTAACTGAGCAGTGATTGCCCATGAGTGACGGCGGCCTTCATTAGTTTGTGTGGCCTGCCTGGATATTGTTTGCTAGCAGCGTTGCTGTCTCTTTCTGTTGAAGCCTTATTGTTGCTTTCTTTGTTGAAGTGGTCATTACCACTTTGGGTTGACCTCCCTGATTTCTCATTAAAGCAGCGGTGCTGTCTCCTTTTGTTGTTGCCATTTGTATGATTATTGAGGTGTTTGCCTACAATAAAGATCTATTTTATGTTAAATACCTCTGCCTGGCGTTCTTTTCATTCCACCTGGATCTAACTGTTACTGTCCCCCACCCTCATCGCCTAGACTTTTAAGTGGGGACGTAACAAAGTGGGGGCTCGTCCGGGATCGGAATGAAAGGAATTGGGTTAATTACAAGTGTGAACAGGTGTTTGTGTGTTGTGTGAAGGTCATTTGGCTAGCTGCTGCTCTCCCCGGCTAGCACAGGGGAGTGTCTAGCTGAGCATTTGCTCTTCCTTCGGACACTCGTTTTTTGTTTTGCCTTTTTTATTTTCGGAGCAAACCCGGGTGGGGATTAATTCTCTGTTGGGGGTAGGCTTGTCGGTGCCTGTGGCACTTGATGATTTGCCTTTAAATTGGCCTCGAGCCTGGTACGCTCCAGAAGCTAGGACAGGCTAGAGTCTGAGTAGGCAGGACTGGGGGGAGTGTGGGTAGAATTTTTTAATTAATGGTTGACTTGACACAACACATTTTTATTTCGCCTGTTTTTGGTTCTGTAGTGAAGGCGTTGTGTGTGTGTGTGTGTGTGTGTGTGTGTGTGTGTGTGTGGCCCTTTAGTGATTTGCTTGTGTTTTGCAGGCCGTTTTGAGTTTTCATGGCCACTTTTGATATTGCTGGGTTTACGGTAGAGCCGTCGCTTGCCCTGCTGGATGTTTGTAGGAAGAGGGATCTGCATGAGCTGGCTACATATTACGGGATCAGTGTCTCCACTGGTCTACGCAAACCCGAGCTGAAAGCCGCTCTGGTGTCCGGGTTGTTGGAGAAGAGGGTGATTGTAATGCAGGAACCCCCGAGCACACCCGGTCCGGCTGGACCAAGTGCGGCGCCTCACGTTCCAGGCCAGGTTTTAGAACCATCAGTGTCTACACCTATGGACCAGGGGTTGCCCGAGGGGGGGCTAGTGATGCTGCCCCGTTTTGATCCACTCTCCATCCAGTCATCAGAGGGTTCTAAGCAGGATGCTAGGCTCAAAATCCGTCTGGCTCGTCTCCAGCTGGAGAAGGAGCAGCGTGAGAGAGAGTTCCAGCTGAAAAGGGAGATAGAGCTTAGGCGTTTGGACGCGGAACTGGCTAGGGCTAGGGAGGTTGAGCTGATGAAGGTGGAGGCAGAGACGAAGGTCAAGCTGCGACAGCTGGAACTCCAGCAGGCCTCCTCCCCTCCTGTGGTGGCTTCGCTGTCACAGACAGACGTACAGTTTGATGTAGGACGGAATAGTCGGCATTTCGTGACACTGAGGTGGAGATTTATTTTGAATCGTTTGAGCGGATAGCGACAGCCTTGCGTTGGCCGCGGGAGGCGTGGGCCATCCTGCTACAGTGCAAGCTGGTGGGCAAGGCACAGGAAGTTTGTTCCTCGTTGTCGGCTGAATGCAGCTTGGACTACGACAAACTGAAAAGTGCAATCCTGTTAGCCTATGAGCTAGTCCCCGAGGCTTACAGGCAGCGATTTCGGGGGCTGAAAAAGGTGCAGGGTCAATCCTTCCTGGATTTCGCAAGAGAAAAGAGTGTCCTCTTTGATCGGTGGTGTATGGCCTGTAAAGCTGCAGACCTAGCTTCGGTACGGGAATTAATTCTCATTGAGGAATTCAAAAACTGCGTCACCGAGCGGATGGCGGTATATCTGAACGAGCAGAAGGTCTCTACGTTGCAGCAGACCACGACCCTGGCTGACGAGTTTGCACTCGTCCATAAAACCAGTGTTGTTAAGCATGAGCGACGCGACATACTAGCAAAGGCTAGTGGTGCTAGTGGTGAGCAAGACACAAGGAGAGAGGTGCCTGTGCCCCGTCCCAGGTCAGACCGGAAATGTTTCTATTGTTTTAAATCCGGCCATTTAATAGCGGACTGCGAGGCCTACAGGCGGAGACAGCCAGTTTCAACACCACGTAAACCAAAAGGGATAGGGCTGATTAAAAACGCTTCTCCTGGTAGCAGACCACTTAGCACTGAAACGCCTGACGAATGTTTTAAACCCTTCATTTTCAAAGGAGCGGTGTCACTCTCTGGTAAGCCTGGAGACGGGCGTACTGTGACCATTTTACGTGACACAGGTGGTTCACAGTCCCTCATACTGGCTAGTGCACTTGCCTTTGATGAAAAGACCGCCAGCAGCACTGATGTTATTGTTAGGGGCGTTGGAATGACTTATGTGCCAGCCCCCCTCCATCAAATTTGGGTGCAGAGTGACCTAGTAAGTGGCATTTTTCCTGTAGCTGTGTGTCCTTGTTTCCCGATTGATGGTGTGGACTTCATAATGGGCAATGACATTGCAGGCGGGAAGGTTTATCCTACCCCAGAGGTCACAAAGACCCCTGACCCAAGCCCCTTCCCAGATGTTTTAAACCGGCAGCACCCGGATGTATTTCCCATAGGTGTTCTTACCCGGTCACAGGCCCATCGGCAGGGAGAAGTGGTTGACTTGTCAGGGTCAGTGGTCAGCTCTATGCTGGAGATGGATGTGATGCCCTCGGAGGGGGAGGTGGGTCCTGATGCCAAGGAACTGGCTCAAGAAGTGGCTGAGCCTGCTCCTGAACCCGCAGCCCCCCCTCTCCTCACATGGGAGGCCCTTATTATCGCTCAGAAAGCAGACCCATCGTTAACCAAATGTTTTGCTGCCGTAGATGAGAGTGATCATCTGACAGGAGACAGGAAGCAGACATTTGTTGTATGTGATGGATTGCTAATGCGCAGGTGGACTTCAAAGCCAGGGGAGGACTGGAGTGTAGTCCAACAGATAGTGGTCCCGGCTAGTTTGCGTCAGCACGTGCTACAATTAGCCCATGACCATTCATGGTCAGGACATTTGGGGATAACTAAAACATATGACCGTATTCTGCAGCACTTCTTCTGGCCGGCAATGAAGGCAGATGTTGCGAAGTATTGTAATACTTGTCATACGTGTCAACTGGTGGGCAAACCAAACCAAACTGTGCCCCCCGCCCCACTATGTCCAATACCTGCTGTTGGTGAGCCATTCGAGCATGTTTTGGTCGATTGTGTTGGTCCGTTGCCAAGAACACGAGCAGGCAATCAGTTTTTGTTGACCATAATGTGTTTGTCCACGCGGTTCCCTGAAGCAATTCCTCTGCGGAGGGTCACCACTGCAAACATTACTAAGGCGCTAATCAAGTTTTTCACCACCTTTGGTCTTCCAAAAACAGTGCAAACAGACCAGGGAACTAATTTCTTATCTCGAGCATTTAAACAGACTTTAGCTTCCCTGGGCGTCTCTCATTCTGTGTCTAGTGCTTATCACCCAGAGTCACAGGGTGCACTTGAGCGTTGGCACCAAACACTTAAGGCCATGCTAAAAAAGTACTGCCATGACACGGGCAGAAGCTGGGATGAGGGTGTCCCCTTTGTACTGTTTGCAATACGCAATGTTAAGCAAGAGTCCTTAGGATTCAGCCCAGCTACCCTTGTGTTTGGCCGCGAGGTGCGGGGCCCGCTAAAGATGTTGAAAGAGAGGTTCCTTAGTGGGGGTGTTCCAAAAACTAACGTGGCAGATTTTGTGAAAACATGTAAGGATCGTTGGCAACGTGCTACCTCATTAGCGAAAGAGGCCCTGTGTATTGCCCAGGCGTGCATGAAGACGTGGCATGACAGAAAGGCTGTGAAAAGGCATTTTCAGGCTGGGGACAAGGTCTTAGTGTTGCTACCGGTGCCTGGTTATGCTCTTACGGCCCGTTTTGCGGGACCGTACGTCATAGTGAGGGAAGTGTCTGAGACAGATTATGTTCTCAGTACCCCAGAGCGTAGGAGGAAAACACGCCTGTGCCACATCAACATGTTAAAACCCTACCATGATAGGGAAACCCATGAGACTGTTGCCAGTGCGGCAACCTCCAGCTCTGTCTCTGCCACCGTGCTGAGTGTAGAGGCCAGTGCTGACGACGGTCTGCATATACTTTCTGAGAGACAACAGTGTGGACGGTTGGCGAATTCAGCTTACTTAGCCGAAGTAACGGCCCACTTGTCTCATCTGTCCCCTTCACAATGCGAAGATGTGCTTAATCTACTGCACTCCTACCCCTCTCTCTTTGGTGATGTGCCCTCACGTACTGATGTTTGTGAACATGATATCGATGTTGGTGACGCAACCCCAATCAAACAGCACGCGTACCGCTGCCCTATGGGAAAGCGCGAGGTGATGAGGAAGGAGGTCAGTTATCTAGTGGAGAATGGTTTGGCGAAACAGAGTCACAGCCCTTGGAGCTCTCCATGTTTACTTACGCCCAAGTCTGATGGCACCTCACGTTTCTGCACCGACTACCGTAAGGTAAATGCAGTGACTGTCGCCGATTCTTTTCCACTTCCTCGTATGGAGGACTGCATTGATAACATAGGTCCTGCCACATTTATTTCCAAACTGGACCTTCTTAAAGGATATTGGCAGGTGCCTTTGACCCCCAGAGCCTCTGACATTTCTGCATTTGTCACACCCGACCATTTCATGCAGTACACCGTGATGGCATTTGGCATGAAAAACGCTCCGGCCACATTTCAGCGTTTGATGCAGCTGGTTTTAGGAGACGTGCCTCAATGTAATGTGTACTTGGATGATGTAGTGATATACACAGCCACGTGGGAAGAGCATGTGGCCATCCTACGATCGGTATTTCAGCGACTGGCTGACGCCTCGTTGACCCTAAATCTCGCTAAGTCATGTACCTGGGGAAACAGGTGGGTTTCGGGCGGGTACGCCCAGTGGAGGCAAAAGTCGAGGCTATCGTCAGCTACCCGGCCCCAGCCACTAGGCGGGAGTTAAAGCGGTTCCTGGGCATGACTGGATACTACCGCTGTTTTTGCAAGAACTTTGCGGTAGTTGTGGCCCCTTTGACAAGGCTATGTAGCCCCAAAGTCCGTTTTGAGTGGTCAGGGGAATGCCAGCACGCCTTCGAGTCTGCAAAATCCCTCCTTTGCAGCGCCCCAGTTCTGGCTGCCCCTAACTTCTCTCAGCCTTTCAAGCTGGAAGTCGACGCCAGTGCCACCGGAGCTGGTGCGGTGCTGTTACAAGACGACGCAGAGGGTGTGTGTCACCCAGTCTGCTACTACTCTGTAAAGTTCAAGCGCCATCAGCTAAACTATTCCACCATAGAGAAAGAAGCTCTAGCGATGCTGATGGCCTTGCAGCACTTCACTGTGTATGTGGGCTCTAGCTCCTTTCCGGTAACGGTGTATACAGATCACAACCCCCTCACTTTCCTCCAGCGCATGTACAACCACAACCAGCGACTAATGCGCTGGGCATTGCTGGTGCAGGATTATGATCTGGTTATCCAGCACAAGAAAGGGACTGAAAATCTGGTGGCTGATGCACTCTCACGCAGTGCATAGTGATGAGTCTATTCTTTGTTTTGTATAGTGTGGATATAGGGTGGGGGGAATGTTACATCCTGGTAGGCTGTGGGAGTGTGTGGGCGTGGTGTTGTCTTCTCCCTCTCCTCCTCCTTCGTTCTGGCCCCTCCCTCTGCCCCTGCCTTCTCCTTTAGGTCACACCTGCTGCTCATCTGCTCTCGTTACAACCAATTACCCTCAGGAGTGATATAAGCTGGAGAAGAGCAGTGTGGAGGAGGAGGGAGAGGTTTCTGGTGGATTTCCTCTGTGCTGGTCAGAGTGTGCTGGTCAGAGTGTGCTACTGGCTTAGGTGTGGAACAGCCTGCTGCGTGTGACCAGCCTTCTGGTGTGTGGCTCTTTGTGAGTAGTGTTTAACTGAGCAGTGATTGCCCATGAGTGACGGCGGCCTTCATTAGTTTGTGTGGCCTGCCTGGATATTGTTTGCTAGCAGCGTTGCTGTCTCTTTCTGTTGAAGCCTTATTGTTGCTTTCTTTGTTGAAGTGGTCATTACCACTTTGGGTTGACCTCCCTGATTTCTCATTAAAGCAGCGGTGCTGTCTCCTTTTGTTGTTGCCATTTGTATGATTATTGAGGTGTTTGCCTACAATAAAGATCTATTTTATGTTAAATACCTCTGCCTGGCGTTCTTTTCATTCCACCTGGATCTAACTGTTACTGTCCCCCACCCTCATCGTCTAGACTTTTAAGTGGGGACGTAACACAGCCGTTCAGTTGTCTGGCCAGTCAGTGTCCGTTCACCCACTCCCTATAATAAACCTTCACCTACCTGCCAGTCCTGTGTTTGGGTTCCTTCTTCCTCGCCTCCACACAACGCCTGACAGAATGACACGACCTGTGCCACAAAGACACGCTTGGAACCCAGCGGACTCGGACCTCTACGAGCGGCAGGAGGTAGCGCTCTCCATTTGGGCGGAGAAGCTCAGGGGGAAACAGCGGCTCTTCTCAGAGAGGGAGCACGTCTTTGAGGGGACTCGTCTGGCTCTGGGCGGGCCTCGGAGACGCCGCGGTCCTCCACCTGCTGTCTCACCTGCATTGGAGCATTCGCCGCGGAGAGTGGGCGTTACAGGCCAAGCTTCGGCCGCTCCCTCTCTCGCCACTCCGCTCCACGCTCACACACCCGCCGCTTCATTCACCAGACCTCCACCATCGCCACGGCACAACGGCTACGCCTCCCACCTCGGCTCAACGGAGGCTACCGCGCCAGAAGCTCTGCTGTTTACCCCGGCCGCTTCCTCTTCCCAGAGAAAGCGGCGCACACGCCGCCATAAAACGGACTACTTTCAGCCACTCCCGATGGTGAGCTCCAGTGACTTTTTTTTGCACTCACCATCTGATTATTCACTCAAAACGCACAATAACCCCATCTCTGATTCGTGGGATGTTTCCCTCCTGGAGGATTCTGTGGACTGGGAAGATTTGTTCTGCTCTGCTCTCCCAAAGACTGTAAATAGTGGTGGCAGGAAAACCAGGACAATCTCCAATAAACCTGCCAGTAACACACACGCCGTCACTATTTCCACACCCATTATTCAGCCATTTCCCACCAGCACGGGGGCCCAGTCTACGCCCACACCAGTGCCAGGTCCCAGGAGGAGGGCAGCTGCGACCCAGTCTACCTCCACACCCGCTTCTGTTTCTCAGGTGGGGGTGACTGGTGTCCAGCCACCTCCCGTGCCTGTCCCAGCGCCTAGGCTGAGGGCAGCCAGGGTCCGGCCTGACCCCCCTAGAGACGCAGCTGAGGCTCTCCAGCCAGTGCCCTCACACTCTGGAGGCACGGAAGAGCTAACCAGTTCACCTGCTACGTCACCACTCCATCCACCTCCTGACCCAGCCTTTCACGCCCTCGCACCATCCCTAGTTAGATTAGCTGAAGTGTCCCCTGCTCAGGCACCGGCCTTACTAGCTCAGGCTGTAGCTTTATCTCCCGCATTAGCTCAGTCTATAGCTCAGCCATCAGCTGTACCAACCTCAGCTCAACCATTAGCCTCACCGACCTCTGTTTATCCATTAGTCTCCTCACTCCAGCCAGTTCCCTCACCTGCTGTTCAGCTTCCACTCCAGCCGGTTCCCTCACCTGCTGTTCAGCTTCCACTCCAGTCGGTTCCCTCACCTGCTGTTCAGCTTCCACTCCAGTCAGTTCCCTCACCTGCTGTTCAGCTTCCACTCCAGTCAGTTCCCTCACCTGCTGTTCAGCTTCCACTCCAGTCAGTTCCCTCTCCTGTCCTCCAGTCTCCTCCTGTCCAGTCAGTCCAGTCTGCCCCTGTCCAGTTTGTAGCCCAGTCAGTCCAGTCTGCCCCTGTCCAGTCAGTCCAGTCCGTAGTCCAGTCTGCTCTGGTCCAGTCTGTAGTCCAGTCAGTCCAGTCTGCTCCTGCTCAGTCTGTAGTCCAGTCGCCTCCTGTCTCCCAGTCGCCCGTCTACCATCCTGTTCAGTTCCCGGACCTGCAGCCACAGCACCCAGAGCCAGCTGTGAGCTCTCCTGCTCCTCAGCCAGGGGTTTCCGCACCCGCTGGCCCGGCCGCTCCTCAGCCAGGGGTTTCCGCACCCGCTGGCCCTGCCTGTCTCCAGCCAGAGGCTTCCGCGCCTACTGGCCCTGCCTGTCTCCAGCCAGAGGCTTCCGCGCCTACTGGCCCTGCATCAGACTCAGCCGCTGCCTCGCCTGGTCCGGCATCAGACTCAGCCGCGGCTTCGCCTGGTCCAGCCTCGGCTTCTGCTTCGGCTTCTGCTTCGGCTTCGCCTGGTCCAGCGTCTGCTTCTGCTTCGGCTTCATCCTCGCCTGGTCCAGCCTCCCCATCCGCTTCAATGTCGCCTGGTCCGGCCTCTGCTACTGCCTCGCCTGGTCCGGCCTCTGCTTCTGCCTCGCCTGGTCCGGCCTCGGACTCGGCCTCTGCTTCGCCTGGTCCGCCCACCGGACCTGCTCAGTGGCCGCCGCCGTCTTCCTCGCGGCCGCCCACCTGAACTGTCTCTATGTGGATTCCGTCCCTCCGTCCTGGGCCCCCTCCGCCCGCCCTGTTCTGTTTTTTTTCTTTTGGCCGTCGGGTGCCGGCCTTTGAAGGGGGGGGGGGTACTGTCAGGGTTCCTGGGTCGTTGACCCAGTGTTTTCCGTTTTGTCATCTTCAGTTTATTTTCACATCTGTTTTCTGTGCCAGCATACCGCCTGCGTATTGTGTTCCAGTTATTCCCACGTATCATTAGTCAGATTATGTTCAGCTGGGTACTCACCGTTCTTTCATTATCATCCTCACCAGTCTGTGTATTTAAGCCCTCTGTTTCTATTCATTCACTGTTGTGTCATTGATGTTACGTTGTCCTTCCCGTGTGTTCCCTCAGTTCAGTCAGCCGTTCAGTTGTCTAGCCAGTCAGTGTCCGTTCACCCACTCCCTATAATAAACCTTCACCTACCTGCCAGTCCTGCGTTTGGGTTCCTTCTTCCTCGCCTCCACACAACGCCTGACACTCTGTGTTTTGGGGGTGCCTTATATGCATCCAGAGGTGTGCCAACAGTTTACTCAGATGGACTCTACTAACCTATCAGAAACGTCTTAAGCTCAGAATGGAATCGTCTGGAGTTTTCTTATTGATTAACTTAATAATTAATAATTAATAAACTTAGTGTATATGTACTCCTAAATTTGATGAAAGTGATAAAAATAGACAGCTCTGTCTCTCTTTATTCTGACATTTAACTAATTCAAAAGATATTTCAATATTTATTTATCCAAAACAAAACAAGTTTACTCTAAATTGATGTTGTACAGTAAAAAAATGTTCTTGTGTTTTCCATAGAGTGGATGTAAATATCTGGTTTAAACTGTGAATATACTGCTGTGTGTTGAAATTCCTCTTGTTTTGCATAGAAATATACTGAACAACATACAAAGCATAATATATAAAATACTACCAGAGTTTTTTCTTTGAAGAAAGCCCCTTATGTCCATTCTTGTATATCAGTACATTACTGAAACCGATTTATTTAGCCGTGGAGGGTAACACCTGAATATATGAAATAAACATACATGTAAGCTAAGACTCTCTAAAGAAACAGCATTGTTGTTGTTAGGCTTGAAGAGCAAGTAATGTAATATGGGTCAAGTGATCAGTTTGACATCAATCTTTCGTGATACACCGTCATATTTACATTATTTGTACAGTACAAATGATTTGCTTTGGTACCTGGTAAAACTTCAGTTCTCCTCTGTCTGCGCTTCTCCAACACCGCACTCGCAGGCAGCAGCTCCCCCTCGCTCAGTCGCTTAGTGTCTGAGCTCGGATCATACCAATATTGGGGGGGATTTACGCACAGTCATAAATTCCCACAGTGTGCACTATGTGCTTCGAATATTGTGTGTAGTTTTTTGTTTCATACAGTTGTCAGCCAGGCAGCTAACTATGAAAAAATTACACTCCAAAAGACCCCGGGCTTCTGAAAAAACAACCCGGGCTTAAGCCCAGTAAGCCACCCCCCCCGCTCCACCACTGTTGACAAGTATCTCAAACTCAGTACTGATACCCAGGAAATTACTTGAAACTTGATATAATTTTTAATACTATGGAGAAGTTTTACAATACCTAACCTCTAACCATTAGAAGTGTTATGGAAAAATACAACATCTTTGCATAAAGTGTGATATTTATGGAAGGGGAAATAAAAAAAAATTGAGAACACATTTTAATCAATTATTGTAAAAGCAGAAAAGTTAAAGTTTATTATCTTATTACAGCAGCCTCTCTCTGATCCACCATTCACACTGTTTCACCTCAGCCTGCAGCTTGTCACTTCCTCAGCTCTCTCTTTAGGCCATATTCTTTGTCTGCTCTGCTCAAGAGTTCACTCTTTGATTTCTCAGATTAGTTCTTCACACTCAAAACTCACTGCTCAGTTCAGATATGGTTTCGCCGCTGCTCAGCACAGCCCGCAATAGCCAGTTCTCCATCTGAAGGTAATCTACTCTGTTATGGTTTAATATTCCATTCACGACTCATTCAGCATGGAATAATTAACAATTATTAATTAAATAGTAATTATTAATATCTAAATACAGTGTGCTATCCATTATTTTTATTAAAACAGATGGCAAATATTTAAAAAGCTTACGTTAATGTTAAGCTAGCTTATGGTAAGCTAACTAGGTTATGATAACTGTTTATTACGTCAATGCTGTTGAAACAGGAGCTTCACTTACCTTTTTAAAATCATTCCTAAGGAGTCGTTCAGCGCAATGAACATTCACTACTTTAGCTGGGGAGGGATGAGCTGTGTGCTGCGGTGGGTGCTGTGTGAAGTTGTGTGTCAGCTGGATGGGGCAAAGACAGCACTGTTGGTATTGATACTGCTGCAAAGTAGTATCTTTATTTGTGATAAATTTTTAGTATTGATTAATATCTGAGTATCTACTCTTTTGACAATCATAATCTCTGCTAGGCAAACAAAGTCAATGTTCCTGTTACTAATGATATCATGGTTTAGTAGTGCGTTATTACTGATGTTGTTAACAGCCATTCAGGCACTGACAGATGTTCTGTTGGGAAGGTATGGAGAAAATAGTGCTGTTGATGCTAGTCAGTGGTCTTAGATTGCTCAATATACTCCCATTAGGTTTGTTTGATGTCATCGTTGCCTACTGAAATGCCTTTAGCCAGGCTGAGCTAACAGCTGTTTGGCTGCTAGATAGCAGATCAGCGGCACACAGGCGTTAGCCAATCGATGAGGATGCTGAGATACACAGGTACGTGTATAACATCACTATACAGTGACACGTAGCATCGAAAAAGTTCCAACGCGTGTCAGACTACTTAGCATGGAAACCTTTGTATTGACTCACTTTTGGAGTCAGACTCAATTGGCTACCAGAACAACTGATGGTAGGCAGTTATTTTTCAGCTCCAGAGGTTGCTGCTATAGGTGATCCATTTGTTTTTTCCTAAGTCTAATCATGATGTCACTGTCACAATGACATAATAATGAATATTTGTCACAGTGACATGATGGAGCACCACCTGAGAAATCGATGTGGTGCAGAGGTGAACAAAGAACATGCAGAAACCTGGGACAGCTAAATCTTGACTTAGACTTAGCAGGACATCTATGTCCTAACTTACGTAATAACTGCAAAGTCCTTTTATCCCTACACCGCAACTTTCCTTGGCATTTAAGTCATTGTGGTATGCATCGAGCTGATGTTCCTACATTTCTCAGGAGGTGCACATCAGGCTACCCAAAAGGTTGCAGGGTAGGATTACAACCAGGGTCCAACCAGGAAACCAGAAGAAACAGGTAAATAGACTAGCCAAGCACTAGCGAACAAATGCAAACACGCAAACAGGGAAAAACTGAAGGGGGAGAAAAGAGAACAAAACAAAGAAGCGTTGTCACTGATGGCAACTAGGAACCATAGCACCCTCTGCTTTTAAAGAAAGTTTAAACTAATTATTTTTGGCATTCCAGTTTTTAAAAAATTAAACAGGGAGCTGTTTTCCAGGGAAAGGGCTCTAAAGCACATTGTGCTAGGTATAGAAGCCAATGGCTTGCAGATAATTAGCAGTTAGCACTGTGAATTGTGGGGATTTGAGGAAAGCAAAATGTTAGAAAACTTACTTTTGAAATTTCCAAATTACTTATTAAGAAACAAATAAGCAATTTACAAATTGCTAGAACTAGAACTAGAAAGTAGCCATTAGACACTGGAGCTACAAAAAACTGAATAGTAAGGAAATAGTATTGTAATGTATACCTTTATTTAGGTTACACAGACAAGTCGCCTTGAATCTTAAACAGGGAAAAAGGGACTGTTGCAGATTCCGTGACTGGGGATTTCTAAAAATCACCCCGCAGTTCTTCAGCTGAGACACCTGAGTTAGAAAACACAAACACTGCAGTTGTCTTTACTCGCGAGGATGGTCATAGAGCGCTCGTACTCCAGACTTGCGCTGTATCACTGTCTGCGTTCTTTATTTATACAAGCTTGTGTCTGTGTGTGTGTGTGTACAAAGATAACAGAGTTATTCTAAGAACTCAGAGCTGAGGTTCCCCTTTTCTAAGTCTGCATGTTCTTAGAGAAAGAGGAAGCTATTAGTTGTTTATCACACAAGCGTTCATGTCAAAAGTCACGTAGACATTTGCTTAGTGATCAATAAAAGAACACATTTCATGAAGCTATATACAATTTTCTTCTGACATTCCGTTTTGCCTGGATTCTGCAAATATATGACAGTGATCATAAGTTGTTGAGCAGATCTGTTTTTATAGAAATGGTGAAATGGGCTTCAGAGGTTAGTCAGCCTTTGTTCTTTAATTTCAGTTTAAAAGATTTAAAATGGACGAAGAAAACTTTGCAACTTACTGTAGGAGTAGGAAACAAAAGAATCCCAAAGGTAGTGGGAAGATCTAGGGGATGACCTTTTAAATGATTATTGAGTTTAGAGGAAAACTAAACAAAAACTAAGTTGTCTTTATCATTGTATATATATTGAAAACCTAGAGAAGATCTATACGTTTGGGGCCATATTCAACACTCAATTACACACGTAATCAATTTCAGTTCCTTGTGAAGTCCAAAAATGGACATGAACAAAGTGCTTTTGTATTTTTATTTGAACATGCAGAACAGTTTATTATTCATTAAGTAGATATAGCCAGTGCGCAGTATGTAGTCACATGTACAATTCACAATCAAAACTTTTTTTTTTGCATGAAGCAAACACACACTCAATAAAAGGCAATAAACTTCCACTTTAAAATACTTTGTAGCCTCTTGACTTTGTACCACTATCAGCTAGAGGGTGAAAGAAACAGACATTATGGTTCTAACAGGGAAACCTTGTGAAACACATGTATATATATTGAAAAGTTGTTTTACAGCTTCAGTTGTGTAGTAATTTACTTAACCTAAACATGTTTGTCTGTGTTTTGAATCCTCAAGTTTGAGAATAGCTGAGCTGTTATTTTGTGGTATGTAAACAATCATTCATTAGTATGTTGTTATTATTTATTTCTTTTTTGTAAACATGCAGCACAATTTCTAAAGGATTAAACTGATCTTGGCTTTGTTGTTAACCCCCTGAAATGCCCTGTTTCTGAGATAAAAGCTTTTGGCTCTACAGCGGTGACAGAGACATCAAGGAGGAATGAAGAGACAACGGGACGAAACTGTGAACACATTTGGTCAACATTCATTACAGAGATATTCCCTTCTTTCAACAGATGACTCTGCAATCCCCCATGCCCAACTCATACCTTATCAAGATGAGAGTGAGAGACTGAAAGAGAAGTGGAGCAGGGGGAGGAGAGAGAGGAGAAGAAGAAACTCTAATTAAACTACACCAGCTCCTAATTTAATATTGTGTGGTTTAATTAGGAAAATTATCACTGATGCTAAATCCATCTTTGCAGATGCTCCATCAGAGGCTTTGTGTAGAGTGGACAGCAGTAGGGGAGTGAGCTGGAGATAGGGGCAGGTCTTAAGAGTCAGCCATTTATTGCTCAAATATAATTTCCTCCCATTGCCCAGAATTGTCATTTTCATTAAAGAAAATTGAAAAATATGAAGCAATTAAAAGACAGCTTGTTCTAGAGATGAGGGCCTGACAAGAAGTGAGTGGCAGAAGGTGAGGTGGCACAGGAGAAAGTGAGGAATTCTCTGGGATAATTCAAAATGAATTAGCATCACTACTATCAAATAATAAGAGGAGAAATCCAACCTGAGGTGAAGCAGGGCCATTAGAATATAGGCATTATGAATGAATGATGTCTACAGCAGTTTGAGTGCTAACATCAGAACAATGAACACCCTCCGCCATATACCCCCACCAGGAGGCCCTGCCGGGGCCACATCTGGCCAAACCTACTTCCTACTTGGGGCGCGGGCACAAAACAATGGCGGCCTGTGCACACACCTGTACCACCCCCCAAGTGGTACTCCAGATACCATACCTCTCTCCATCTAACTGCAGACTTCTTTGGGTTGGCCGTGAGCCTCACCTGCCTCAGGCATTCCACGACCGCGGCCATCCGCTGCACATGCACATGTTATTGTGGATGACCACATCCTCCAGGTAGGTGGCAGCATATGCAGTGAGCGGCCGCAGCACCCAGTTCATGAGGCACTGGAAAGTGGCACAGGCTTCAAACAAGACGAACGGAAGTGTGACAAATTGGCACAAACCATACGGAGTGGAGAAGGCTGTCTTTTCCTTGGACTCTACCTTCACACCAGGCTCCATCTGAAAATCCAAATAGATTTAATGCCAAATAATTCATACAGATCCCTGTGCAAGACATAACATGTCAGTCAGTATCTCTTTCGTGATACTGACTTGGGAGATGACCTGAAACTGTCACGGACCCAGCTCTGGAGGACTCGGGGTCCGTGAGCAGTTTTGACTGTTGATGTTATTGTTATTATTATTATTATTTTGGTGATGTGTGTGTTTTTCTGCACTGTGCTGTGTTAGTCTGTGTTCCACTCATATGTATAGGCAGGGTATGGGTGTGTATGTCTGCGGGTGTGGCTGGAGGATGGAGCTCAGCCACCTGCAGGCCTGAGGGGTGTGGCCCTGCGGAAGGACTGGCCACACCTGAAGTTCATGCCACACCTTTTGTTGATCAGGGCTCATCGGGGGAGCTACTTAGGAGAGAGTTGGAGCTCCCACCGGCGCGGGATCATTGAGTTATCTTACCAAGTCAGTGTGTGTTAGCTTAGGTCTGTGCTGTGCGTATATGCCCGCCGAGGGTTAGTGTTGACGGCTGCGTCTCTGGTTTCCCTACAGGAGGAGGAGTGGTCCGGAGAGGCAGCACGCACGGGGGTGCGGAAACACAACAGCGGGGAGCACGAGCACAGATATCGGAGGGAAGCACGCACACGGGGTTCGAGGGAGCAACGGGGAGTTATTGTATTTACAGCCTTTTCACTGTAAATAAAGAGCACTGTTTGCATCGCAGAGTCTGCGTTTTGGGTCCTCCTTTCCCCACATCCCCACGGTCTGCCAGCCAGACCGTGACAGAAACAGCGCCTGCGCCACACTATTTATAGAAATTGTGTGCAGCTGTGCTGCACACTGCACTTGAGATATCGCGTTGCATAATCCACTCGAACTAAGCTATACCTAACTAAGCGATATCCATGTGCACTTCAGTTAAATGTATGTATAATAGGGATGTATAATAGATTTTTGAGAAATGTATAGATAATCAGTGATAATTGCCTCAAATACATAGAGACATATATATATATATATACACTATAGTCCTTATTGTAGAGTTATTGTCTCCTTCCTTTGGCTCTCCTTTTTTTAACAGTAGTTGTAGTATGCAATCATAGAAAAGGGTGATCAAACAAGGTGCAGCAAGTATTGCTGTAACTGGTGCTAAAAAGTTTTCTAGATGAACAAAAATAGCTCCTCTTCACCCTCAGAACAAAGAAGATTTGATGGAGAGATGGGCTGGAGAATTCAACAGCTTTTACTGCAAAATACTGAACTGAAGAGATGCTTTGCGAATGTGTGGGAGAGAGATATAAGGATTGGATGTTGTTCTTTCTTTGTAACCACAACAGAAAGTGTATCCTGGCAACTTCAAACCTGTGCAACAAAAGGTCATGCTGGACACACAGGAGTGATTCACCACCGTAAATTTTAAATAAATCATCCCAGCGATACTGTATAGTTACCAGCATGTTTTTCATATTTTCATCAACAGCAACAAACAGCTATTCTTTTCCAAATCAATGCTATTAACTGGCTTTCTTCCCTTTTTTAATTCTTAAAAAAACTGAGGTTCAGTGAGCAGTGTTTCATTAGCCACTGTGAAATTGGTGTATACAGTGTGGGAAATAATTATTTGATCCCCTGCTGAACTTGGCTCACAAAGAAATGAACAGTCTCTAATTTTGGGGGTAATTTCATTTTAACAGAGAGTGACAGAATATCAACCAAAAATCCAGAGAAAAAATAAAAACACATTCCATGAAAGTTGAAAAATTATTTGCATGTCATCGAATAAAATAGAGTATTTGATGCCCTACAGCCCTGGCAGAATTCTGGCTCTCACACACTGGATGTGTGCCCACGTAACACAATCAATTAATCAGTCAATCAATTACAGATACTGATTTTCAACTGTGCATGTGTTTAAAGCCCATCCATCCACTGAATCAATTTATTGCATTCCAACCTCTCTCCAACCATATTAAAGACCAAAGACCTGTCAAAGTATGTCAGCAAGAAGCTTTGTGAGAAGGTGACAACTGTCGCCCTTAGTCTGGAGTCCCATTCAAGATCTCAGCTCATGAGTGAGGGTGATAATGAAAACCTACACAGAAGGAGCTTGCTGAAGCCAGTTGGGACCACAGTGACCAAGACTACCATTAGTAATAATGGTAGATTGGAATAATTTGCCTTCTTAATCATTTAGACGGGTCTGCAAATGTAGCTTCTTCTTGCTCAAGAAGTCTTTGGAATGAATGGTTTGGTGAAGGTTTTTATAAAGAAGTTGGCTAAATTCCTTCCTGAGATTTGCACAAACTTGGTAAATTGGTAACTACAAGAAATGTGTTACAGTAGCAATTTGCATGCCAACAAGTGCTTCTCCACAAAGTACAAAGTCATTTTTTTCTTTTCCTATTTCGTTCAGATATTCTGTCTTTCTCTATTAAAATGAAACTACCATAAAAATTAGAGACCGGTCATGTCACAACTGAGAGTAGAGACTCAAGAGCAGAGCAGGTTGACGTCTCCAAACACAGTTAATTTACAACACTGGTGCACAATATATACAGTGAGGGGGAAATCCAGGCTCCAAGGGACCAAGGGGAAGCTCTCTCACACTCGCTCTCATCTTCACGCCCAGCCTCACACATGCGTGCACTGCAGGGAGGTCACAGGTCCAGGAAGGAAAACTGTGGCACAGGAAAAAGAAGTCACTCACGAATCACGAAAATACTAAAGCACAGATTCACGGAAGCTGGGAGAATCACTAACGTCTGTAGTATAATCATCCAGCGACGAGAAGATCTGTGTCATGTCTTTGTAAGTAAGCAAATGTACAAATTCAAAATGGGAACAAATAATTATTTACCACACAATATCCATTAAATCTTTTTGAGGGAATTTGTCATTCGTTGAACCAACACATACCTCCATCAGCTGATGCAGTGGACTGTGGTTAATGGCTTTAATAAATGGGGAAAGTTGACCATCTGAGGTTGATCAACTTTCCCCATTTCCCCTGAGATTCCATGTGTGCCTAGTGAGAAATACCAAAAATAGGACACAATAGGACACAATTTTTACTTGTACATTTTACACCACAATCATAAATGTCATAAATAATAATAATATACAACATCTTGGAGCTTGGACTCTTAGAGTTGTTAAATCAAAGAACTGGAGCAGTAAATACCTACAATCCTCCACTCTTAGAAAATGTCCTGCCTACATGCTGTAGATTATCATATGCAAAAAAAAAGTATTGTAAAAGTGATTTGCCGGACAGTGCCTCGAATTAAAATAAATGCACATTTCCACAAGTAATTACACTAAAATAGGGACATGCCACTTATCCATCCATATATATTAAAATAATTGTTACAGTGGGACCCTTTTTGTCATTCAAGCAAATAAAACAATCACATATACAGTGGGTAAATAAATGGTAAATTGCTTTTTGTTGCCTTGGACAAATCTCCCAGCAAATAATGATATTTTTATGCTTTCAAAATGTTGATAGCAGTTTTGTTAAATAAGCTAATTGGAATTCTGATTGGGTGAAGGTTTGCTGCTCATCTTTCACAAGATTGGTGAAATTGCAAAAGATTGAATATAGGCCATAAATAACTACAATGACATTATTATGGTCCAAAAAGTCAAGTTTCTGTGCAGTATGATAGTTTGCAGTATGCAGGCACACCTGAATCAAATGTAACAAACACTGAACAGTGCAGTTCTTCTCTCCCAGAAGAAATAAAACCTGAACACACTGCATAAGAGCATTAAATAAGTTTTATGATAGATACCTCTTAAAACTTATTTCAGCATAGATTTGCTATGTCCTTTCATTGCATTTATGAGGTGTAACATGTTCTGTTAAATACAATTTTATATATTGTTTCTCATCTGAATATCCTGCTTTATGTTTGTTTGTATCTTTTCCCTTTAGACCATCTGGAGTGGCTCCTAGTATCCTGATCACTTTAACAATGTGTGTCTAGACAATGTTCACCATTATGAAAGACCTGCAAGTTGTCAATGGTCATGATTTTTCTTCTCTCTGGGTGGTGGGAGAGTGGGAGCTTTAGTCACTGCACCACATCTGAAATCCCAATAGGTGACCTGCCATGGATTTTTCTGTCCCCCATTGATGTCTCAAAGGCTGCATTTCTCTTCTCACCATCAAAGCTGAAATAAAAGAAGGGATGAGAAAAGCTACTGTCAGTCTAACCTGCATTTCTGGCCCACAAATATGGGTGACCCCAGGTGAAAGTGCCTACAGTACTAGTGGCTGACATGACCTCTCAGATTTCTCTCTTTGTATAAAATGGCTCTCAAGTTAAAACAAAAGGATTTCTTACTGTGTCTACAGACACTGAGATTAAGCACTTATCCTCCAGGTGTAACATTTTTTAATAATTTGTGTTTTTCCTGGAGAAGTGCAAGGTTTTTGTCAACACCGTCAGACACAAAGAAATGCAAAAATATATATTTTAAATTAAGTTGTTTCAGCTCTTTTGACTATTAGCAGCTTCTCTATTCTATTGTTTATGCACATATGTTTTCAAAGTAATTATACCACATTTGCCCCAGGGCAGCTGTGGCTACAACTGTAGCTTGCCTCCACCAGTGTATGAATGTGAGAGTGAATGAATAGTGGTATTGTAAAGCGCTTTGGGTGCCTTGAAAAGCGCTATATAAATCCAATCCATTATTATTATTATTATTTAAAAGTAAGATTGTTTTGGCTTTTTATTATTAGAGTTACAGTCATACATATTTTCAGAAGCTTGTATTTAATCTGTATAAGAAACAGTCATATTAAGCAGCATGCAAATTACACATTTATTAAGAAAATTACGTATTTTTATTGGAAGATAAAGGAAGGAAACTATATGGTTCTCCAAAAGAGAAAAATAAACTGACGGTGGTGACACTCTGGTAGAAAACAAGATATTATTTCTTTCAAACCTTAACAACCTTTGTAATATCACAAGACACATCATAACAATTCTGTTTTTGCACATGTCAAGTTCTACATCTTAATAGTTCACCAGCAAGTAGCTGCCTACTACTCCTTGATTCTCTGTGGTTGTGTGTTAAGACCCCGCTGTAATTTCTCTCCTTTTGTCTCTCTGTGCTTGTTTCCAAAACCTTCTGCTTTTTTTTCTCTTTCTTTCAGATAACTGATGTTCTTTATTTTTCCCTCTTTCACTCTATATCTTTCCCTTTCCTTTATGAGAAACTCTTTCTTCAACTCAGGCTGGCTGTTAATTTTTTCTCTCCTCCTTTTTTGATCATCCCTGTTCCTTCTCCTTCGTTGCTCTACTGACAGGTTCCCCTTTGCTATTCTAGCCTGAAATGTACCATTTTGTAATTACTATAATTTTTCTGAACCTTATGCTTTTTTACAGATTAAGGATGAATATTCACAGCACAATTATGCATTAAGCAATAGAAATGCTATCCGGCCATTAACTCTGATGTCATTAGCCATTTCCAGGTCCAAACTCCCCTTCAGATCCCAAAGTCAAAGGAACTCTGTGGCATCACTGAGAGTTACAAACTGTCTAAATTCTTTCATCTTTAATAAAATGATCAGTGCGGCTGCTTTACCAGGTGTAACATCCAGGCATCCATGAAAACAGAATATATGACATTTAACAGAGTTAGAAGTTAGATTGCTTGTTTCCACCTAAACATGATACGCCAGCTCTGCTACCACTTCCAACATAAATTAAGACAGAAAACTAAACAGCAGTGACTTCTGTAGGCAGTAGCGGTTTTAGATATGGGCGACATAGGCGGTTGCCCGGGGCGGCATCGTGGTGGGGGGCGACATCACGGGCATCGGCGTCAGTCAGCGCATATTGGGAATGACATACGCACCGATCGGTTTTCTATCGCCCATTTGCTGGGAGCAAGTAAATAATTCTCTGACCGGCTGGAGCAGCATCTAATAACCAACTCGCAAAATAAAACAAAATAAAAACAAACACGAAAACAGCGGACATTATGATACAGACTCATAATTTGCACTGATGTTTTTTCGAAATTCTATACGCGAAAAGTGAGCGGAAGATCCCTCGGTGCACTTGCTGAAGTCAAAGTAAACTTTATTGTATATAGAGAGACGAGACGATGAGGCTCCAGTTACAGCAGTGCAAGTAAACAAACAATAAATATAAGAAGAGTAAGAAAATAAATATACACTTTAGGACTAGGGGTAAACGGATCAATAAAAATGTAAATGTTTAAATTTACAGTTTGATGATTTAAAGTCTCACACACAACCCGTGGAAAGGGGAGGGGGTGGCTGCTTCCAAATAGAGCACATTTCATTCATAATGTTGTAAATCCAAGCCCATTTGTTAGGTGTGGCTGTGTGCAGGCAGGAATAGGACCCAAGGTGCAGACTCCGGAGACGGACATGAACTCAAAAAGGCTTTAATTAGGTACTCAAAAATATAACATAACTGAAAAAACTCAAAACAAACTTAAACTGGAGAAATGACAGAACACACAGCTAAGAAAACGGTAGATCACGACACGGACACAGAGAAACACAGGGCTTAAATACACAGAGGGAGCAATCAGGGAATGAGTAACAGGAGGGAAACACAGCTGGGACAAATCAGAACTGACGAGACCAAAGAAGCGTAAACTGAACACACTGAGAAAAGACAGAGACCTTCAAAGTAAAACAGGAAACACATAACACAGACTGAACAAAGACACAGCCTCACATGTAGGCACTACAGAGGGAACAGAGACGTGGGACCAGGGCAGACACAAACACTGACTGGACACGGGGATATAGGAACTAAGGATACACATAGACGCGAACTAGACAAGGGGATGCAGGTGATAGGGGAGACAGAGCAACTAAAGAAGACAGAGACATAAACCATAAGACAGAACTCAAAGAAACCAAAAACTAGAAAATATAAATAATATCATAAACTCAAAAACCCTGGGTCAACGACCCAGGCATCCTAACACCATTATGTATTCATGATTTGAATCCTGGGTTGTGTGAAATCTCAGAAATGCACCCTAGACAAAGTAATTCTGTGAACTAAGGTGTAGGTCTATTAGGTTATGTTGTGGTGATCCTCGGGTTGAGGGATGGGTGTTCATACTGGAGTGCAAAATTAAAACCAATGGAAGATGGACAAGAAAAGTTCAGGTCCTCAGTTTAGAAAAAAGAGGAGAAGAGGAGGAGAAACGAGTAAAAGATGCAGGTAAGCAGATGTGTCATTGGATAATGGCAGGTCATCCTAAAACAATCAGAATCAGAATACTTTATTAATCCCCAAGGATATTATGTGGGTTATGTGGGTTGGTCCAAGAAGAAATGGTAAAAATAGTAACAGTGACAGACTAAACTCCAAACAATACAATATGTTACAGATTTTAATATTAATTAGTCATTGTCAATTGTTGATTTGTCCTGTTCTCATTGTATGACGAATCGTATCTATGAAGCGCCTTGAGGCAACTTTTGTTGTGATTTGGCGCTATATAAATAAAATTGAATTGAATTGAATTGAATTGAATTGAATTACGGGCAGCACGGTGGCACGGTGGTTAGCACTGTTGCCGCACAGCAAGAAGGTCCTGAGTTCAATTCCACCATCAGGCCAGGGTCTTTCTGTGTGGAGTTTGCATGTTCTCCCCGTGTTTGCGTGGGTTCCCTCCGGGTACTCCTCCGGCTTCCTCCCACCGTCCAAAGACATGCATTGTCTGTCCCTGTGTGTTAGCCCTGTGACAGGCTGGCGACCTGTCCAGGGTGTACCCCGCCTCTCGCCCTATGACAGCTGGGATAGGCTCCAGCGCCCCCCGCGACCCTGAAAAGGATAAGCGGATGGATGGATGGATGAATTGAATTATGATGGCTGTTTGGTAGCCGTTTGCATACTCTCTCTCTCTTCATGTGTGTGTGTACAACAGTTTTATGTTAATGTACAATACTTAATATGTTTTGTGTGTGTGTGTGTGTGTGTGTGTGGGGAAGGGGATGCCAGAGGGAGTGTTTGCCCGGGGCGCCAAACAGGCTAGGACCGCCACTGTCTGTAGGGTTACTCAAGTTGGGCTAGCTGGTATATAGTGATGTGGTACATGATTGCTAGCGACACAGCTGTGTTAGCATAACATAAACACAGTGAAGCTGGAGGATGAATGCTAACTTTTTTCCACTTGATAAAGGTTAACGTGAGGGTTCCCGTTGGTTAGGCTGACAGTGATCACTGACTGTTTTAGGTGCTTGTTCAGATGTAATAGAACAAGATAAAAAGCATTAAAACATTTTAACAGCACAACAGGCTTAATAAACACAGAGTAGTTTGGGCCCGGAAGCAGGATTCATACATCATCACTTAAAGAACAGCTCTCGGGGCACAGCTAGCTCAGTAGATGCCACATGATCGAAAGGTTGGGCATTCAAATCCAACGAACGGCGGCTATCCTGGATTGGTAGCTGCCCACTGCATCACTGAGTGAATGGGTTAAATGCAGAGGACTAAGCATTTTCCTACAGGATTAATAAAGTATACATAAACAATGAGATTCAAGATAATATTTGACACATCTGTAAAGCAGAAATATCAGTAAAATACACAAGAAGTAATATGACTGAAATATTAGTAAAAAAAAAATTACTTAATATAATTGATTAATAGGACACTTTTGTGACATTTGTCAACACCGTTAAAAAAAGGGTCAACACCGTCAGATAAAAATCCTGATGGTGTTGACATCTGATGGTGTTGACAAAATACCCTACTTTCGCTCATAACACATGTTTTTCTGACAGAAGCCATCTTGTTTTTCATCGTTTGCTTATGGCCTCTACAATCTACCTAAATTAAGCTCTTTATACAAAAAACAAAAATTAAATCTTGGATTACATTGACTTTGGTGTTGACGCACTATAGCTGTGACACAGAGTTTTATCAGAAAGGTATGCCATAAATGAAATATATATCACAGCAGTGACCTTATGGCATGTGTATCAAACAGGAAGTGGTAAAGGGGTCCTCAGACTGTAAGCTACCCACAATAATTCCTGATTTGTTTGTACTTTTAAAAAATCTGACGGTGCTGACAAAAACTCTGGACACAATTTTAATCACTTAAAAAATATGTAAAAATAAATTTTTAATTGTATATTTTGATATTATATAAGGTATTGACTTAAAAACTTAGTGACGAGAGCCATGATGTTTAATTTTACATTACTTTTATTTTTTTCCCTGAATTTTAATATTATCACACCTGCTTCTGGACAATGGATTTTTAAGGTACTGGTAATGTACCATTTAAAAAAAATTTATATGTATAAAAAATGCAAAATCATACTTTTGTTGTATAAACATTGCCTTGGTTTGTCTTTTAGGCATTTGGGTTAACACTTGTATGCATATTTTTAACCACAAAATTGGGTTTTATCTGGCAGACATGTTTTGTCCCTTATCTCAAGAATCGGTGAAGTTTGTGTTTTGGAGTTTTGTCTTTCGGGTGAACCAGTTTCTGTCTGAGTGTGTTGCTGGGTCTGAAGTACACTGGGATGTTGTACTTGGAGAAAAGTCTCCTGAGCTTCTCTGATACACAGGCTACATAGGGGATGACAGTATTGTTGCGTCTGTCTTTCTTATCCTCCCTCGCTGGTGTCTGATCTTCTTTTCTGTGCATCTTTGCTGACTTTATAAACGCCCAATTAGGATAACCGCATGTTTTGAGTGCTTCCTTTACCTGTGTGTGTTCCTTCTTTTTTCCTTCAGGTTTAGAGGGAACATTCTCTGCCCGGTGATGTAGGGTCCTGATTACTCAGGACTTACAAATTTGTGTTCCAGAGTGTGATGGGAGTCAAAGAGGAGGTACTGGTCCGTGTGTGTGGGCTTCCGGTAAACTTCAATGTTGAGGTTGCCATTCTCTTCAGTGTGCGCAGTGCAGTCCAGGAAAGGCAAACAGTTATCCTTTGTGTCTTCCCTGGTAAACTTGATGTTTTTATCCATGGCGTTAGTGTGAGCAGTGAAGGATTTATTTTATTCTGCTGTTGGTTCCAAGGTGGATATTTAACTTTCAAATTTTTCTGGCAACCTTAATTAGAAGTTTCCAAAATGCTCAGTGTGGAGAAATAATTAATTTTCCTGAAATAATCTACTGACAAAATGTCTACAGTGAATTTTTTTATTTCTAAATTGTGACTGTATGTGCACTAACTTAATCCACTTTGATGTGAAAATTTAGGCAGATCTTTAAAATAGGACGATCATTAGTCCTGATTATAGATTGATTAAAATTACTATGACATAATTCAGTATGCATGGCTTCATCACAGAGTGACCTTCAGTATGCATGCATGCATTGAAGTGGTTTGCTGCCCAGTCAGCACCTCAAAGTAACACAGTTCTCTGCCAAAAAACACTGGAATGCTCCCTTTAGGTTGGGGAAGAGAGGCTCCCCCAAGTGAGAGGACCCTGGAGTAAAGATTAGAGATTAGAGTAGTAATTAGTTAATTTCAAACCATATTCACCTGAAAATTAAATTAGCTATCAGCAGTGAAGTCTGGTGACAATATGTACCTAAAAATGTCTTGATCAGTATGTGATCTGAAATCAGAAATTGTCACAGCTTCAGGAAGCCTTCAAGTAACAGGTTTGTTGCTCATAGTTTCCACACACACAAATGCTGTCTCTTGTGCACAGAGAGGTAACTTCTCCAGCAGCATGCAGAGATATGAAGTTAATTAAACTGCCAATCCCAGTGAGAATAACCAGTACCTGAGTTAACCCTCTCAAGGCAGGCGTTGCCGATTTGCCGATTTGCAACTAACAACCTGATTACCCCACATACATATTTTATGAGTTTTTTTTTTACTCAGAAGTACCACTGCAGGACTTGGTTGTGCATTAGCAACAAAAAGTTTAATTTGAGCCTGAGAGGGTTAAAACAGAGAAACTATAGAGGGTGAAGCACGCATACAAAACACACACACACACACACACACACACACACACACACACACACACACACACATACATTTGCTAAGAAACAATCATCCAACACATAGGAAGATCACATTTACACATTTACTTATTTAGTTTTTATTCTGTTTACCAGTCATGAACAGAACTTCCTTATTTGACCTTTGACCCTAAAGTAAGTAATAGATTTCAGGTAGGGAAGGTGAAAAAAAAATCAATGCTTATATTAAACCCTGCAAGCAAATAACACTAGTCTATCAAAATGTCAGCGTAGAAACAATGAAGTAGTGCCAGCTTTGATGGCACATATTGACAAATGCAGCTGGTCATGTGTGGACAAAAACGTGATAGAGCAGTGCTGGCATTAACTTGAGAGATATTCTCTGGTGGCTCATTCAGCAACAGTGTTTTTCCAAAGGCTGCTTCTCAGCAGAGCACACTGAACAAGAAGAGAAGCAAAATATGCACAAGCAATGCAAAGGGGAATCCAAATTTTCACCCCCAAATGTGATCTGCTTTTGTTGAAATGAAATCAGTGTGATCACTCTATTTCTCAACATAAATGAAAGATTTCTTGCAGTGTTGGAAGCATGAAGGACTCGACAGTGTCAATTTGTCTCCACTGTGACATTTTTATCTCTAGTAAGACACAATACTGCTCCGAGTTTGTCTGCCTTTTATCAAAGAAAAATATGTGGACAGTTTCCCCCAAGGGCCATGAATATACAGATAGATAATAGAATAGAATAGAATAGAATAGAATTCAACTTTATTGTCATTGCACATGCACAGGTACAGGGCAACGAAATGCAGTTTGCATCCATCCAGAAGTGCTTTAGTGATATAGATATATTACAATATATATTAGCAATAATATAGATATGTGAGTATATTACAGAAATGGGTCTATTATGGTATGTTATAATGTACACGGTATGAAGTATGTTGTGAATATTCTATAACTATAAGTATGTACAGGCTGTAGTGAGTACAAGCTATGTACAGGATATGAACAGGATATAAATATGAAAAACTATACAGAATATGAAATAAATAACTTTACAGAATCTGAGATATACAGCTATACAGAAATGGGAACTATGCAAGTTGTAAACAGTTGTAGGATTAAAGATTATCGAATGTACAGAATGATTATTTACACAGAGCTATACAGTAGTGCAGTTAAGATAAGTGAGGGTGTAGATAGTTTCTACAGAGGCTATATAAAGTGCTAGTGGTTGTGAGTGGTGGTTCAGTCCATGTTATTATTGTGTTTGAGGGTACAGTTGTCCATTGTGGGTGTGTGTATGTTCAGTCCATGAGTTTAACGTGGGTCAGATGTCAGGAGGCAGAGTTCAGGAGTCTGACAGCTGTGGGGAAGAAGCTGTTCCGGTACCTGGTGGTCTTAGTCCGGAGGCTCCTGTAGCGCCTCCCAGAGGGCAGGAGGGTGAAGAGTCCATGCGATGGGTGACTGGGGTCTTTGATGATTTTCCCCGCCCTTTTCAGACACCGCTTCCTGTAGATGTCTTTTATGGCAGGAAGTGGTGCTCCGGCAATGCGCTGGGCAGTTTTCACGACCCTCTGCAACGCCTTCCGGTCCGAGGCAGAGCAGTTCCCGTACCAGACTGTTATACAGTTGGTCAGGATGCTCTCGATGGTGCAGCGATAGAAGTTCACCAGGATGTCTGAGGACAGGTGGTTCTTCCTCAGAGTCCTCAAGAAGAAGAGGCGCTGGTGAGCCTTCTTGACCAGCTTGGAGCAGTTGGTCGTCCAGGTGAGATCCTCAGAGATGTGGACTCCCAGGAACTTGAAGCTGCTCACACGCTCCACAGCCGTCCCCTTAATGCGGATGGGTGGATGTGGGTCAGGGTCAATAGGACACTACTTGCCATTATTTTTGAAGAGTCAAACTTCACTCATACAGAACTGATATTAACTTGTGCCATTTTGTGATTTTGTTTTTTTATCATTGTTGTGCTCATCTGTTTCTGTGTAATATTTCATTTTTCTAATCTACAAATGGGACTAGATTTCATAGATAAGTAACTTGAAACTTAATCTTTAAAGGTTTTGGTTTATTTTGGTAAATTAAACCCATGGATGGATTACTAAACAGGCAGAGTATGTACCCAGTAGTCCACAAATCTTTTTTATTTTAGTATATGTTCACAGGAAAATGCAATTTCTCCACAACTGTGCCATAGTAACTTTGTTTAAGAAACCCACCGGCAACTGGCCAACATCACGAGGTTGGTCCCCAGTGCAAATTGGGAATGTATTGTAAATATTTTGCCGTTGTAAAACAGTTTAGAACAGTACCACTCTTGTCTTCATGTCTTCAGTCTATTAGTTCATAGTGCTGGGCTCTAACCACAGCATTAGCTTTAATTTATACAGCAATAAAGAAATGGCAAGAAGTATAATATTGATTTTCATCAGTGAAAGCCAGTGCTAGAGCAGAGTTTATTAAATACTTTTAAACTGTGGACCCTGGTGTGTGAGTGTTTTTTAAACGCCTCTCTCATACACAACATAACCTGGAGCCCATTCCCATGACCATACAGCATCAATGCTAATATTTATTTCTTAAAACTTCACATTAAAGCTTGTTTCCCTGAAACAAACTCATGAATAACAAAGCATATGCACTCTTTTCAAAGGGTAACCACAACACTGGGTAAGAAAAGCAAGAGAGTCCCTGTAGCAAAATGCTAATCATCTCCCACTGCTGTAACCTTCTCCCCCTCATCCCCCACCATTCCCCTGCTTTGCTTGACTCTCCTGATTTCATTCTCCTCCTTTGTCTCCAAGTGTTCATGAAGAAGGAAGCAAACATCTGTAACTTTCTACATATTCATTTCTGTTTCACACTTCCTTTTTGAAAAATAATGGAGTTTAAGGCCAGAGGGGGAACAGGGTCTTTGTAAATATGTAAGGAATTTGTTTGGGGGTGAAGTACATGCACGCTCTGTGGTTTGAAAGAGACCACTTTCGGCCACCCCGTCGCCATCTGGACGGCTTCAAGGCCGAAGCCGGATGGAACAACCAATTCTTCTCACTGATTATGGGAATGTATTTTGACTCTCTGTCCACATCCTTCAAGGTCACCTGCGTCGACTGGAGGACTGTTGACGTTTGCTTAAAACTGGGTGAAAGGACACTCTCTCTTCAGCTGATACAGGATACACACACACGTACTCAGACACAGATATACAATCATATGGTTATGAAAAGATTGTGGCTTCAACAAAGCAGTATTATTGCCTAAATCGTTCTCTTTAATATGACCCTGCAATATTAAAAAGCAAACCCCAGCAAAAACAGGATGAGCAGCAGACAACTATTTAATGTGTATTAATAAAATGCATTCAAAGCCACAAATTTAATGATGGTGATAGAAGCAAACTGCTTTAAAAAAATGAATGATTACAAGGAAGAGACACATACAGTATACTGTAACTGCTTATCAAAACTGAAGCACAACTTTCTCATACGGGCTGTCCATACAGCAGGCCATATTATTTATAAAAGATGACTTCACTGAAAGGCTCCAAAAGGCTCCAACCATACAAATTCAACTCACACCTCTCAATTATTTAGATTTTGCTTGCAAGAAGCCACACTTTATTATAATTTTTCTGGTCTTGCGCATTCGTTTCATTGGCTCTCTGAAGGTCTTTCAGTGTTTGTCTTTAAACATGTAGCTTTTTCATCCATTTTCAGGCCACTCCTTTTTTTTTGAACCACTTAACACTGACTTGTGAATCATCATAGTATCACAAATGTCACCTAACTCTTTCAAAATGAACTTGTCATTGGTTTGCATTTTAGAAATTATATTTGAACCTTTAACTGCAACAACATCTGTTCAAAAAGATCATCTGAGGCCTTTGATTGCATTCACGTGAAAACATTTTCTTAACTGCAAAAATATATAAATAATCTCAATTACAGTCAAAGGTGAAAGTCAAATAAACAACAACCTTCAGGTCAGTAGCTCCAGAGTTTTACAGGCCCATGTACATTTTTATTGGCTTGTGAAAAATACCTATTTTTATCTTTTAAAATATTACATATAATAAAATATTCAAATTGATTAACACATATAATATTTTACTTTCAATCTGAAAAATGTTATGAAAGCCTTGAAATAAACATGGTCCACGCCCCCCCCCCTTTAGACTCACCCCTCTTTGCTGCAGGCATTACTTCAATGTAAAATAGGATGACTGCCGTCAGCCTTCACGAAGCTGTTTAATTTAACCAGTCAGATATCAGACTAAGTTAACAGTTCATCTGTATATTTTGATGTAGCCTTACTTCTGTAGCTCTGCCACAGATTGTTGTCTGTGTAAAACAAACAGTGGTGGATGGAGCAGCTCCAAAGTTCATTTTCTTCATGGCAGAGATTGTTGATCACTTGCTTTAATGAAGGACTCCAGCTAGTTTTTGCCAGTAAAGATTTTAATGGTAATTACAGGAATAGCGCTGCTGTTTTGGACACTAGAAACATGTTTGGTTTTTTGTTCTAAATGAGCTACATTGTGGGTAAACAGACTCCAGCTCCACATTAAACTGTATCAATGTGCCAGGGTTTAATATTGTGGCATGCAGAGGAATCTTAACAAAGAAGCTCCACACAGAGATTGAGCTTGCTGTTTGACCTCAAGCTGGTAGGGGGAGCTCTTTATTAAACACTTGCTAGTGCTTACACTGTGCTTTGAGGGTCAATAACAGCATAACAGAACTCACTTATGGTGCGCATTCCTTCTATAAAACAATAACTGTCAGCGACTTTGTACCGCAGTATAAACACAACATTCAAGACAACAGTTAAAAGTAATGTAACCATAAACAAAAAAACTAGAACATCTAAACAGCAGCACATGTTCCAAAGGAATGACGGTAAAGAACTAACTGCTCCCCCAACACGCCACACAGCCCCCACCTGAGTTGTTAGCGATCCCCAGCAACCGGCATGTCCATAGCAAAGTCTCTGAGGTGTTGGGGAAGGCGACGGCGTCGTTGAGGGCGTTCCTAGGTCCCCCAGCCATCTCTAAAGCCAGGTTGGGGTCCTGCAGTTAAAGCTGGGACCCTGACTCCTCCCTGGGTGGAGTACGACCACCCTGTTCCGTTTGACCAGCCGCACCCTGTAGACCACGTCGGACAGCCTCTCGAGACCAGTGCAGGGTCCAACCCACTGGCTCATTATAATAATTTTTAATCCTACAACTGTTTACAACTTGCATAGTTCCCATTTCTGTATAGCTGTATATCTCAGATTTCTGTAAAGTTATTTATTTCATATTCTGTATAGTTTTTCATATTTATATCCTGTTCATAGCTTGTACATAGCTTGTACTCACTACAGCCTGTACATACTTATAGTTATAGAATATTCACAACATACTTCATACCGTGTACATTATAACACACCATAATAGACCCATTTCTGTAATATACTCACATATCTATATTATTGCTAATATATATTGTAATATATCTATATCACTAAAGCACTTCTGGATGGATGCAAACTGCATTTCGTTGCCCTGTACCTGTGCATGTGCAATGACAATAAAGTTGAATTCTATTCTATTCTATTCATTGATTTGGGGGAAAGCCCTTTCTTCCTCACCAGGCTGTAGACCCACACATGCTGACCTGGCGACATTCCTTCCACCTTGCAGCAGGTATCATAAGCTCGCTTCTGCCAGAAGCCTGCATCTCGGAGAGCCTCGGAGAGCCTCGGAGAGCAGGAGGTGTGTCCCCGCACACCTCCTGCTCGGGGGGGGGGTCCGAAGACCAAGTCCACTTGGGTACGGAGCTTGTGCCTGAACATCAAGGCCGCTGGAGTGCACTAGAGTGCAGTGGATTCCTGGACTGCCAAACGGTAGGCCATTAGGACCAGGGGAAGGTGTTGATCCCAGTTGTGCTGCTGGCGGGAGGTCAGGTTAGCAAGCTGGGTGGCCAGGGTGTGGTTGAAGCATTCCACCAACCCATCGCTTTGGGGGTGCAGTGGCATTGTCGGCATTGTCCGGGTCTTCCTGATACCCAGCCGCTGACAGACCTCCTTGAACACCGCAGCCTCAAAATTCCAGCCCTGGTTGCTGTGCAGTTCCTCTGGTACCCTGAACCAGCAGAACATGTCGTTGACCAGACACTCAGCGGTGGTAACACTCAGCTGTTACCACCGCTGAGTGTCTGGTAACACGCAGCCCACGCAGTCACCTGTGGTCGGGGACTGCGTGGGCTTCAGGCCACTTGGTGAAGTAGTCCATCGCAACCAGGACGTAGCGGTTCCCCTGGTCAGTGGTGGGCAAGGGTCCCAGGATGTCCACTCCAACCCGGAGCCCCCACCTGATACTGTTGCAAGGGGGCATGAGAGCATTGGGAAGGTCCTTTCTGAGCTATGCAGGCATCGCACCGATGGACAGTCTTGGTAACTCTAAAGTGTCCTGCCCCCGCCGCACCATGGACCAGCTGGAGGACCCTGGACCACAACTGTTGAGGTACCAAGAGCTGAAAAACCTCATGTTGACTCACGGGAGCCTGCCAGCGGCAATAGAGGATGCCTTTCTGGCTTGTGAGGTTGGCACAGAGTGTGTCAAACGGACTACGAAAGGAGTGACCAGGAAGAGATGGCCAACCAAACCACCATCACACCACCCTGGCGATCTCGGCGAGAGAATAGACGAGCAGGTGGCCAAATCCTGGGAAAACTGCCATCAATGCAGAGAACCAGGCCACATCGCATGCTACTGTCCAGCACGGAGCCCATGAAGCCTGGCACCCCAGCTGCCGTTAAATTAAGGCGGGGTGGCACAACGGAGGAACTGCCCCCCACCACCAATTTGTCCTCCGAATCACACTGGCGGGTTGGCCGGCTGGGCCAGACTTGGGGACTGTATCTGGACTGTGACCTTGCCGGCACCACCTGTACAGCCCTGGGTCCACACTTTCCTTGGTACGGGCTGGAGCCCTCCCTGGTACTGACGGCCCCAGCTGAGGCATTAGCCAATAAACCAAAAGAAACTAAATCTCGTACCTAACGAATGTATCAGTTGTAGGTTCATATTATATTTCATACAAAGGTCCAGCATGTTTTCATCATAGGTCATCTCATTAGACTTCATTTGTGTCTTGTCAATAAAGTGGTCACAGCTGTTCAAAACCTCACAAGGCTGGAAAGACCCATGAGTACTCAAACTGTGCTTATTGAACGCAATATTGATAAGATCTTGGAGAAGTTCATGGCTCTGCAAAGGGAATTGGATAGACCTGGGGACCCACTTGGGGATCAGTTGCGAAATTACATTCAGTCTGTTGGCACTAACCCTAAACCAAACAACTATTAACTCTTTCGGCCACCCTGTCGCCATCTGGACGGCTTCAAGGCCGAAGCCGGATGGAACAACCAATTCTTCTCACTGATTATGGGAATGTATTTTGACTCTCTGTCCACATCCTTCAAGGTCACCTGCGTCGACTGGAGGACTGTTGACGTTTGCTTAAAACTGGGTGAAAGGACACTCTCTCTTCAGTTGATACAGGATACACACACACGTACTCAGACACAGATATACAATCATATGGTTATGAAAAGATTGTGGCTTCAACAAAGCAGTATTATTGCCTAAATCGTGCCCACCCTGCAGGGTTGGCAGCCTACTCAGTTCCAGATCACCACAGTCACGGGGGAGTGAGCAAGAGGTAAGGAAGAAAGATCCCTCCTGGTGACTGTTGCTAACTGCACTGTGGACCACCAGTTCTGGCTAGCCAGCATCCAGGACCAATGCATCATTGGTCTGGACCTGCTGGCCAAATGGGAGGCCACAGTAGACGTGTCCAGAGCAATCCTTTACCTGGGCACGGAGACTGTGAAGCTCCACACCACCAAGGAAGTCCCGCTGCCTGCCTCCACTTTTTCAGCCAGCATAAGCAAGCCTGAGGGCCTGTTGCCACTGATGGTGGAAGGAGCCCCTTCTTCACCAGCAGTACAGTAACTTTCCACTGAGACCAAGCAAGCTGTCGAGGACCTATACCAGAGGAGCTGTGAGGCCCTCCAGGCTGATCAGCAACGGCAGCTGCGGGAGTTGCTTGACTTGTTTGCCGACATCTTTGCAGCCAAGGATGAGGACTGCATGCACCTGTGACTTGTGCCAGGGCTGCATGCACCTGAGCTGAGCACATGCTCCACTCTTTCCTCAGTTAGAGCTGCTTCCAGGGTTTCTGGTGCATGCAGACGGATGTGCTCTTGTAGTTGTTTTGGCTGGAGACCCCAAACAAAAGCCTGGAGAGCAAACTCTTCCTGTGCTGCAACATCAAAAGCAGGGTACCCTCTTCATACATGAAGACGAAGATCTGCAGTATAGGCACCCAGACTCTCCTCTTGTCTCTGTGGGTGGCTGGCAAGTTTATCTCGGGCATCATATACATGGGTACGGAGGCCAAACCTACTCTACATTGCTCTGGCGACAGCAGGCCAACTTAAACCCTCTTCTGGCTGAAGATCTGTGAGGATCTGCAGGGCCCTCCCTTCCAAGGCGAGAGCTACTTGGACAGTTGTCTCTTCCGTTGACCCTCCGTTTAGCTGAGCAGCCAGCTGTACCTGGATAAGGTAGGTCTCTGGATGTGCCTCCCCATTATAGCGTGGCAGCTTCATGCTCCCCGCGACAGGAGCCTCTGATGGCAGCGCCGGCTGCACTTGGTCCAGGAGGCAGTTGGCGTTGTCCCCCTTAGCTGCCAGCAATAAGGGTGTGCCGCTCCCAGACATCACCATCAGTGGAGGCTGGCTGGCCGCTCGTGGTCTTGGAGCCTGTAGCATCCCTTGGCAGCTCCGACAGCTTCTCAGTGGGTGGGGGTGTGAGGCTCCATCTGGTAAGCCCAACAGATCTTCCTCTGGCTGACTTGCTACTGCCCGGGGGTCTCCCCGCTTCTTCGGTCGTGCTCCATTCACCGCTTCTAACTACGAACAAGCTGCTCCCCCAACACGCCATATTTGACAATATTGTCAAATGCTTTATCTACAGTACATGCTGCTTAGAAGTCAGCGTCGGCGGTATGGATGGGCCAGGCCTGTTCAATTATCTTACTTTCCCTCCTCAATTTAAAGCCCTAACTGACAAAAGAAATTTGAAATACATTTACAGCTATAGGGCTAACCTTTCTGTAGCCAATTAAAATTTGATCATCCTTTCAATTTTATTACACGGTGACCTTATAGTTAGGTAGCGGTGTCAAGTGGGTGGAACTAATGTGGTAGGGAAGGCTAGCTCAGATGCTAAATGCAATGTGTACAAAGTGTATTGCTCAGTATATAAAATAGATATCAAAAAGTGGTTAGGATCGTCCATGTCAGGAATAAACTACAGCAGTAACGGCAAGGCCAGGTTAATGATTCAGCTAACAATAATGCTGCAATTACTGCACCTAACCCTGAGAACCAGCTCAGCTGCAGCAATGAAGGTAGCATTAGCATCCTGGATGACACGAGTGCTAGAGGGGTTAGGAAGCTAATGGACACAGACATTTTTCCAGATGATTTAGGAATGGATGGACTTGTGCAAGTCTGACTTGAGAAATATCCCTCTCATCTCTTGAGTACAACTAAGAAGTTATTTATGTATGCATGGCATCATAATGGAGACTGACTTGAATATTCCATCAAGAGGGATGCTTCTTTTTTAGTCAAAATGTGATCCAGCTTTCACTACCAGAGGATTCACAGAGTTGAAACACAAAATAGAAACCAATAAGGGACATAACAGACACAAGACTTTTAAGGAATATTTGGCCTGTTTTAGTTTGTGGAAAGACAAGAAGCAGTGTGTAGAGAAAGAGAAACAAATCTCTGCACTAGTTCATTCAGATCAGCTCCAAAAAAATTGCTATTTCAAATCAGTTGCCTGTAAGGGGAAAATTAGATGCTTTTGATGACATGTCAGAAGTGGGGAGCAGACTTTTCCTATCTGTAGTTGACTTCAACGTAAGGAAAGACCCCCATTTGGCCCAAATTTCCTTAGTTGTTCATTTTGTCACTGAAGAAACAGTGGAAATAATGGAACGACTACTTGTAATAGCCACCGCAACCTCAAGTGATGCGCAGTCCATTACTGATATTATTCTGTCTGAAGTGACAAAGGCAGGCCTGAGCCTGACCAGGATTTTAAGTCAAGTATAGGATGGAGCCTCCATGATATCTGGAAGGCATGGCAGTGTCCAGCAGCTCTTGCAAGACAAACTTGGCTGTGAGGTACCATATGTGCACCGAACCTTCAATTACATCATGTTGTTGTCCACGTGTTGTCAGCTAAGCAAGCGTTCAGTGACTTCTTTGATACATACAATACTCTCTACAACTCTACAACTGTTTCTGCACATTACACAGGTAAAAAATTAAAAGGTTTGCTTGCCAAAGGTGGGCAGGACTTAGCAAATGCTGTAACTGTGGAATCAAAAAGCATTGTTGCAAAACAGTACATCCCAGCTGTTCCAGGTGTCATTGGGCGAGAGGCGGGGAACAGTACATCTCCAAACCCAAAAATATAAACATACAAGAAACAAACAAACAGAAGAAAAAAAACTTCTGTCTGAACAGAAACATAGTCAAGGCCGTGCCGAGTGTGTTGTTGGCTCTTAAACTGTGTGTCACATTTGGAACGTCTACCTCCATGCGCAAAAACTCATTCTTCTGTGTTAAGGGAGAACCCCCATAGTCCTCAGGGTATCAGCACCCTGAATGAAGTTCAGTGCTGTACAGACCTTCTCATAGTCTCCAGATTGGAACTCAATCAACGGAAAGATCAGATTCTGTGGCCCAGGCCCAGCGAGAAAAGAGAGTGGGAAACCACTGACTCGGAACTGGTTCTTATACTAGATCAACAAAAGGGTCAGATTGAAAGGAAGTTGGAGAACCTGGGAACCATCATCTACAGCTATGGTGCCGAGAGGTTTGGGGTAAAAAGCAAGACTCAGAGACAGCAGAAAGACCCTTTAAACCAGTTAAAGGAGAAAGCAGGAAATTGACAGATTAGTGAAAGAGAGAATAATAATAATAATAATGGATTGGATTTATATAGCGCTTTTCAAGGCACCCAAAGCGCTTTACAATGCCACTATTCATTCACTCTCACATTCATACACTGGTGGAGGCAAGCTACGGTTGTAGCCACAGCTGCCCTGGGGCAGACTGACAGAAGCGAGGCTGCCATATCGCACCATCGGCCCCTCTGGCCAACACCAGTAGGCAAGTAGGGTAAAGTGTCTTGCCCAAGGACACAACGACCAGGACAGAGAGCCCAGGGATCGAACCGGCGACCTTCCGGTTACAGATACGCTTCCCAACCCCCTGAGCCACGGTCGCCAGTTGCAATACAACTGAGGAAACAGTGGAGGAGGGCCTATGAGACAGAAAGGGAGGGATTTCTGCCCTACAACAGAAACGAGTGATTCCAAAGGCTTGGCGAAGAGCAGGAGATATTCTGATCCCTAAGGAAAAGAACTCATCCATTAGCCAGTTTCGCCAGATCAGCCTGCTGAACGCAGGGGGAAAGATCTTCTTCAGTGTCTTGGCCCTCTTTCTTGCAAAGAAATAACTATGTTGACACATCAGTACAGAAGGCCAGCATCTGGGATCGGCATTGGGATGTCTGGAGCATGCCAGCATCATCTGGCACCAGATTCAAACTGAGGAGAAAGAACGAAGAGACCTTCATGTGGTCTTTTTAGACCTTGCCAACACCTTTGGGTCAGTTCCGCATGACATCTTGGGGATGGCCTTCAACTATTTCAGTGTACCAAACCACATCACAGGACTGGTCAAGACCTACTTTCAGGATTTACAGTTTTGTGTGACAGCTGAGAACACCACCACAGCCTGGCAGCACCTGGGAATTGGAGTTATGGCAGGCTGCACATTTTCCACTTCCTTTTTTTTTTTTTTTTTTTTTTGTGTCCCGTTTGGATCTTTAGCCATCAGAATTGTTGTCTTAAGGCCAAGAAAGATGCCAAGCGGATTTATTTTACCAAGTGGATCATCATGGCCTTGCCGTATTGGTCCATTTGATTGACCCTTATTATAATTATGAATTTATTTTATTTTCAGTTGCTACAAACGGGACAGACATGACTGGGGGATAGGACAGGGAGAAAGAATGAAAGAAAGAGAGGGAGAGAAAGAAAACCAAAGGGGAGAAGAGACGGTGAGAAGGGGGGGAAGAAAGAAAAAAAAACAAAAAAAAAACAAAAACAAAAAAACACCTTGGTCACCTGTATGGAGAAACAAAACAGAAGAGAAAGCAAACAACAAAGAGCAACATAATAAAAAAAATGGCACCATTGCAATAAACTAGCTAGCAGTAGATAACAGTAGATACTAAATAATAAACGCTATTGTGCAGCACGCAAGATAGACAGCGCACAATGTGCTTTGAGGCAGCAGCCAAGAAAGCTGTAGTCCGCGTCTGTGAATACCCGTGTGTACACCTGTGTGCATACCTGTGTGGATCAGCATGCTTGCATTCCAAAGGTTTCTCCATGTAACGATCTGCTAGGGAGTGTGGGGAGCCACAGCCCCGTCCTCCAGGGTATGAAGCAGGTATGGAGGAGATCAAAACTCCAGACACCCCAGAACACAAGAGACCAAGGAAGACCAACAGAGGGGCAGCCGCGCCACTGTCCCAGTAAGAGCTGACGAGAGTCCCAGATGAGGGCTCACTCAGCAGCCACGGAGCAGAAGCCAGGGAGAGTTGCAGTGACGCGCCCGTGAGCTCCGCCGGCAGCCAGCTGTGCCTGAGTGACCGAGCCCCAGGCCGAGAGGCCGGGGGCACCCCACCTCCGAAGTGGCCCGAGCGAGCCCCAGGCTCCAGGCCCCGATAAGCGGCCGCCAAGGAGTGAGCCGGTGTGTACCCGGACGCCCACCCCCAGACACAAAGAACCACCAACGCACCGACATCTGAGGGAGTCCGCCACTGGCAGGGGAAGTGGTGGTGGGTGGAGATAGGCCTCCAAACCTTGGAGGGCCTGAGATGTCCCCAGAGAGGTGGCGTCTGATACCCAACCTGACATATAGACACAGACATACAGGCACACACAGATACAAACATCCATTCCCACCCTCATGCTCTCATATGCACTTACTCCACACTCAACCAACGTGGAGACAGACATAAAGAGACGCTGTACACACAATCACACTCCCCAAGCGTACTCTACGAACCGGGTCTAGGTACCCTTGCCCCTGGAGGGGGGAACTGCACCCAGACCCAGGTGGTGTTACCCTTTTCCCTGTGGTGGGGAGAGGCAGACCGCCCCGACTCCGCAGCAGCAGGGAGGCCCCACACTCCAGACCGCAGTTGGACGACCAACTCCTCCTAGCCCCCCCGCTCCAGCAGGCCGCAGAGAACGGGGGTGAGAGAAGACTCCAAACCTCCCTCCACCCGCTCATTGTAGTGTTGATACATGTGTGTTCTAAGGTGCAATTAAAACCCAGGAGGGCATGGAGCTACCTGCCAGAGAGCAGCAGGTAAGCGCATAGTCCCTCCTGCTAGCCCTCAATGTCTACGTGTATTCAAAATTGAGAGGTGGGCAACGACGCCAGGGGTGAGGTGTACACCCTACATGGATGACAGGACCATCATTACAACAAAAAAAACATGTTCTAGGCGATTGCTACAGAAAATCCAGTAAAACATCGAATGGGCAAGTTCAAACTAGGGCTGGGTATCGTCACTGATTTCTAGAATCGATTCGATTCACAAGGTCCCGAATCGATTCGATCCACGATTCGATTCAATTTGATTTGATTCGATTTGGATCGGGGAAATTTTGCCTCAGACAGTCAGAAATATTATAATTCAGATCATGCATCATGGACAGTAGTTCCTATCCAGTTCTTTCATGTCTCCCTGACTTTTGTTAACAACACAAACAAAACACCCCCCACTCTCATTCTGAAACTGATTGTTATCTGTCTTAGATAAGCATGTAAATTAAAGTTTGATGATACTAAGTTGTTAATCATGTGAGGTAAAATTCATATTAGGACAAGAAGGAGAAAATCTTTGGACCTATATCAAATGGCTTATTTATACCAGATTCAGGTCAACATTAATTGATGTTGGTCAGAGTCAGTCCAAATTAACTGACCATCCATTGCAACCTGGACAAGACATGGGTTGGAGACAACCTGGCTTTAATGACTGTTGCTGCATTTTGGGAATAAGAATATATGCTCTAGTTTACATAATTTTCAATGAGACCACAAGAGTTTTATCAGTTTCATTTTTTATTAATCTACTAGTCTCTACTTGTTTCTTAGTTTAATGTAGCTCAGGAGTTAGAGCAGGTCACCTATTCACTGGAAGGCTGGTGTTTGATCCTTGGCTGCTCCCACCTGCATGCAAAATATCTTTGGGTAAGATACTAACCCCACATTATTCTGCAATGCATCCACTGGCATATGAATGTGTTAACCTTAGCTAGAAAGCACTTTAGAAAAAGTGCTTGTATGAATGGATGAATGAGGCATGTTGAATGAATGAATGAGGCTCGTCTCCTCAGCAAAAAGAGACTGACTGATAAACACGCACACACACACACACACACACACACACACACACACACACACACACACACACACACACACACACACACACACACACATTATCACTCAGGTTAACTCAACTACCTCAAAACATTGAGACTGGACTGACTAATCAACACAAGCGCAAACACACTGACCTACACCACCAAACCATCGTACACACCAACCTGTAAATGCTCTTCTGCAATGCATCCACTGGCATATGAACGTGTTAACCTTAGCTAGAAAGCACTTAAGAAAAAGTGCTTGTATGAATGGATGAATGAGGCATGTTGAATGAATGAATGAGGCACGTCTCCTCAGCAAAAAGGGACTGACTGATAAACACGCACGCACACACACACACACACACACACACACACACACACACACACACACACACACACACACACACACACACACACACATTATCACTCAGGTTAACTCAACTACCTCAAAACATTGAGACTGGACTGACTAATCAACACAAGCGCAAACACACTGACCTACACCACCAAACCATCGTACACACCAACCTGTAAATGCTCTTTTGCACAATATTATGGACTGGACTGGACTTTTTGCACTAACTTCTGTACTTCCTAATTTTTGCTGCTACACTAAGGAATGTTTACTGTCCCTCCACTACCTCAACTCATCATCACAAAACCTTATTATTATGTTACGTTGTGTTTTTCTATCATTCTGTCACTTTGCTGCTCTTGTTTGCACATTTGCACGTGCACTTTGTTGTCTGCTGTCTGATAACAAAAAAAAAAGTCTTCCTTAGATAGTTAGTTTTTTCTTTGTTAATTTATGTTGTAATTTATGTTAGGTCAGTCTGTCTTGTCTCTGCTAGCCAGCTAACTAGGCCTCTTAGTTAGCTAGTTTAGTGTTTTCTGTCTGACTTGACTTGACTTGATTAGAGGATCATCAGGGGGTCCTTTTGTCCCTCTTTGGGGGTATACTCCCACTAGGTTTAAATCTGGGACTCCCCACCATTTGACCTTAGAACTGAAGAAGCTTCTCGGATGAGAGGTGAAACATCTTCAAGCAACTTAAAGAAGTCCAGACGCTTGTCTTTGCAAGCTCCTTTGACTGATATTATTTTTCCTAAAAGTTGAAAGTGCGTTATGGTAAATTCAAACTGGAAGACCAAGGTTCATGTCATTCCCCTGTTTGCTGCCCTCAAAGCTTAGGGTATAGAAAAGTGGTCTTTGTTGATACAACTAAAAGATTTATGATTTGAGTACAGCCTCTCTGACGGATGATTTGAATGATCAAATTTCATTAACCCTAACCCTTTGCTACAATGGCCTTGATATAATGGATACTGGGGAACAGTTTAAAAATGTCAAAGATTTATGTCCCACTAAAGTAGAGGTAAACTCTTTTTGTCTACTAATAAAAGGGCACCGATTCTCATCCATCCTGCCTATTGACATCTCAATTTTTGTGGCTATGTGTGACACTTAAATGTGTCCTTTCTTTAACAGTGCAAAGTGGATATAAAAACAGGTCACTGCAGTGTCATCATGGCGATTTCTTCTCTTAAACAGTTCCTCAAAGTGTTTGCAGGGTGAAGATGGAACACTATGGGTTAAGGAGGATACCAATTCCTCCTCCAATTAGAAATAATCTTCTGAGGTAAGTGATGAAAGTGACGGACAAGGTAAGCGACTCATGTTGTAACTGATGTCAGACGCCGGAGATTTTGGCGGAAAATGAAAGCGAATGGTAGTTTAGATTTGAACAAATTCCTTTAAGCTTCAGTATTACCAAATACACTTATCAATTGTCTTATAACTAACAACATTTGTCTAAATCATCTCCAACACCCTGGAGAACAACGGGGAGAGTTTAGAGGCTCTCCAAGATTACATTGATCAGTGCTTCCAGGATCTCGTGATGAAGAAGGCTCAGAGTGCAGCTTCTGAGACACCGTCGTCGAAAAGACTTCGCCTGGCAGATTCCCCCAGCACAACATCGCCAGCCAGCAAAGATATTGTCGACATACTGGAGTCAATCGACCAACGATTGTCCAGTTTCGATGCAAGACTGTCCTTGGTGGAGATTCTTCACCGGGAATTTAAATCCTTGCGAGAATCCCTGGAGTTCAGCCAGCAGCAGGTTGAAAATGCAGCGCTAAGGGAGTCTGTGAAATGTCTCACAGACAATGTTACCCAGCTAAATAGAGAAAATAAGAAAATAAAAGAAACAGTTATTGATCTACAAGCTCGTAGCATGCGTGATAATCTGGTATTTTCTGGTATTCCAGAAGACGCTGGAGAAGACGCGGAGACTACAGGGAGTAGCAATTCTAATACATAATTAAAGCTGCAAGCAGCGTTATGAGGGCCCTCGCACCCCATCACGTCGAGCTACGCCCAACACCTACAACCAGCACCTCCGATCTGATGTCACATTGATGAAATTCATGCATTCAACCACCAGCTAACATTTCATCTCATTCAATCATGATTATAGTCGTCCCACTAGGTGGCGCTCTAACCATTACTGACAAATGGCATAACAAACATTTCCGAGCTCGAGTCTCATCACGCCTGCGACCTTTGGGACATATTGGACATTTTGATTTTGAGTGACAGCAGATTACTGCTTTTTGGCGAGTGACTGAAACTCCACATGCCGCCATGACCACCCCGTTTCCCTGAACATAAAAACCTTCGCAATTTAACATCACAAAGGTCTTTAGATTCCACACACTGGAGATTGGTTCAATATGATGAAATCCCTTGGAGGAGTTCGTCAAAGAACGGTGCCTGGAAAGAGGGGAAAATGTCACAAAAATTACACATTAATTTTAAAATGGCTGACTTCCTGTTAGATTTGGGATATTGCTCCAAGAGACTTTTTTGTACATCTTGATATCTCCTATAAGCTTACCAGGTTTCAGACTCATAGATAAAACACAGAGCTGGGGCTGATGTTTTGAAATTTTGTAGGGGGCGCTGTGGAGCCATTTTGCGCTATTCAATGAAAATGATCACATAACAACAAAGCCTTAAGCACAATGGAGGTGTGCGCCAAATTTCAAGCCTCTATAAACTTTCCAAGCCCCTCAAAAGCCACTTCATTTTTCATGGTGAACAGCGTTGCCACCAGGGTGCGCCGTTCAGTTTAAAGTCACAATTTTTGCACTAAAGCATCATCAAGGACTGATGGTGATATTCACCGCTTTTGAGGTGGCCACGATGAACCTGTGAAAATCAGTACAACAAAATTAAAGCCATGACATTTCCTGTTGCCACTAGGTGGCGCTGTCCGTATTTCCGACAATGGGCACATCAATCTGTTCAGGGCGGGTCTGACATCATGCCTGTAAAGTCTGGTACTGATCAGACTGGATTTCATTGAGTTATACTAATTTCTTTCTTCATGGCGTGACATCAAAGTTCGCCATGCTGCTGGGGTCACACCCTTTCGCGAAAACTCACAGTTTTCACTGTAACCCAAGACCAACTCCTTAAGGCTTTCCTGGAGAAATTTGAGGCTGCAGATGTCACCCATCACTATACTGTACCCCAAAGTGTAAAACATGACATTTCCTGTTCCCACTAGGTGGCGCTGTCCTTGATGTCAAATATGGCAGTTGAAATATGTTTAGGGGTGGAGCCTTATCATATGTGTTCACTTTGGTCAAGGTCAGAAAATGTATGACAAAATGAGAGGCAATAAGATTTTCATGGCGAGTCATCGAAATTCGCCATGGCGCCACGGCCTCATAGTATTGTGAAAACTCAAAAGCTCCGCAATTTAACATGGCACAAGGGTGTAGTTGACACTGTCCAAATTTGAAGGTTATGAAATGAAACCCCAAGGAGGAGTTCGCAAAAGTTCGAGGCATGGAAATGGCAAAATTAGAGCCAAAATGTCACCTTCTCTTCCAAATGGCGGACTTCCTGTTGGGTTTGCGTCAATGGGCCCACAGACTTTTTTGTTCGTCTTGGCATGATACACATGTGTGCCAAATTTCATACATGTAGCTCAAACGATGTGGTCGTAGGGCTGCATTTAACAAGGCATAGGTGGCGCTGTAGAGCCATTTCCCAGTGCTCATATGTAAAACCATTAAAATACAAAATTTTTCACCAGACCTGGCATGTGTGCAAAATTTCATGAGTTTTTGAGCATGTTTAGGCCCTCAAAAAGGCCCTTGTTTGGGGTGAATAATAATAATAATAATAATAATAATAATAATAATAATAATAATAAGAAACGGAGCAGATACAATAGGGCCTTCGCACTCTCGGTGCTCGGGCCCTAATAATAAGAAACGGAGCAGATACAATAGGGCCTTCGCACAGTCAGTGCTCGGGCCCTAATAATAATAATAATAACAAGCAGCGTTATGAGGGCCCTCGCACCCCCGGCGCGTCGAGCCACGCCCAACACCTAAAACCAGCACGTCCGATCTGATGTCACATTGATGGAATTCATGCATTTAACCACCAGCTAACATTTCAACTCATTCATTCATGATTAGTTAGTCGTTCCACTAGGTGGCGCTCTAACCATTATGTACAAATGGCATAACAAACACTTCCGAGCTCGAGTCTAATCACACCTGAGACGTTTGGGAGAGATTGGACATTGTGTTTTTGAGTGACAGCAGATTACTGCTTTTTGGCGAGTGATTCAAACTCTAAGTGCCGCCATAACCACCCCGTTTCCCTGGACGTAAAAAGCTTCGCAATTTAACATCACAAAGGTCTTTAGATTCCACAAACTGCAGATCGGTCCAATCTGATGAAATCCCTTGGAGGAGTTCGTCAAAGAACGATGCCTGAAAAGAGGGGAAAATGTTGCCAAAATTGCACATTAATTTTAAAATGGCTGACTTCCTGTTGGATTTGGGATATTGCTCCAAGAGACTTTTTTGTACATCTTGATATCTCCTATAAGCCTACCAGGTTTCAGATTCATACATAAAACACAGAGCTGGGGCTGTGGTTTTGAAATTTTGTAAGGGGCGCTGTGGAGCCATTTTGGGATATTCAATGAAAATGATCACATGACAACAAAGCCATCGTCACATTGGAGGTGTGTGCCAAATTTCAAGCCTCTATAAACTTGCCAAGACCCTCAAAAGCCACTTCATCTTTCATGGTGAACAGCGTTGCCACCAGGGTGCGCCGTTCAGTTTAAAGTCACAATTTTTGCACTAAAGCATCATCAAGGACTGATGGTGATATTCACCGCTTTTGAGGTGGCCACTATGAACCTGTGAAAATCAGTACAACAAAGTGTAAGACATGAAATTTCCTGTTCCCACTAGGTGGCGCTCTTCATATTCCTGACAATGGGCACATCAATCTGTTCAGGGCGGGTCTGACATCATGCCTGTAAAGTCTGGTACTAATCAGACTGGATTTCATTGAGTTATACTAATTTGTTTCTTCATGGCGTGACATCAAAGTTCGCCATGCTGCTGGGGTCACACCCTTTCGCGAAAACTCACAGTTTTCACTGTAACCCAAGACCAACTCCTTAAGGCTTTCCTGGAGAAATTTGAGGCTGCAGATGTCACCCATCACTATACTGTACCCCAAAGTGTAAAACATGACATTTCCTGTTCCCACTAGGTGGCGCTGTCCTTGATGTCAAATATGGCAGTTGAAATATGTTCAGGGGTGGAGCCTTATCATATGTGTTCTCTTTGGTCAAGGTCAGAAAATGTATGACAAAATGAGAGGCAATAAGATTTTCATGGCGAGTCATCAAAATTCGCCATGGCGCCACGGCCTCATAGTATTGTGAAAACTCAAAAGCTCCGCAATTTAACATGGCACAAGGGTGTAGTTGACACTGTCCAAATTTGAAGTTTATAGGACCAAATCCCAAGGAGGAGTTCGTTAAAGTACAAGGCATGGAAACGGTAAAATCAGACCCAAAATGTCACCTTCAATCCAAAATGGCGGACTTCCTGTTGGGTTTAGGACATTGCCATAATAGACTTTTTTGTTCGACTCTGAACGTTATATAGGTGTACCGACTTTCAAACTTGTAGGCAATACCCATACCGGGGGCTCGCGTTTTTCATTTTTCTAGGTGGCGCTACTGAGCTAATTTTCCCTGGCCATGTCTGAGAACATTAAAATACGTAAATTTTCACCAGACCTGACGCGTGTGCAAAATTTCATGAGTTTTCGAGCATGTTTAGGCCCTCAAATGGCCAATTCATTTGCCGAAATAATAATAATAATAATAATAATAATAATTAAAGCTGCAAGCAGCGTTATGAGGGCCCTCGCACCCCCGGCGCGTCGAGCCACGCCCAACACCTAAAACCAGCACGTCCGATCTCATGTCACATTGATGGAATTCATGCATTTAACCACCAGCTAACATTTCAACTCATTCATTCATGATTTGTTAGTCGTTCCACTAGGTGGCGCTCTAACCCTTATGCACAAATGGCATAACAAACATTTCCGAGCTCGAGTCTCATCACGCCTATGAGCTTTGGGAGAGATTGGACATTGTGTTTTTGAGTGACAGCAGATTACTGCTTTTTGGCGAGTGATTGAAACTCCACGTGCCGCCATGACCACCCCGTTTCCCTGAATGTAAAAAGCTTCGCAATTTAACATCACAAAGGTCTTTAGATTCCACACACAGGAGATCGCATCAATCTGATGAAATCCCTTGGAGGAGTTCGCCAAAGAACGGTGCCTGGAAAGAGGGGAAAATGTTGCCAAAATTGCACATTAATTTTAAAATGGCTGACTTCCTGTTGGATTTTGGATATTGCTCCAAGAGACTTTTTTGTACATCTTGATATCTCCTATAAGCTTACCAGGTTTCAGACTCATACATAAAACACAGAGCTGGGGCTGTGGTTTTGAAATTTTGTAGGGGGCGCTGTGGAGCCATTTCGCGCTATTCAATAAAAATGATCACATGACAACAAAGCCTTCATCCATTTGGAGGGGTGTGCTAAATTTAAAGCCTCTATATACTTTCCAAGCCCCTCAAAAGCCACTTCATCTTTCATGGTGGACCGCGTTGCCACCAGGGTGCGCCGTTCAGTTTAAAGTCACAATTTTTGCACTGAAGCATCACGAGGGACTGATGTTGATATTCACCGCTTTTGAGGTGGCCACGATGAACCTGTGAAAATCAGTACAACAAAATTAAAGCCATGACATTTCCTGTTGCCACTAGGTGGCGCTGTACGTATTCCCGACAATGGGCACATCAATCTGTTCAGGGCGGGTCTGACATCATGCCTGTAAAGTCTGGTACTGAACAGACTGGATTTCATTGAGTTATACTAATTTGTTTCTTCATGGCGTGACATCAAAGTTCGCCATGCTGCTGGGGTCACACCCTTTTGCGAAAAGTCACAGTTTTCACTGTAACCCAAGACCAACTCCTTAAGGCTTTCCTGGAGAAATTTGAGGCTGCAGGTGTCACCCATCACTATACTGTACCCCAAAGTGTAAAACATGACATTTCCTGTTCCCACTAGGTGGCGCTGTCCCTGGTGTCAAATATGGCAGTTGAAATATGTTCAGGGGTGGAGCCTTATCATATGTGTTCACTTTGGTCAAGGTCAGAAAATGTATGACAAAATGAGAGGCAATAAGATTTTCATGGCGAGTCATCGAAATTCGCCATGGCGCCACGGCCTCATAGTATTGTGAAAACTCAAAAGCTCCGCAATTTAACATGGCCCAGGTGTGTAGTTGACACTGACCAAAGATGAAGCTTATACAACCAAATCCCAAGGAGGAGTTCGCAAAAGTTCGAGGCATGGAAATGGCAAAATTAGAGCCAAAATGTCACCTTCTCTTCCAAATGGCGGACTTCCTGTTGGGTTTGCATCAATGGGCCCACAGACTTTTTTGTTCGACTCGGCATGATACACATGTGTGCCAAATTTCATACATGTAGCTGAAACGATATGGTCGTAGGGCTGCATTTAACAAGGCATAGGTGGCGCTGTAGAGCCATTTCCCAGTGCTCATATGTAAAACCATTAAAATACAAAATTTTTCACCAGACCTGGCATGTGTGCAAAATTTCATGAGTTTTTGAGCATGTTTAGGCCCTCAAAAAGGCCCTTGTTTTGCCTGAATAATAATAATAATTAAAGCTGCAAGCAGCGTTATGAGGGCCCTCGCACCCCCGGCACGTCGAGCCACTGCCAACACCTCAAACCGGCACGTCCGATGTGATGTCACATTGATGGATTTCATGCTTTTAATCACCAGCTAACATTTCATCTTATTCAACCAGGATTATAGTCATGCCACTAGGTGGCGCTCTAACCATTATTGACAAATAGCATAACAAACATTTCCAAGCTCGAGTCTCATCACACCTGCGACCTTTGGGAGAGATTGGACATTGTGTTTTTAGTGACAGCAGATTACTGCTTTTTGCGAGTGATTGAAACTCTACGTGCCGCCATGACCACCCCGTTTCCCTGAACGGAAAAAGCTTCGCAATTTAACATCACAAAGGTCTTTAGATTCTACACACTGAAGAATGCTTCAATATGATGAAATCCCTTGGAGGAGTTCGTCAAAGTATGAGGCCTGAAAAGGGGGGAAAATGTCATCAAAATTACACATTAATTTTAAAATGGCTGACTTCCTGTTGGATTTGGGATATTGCTCCAAGAGACTTTTTTGTACATCTTGATATCTTACACAAGCTTACCAAGTGTCAGACTCATAGATGAAACACAGAGCAGGGGCTGATGTTTTGAAATATTGTAGGGGGCGCTGTGGAGCCATTTTGCGCTATTCAAGGAAAATGGTTACATAACAACAATGCCTTCATCCATTTGGAGGTGTGTGCCAAATTTCAAGCCTCTATAAACTTTCCAAGCCCCTCAAAAGCCACTTCATCTTTCATGATGAACCGCGTTGCCACCAGGGTGCGCCGTTCAGTTTAAAGTCACAATTTTTGCACTGAAGCATCACGAGGGACTGATGGTGATATTCACCGCTTTTGAGGTGGCCACGATCAACCTGTGAAAATCAGTACAACAAAGTTAAAGCCATGACATTTCCTGTTGCCACTAGGTGGCGCTGTCCGTATTTCCGACAATGGGCACATCAATCTGTTCAGGGCGGGTCTGACATCATGCCTGTAAAGTCTGGTACTGATCAGACTGGATTTCATTGAGTTATACTAATTTGTTTCTTCATGGCGTGACATCAAAGTTCGCCATGCTGCTGGGGTCACACCCTTTCGCGAAAAGTCACAGTTTTCACTGTAACCCAAGACCAACTCCTTAAGGCTTTCCTGGAGAAATTTGAGGCTGCAGATGTCACCCATCACTATACTGTACCCCAAAGTGTAAAACATGACATTTCCTGTTCCCACTAGGTGGCGCTGGCCCTTATGTCAAATATGGCAGTTGAAATATGTTCAGGGGTGGAGCCTTATCATATGTGTTCACTTTGGTCAAGGTCAGAAAATGTATGACAAAATGAGAGGCAATAAGATTTTCATGGCGAGTCATCGAAATTCGCCATGGCGCCACGGCCTCATAGTATTGTGAAAACTCAAAAGCTCCGCAATTTAACATGGCCCAGGTGTGTAGTTGACACTGACCAAAGATGAAGCTTATACAACCAAATCCCAAGGAGGAGTTCGTTAAAGTTCGAGGCATGGAAATGGCAAAATTAGAGCCAAAATGTCACCTTCTCTTCCAAATGGCGGACTTCCTGTTGGGTTTGCGTCAATGGGCCCACAGACTTTTTTGTTCGTCTTGGAATGATCCACATGTGTGCCAAATTTCATACATGTAGCTCAAACCATGTGGTCGTAGGGCTGCATTTAACAAGGCATAGGTGGCGCTCTAGAGCCATTTCCCAGTGCTCATAAGTAAAACCATTAAAATACAAAATTTTTCACCAGACCTGGCATGTGTGCAAAATTTCATGAGTTTTTGAGCATGTTTAGGCCCTCAAAAAGGCCCTTGTTTGGGGTGAATAATAATAATAATAATAATAATAATAATAATAAGAAACGGAGCAGATACAATAGGGCCTTCGCACTCTCAGTGCTCGGGCCCTAATAATAATTAAAGCTGCAAGCAGCGTTATGAGGGCCCTCGCACCCCCGGCACGTCGAGCCACTGCCAACACCTCAAACCGGCACGTCCGATGTGATGTCACATTGATGGATTTCATGCTTTTAATCACCAGCTAACATTTCATCTTATTCAACCAGGATTATAGTCATGCCACTAGGTGGCGCTCTAACCATTATTGACAAATAGCATAACAAACATTTCCAAGCTCGAGTCTCATCACACCTGCGACCTTTGGGAGAGATTGGACATTGTGTTTTTTAGTGACAGCAGATTACTGCTTTTTGTGAGTGATTGAAACTCTACGTGCCGCCATGACAACCCCGTTTCCCTGAACGGAAAAAGCTTCGCAATTTAACATCACAAAGGTCTTTAGATTCTACACACTGAAGAATGCTTCAATATGATGAAATCCCTTGGAGGAGTTCGTCAAAGAACGGTGCCTGGAAAGAGTGGAAAATATCACAAAAATTACACATTAATTTTAAAATGGCTGACTTCCTGTTGGATTTGGGATATTGCTCCAAGAGACTTTTTTGTACATCTTGATATCTCCTATAAGCTTACCAGGTTTCAGACTCATAGATAAAACACAGAGCTGGGGCTGTTGTTTTGAAATTTTGTAGGGGGCGCTGTGGAGCCATTTTGCGCTATTCAATGAAAATGATCACATAACAACAAAGCCTTAAGCACAATGGAGGTGTGCGCCAAATTTCAAGCCTCTATAAACTTTCCAAGCCCCTCAAAAGCCACTTCATTTTTCACGGTGAACAGCGTTGCCACCAGGGTGCGCCGTTCAGTTTAAAGTCAAAATTTTTGCACTAAAGCATCATCAAGGACTGATGGTGATATTCACCGCTTTTGAGGTGGCCACGATGAACCTGTGAAAATCAGTACAACAAAGTGTAAGACATGACATTTCCTCTTCCCACTAGGTGGCGCTCTTCATATTCCTGACAATGGGCACATCAATCTGTTCAGGGCGGGTGTGACATCATGCCTGTAAAGTCTGGTACTAATCAGACTGGATTTCATTGAGTTATACTAATTTGTTTCTTCATGGCGTGACATCAAAGTTCGCCATGCTGCTGGTGTCACACCCTTTGGCGAAAAGTCACAGTTTTCACTGTAACCCAAGACCACCTCCTTAAGGCTTTCCTGGAGAAATTTGAGGCTGCAGATGTCACCCATCACAATACTGTACCCCAAAGTGTAAAACATGACATTTCCTGTTCCCACTAGGTGGCGCTGTCCTTGATGTAGAATATGGCAGTTGAAATATGTTCAGGGGTGGAGCCTTATCATATGTGTTCACTTTGGTCAAGGTCAGAAAATGTATGACAAAATGAGAGGCAATAAGATTTTCATGGCGAGTCATCGAAATTCGCCATGGCGCCACGGCCTCATAGTATTGTGAAAACTCAAAAGCTCCGCAATTTAACATGGCACAAGGGTGTAGTTGACACTGTCCAAATTTGAAGCTTATAGGACCAAATGCCAAGGAGGAGTTCGTTAAAGTTCGAGGCATCGAAACGGTAAAATCAGAGCCAAAATGTCACATTCAATCCAAAATGGCGGACTTCCTGTTGGGTTTAGGACATTGCCATAATAGACTTTTTTGTTCGACTCTGAACGTTATATAGGTGTACCGACTTTCAAACATGTAGGTCATACCCATACCGGGGGCTCGCGTTTTTCATTTTTCTAGGTGGCGCTACTGAGCTAATTTTCCCAGGCCATGTCTGAGAACATTAAAATACGTAAATTTTCACCAGACCTGACGCGTGTGCAAAATTTCATGAGTTTTCGAGCATGTTTAGGCCCTCAAACGGCCAATTCATTTGCCGAAATAATAATAATAATAATAATAATAATAAACAGAGCAATTACAATAGGTCCTTCGCACTATCAGTGCTCGGGCCCTAATTAAAGCTGCAAGCAGCGTTATGAGGGCCCTCGCACCCCCGACACGTCGAGCCACGCCCAACACCTAAAACCAGCACCTCCGATCTGATGTCACATTGATGGAATTCATGCATTTAACCACCAGCTAACATTTCAACTCATTCATTCATGATTAGTTAGTCGTTCCACTAGGTGGCGCTCTAACCATTATGTACAAATGGCATAACAAACATTTCCGAGCTCGAGTCTCATCACGCCTGCGACCTTTGGGAGAGATTGGATATTGTGTTTTTGAGTGACAGCAGATTACTGCTTTTAGGCGAGTGATTCAAACTCTAATTGCCGCCATAACCACCCCGTTTCCCTGAACGTAAAAAGCTTCGCAATTTAACATCACAAAGGTCTTTAGATTCCACAAACTTCAGATCGGTCCAATCTGATGAAATCCCTTGGAGGAGTTCGTCAAAGTACGGTGCCTGAAAAGAGGGGAAAATGTCGCCAAAATTACACATTAATTTTAAAATGGCTGACTTCCTGTTGGATTTGGGATATTGCTCCAAGAGACTTTTTTGTACATCTTAAGATCTTCCATAAGCTTACCAGGTTTCAGACTCATAGATAAAACACAGAGCAAGGGCTGATGTTTTGAAATATTGTAGGGGGCGCTGTGGAGCCATTTCGCGCTATTCAATGAAAATGATCACATGACAACAAAGCCTTCATCACAGTGGAGGGGTGTGCCAAATTTCAAGCCTCTATAGACTTTCCAAGCCCCTCAAAAGCCACTTCATCTTTCATGGTGGACCGCATTGCCACCAGGGTGCGCCGTTCAGTTTAAAGTCACAATTTTTGCACTGAAGCATCACGAGGGACTGATGGTGATATTCACCGCTTTTGAGGTGGCCACGATGAACCTGTGAAAATCAGTACAACAAAGTGTAAGACATGACATTTCCTGTTCCCACTAGGTGGCGCTCTTCATATTCCTGACAATGGGCACATCAATCTGTTCAGGGCGGGTCTGACATCATGCCTGTAAAGTCTGGTACTGATCAGACTGGATTTCATTGAGTTATACTAATTTGTTTCTTCATGGCGTGACATCAAAGTTCGCCATGCTGCTGGGGTCACACCCTTTCGCGAAAACTCACAGTTTTCACTGTAACCCAAGACCAACTCCTTAAGGCTTTCCTGGAGAAATTTGAGGCTGCAGATGTCACCCATCACTATACTGTACCCCAAAGTGTAAAACATGACATTTCCTGTTCCCACTAGGTGGCGCTGTCCTTGATGTCAAATATGGCAGTTGAAATATGTTCAGGGGTGGAGCCTTATCATATGTGTTCACTTTGGTCAAGGTCAGAAAATGTATGACAAAATGAGAGGCAATAAGATTTTCATGGCGAGTCATCGAAATTCGCCGTGGCGCCACGGCCTCATGGTATTGTGAAAACTCAAAAGCTCCGCAATTTAACATGGCACAAGGGTGTAGTTGACACTGTCCAAATTTGAAGTTTATAGGACCAAATCCCAAGGAGGAGTTCGTTAAAGTTCGAGGCATGGAAATGGCAAAATTAGAGCCAAAATGTCACCTTCTCTTCCAAATGGCGGACTTCCTGTTGGGTTTGCGTCAATGGGCCCACTGACTTTTTTGTTCGTCTTGGCATAATACACATGTGTGCCAAATTTCATACATGTAGCTCAAACGATGTGGTCGTAGGGCTGCATTTAACAAGGCATAGGTGGCGCTGTAGAGCCATTTCCCAGTGCTCATATGTAAAACCATTAAAATACAAAATTTTTCACCAGACCTGGCATGTGTGCAAAATTTCATGAGTTTTTGAGCATGTTTAGGCCCTCAAAAAGGCCCTTGTTTGGGGTGAATAATAATAATAATAATAATAATAATTAAAGCTGCAAGCAGCGTTATGAGGGCCCTCGCACCCCCGGCACGTCGAGCCATGCCCAACACCTGAAACCAGCACGTCCGATCTGATGTCACATTGATGGAATTCATGCATTTAACCACCAGTTAACATTTCATTTGCTTCAACCATGAGTATAGTCGTCCCACTAGGTGGCGCTCTAACCATTATGTACAAATGGCATAACAAACATTTCCGAGCTCAAGTCTCATCACGCCTATGAGCTTTGGGAGAGATTGGACATTGTGTTTTTGAGTGACAGCAGATTACTGCTTTTTGGCGAGTGATTCAAACTCTAAGTGCCACCATAACCACCCCGTTTCACTGAACGTAAAAAGCTTCGCAATTTAACATCACAAAGGTCTTTAGATTCCACACACTGGAGATTGGTTCAATATGATGAAATCCCTTGGAGGAGTTCGTCAAAGAACGGTGCCTGGAAAGAGGGGAAAATGTTGCCAAAATTACACATTAATTTTAAAATGGCTGACTTCCTGTTGGATTTGGGATATTGCACCAAGAGACTTTTTTGTACATCTTTATATCTCCTATAAGCTTACCAGGTTTCAGAATCATACATAGAACACAGAGCAGGGGCTGTGGTTTTGAAATTTTGTAGGGGGCGCTGTGGAGCAATTTCGCGCTATTTAATGAAAATGATCACATGCCAACAAAGCCTTCATCCATTTGGAGGTGTGTGCCAAATTTCAAGCCTCTATAAACTTTCCAAGTCCCTCAAAAGCCACTTCATCTTTCATGGTGAACCGCGTTGCCACCAGGGTGCGCCGTTCAGTTTAAAGTCACAATTTTTGCACTGAAGCATCACGAGGGACTGATGTTGATATTCACCGCTTTTGAGGTGGCCACGATGAACCTGTGAAAATCAGTACAACAAAATTAAAGCCATGACATTTCCTGTTGCCACTAGGTGGCGCTGTCCGTATTTCCGACAATGGGCACATCAATCTGTTCAGGGTGGGTCTGATATCATGCCTGTAAAGTCTGGTACTGATCAGACTGGATTTCATTGAGTTATACTAATTTGTTTCTTCATGGCGTGACATCAAAGTTCGCCATGCTGCTGGGGTCACACCCTTTTGCGAAAAGTCACAGTTTTCACTGTAACCCAAGACCAACTCCTTAAGGCTTTCCTGGAGAAATTTGAGGCTGCAGATGTCACCCATCACTATACTGTACCCCAAAGTGTAAAACATGACATTTCCTGTTCCCACTAGGTGGCGCTGTCCTTGATGTCAAATATGGCAGTTGAAATATGTTCAGGGGTGGAGCCTTATCATATGTGTGCTCTTTGGTCCAGATCGGAACATGTATGACAGAATGAGAGGCAATAAGATTTTCATGGCGAGTCATCGAAATTCGCCATGGCGCCACGGCCTCATAGTATTGTGAAAACTCAAAAGCTCCGCAATTTAACATGGCACAACGGTGTAGTTGACACTGTCCAAATTTGAAGTTTATAGGACCAAATCCCAAGGAGGAGTTCGTTAAAGTACAAGGCATGGAAACGGTAAAATCAGAGCCAAAATGTCACCTTCAATCCAAAATGGCGGACTTCCTGTTGGGTTTAGGACATTGCCATAATAGACTTTTTTGTTCGACTCTGAACGTTATATAGGTGTACCGACTTTCAAACGTGTAGGTCATACCCATACCGGGGGCTCGCGTTTTTCATTTTTCTAGGTGGCGCTACTGAGCTAATTTTCCCTGGCCATGTCTGAGAACATTAAAATACGTAAATTTTCACCAGACCTGACGCGTGTGCAAAATTTCATGAGTTTTCGAGCATGTTTAGGCTCTCAAACGGCCAATTCATTTGCCGAAATAATAATAATAATAATAATAATAATAATAATAATAATAAACAGAGCAATTACAATAGGGCCTTCGCACTGTCAGTGCTCGGGCCCTAATTAAAGCTGCAAGCAGCGTTACGAGGGCCCTCGCACCCCCGGCGCGTCGAGCCAAGCCCAACACCTAAAACCAGCACCTCCGATCTGACGTTTGGGAGAGATTGGACATTGTGTTTTTGAGTGACAGCAGATTACTGCTTTTTGGCGAGTGATTCAAACTCTAAGTGCCACCATAACCACCCCGTTTCACTGAACGTAAAAAGCTTCGCAATTTAACATCACAAAGGTCTTTAGATTCCACACACTGGAGATTGGTTCAATATGATGAAATCCCTTGGAGGAGTTCGTCAAAGAACGGTGCCTGGAAAGAGGGGAAAATGTTGCCAAAATTACACATTAATTTTAAAATGGCTGACTTCCTGTTGGATTTGGGATATTGCTCCAAGAGACTTTTTTGTACATCTTGATATCTCCTATAACCTTACCAGGTTTCAGAATCATACATAGAACACAGAGCAGGGGCTGTGGTTTTGAAATTTTGTAGGGGGCGCTGTGGAGCAATTTCGCGCTATTCAATGAAAATGATCACATGCCAACAAAGCCTTCATCCATTTGGAGGTGTGTGCCAAATTTCAAGCCTCTATAAACTTGCCAAGACCCTCAAAAGCCACTTCATCTTTCATGTTGAACAGCGTTGCCACCAGGGTGCGCCGTTCAGTTTAAACTCACAATTTTTGCACTGAAGCATCACGAGGGACTGATGGTGATATTCACCGCTTTTGAGGTGGCCAAGATGAACCTGTGAAAATCAGTACAACAAAATTAAAGCCATGACATTTCCTGTTGCCACTAGGTGGCGCTGTCCGTATTTCCGACAATGGGCACATCAATCTGTTCAGGGCGGGTCTGACATCATGCCTGTAAAGTCTGGTACTGATCAGACTGGATTTCATTGAGTTATACTAATTTGTTTCTTCATGGCGTGACATCAAAGTTCGCCACGCCGCTGGGGTCACACCCTTTTGCGAAAAGTCACAGTTTTCACTGTAACCCAAGACCAACTCCTTAAGGCTTTTCTGGAGAAATTTGAGGCTGCAGATGTCACCCATCACTATACTGTACCCCAAAGTGTAAAACATGACATTTCCTGTTCCCACTAGGTGGCGCTGTCCTTGATGTCAAATATGGCAGTTGAAATATGTTTAGGGGTGGAGCCTTATCATATGTGTTCACTTTGGTCAAGGTCAGAAAATGTATGACAAAATGAGAGGCAATAAGATTTTCATGGCGAGTCATCGAAATTCGCCATGGCGCCACGGCCTCATAGTATTGTGAAAACTCAAAAGCTCCGCAATTTAACATGGCACAAGGGTGTAGTTGACACTGTCCAAATTTGAAGGTTATGAAATCAAACCCCAAGGAGGAGTTCGCAAAAGTTCGAGGCATGGAAATGGCAAAATTAGAGCCAAAATGTCACCTTCTCTTCCAAATGGCGGACTTCCTGTTGGGTTTGCGTCAATGGGCCCACAGACTTTTTTGTTCGTCTTGGCATGATACACATGTGTGCCAAATTTCATACATGTAGCTGAAACGATGTGGTCGTAGGGCTGCATTTAACAAGGCATAGGTGGCGCTCTAGAGCCATTTCCCAGTGCTCATATGTAAAACCATTAAAATACGTAAATTTTCACCAGACCTGACGCGTGCGCAAAATTTCCAGAGTTTTCGAGCATGTTTAGGCCCTCAAAAGGCCGATTCATTTGCCGGAATAATAATAATAATAATAATTAAAGCTGCAAGCAGCGTTATGAGGGCCCTCGCACCCCCGGCGCGTCGAGCCACGCCCAACACCTAAAACCAGCACGTCCGATCTGATGTCACATTGATGGAATTCATGCATTTAACCACCAGCTAACATTTCAACTCATTCATTCATGATTAGTTAGTCGTTCCACTAGGTGGCGCTCTAACCATCATGTACAAATGGCATAACAAACATTTCTGAGCTCAAGTCTCATCACGCCTATGAGCTTTGGGAGAGATTGGACATTGTGTCTTTCAGTGACAGCAGATTACTGCTTTTTGGCGAGTGATTGAAACTCTACGTGCCGCCATGACCACCCCGTTTCCCTGAATGTAAAAAGCTTCGCAATTTAACATCACAAAGGTCTTTAGATTCCACAAACTGCAGATCGGTCCAATCTGATGAAATCCCTTGGAGGAGTTCGTCAAAGAACGATGCCTGAAAAGAGGGGAAAATGTTGCCAAAATTGCACATTAATTTTAAAATGGCTGACTTCCTGTTGGATTTGGGATATTGCTCCAAGAGACTTTTTTGTACATCTTGATATTTTCCATAAGCTTACCAGGTTTCAGATTCATACATAAAACACAGAGCTGGGGCTGTGGTTTTGAAATCTTGTAGGGGGCGCTGTGGAGCCATTTTGTGATATTCAATGAAAATGATCACATGACAACAAAGCCTTCATCACATTGGAGGTGTGTGCCAAATTTCAAGCCTCTATAAACTTGCCAAGACCCTCAAAAGCCACTTCATCTTTCATGGTGAACAGCGTCGCCACCAGGGTGCGCCGTTCAGTTTAAAGTCACAATTTTTGCACTGAAACATCACGAGGGACTGATGTTGATATTCACCGCTTTTGAGGTGGCCACGATGAACCTGTGAAAATCAGTACAACAAAGTGTAAGACATGACATTTCCTGTTCCCACTAGGTGGCGCTCTTCATATTCCTGACAATGGGCACATCAATCTGTTCAGGGCGGGTCTGACATCACGCCTGTAAAGTCTGGTACTGATCAGACTGGATTTCATTGAGTTATACTAATTTGTTTCTTCATGGCGAGACATCAAAGTTCGCCATGCTGCTGGGGTCACACCCTTTCGCGAAAACTCACAGTTTTCACTGTACCCCAAGACCAACTCCTTAAGGCTTTCCTGGAGAAATATGACGCTGCAGATGTCACCCATCACAATACTGTACCCCAAAGTGTAAAACATGACATTTCCTGTTCCCACTAGGTGGCGCTGGCCCTTATGTCAAATATGGCAGTTGAAATATGTTCAGGGGTGGAGCCTTATCATATGTGTTCACTTTGGTCAAGGTCAGAAAATGTATGACAAAATGAGAGGCAATAAGATTTTCATGGCGAGTCATCGAAATTCGCCATGGCGCCACGGCCTCATAGTATTGTGAAAACTCAAAAGCTCCGCAATTTAACATGGCACAAGGGTGTAGTTGACACTGTCCAAATTTGAAGTTTATAGGACCAAATCCCAAGGAGGAGTTCGTTAAAGTTCGAGGCATGGAAATGGCAAAATTAGAGCCAAAATGTCACCTTCTCTTCCAAATGGCGGACTTCCTGTTGGGTTTGCGTAAATGGGCCCACAGACTTTTTTGTTCGTCTTGGAATGATACACATGTGTGCCAAATTTCATACATGTAGCTCAAACCATGTGGTCGTAGGGCTGCATTTAACAAGGCATAGGTGGCGCTCTAGAGCCATTTCCCAGTGCTCATAAGTAAAACCATTAAAATACAAAATTTTTCACCAGACCTGGCATGTGTGCAAAATTTCATGAGTTTTTGAGCATGTTTAGGCCCTCAAAAAGGCCCTTGTTTGGGGTGAATAATAATAATAATAATAATAATAATAATAATAATAATAATAAGAAACGGAGCAGATACAATAGGGCCTTCGCACTCTCAGTGCTCGGGCCCTAATTAAAGCTGCAAGCAGCGTTATGAGGGCCCTCGCACCCCCGGCGCGTCGAGCCACGCCCAACACCTAAAACCAGCACGTCCGATCTGATGTCACATTGATGGAATTCATGCATTTAACCACCAGCTAACATTTCAACTCATTCATTCATGATTAGTTAGTCGTTCCACTAGGTGGCGCTCTAACCATTATGTACAAATGGCATAACAAACATTTCCGAGCTCGAGTCTCATCACACCTGAGACGTTTGGGAGAGATTGGACATTGTGTTTTTGAGTGACAGCAGATTACTGCTTTTTGGCGAGTGATTCAAACTCTAAGTGCCGCCATAACCACCCCGTTTCCCTGGACGTAAAAAGCTTCGCAATTTAACATCACAAAGGTCTTTAGATTCCACACACTGGAGATTGGTTCAATATGATGAAATCCCTTGGAGGAGTTCGTCAAAGAACGGTGCCTGGAAAGAGGGGAAAATGTCACAAAAATTACACATTAATTTTAAAATGGCTGACTTCCTGTTAGATTTGGGATATTGCTCCAAGAGACTTTTTTGTACATCTTGATATCTCCTATAAGCTTACCAGGTTTCAGACTCATACATAAAACACAGAGCTGGGGCTGATGTTTTGAAATTTTGTAGGGGGCGCTGTGGAGCCATTTTGCGCTATTCAATGAAAATGATCACATAACAACAAAGCCTTCAGCACAATGGAGGTGTGCGCCAAATTTCAAGCCTCTATAAACTTTCCAAGCCCCTCAAAAGCCACTTCATTTTTCACGGTGAACAGCGTTGCCACCAGGGTGCGCCGTTCAGTTTAAAGTCACAATTTTTGCACTAAAGCATCATCAAGGACTGATGGTGATATTCACCGCTTTTGAGGTGGCCACTATGAACCGGTGAAAATCAGTACAACAAAGTGTAAGACATGACATTTCCTGTTCCCACTAGGTGGCGCTCTTCATATTCCTGACAATGGGCACATCAATCTGTTCAGGGCGGGTCTGACATCATGCCTGTAAAGTCTGGTACTGATCAGACTGGATTTCATTGAGTTATACTAATTTGTTTCTTCATGGCGTGACATCAAAGTTCGCCATGCTGCTGGGGTCACACCCTTTCGCGAAAACTCACAGTTTTCACTGTAACCCAAGACCAACTCCTTAAGGCTTTCCTGGAGAAATTTGAGGCTGCAGATGTCACCCATCACAATACTGTACCCCAAAGTGTAAAACATGACATTTCCTGTTCCCACTAGGTGGCGCTGTCCTTGATGTCAAATATGGCAGTTGAAATATGTTCAGGGATGGAGCCTTATCATATGTGTTCACTTTGGTCAAGGTCAGAAAATCTATGACAGAATGAGAGGCAATAAGATTTTCATGGCGAGTCATCGAAATTCGCCATGGCGCCACGGCCTCATAGTATTGTGAAAACTCAAAAGCTCCGCAATTTAACATGGCATAAGGGTGTAGTTGGCACTGACCAAATATGAAGGTTATGAAATCAAACCCCAAGGAGGAGTTCGTCAAAGTTCGAGGCATGGAAATGGTAAAATCAGAGCCAAAATGTCACCTTCAATCCAAAATGGCGGACTTCCTGTTGGGTTTAGGACATTGCCATAATAGACTTTTTTGTTCGACTCTGAACATTATATAGGTGTACCGACTTTCAAACATGTAGGTCATACCCATACCGGGGGCTCGCGTTTTTCATTTTTCTAGGTGGCGCTACTGAGCTAATTTTCCCTGGCCATGTCTGAGAACATTAAAATACGTAAATTTTCACCAGACCTGACGCGTGTGCAAAATTTCATGAGTTTTCGAGCATGTTTAGGCCCTCAAACGGCCAATTCATTTGCCGAAATAATAATAATAATAATAATAATAATAATAAACAGAGCAATTACAATAGGGCCTTCGCACTGTCAGTGCTCGGGCCCTAATAATTAAAGCTGCAAGCAGCGTTATGAGGGCCCTCGCACCCCCGGCACGTCGAGCCACGCCCAACACCTAAAACCAGCACGTCCGATGTGATGTCACATTGATGGAATTCATGCATTTAACCACCAGCTAACATTTCAACTCATTCATTCATGATTAGTTAGTCGTTCCACTAGGTGGCGCTCTAACCATTATGTACAAATGGCATAACAAATATTTCCGAGCTGGAGTCTCATCACGCCTGCGACCTTTGGGAGAGATTGAATATTTTGATTTTGAGTGACAGCAGATTACTGCTTTTTGGCCAGTGATTGAAACTCCACGTGCCGCCATGACCACCCCGTTTCCTTGAACGTAAAAAGCTTCGCAATTTAACATCACAAAGGTCTTTAGATTCCACACACTGGAGAATGGTTCAATATGATGAAATCCCTTGGAGGAGTTCGTCAAAGTATGAAGCCTGAAAAGAGGGGAAAATGTCGCCAAAATTACACATTAATTTTAAAATGGCTGACTTCCTGTGTGATTTGGGATATTGCTCCAAGAGACTTTTTTGTACATCTTGATATCTCCTATAAGCTTACCAGGTTTCAGACTCATACATAAAACACAGAGCTGGGGCTGATATTTTGAAAGTTTGTAGGGGGCGCTGTGGAGCCATTTCTCGCTATTCAATGAAAATGATCACATGACATCAAAGCCTTCGACACATTGGAGGTGTGTGCCAAATTTCAAGCCTCTATAGACTTTCCAAGCCCCTCAAAAGCCACTTCATCTTTCATGGTGGACGGCGTTGCCACCAGGGTGCGCCGTTCAGTTTAAAGTCACAATTTTTGCACTGAAGCATCACGAGGGACTGATGGTGATATTCACCGCTTTTGAGGTGGCCACGATGAACCTGTGAAAATCAGTACAACAAAATTAAAGCCATGACATTTCCTGTTGCCACTAGGTGGCGCTGTCCGTATTCCCGACAATGGGCACATCAATCTGTTCAGGGCAGGTCTGACATCATGCCTGTAAAGTCTGGTACTGATCAGACTGGATTTCATTGAGTTATACTAATTTGTTTCTTCATGGCGAGATATCAAAGTTCGCCATGCCGCTGGGGTCACACCCTTTTGCGAAAAGTCACAGTTTTCACTGGAACCCAAGACCAACTCCTTAAGGCTTTCCTGGAGAAATTTGAGGCTGCAGATGTCACCCATCACAATACTGTATCCCAAAGTGTAAAACATGACATTTCCTGTTCCCACTAGGTGGCGCTGTCCTTGATTTTAAATATGGCAGTTGAAATATGTTCAGGGGTGGAGCCTTATCATATGTGTTCACTTTGGTCAAGGTCAGAAAATGTATGACAAAATGAGAGGCAATAAGATTTTCATGGCGAGTCATCGAAATTCGCCATGGCGCCACGGCCTCATAGTATTGTGAAAACTCAAAAGCTCCGCAATTTAACATGGCACAAGGGTGTAGTTGACACTGTCCAAATTTGAAGTTTATAGGACCAAATCCCAAGGAGGAGTTCGTTAAAGTTCGAGGCATGGAAATGGTAAAATCATAGCCAAAATGTCACCTTCAATCCAAAATGGCGGACTTCCTGTTGGGTTTAGGACATTGCCATAATAGACTTTTTTGTTCGACTCTGAACATTTTATAGGTGTACCGACTTTCAAACATGTAGGTCATACCCATACCGGGGGCTCGCGTTTTTCATTTTTCTAGGTGGCGCTACTGAGCTAATTTTCCCTGGCCATGTCTGAGAACATTAAAATACGTAAATTTTCACCAGACCTGACGCGTGTGCAAAATTTCATGAGTTTTCGAGCATGTTTAGGCCCTCAAACGGCCAATTCATTTGCCGGAATAATAATAATAATAATAATAATAATAATAATAATAAACAGAGCAATTACAATAGGGCCTTCGCACTATCAGTGCTCGGGCCCTAATAATAATAATAATAATAATAATAATAATAATAATAATAATAATAATAATAATAATAAACAGAGCAATTACAATAGGGCCTTCGCACTGTCAGTGCTCGGGCCCTAATAATAATAATAATAATAATAATAAGAAACGGAGCAGATACAATAGGGCCTTCGCACTCTCAGTGCTCGGGCCCTAATAAACGGAGCAATTACAATAGGGCCTTCGCACTATCAGTGCTCGGGCCCTAATTAAAGCTGCAAGCAGCGTTATGAGGGCCCTCGCACCCCCGGCGCGTCGAGCCACGCCCAACACCTAAAACCAGCACGTCCGATCTGATGTCACATTGATGGAATTCATGCATTTAACCACCAGCTAACATTTCAACTCATTCATTCATGATTAGTTAGTCGTTCCACTAGGTGGCGCTCTAACCATTATGTACAAATGGCATAACAAACACTTCCGAGCTCGAGTCTAATCACACCTGAGACGTTTGGGAGAGATTGGACATTGTGTTTTTGAGTGACAGCAGATTACTGCTTTTTGGCGAGTGATTCAAACTCTAAGTGCCGCCATAACCACCCCGTTTCCCTGGACGTAAAAAGCTTCGCAATTTAACATCACAAAGGTCTTTAGATTCCACAAACTGCAGATCGGTCCAATCTGATGAAATCCCTTGGAGGAGTTCGTCAAAGAACGATGCCTGAAAAGAGGGGAAAATGTTGCCAAAATTGCACATTAATTTTAAAATGGCTGACTTCCTGTTGGATTTGGGATATTGCTCCAAGAGACTTTTTTGTACATCTTGATATCTCCTATAAGCTTACCAGGTTTCAGACTCATACATAAAACACAGAGCAGGGGCTGTGATTTTGAAATTTTGTAGGGGGCGCTGTGGAGCCATTTTGGGATATTCAATGAAAATGATCACATAACAACAAAGCCTTAACCACATTGGAGGTGTGCGCCAAATTTCAAGACTTTTTAAACTTTCCAAGCCCCTCAAAAGCCACTTCATCTTTCATGTTGAACCGCGTTGCCACCAGGGTGCGCCGTTCAGTTTAAAGTCACAATTTTTGCACTGAAGCATCACGAGGGACTGATGGTGATATTCACCGCTTTTGAGGTGGCCACGATCAACCTGTGAAAATCAGTACAACAAAGTTAAAGCCATGATATTTGCTGTTGCCACTAGGTGGCGCTGTCCGTATTTCCGACAATGGGCACATCAATCTGTTCAGGGCGGGTCTGACATCATGCCTGTAAAGTCTGGTACTGATCAGACTGGATTTCATTGAGTTATACTAATTTGTTTCTTCATGGCGTGACATCAAAGTTCGCCATGCTGCTGGGGTCACACCCTTTTGCAAAAAGTCACAGTTTTCACTGTAACCCAAGACCAAGGCTTTCCTGGAGAAATTTGAGGCTGCAGATGTCACCCATCACTATACTGTACCCCAAAGTGTAAAACATGACATTTCCTGTTCCCACTAGGTGGCGCTGGCCCTTATGTCAAATATGGCAGTTGAAATATGTTCAGGGGTGGAGCCTTATCATATGTGTTCACTTTGGTCAAGGTCAGAAAATGTATGACAAAATGAGAGGCAATAAGATTTTGATGGCGAGTCATCGAAATTCGCCATGGCGCCACGGCCTCATAGTATTGTGAAAACTCAAAAGCTCCGCAATTTAACATGGCACAAGGGTGTAGTTGACACTGTCCAAATTTGAAGGTTATGAAATGAAACCCCAAGGAGGAGTTCGCAAAAGTTCGAGGCATGGAAATGACAAAATTAGAGCCAAAATGTCACCTTCTCTTCCAAATGGCGGACTTCCTGTTGGGTTTGCGTCAATGGGCCCACAGACTTTTTTGTTCGTCTTGGCATGATACACATGTGTGCCAAATTTCATACATGTAGCTCAAACGATGTGGTCGTAGGGCTGCATTTAACAAGGCATAGGTGGCGCTCTAGAGCCATTTCCCAGTGCTCATATGTAAAACCATTAAAATACAAAATTTTTCACCAGACCTGGCATGTGTGCAAAATTTCATGAGTTTTTGAGCATGTTTAGGCCCTCAAAAAGGCCCTTGTTTGGGGTGAATAATAATAATAATAATAATAATTAAAGCTGCAAGCAGCGTTATGAGGGCCCTCGCACCCCCGGCGCGTCGAGCCACGCCCAACACCTAAAACCAGCACCTCCGATCTGATGTCACATTGATGGAATTCATGCATTTAACCACCAGCTAACAATTCATCTTATTCAACCAGGATTATAGTCATGCCACTAGGTGGCGCTCTAACCATTATTGACAAATAGCATAACAAACATTTCCAAGCTCGAGTCTCATCACACCTGCGACCTTTGGGAGAGATTGGACATTGTGTTTTTTAGTGACAGCAGATTACTGCTTTTTGCGAGTGATTGAAACTCTACGTGCCGCCATGACCACCCCGTTTCCCTGAACGGAAAAAGCTTCGCAATTTAACATCACAAAGGTCTTTAGATTCTACACACTGAAGAATGCTTCAATATGATGAAATCCCTTGGAGGAGTTCGTCAAAGTATGAGGCCTGAAAAGGGGGGAAAATGTCATCAAAATTACACATTAATTTTAAAATGGCTGACTTCCTGTTGGATTTGGGATATTGCTCCAAGAGACTTTTTTGTACATCTTGATATCTTACACAAGCTTACCAAGTGTCAGACTCATAGATGAAACACAGAGCAGGGGCTGATGTTTTGAAATATTGTAGGGGGCGCTGTGGAGCCATTTTGCGCTATTCAAGGAAAATGGTTACATAACAACAAAGCCTTCATCCATTTGGAGGTGTGTGCCAAATTTCAAGCCTCTATAAACTTTCCAAGCCCCTCAAAAGCCACTTCATCTTTCATGATGAACCGCGTTGCCACCAGGGTGCGCCGTTCAGTTTAAAGTCACAATTTTTGCACTAAAGCATCATCAAGGACTGATGGTGATATTCACCGCTTTTGAGGTGGCCACGATGAACCTGTGAAAATCAGTACAACAAAGTGTAAGACATGACATTTCCTGTTCCCACTAGGTGGCGCTCTTCATATTCCTGACAATGGGCACATCAATCTGTTCAGGGCGGGTGTGACATCATGCCTGTAAAGTCTGGTACTAATCAGACTGGATTTCATGGAGTTATACTAATTTGTTTCTTCATGGCGAGACATCAAAGTTCGCCATGCTGCTGGGGTCACACCCTTTCGCGAAAACTCACAGTTTTCACTGTACCCCAAGACCAACTCCTTAAGGCTTTCCTGGAGAAATATGAGGCTGCAGATGTCACCCATCACAATACTGTACCCCAAAGTGTAAAACATGACATTTCCTGTTCCCACTAGGTGGCGCTGGCCCTTATGTCAAATATGGCACTTGAAATATGTTCAGGGGTGGAGCCTTATCATATGTGTGCTCTTTGGTCAAGGTCAGAAAATGTATGACAAAATGAGAGGCAATAAGATTTTCTTGGCGAGTCATCGAAATTCGCCATGGCGCCACGGCCTCATGGTATTGTGAAAACTCAAAAGCTCCGCAATTTAACATGGCACAAGGGTGTAGTTGACACTGTCCAAATTTGAAGTTTATAGGACCAAATCCCAAGGAGGAGTTCGTTAAAGTTCGAGGCATGGAAATGGCAAAATTAGAGCCAAAATGTCACCTTCTCTTCCAAATGGCGGACTTCCTGTTGGGTTTGCGTCAATGGGCCCACAGACTTTTTTGTTCGTCTTGGAATGATACACATGTGTGCCAAATTTCATACATGTAGCTCAAACCATGTGGTCGTAGGGCTGCATTTAACAAGGCATAGGTGGCGCTCTAGAGCCATTTCCCAGTGCTCATAAGTAAAACCATTAAAATACAAAATTTTTCACCAGACCTGGCATGTGTGCAAAATTTCATGAGTTTTTGAGCATGTTTAGGCCCTCAAAAAGGCCCTTGTTTGGGGTGAATAATAATAATAATAATAATAATAATAATAATAATAATAATAATAATAATAATAATAATAAGAAACGGAGCAGATACAATAGGGCCTTCGCACTCTCGGTGCTCGGGCCCTAATAATAATAATAATAATTAAAGCTGCAAGCAGCGTTATGAGGGCCCTCGCACCCCATCGCGTCGAGCCACGCCCAACACCTACAACCAGCACGTCCGATGTGATGTCACATTGATGGAATTCATGCATTTAACCACTAGCTAACATTTCATCTCATTCAATCATCATTATAGTCGTCCCACTAGGTGGCGCTCTAACCATTACTGACAAATGGCATAACAAACATTTCCAAGCTCGAGTCTCATCACGCCTGCGACCTTTCGGAGAATTTGGACATTTAGATTTTGAGTGACAGCAGATTACTGCTTTTTGGCGAGTGATTGAAACTCCACGTGCCACCATGACAACCCCGTTTCCCTGAACGTAAAAAGCTTCGCAATTTAACATCACAAAGGTCTTTAGATTCCACACACTGGAGATTGGTTCAATATGATGAAATCCCTTGGAGGAGTACGTCAAAGAACGGTGCCTGGAAAGAGGGGAAAATGTCACAAAAATTACACATTAATTTTAAAATGGCTGACTTCCTGTTGGATTTGGGATATTGCTCCAAGAGACTTTTTTGTACATCTTGATATCTCCTATAAGCTTACCAGGTTTAAGACTCATACATAAAACACAGAGCTGGGGCTGATGTTTTGAAATTTCGTAGGGGGCGCTGTGGAGCCATTTTGCGCTATTCAATGAAAATGATCACATAACAACAAAGCCTTATGCACATTGGAGGTGTGCGCCAAATTTCAAGACTTTTTAAACTTTCCAAGCCCCTCAAAAGCCACTTCATTTTTCATGGTGAACAGCGTTGCCACCAGGGTGCGCCGTTCAGTATAAAGTCACAATATTCGCACTGCAGCATCATGAAGGACTGACGGTGATATTCACCGCTTTTGAGGTGTCCACAATGAACCTGTGAAAATCAGTACAACAAAGTGTAAGACATGACATTTCCTGTTCCCACTAGGTGGCGCTCTTCATATTCCTGACAATGGGCACATCAATCTGTTCAGGGCGGGTCTGACATCATGCCTGTAAAGTCTGGTACTGATCAGACTGGATTTCATTGAGTTATATTAATTTGTTTCTTCATGGCGTGACATCAAAGTTCGCCATGCTGCTGGGGTCACACCCTTTCGCGAAAACTCACAGTTTTCACTGTAACCCAAGACCAACTCCTTAAGGCTTTCCTGGAGAAATTTGAGGCTGCAGATGTCACCCATCACTATACTGTACCCCAAAGTGTAAAACATGACATTTCCTGTTCCCACTAGGTGGCGCTGTCCTTGATGTCAAATATGGCAGTTGAAATATGTTCAGGGGTGGAGCCTTATCATATGTCTTCACTTTGGTCAAGGTCAGAAAATGTATGACAAAATGAGAGGCAATAAGATTTTGATGGCGAGTCATCGAAATTCGCCATGGCGCCACGGCCTCATAGTATTGTGAAAACTCAAAAGCTCCGCAATTTAACATGGCACAAGGGTGTAGTTGACACTGACCAAATATGAAGGTTATGAAATCAAACCCCAAGGAGGAGTTCGCAAAAGTTCGAGGCATGGAAATGGCAAAATTAGAGCCAAAATGTCACCTTCTCTTCCAAATGGCGGACTTCCTGTTGGGTTTGCGTCAATGGGCCCACAGACTTTTTTGTTCGTCTTGGCATGATACACATGTGTGCCAAATGTCATACATGTAGCTCAAACGATGTGGTCGTAGGGCTGCATTTAACAAGGCATAGGTGGCGCTGTAGAGCCATTTCCCAGTGCTCATATGTAAAACCATTAAAATACAAAATTTTTCACCAGACCTGGCATGTGTGCAAAATTTCACGAGTTTTTGAGCATGTTTAGGCCCTCAAAAAGGCCCTTGTTTCGCCTGAATAATAATAATAATTAAAGCTGCAAGCAGCGTTATGAGGGCCCTCGCACCCCCGGCGCGTCGAGCCACGCCCAACACCTACAACCAGCACGTCCGATCTGATGTCACATTGATGGAATTCATGCATTTAACCACCAGCTAACATTTCAACTCATTCATTCATGATTAGTTAGTCGTTCCACTAGGTGGCGCTCTAACCATTATGTACAAATGGCATAACAAACACTTCCGAGCTCGAGTCTCATCACACCTGAGACGTTTGGGAGAGATTGGACATTGTGTTTTTGAGTGACAGCAGATTACTGCTTTTTGGCGAGTGATTCAAACTCTAAGTGCCACCATAACCACCCCGTTTCACTGAACGTAAAAAGCTTCGCAATTTAGTATCACAAAGGTCTTTAGATTCCACACACTGGAGATTGGTTCAATATGATGAAATCCCTTGGAGGAGTTCGTCAAAGAACGGTGCCTGGAAAGAGGGGAAAATGTTGCCAAAATTACACATTAATTTTAAAATGGCTGACTTCCTGTTGGATTTGGGATATTGCACCAAGAGACTTTTTTTGTACATCTTGATATCTCCTATAAGCTTACCAGGTTTCAGAATCATACATAGAACACAGAGCAGGGGCTGTGGTTTTGAAATTTTGTAGGGGGCGCTGTGGAGCCATTTCGCGCTATTCAATGAAAATGATCACATGCCAACAAAGCGTTCATCCATTTGGAGGTGTGTGCCAAATTTCAAGCCTCTATAAACTTGCCAAGACCCTCAAAAGCCACTTCATCTTTCATGGTGAACAGCGTTGCCACCAGGGTGCGCCGTTCAGTTTAAAGTCACAATTTTTGCACTGAAGCATCACGAGGGACTGATGGTGATATTCACCGCTTTTGAGGTGGCCAAGATGAACCTGTGAAAATCAGTACAACAAAATTAAAGCCATGACATTTCCTGTTGCCACTAGGTGGCGCTGTCCGTATTTCCGACAATGGGCACATCAATCTGTTCAGGGCGGGTCTGACATCATGCCTGTAAAGTCTGGTACTGATCAGACTGGATTTCATTGAGTTATACTAATTTGTTTCTTCATGGCGTGACATCAAAGTTCGCCATGCTGCTCGGGTCACACCCTTTCACGAAAAGTCACAGTTTTCACTGTAACCCAAGACCAACTCCTTAAGGCTTTCCTGGAGAAATTTGAGGCTGCAGATGTCACCCATCACTATACTGTACCCCAAAGTGTAAAACATGACATTTCCTGTTCCCACTAGGTGGCGCTGTCCTTGATGTCAAATATGGCAGTTGAAATATGTTCAGGGGTGGAGCCTTATCATATGTGTGCTCTTTGGTCCAGATCGGAACATGTATGACAGAATGAGAGGCAATAAGATTTTCATGGCGAGTCATCGAAATTCGCCATGGCGCCACGGCCTCATAGTATTGTGAAAACTCAAAAGCTCCGCAATTTAACATGGCACAAGGGTGTAGTTGACACTGTCCAAATTTGAAGTTTATAGGACCAAATCCCAAGGAGGAGTTCGTTAAAGTACAAGGCATGGAAACGGTAAAATCAGAGCCAAAATGTCACCTTCAATCCAAAATGGCGGACTTCCTGTTGGGTTTAGGACATTGCCATAATAGACTTTTTTGTTCGACTCTGAACGTTATATAGGTGTACCGACTTTCAAACGTGTAGGTCATACCCATACCGGGGGCTCGCGTTTTTCATTTTTCTAGGTGGCGCTACTGAGCTAATTTTCCCTGGCCATGTCTGGGAACATTAAAATACGTAAATTTTCACCAGACCTGACGGGTGTGCAAAATTTCATGAGTTTTCGAGCATGTTTAGGCCCTCAAACGGCCAATTCATTTGCCGGAATAATAATAATAATAATAATTAAAGCTGCAAGCAGCGTTATGAGGGCCCTCGCACCCTGGCGTGTCGAGCCACGCCCAACACCTAAAACCAGCACGTCCGATCTCATGTCACATTGATGGAATTCATGCATTTAACCACCAGCTAACATTTCATTTGGTTCAACCATGAGTATAGTCGTCCCACTAGGTGGCGCTCTAACCATTATAGACAAAGGGCATAACAAACATTTCCGAGCTCGAGTCTCATCACGCCTGCGACCTTTGGGAGAGATTGGACTTTGTGTCTTTGAGTGACAGCAGATTACTGCTTTTTGGCCAGTGATTGAAACTCCACGTGCCGCCATGACCACCCCGTTTCCTTGAACGTAAAAAGCTTCGCAATTTAACATCACAAAGGTCTTTAGATTCCACACACTGGAGAATGGTTCAATATGATGAAATCCCTTGGAGGAGTTCGTCAAAGTATGAAGCCTGAAAAGAGGGGAAAATGTCGCCAAAATTGCACATTAATTTTAAAATGGCTGACTTCCTGTTGGATTTGGGATATTGCACCAAGAGACTTTTTTGTACATCTTGATATTTTCCATAAGCTTACCAGGTTTCAGACTCATAGATGAAACACAGAGCAGGGGCTGTTGTTTTGAAATTTTGTAGGGGGCGCTGTGGAGCAATTTCGCGCTATTCAATGAAAATGATCACATGACAACAAAGCCTTCATCCATTTGGAGGTGTGGGCCAAATTTCAAGCCTCTATAAACTTGCAAGCCCCTCAAAAGCCACTTCATCTTTCATGTTGAACAGCGTTGCCACCAGGGTGCGCCGTTCAGTTTAAAGTCACAATTTTTGCACTGAAGCATCACGAGGGACTGATGTTGATATTCACCGCTTTTGAGGTGGCCACGATCAACCTGTGAAAATCAGTACAACAAAATTAAAGCCATGACATTTCCTGTTGCCACTAGGTGGCGCTGTACGTATTCCCGACAATGGGCACATCAATCTGTTCAGGGCGGGTCTGACATCATGCCTGTAAAGTCTGGTACTGAACAGACTGGATTTCATTGAGTTATACTAATTTGTTTCTTCATGGCGTGACATCAAAGTTCGCCATGCTGCTGGGGTCACACCCTTTTGCGAAAAGTCACAGTTTTCACTGTAACCCAAGACCAACTCCTTACGCCTTTCCTGGAGAAATTTGAGGCTGCAGGTGTCACCCATCACTATACTGTACCCCAAAGTGTAAAACATGACATTTCCTGTTCCCACTAGGTGGCGCTGTCCCTGGTGTCAAATATGGCAGTTGAAATATGTTCAGGGGTGGAGCCTTATCATATGTGTTCACTTTGGTCAAGGTCAGAAAATGTATGACAAAATGAGAGGCAATAAGATTTTCATGGCGAGTCATCGAAATTCGCCATGGCGCCACGGCCTCATAGTATTGTGAAAACTCAAAAGCTCCGCAATTTAACATGGCACAAGGGTGTAGTTGGCACTGACCAAATATGAAGGTTATGAAATCAAACCCCAAGGAGGAGTTCGTCAAAGTTCGAGGCATGGAAATGGTAAAATCAGAGCCAAAATGTCACCTTCAATCCAAAATGGCGGACTTCCTGTTGGGTTTAGGACATTGCCATAATAGACTTTTTTGTTCGACTCTGAACATTATATAGGTGTACCGACTTTCAAACTTGTAGGCCATACCCATACCGGGGGCTCGCGTTTTTCATTTTTCTAGGTGGCGCTACTGAGCTAATTTTCCCTGGCCATGTCTGAGAACATTAAAATACGTAAATTTTCACCAGACCTGACGCGTGTGCAAAATTTCATGAGTTTTCGAGCATGTTTAGGCCCTCAAACGGCCAATTCATTTGCCGAAATAATAATAATAATAATAATAATAATAATAATAAACAGAGCAATTACAATAGGGCCTTCGCACTATCAGTGCTCGGGCCCTAATAATAATAATAATAATAATAATAATAATAATAATAATTAAAGCTGCAAGCAGCGTTATGAGGGCCCTCGCACCCCCGGCGCGTCGAGCCACGCCCAACACCTAAAACCAGCACGTCCGATCTGATGTCACATTGATGGAATTCATGCATTTAACCACCAGCTAACATTTCAACTCATTCATTCATGATTAGTTAGTCGTTCCACTAGGTGGCGCTCTAACCATTATGTACAAATGGCATAACAAACACTTCCAAGCTCGAGTCTCATCACACCTGAGACGTTTGGGAGAGATTGGACATTGTGTTTTTGAGTGACAGCAGATTACTGCTTTTTGGCGAGTGATTGAAACTCCACGTGCCGCCATAACCACCCCGTTTCCCTGGACGTAAAAAGCTTCGCAATTTAACATCACAAAGGTCTTTAGATTCCACAAACTGCAGATCGGTCCAATCTGATGAAATCCCTTGGAGGAGTTCGTCAAAGAACGATGCCTGAAAAGAGGGGAAAATGTTGCCAAAATTGCACATTAATTTTAAAATGGCTGACTTCCTGTTGGATTTGGGATATTGCTCCAAGAGACTTTTTTGTACATCTTGATATCTCCTATAAGCTTACCAGGTTTCAGACTCATACATAAAACACAGAGCAGGGGCTGTGATTTTGAAATTTTGTAGGGGGCGCTGTGGAGCCATTTTGGGATATTCAATGAAAATGATCACATAACAACAAAGCCTTAACCACATTGGAGGTGTGTGCCAAATTTCAAGACTTTTTAAACTTTCCAAGCCCCTCAAAAGCCACTTCATCTTTCACATGGTGAACCGCGTTGCCACCAGGGTGCGGCGTTCAGTTTAAAGTCACAATTTTTGCACTGAAGCATCACAAGGGACTGATGGTGATATTCACCGCTTTTGAGGTGGCCACAATGAACCTGTGAAAATCAGTACAACAAAATTAAAGCCATGACATTTCCTGTTCCCACTAGGTGGCGCTGTCCTTGATGTCAAATATGGCAGTTGAAATTTGTTTAGGGGTGGAGCCTTATCATATGTGTTCACTTTGGTCAAGGTCAGAAAATGTATGACAAAATGAGAGGCAATAAGATTTTCATGGCGAGTCATCGAAATTCGCCATGGCGCCACGGCCTCATAGTATTGTGAAAACTCAAAAGCTCCGCAATTTAACATGGCACAAGGGTGTAGTTGACACTGACCAAATATGAAGGTTATGAAATCAAACCCCAAGGAGGAGTTCGCAAAAGTTCGAGGCATGGAAATGGCAAAATTAGAGCCAAAATGTCACATTCTCTTCCAAATGGCGGACTTCCTGTTGGGTTTGCGTCAATGGGCCCACAGACTTTTTTGTTCGTCTTGGCATGATACACATGTGTGCCAAATTTCATACATGTAGCTCAAACGATGTGGTCGTAGGGCTGCATTTAACAAGGCATAGGTGGCGCTCTAGAGCCATTTCCCAGTGCTCATATGTAAAACCATTAAAATACAAAATTTTTCACCAGACCTGGCATGTGTGCAAAATTTCATGAGTTTTTGAGCATGTTTAGGCCCTCAAAAAGGCCCTTGTTTAGCCTGAATAATAATAATAATAATAATAATAATAATAATAATAATAATAATAATAAGAAACGGAGCAGATACAATAGGGCCTTCGCACTCTCGGTGCTCGGGCCCTAATAATAATAATAAACAGAGCAATTACAATAGGGCCTTCGCACTGTCAGTGCTCGGGCCCTAATAATAATAATAATAAACAGAGCAATTACAATAGGGCCTTCGCACTATCAGTGCTCGGGCCCTAATTAAAGCTGCAAGCAGCGTTATGAGGGCCCTCGCACCCCATCGCGTCGAGCTACGCCCAACACCTACAACCAGCACCTCCGATCTGATGTCACATTGATGAAATTCATGCATTCAACCACCAGCTAACATTTCATCTCATTCAATCATGATTATAGTCGTCCCACTAGGTGGCGCTCTAACCATTACTGACAAATGGCATAACAAACATTTCCGAGCTCGAGTCTCATCACGCCTGCGACCTTTGGGACATATTGGACATTTTGATTTTGAGTGACAGCAGATTACTGCTTTTTGGCGAGTGACTGAAACTCCACATGCCGCCATGACCACCCCGTTTCCCTGGACGTAAAAAGCTTCGCAATTTAACATCACAAAGGTCTTTAGATTCCACACACAGGAGAATGGTTCAATATGATGAAATCCCTTGGAGGAGTTCGTCAAAGAACGGTGCCTGGAAAGAGTGGAAAATATCACAAAAATTACACATTAATTTTAAAATGGCTGACTTCCTGTTAGATTTGGGATATTGCTCCAAGAGACTTTTTTGTACATCTTGATATCTCCTATAAGCTTACCAGGTTTCAGACTCATAGATAAAACACAGAGCTGGGGCTGATGTTTTGAAATATTGTAGGGGGCGCTGTGGAGCCATTTTGCGCTATTCAATGAAAATGATCACATAACAACAAAGCCTTAAGCACAATGGAGGTGTGCGCCAAATTTCAAGCCTCTATAAACTTTCCAAGCCCCTCAAAAGCCACTTCATTTTTCACGGTGAACAGCGTTGCCACCAGGGTGCGCCGTTCAGTTTAAAGTCACAATTTTTGCACTGAAGCATCACGAGGGACTGATGTTGATATTCACCGCTTTTGAGGTGGCCACGATGAACCTGTGAAAATCAGTACAACAAAATTAAAGCCATGACATTTCCTGTTGCCACTAGGTGGCGCTGTCCGTATTTCCGACAATGGGCACATCAATCTGTTCAGGGCGGGTGTGACATCATGCCTGTAAAGTCTGGTACTGATCAGACTGGATTTCATTGAGTTATACTAATTTGTTTCTTCATGGCGTGACATCAAAGTTCGCCATGCTGCTGGGGTCACACCCTTTTGCGAAAACTCACAGTTTTCACTGTAACCCAAGACCAACTCCTTAAGGCTTTTCTGGAGAAATTTGAGGCTGCAGATGTCACCCTTCACTATACTGTACCCCAAAGTGTAAAACATGACATTTCCTGTTCCCACTAGGTGGCGCTGTCCTTGATGTCAAATATGGCAGTTGAAATATGTTCAGGGGTGGAGCCTTATCATATGTGTTCACTTTGGTCAAGGTCAGAAAAAGTATGACAAAATGAGAGGCAATAAGATTTTCATGGCGAGTCATCGAAATTCGCCATGGCGCCACGGCCTCATAGTATTGTGAAAACTCAAAAGCTCCGCAATTTTACATGGCACAAGGGTGTAGTTGACACTGTCCAAATTTGAAGTTCATAGGACCAAATCCCAAGGAGGAGTTCGTTAAAGTACAAGGCATGGAAACGGTAAAATCAGAGCCAAAATGTCACCTTCAATCCAAAATGGCGGACTTCCTGTTGGGTTTAGGACATTGCCATCATAGACTTTTTTGTTCGACTCTGAACGTTATATAGGTGCACCGACTTTCAAACTTGTAGGCCATACCCATACCGGGGGCTCGCGTTTTTCATTTTTCTAGGTGGCGCTACTGAGCTAATTTTCCCTGGCCATGTCTGAGAACATTAAAATACGTAAATTTTCACCAGACCTGACGCGTGTGCAAAATTTCATGAGTTTTCGAGCATGTTTAGGCCCTCAAACGGCCAATTCATTTGCCGAAATAATAATAATAATAATAATAATAATTAAAGCTGCAAGCAGCGTTATGAGGGCCCTCGCACCCCATCGCGTCGAGCCACGCCCAACACCTACAACCAGCACCTCTTATCTGATGTCACATTGATGGAATTCATGCATTTAACCACCAGCTAACATTTCATCTCATTCAATCATCATTATAGTCGTCCCACTAGGTGGCGCTCTAACCATTACTGACAAATGGCATAACAAACATTTCCAAGCTCGAGTCTCATCACGCCTGCGACCTTTGGGAGACCTTTGGGAGAGTTTGGACATTTTGATTTTGAGTGACAGCAGATTACTGCTTTTTGGCGAGTGATTGAAACTCCACGTGCCGCCATGACAACCCCGTTTCCCTGAACATAAAAAGCTTCGCAATTTAACATCACAAAGGTCTTTAGATTCCACACACTGGAGATTGGTTCAATCTGATGAAATCCCTTGGAGGAGTTCGTCAAAGAACGGTGCCTGGAAAGAGGGGAAAATGTTGCCAAAATTGCACATTAATTTTAAAATGGCTGACTTCCTGTTGGATTTTGGATATTGCTCCAAGAGACTTTTTTGTACATCTTGATATCTCCTATAAGCTTACCAGGTTTCAGACTCATACATAAAACACAGAGCTGGGGCTGATGTTTTGAAATTTTGTAGGGGGCGCTGTGGAGCCATTTCGCGCTATTCAATGAAAATGATCACATGACAACAAAGCCTTCATCCATTTGGAGGGGTGTGCTAAATTTAAAGCCTCTATATACTTTCCAAGCCCCTCAAAAGCCACTTCATCTTTCATGGTGGACGGCGTTGCCACCAGGGTGCGCCGTTCAGTTTAAAGTCACAATTTTTGCACTGAAGCATCACGAGGGACTGATGTTGATATTCACCGCTTTTGAGGTGGCCACGATGAACCTGTGAAAATCAGTACAACAAAATTAAAGCCATGACATTTCCTGTTGCCACTAGGTGGCGCTGTCCGTATTTCCGACAATGGGCACATCAATCTGTTCAGGGCGGGTCTGACATCATGCCTGTAAAGTCTGGTACTGATCAGACTGGATTTCATTGAGTTATACTAATTTGTTTCTTCATGGCGTGACATCAAAGTTCGCCATGCTGCTGGGGTCACACCCTTTCGTGAAAAGTCACAGTTTTCACTGTAACCCAAGACCAACTCCTTAAGGCTTTCCTGGAGAAATTTGAGGCTGCAGATGTCACCCATCACTATACTGTACCCCAAAGTGTAAAACATGACATTTCCTGTTCCCACTAGGTGGCGCTGTCCTTGATGTCAAATATGGCAGTTGAAATATGTTCAGGGGTGGAGCCTTATCATATGTGTTCACTTTGGTCAAGGTCAGAAAATGTATGACAAAATGAGAGGCAATAAGATTTTCATGGCGAGTCATCGAAATTCGCCATGGCGCCACGGCCTCATAGTATTGTGAAAACTCAAAAGCTCCGCAATTTAACATGGCACAAGGGTGTAGTTGGCACTGACCAAATATGAAGCTTATACGACCAAATCCCAAGGAGGAGTTCGTTAAAGTTCGAGGCATGGAAATGGCAAAATTAGAGCCAAAATGTCACCTTCACTTCCAAATGGCGGACTTCCTGTTGGGTTTGCGTCAATGGGCCCACAGACTTTTTTGTTCGTCTTGGCATGATACACATGTGTGCCAAATTTCATACATGTAGCTCAAACGATGTGGTCGTAGGGCTGCATTTAACAAGGCATAGGTGGCGCTGTAGAGCCATTTCCCAGTGCTCATATGTAAAACCATTAAAATACAAAATTTTTCACCAGACCTGGCATGTGTGCAAAATTTCATGAGTTTTTGAGCATGTTTAGGCCCTCAAAAAGGCCCTTGTTTGGGGTGAATAATAATAATAATAATAATAATTAAAGCTGCAAGCAGCGTTATGAGGGCCCTCGCACCCCCGGCGCGTCGAGCCACGCCCAACACCTAAAACCAGCACGTCCGATCTGATGTCACATTGATGGAATTCATGCATTTAACCACCAGCTAACATTTCAACTCATTCATTCATGATTAGTTAGTCGTTCCACTAGGTGGCGCTCTAACCATTATGTACAAATGGCATAACAAACACTTCCAAGCTCGAGTCTCATCACACCTGAGACGTTTGGGAGAGATTGGACATTGTGTTTTTGAGTGACAGCAGATTACTGCTTTTTGGCGAGTGATTCAAACTCTAAGTGCCGCCATAACCACCCCGTTTCCCTGGACGTAAAAAGCTTCGCAATTTAACATCACAAAGGTCTTTAGATTCCACAAACTGCAGATCGGTCCAATCTGATGAAATCCCTTGGAGGAGTTCGTCAAAGTACGGTGCCTGAAAAGATGGGAAAATGTCGCCAAAATTACACATTAATTTTAAAATGGCTGACTTCCTGTTGGATTTGGGATATTGCTCCAAGAGACTTTTTTGTACATCTTAATATCTTCCATGAGCTTACCAAGTTTCAGACTCATAGAGAAAACACAGAGCAGGGGCTGATATTTTGGAATTTTGTAGGGGGCGCTGTGGAGCCATTTTGGGATATTCAAGGAAAATGATCACATGCCAACAAAGCCTTCATCCATTTGGAGGTGTGTGCCAAATTTCAAGCCTCTATAAACTTGCCAAGACCCTCAAAAGGAACTTCATTTTTCATGTTGAACAGCGTTGCCACCAGGGTGCGCCGTTCAGTTTAAAGTCACAATTTTTGCACTGAAGCATCACGAGGGACAGATGGTGATATTCACCGCTTTTGAGGTGGCCACGATGAACCTGTGAAAATCAGTACAACAAAATTAAAGCCATGACATTTCCTGTTGCCACTAGGTGGCGCTGTCCGTATTTCCGACAATGGGCACATCAATCTGTTCAGGGCCGGTCTGACATCATGCCTGTAAAGTCTGGTACTGATCAGACTGGATTTCATTGAGTTATACTAATTTGTTTCTTCATGGCGTGACATCAACGTTCGCCATGCTGCTGGGGTCACACCCTTTGGCGAAAACCCACAGTTTTCACTGTAACCCAAGACCAACTCCTTAAGGCTTTCCTGGAGAAATTTGAGGCTGCAGATGTCACCCCTCACTATACTGTACCCCAAAGTGTAAAACATGACATTTCCTGTTCCCACTAGGTGGCGCTGTCCTTGAGGTCAAATATGGCAGTTGAAATATGTTCAGGGGTGGAGCCTTATCATATGTGTGCTCTTTGGTCCAGATCGGAACATGTATGACAGAATGAGAGGCAATAAGATTTTCATGGCGAGTCATCGAAATTCGCCATGGCGCCACGGCCTCATAGTATTGTGAAAACTCAAAAGCTCCGCAATTTAACATGGCACAAGGGTGTAGTTGACACTGTCCAAATTTGAAGCTTATAGGACCAAATCCCAAGGAGGAGTTCGTTAAAGTTCGAGGCATGGAAATGGCAAAATTAGAGCCAAAATGTCACCTTCAATGCAAAATGGCGGACTTCCTGTTGGGTTTAGGACATTGCCATAATAGACTTTTTTGTTCGACTCTGAACGTTATATAGGTGTACCGAGTTTCAAACTTGTAGGCCATACCCATACCGGGGGCTCGCGTTTTTCATTTTTCTAGGTGGCGCTACTGAGCTAATTTTCCCTGGCCATGTCTGAGAACATTAAAATACGTAAATTTTCACCAGACCTGACGCGTGTGCAAAATTTCATGAGTTTTCGAGCATGTTTAGGCCCTCAAACGGCCAATTCATTTGCCGAAATAATAATAATAATAATAATTAAAGCTGCAAGCAGCGTTATGAGGGCCCTCGCACCCCATCGCGTCGAGCTACACCCAACACCTACAACCAGCACCTCCGATCTGATGTCACATTGATGGAATTCATGCATTCAACCACCAGCTAACATTTCATCTCATTCAATCATGATTATAGTAGTCCCACTAGATGGCGCTCTAACCATTACTGACAAATGGCATAACAAACATTTCCGAGCTCGAGTCTCATCACGCCTGCGACCTTTGGGACATATTGGACATTTTGATTTTGAGTGACAGCAGATTACTGCTTTTTGGCGAGTGACTGAAACTCCACATGCCGCCATGACCACCCCGTTTCCTGAATGTAAAAACCTTCGCAATTTAACATCACAAAGGTCTTTAGATTCCACACACTGGAGATTGGTTCAATATGATGAAATCCCTTGGAGGAGTTCGTCAAAGAACGGTGCCTGGAAAGAGGGGAAAATGTCACAAAAATTACACATTAATTTTAAAATGGCTGACTTCCTGTTAGATTTGGGATATTGCTCCAAGAGACTTTTTTGTACATCTTGATATCTCCTATAAGCTTACCAGGTTTCAGACTCATACATAAAACACAGAGCTGGGGCTGATGTTTTGAAATTTTGTAGGGGGCGCTGTGGAGCCATTTTGCGCTATTCAATGAAAATGATCACATAACAACAAAGCCTTAAGCACAATGGAGGTGTGCGCCAAATTTCAAGCCTCTATAAACTTTCCAAGCCCCTCAAAAGCCACTTCATTTTTCATGGTGAACAGCGTTGCCACCAGGGTGCGCCGTTCAGTTTAAAGTCACAATTTTTGCACTAAAGCATCATCAAGGACTGATGGTGATATTCACCGCTTTTGAGGTGGCCACTATGAACCTGTGAAAATCAGTACAACAAAGTGTAAGACATGACATTTCCTGTTCCCACTAGGTGGCGCTCTTCATATTCCTGACAATGGGCACATCAATCTGTTCAGGGCAGGTCTGACATCATGCCTGTAAAGTCTGGTACTGATCAGACTGGATTTCATTGAGTTATACTAATTTGTTTCTTCATGGCGTGACATCAAAATTCGCCATGCTGCTGGGGTCACACCCTTTTGCGAAAAGTCACAGTTTTCACTGTAACCCAAGACCAACTCCTTAAGGCTTTCCTGGAGAAATTTGAGGCTGCAGATGTCACCCATCACTATACTGTACCCCAAAGTGTAAAACATGACATTTCCTGTTCCCACTAGGTGGCGCTGTCCTTGATGTCAAATATGGCAGTTGAAATATGTTCAGGGGTGGAGCCTTATCATATGTGTGCTGTTTGGTCCAGATCGGAACATGTATGACAGAATGAGAGGCAATAAGATTTTCATGGCGAGTCATCAAAATTCGCCATGGCGCCACGGCCTCATACTATTGTGAAAACTCAAAAGCTCCGCAATTTAACATGGCACAAGGGTGTAGTTGACACTGTCCAAATTTGAAGTTTATAGGACCAAATCCCAAGGAGGAGTTCGTTAAAGTACAAGGCATGGAAACGGTAAAATCAGACCCAAAATGTCACCTTCAATCCAAAATGGCGGACTTCCTGTTGGGTTTAGGACATTGCCATAATAGACTTTTTTGTTCGACTCTGAACATTTTATAGGTGTACCGACTTTCAAACATGTAGGTCATACCCATACCGGGGGCTCGCGTTTTTCATTTTTCTAGGTGGCGCTACTGAGCTAATTTTCCCTGGCCATGTCTGAGAACATTAAAATACGTAAATTTTCACCAGACCTGACGCGTGTGCAAAATTTCATGAGTTTTCGAGCATGTTTAGGCCCTCAAACGGCCAATTCATTTGCCGGAATAATAATAATAATAATAATAATAATAATAATAATAATAATAATAATAATAATAATAATAATAATAATAAACAGAGCAATTACAATAGGGCCTTCGCACTGTCAGTGCTCGGGCCCTAATAATAATAATTAAAGCTGCAAGCAGCGTTATGAGGGCCCTCGCACCCTGGCGTGTCGAGCCACGCCCAACACCTAAAACCAGCACGTCCAATGTGATGTCACATTGATGGAATTCATGCATTTAACCACCAGCTAACATTTCATCTCATTGAACCATGATTATAGTCGTCCCACTAGGTGGCGCTCTAACTATTACTGACAAATGGCATAACAAACATTTCCGAGCTCGAGTCTCATCACACCTGCGACGTTTGGGAGAGATTGGATATTGTGTTTTTGAGTGACAGCAGATTACTGCTTTTTGGCGAGTGATTGAAACTCTAAGTGCCGCCATGACCACCCCGTTTCCCTGAACGTAAAAAGCTTCGCAATTTAACATCACAAAGGTCTTTAGATTCCACAAACTTCAGATCGGTCCAATCTGATGAAATCCCTTGGAGGAGTTCGTCAAAGTATGAAGCCTGAAAAGAGGGGAAAATGTCGCCAAAATTACACATGAATTTTAAAATGGCTGACTTCCTGTTGGATTTGGGATATTGCTCCAAGAGACTTTTTTGTACATCTTAATATCTTCCATGAGCTTACCAAGTTTCAGACTCATAGATAAAACACAGAGCAGGGGCTGATATTTTGAAACTTTGTAGGGGGCGCTGTGGAGCCATTTTGCGCTATTCAATGAAAATGATCACATGACAACAAAGCCTTCATCCATTTGGGGGTGTGTGCCAAATTTCAAGCCTCTATAAACTTTCCAAGCCCCTCAAAAGCCACTTCATCTTTCATGTTGAACCGCGTTGCCACCAGGGTGCGCCGTTCAGTGTAAAGTCACAATTTTTGCACTGAAGCATCACGAGGGACTGATGGTGATATTCACCGCTTTTGAGGTGGCCACGATGAACCTGTGAAAATCAGTACAACAAAATTAAAGCCATGACATTTCCTGTGGCCACTAGGTGGCGCTGTCCGTATTTCCGACAATGGGCACGTCAATCTGTTCAGGGCGGGTCTGACATCATGCCTGTAAAGTCTGGTACTGATCAGACTGGATTTCATTGAGTTATACTAATTTGTTTCTTCATGGCGTGACATCAAAGTTCGCCATGCTGCTGGGGTCACACCCTTTTGCGAAAAGTCACAGTTTTCACTGTAACCCAAGACCAACTCCTTAAGGCTTTCCTGGAGAAATTTGAGGCTGCAGGTGTCACCCATCACAATACTGTACCCCAAAGTGTAAAACATGACATTTCCTGTTCCCACTAGGTGGCGCTGTCCCTGGTGTCAAATATGGCACTTGAAATATGTTCAGGGGTGGAGCCTTATCATATGTGTTCACTTTGGTCAAGGTCAGAAAATGTATGACAAAATGAGAGGCAATAAGATTTTCATGGCGAGTCATCGAAATTCGCCATGGCGCCACGGCCTCATAGTATTGTGAAAACTCAAAAGCTCCGCAATTTAACATGGCCCAGGTGTGTAGTTGACACTGACCAAAGATGAAGCTTATACGACCAAATCCCAAGGAGGAGTTCGAAAAAGTTCGAGGCATGGAAACGGCAAAATTAGAGCCAAAATGTCACCTTCACGTCCAAATGGCGGACTTCCTGTTGGGTTTGCGTCAATGGGCCCACTGACTTTTTTGTTCGTCTTGGAATGATACACATGTGTGCCAAATTTCATACATGTAGCCCAAACGATGTGGTCGTAGGGCTGCATTTTACAAGGCATAGGTGGCGCTGTAGAGCCATTTCCCCGTGCTCATATGTAAAACCATTAAAATACAAAATTTTTCACCAGACCTGGCATGTGTGCAAAATTTCATGAGTTTTTGAGCATGTTTAGGCCCTCAAAAAGGCCCTTGTTTGGGGTGAATAATAATAATAATAATAATAAGAAACGGAGCAGATACAATAGGGCCTTCGCACTCTCGGTGCTCGGGCCCTAATAATAATAAACAGAGCAATTACAATAGGGCCTTCGCACTATCAGTGCTCGGGCCCTAATAATAATAATAAGAAACGGAGCAGATACAATAGGGCCTTCGCACTCTCGGTGCTCGGGCCCTAATTAAAGCTGCAAGCAGCGTTATGAGGGCCCTCGCACCCCATCGCGTCGAGCTACGCCCAACACCTACAACCAGCACGTCCGATCTGATGTCACATTGATGAAATTCATGCATTCAACCACCAGCTAACATTTCATCTCATTCAACCATGATTATAGTCGTCCCACTAGGTGGCGCTCTAACCATTACTGACAAATGGCATAACAAACATTTCCCAGCTCGAGTCTCATCACGCCTGCGACCTTTGGGACATATTGGACATTTTGATTTTGAGTGACAGCAGATTACTGCTTTTTGGCGAGTGACTGAAACTCCACGTGCCGCCATGACCACCCGTTTCCCTGAACGTAAAAAGCTTCGCAATTTAACATCACAAAGGTCTTTAGATTCCACACACTGGAGATTGGTTCAATATGATGAAATCCCTTGGAGGAGCTCGTCAAAGAACGGTGGCTGGAAAGAGGGGAAAATGTCACAAAAATTACACATTAATTTTAAAATGGCTGACTTCCTGTTGGATTTGGGATATTGCTCCAAGAGACTTTTTTGTACATCTTGATATCTCCTATAAGCTTACCAGGTTTCAGACTCATACATAAAACACAGAGCTGGGGCTGATGTTTTGAAATTTTGTAGGGGGCGCTGTGGAGCCATTTTGCGCTATTCAATGAAAATGATCACATAACAACAAAGCATTCATCACAATGGAGGTGTGCGCCAAATTTCAAGCCTCTATAAACTTTCCAAGCCCCTCAAAAGCCACTTCATTTTTCATGGTGAACAGCGTTGCCACCAGGGTGCGCCGTTCAGTTTAAAGTCACAATTTTTGCACTGAAGCATCACGAGGGACTGATGGTGATATTCACCGCTTTTGAGGTGGCCAAGATGAACCTGTGAAAATCAGTACAACAAAATTAAAGCCATGACATTTCCTGTTGCCACTAGGTGGCGCTGTCCGTATTTCCGACAATGGGCACATCAATCTGTTCAGGGCGGGTCTGACATCATGCCTGTAAAGTCTGGTACTGATCAGACTGGATTTCATTGAGTTATACTAATTTGTTTCTTCATGGCGTGACATCAAAGTTCGCCATGCCGCTGGTGTCACACCCTTTTGCGAAAAGTCACAGTTTTCACTGTAACCCAAGACCAACTCCTTAAGGCTTTCCTGGAGAAATTTGAGGCTGCAGATGTCACCCATCACAATACTGTACCCCAAAGTGTAAAACATGACATTTCCTGTTCCCACTAGGTGGCGCTGTCCCTGATGTAAAATATGGCAGTTGAAATATGTTCAGGGATGGAGCCTTATCATATGTGTTCACTTTGGTCAAGGTCAGAAAATCTATGACAGAATGAGAGGCAATAAGATTTTCATGGCGAGTCATCGAAATTCGCCATGGCGCCACAGCCTCATAGTATTGTGAAAACTCAAAAGCTCCGCAATTTAACATGGCATAAGGGTGTAGTTGGCACTGACCAAATATGAAGGTTATGAAATCAAACCCCAAGGAGGAGTTCGTCAAAGTTCGAGGCATGGAAATGGTAAAATCAGAGCCAAAATGTCACCTTCAATCCAAAATGGCGGACTTCCTGTTGGGTTTAGGACATTGCCATAATAGACTTTTTTGTTCGACTCTGAACATTATATAGGTGTACCGACTTTCAAACATGTAGGTCATACCCATACCGGGGGCTCGCGTTTTTCATTTTTCTAGGTGGCGCTACTGAGCTAATTTTCCCTGGCCATGTCTGAGAACATTAAAATACGTAAATTTTCACCAGACCTGACGCGTGTGCAAAATTTCATGAGTTTTCGAGCATGTTTAGGCCCTCAAACGGCCAATTCATTTGCCGAAATAATAATAATAATAATAATTAAAGCTGCAAGCAGCGTTAGGAGGGCCCTCGCACCCCCGGCGTGTCGAGCCATGCCCAACACCTGAAACCAGCACGTCCGATCTGATGTCACATTGATGGAATTCATGCATTCAACCACCAGCTAACATTTCATCTCATTCAATCATCATTATAGTCGTCCCACTAGGTGGCGCTCTAACCATTACTGACAAATGGCATAACAAACATTTCCTAGCTCGAGTCTCATCACGCCTGCGACCTTTGGGACATATTGGACATTTTGATTTTGAGTGACAGCAGATTACTGCTTTTTGGCGAGTGATTGAAACTCCACGTGCCGCCATGACCACCCCGTTTCCTTGAACGTAAAAAGCTTCGCAATTTAACATCACAAAGGTCTTTAGATTCCACACACTGGAGAATGGTTCAATATGATGAAATCCCTTGGAGGAGTTCGTCAAAGTATGAAGCCTGAAAAGAGGGGAAAATGTTGCCAAAATTACACATTAATTTTAAAATGGCTGACTTCCTGTTGGATTTGGGATATTGCTCCAAGAGACTTTTTTGTACATCTTGATATTTTCCATAAGCTTACCAGGTTTCAGACTCATAGATGAAACACAGAGCTGGGGCTGATGTTTTGAAATTTTGTAGGGGGCGCTGTGGAGCAATTTCGCGCTATTCAATGAAAATGATCACATGACAACAAAGCCTACATCCATTTGGAGGTGTGTGCCAAATTTCAAGCCTCTATAAACTTTCCAAGCCCCTCAAAAGCCACTTCATCTTTCATGGTGAACCGCGTTGCCACCAGGGTGCGCCGTTCAGTTTAAAGTCACAATTTTTGCACTGAAGCATCACGAGGGACTGATGTTGATATTCACCGCTTTTGAGGTGGCCACGATCAACCTGTGAAAATCAGTACAACAAAGTTAAAGCCATGACATTTCCTGTTGCCACTAGGTGGCGCTGTCCGTATTTCCGACAATGGGCACATCAATCTGTTCAGGGCGGGTCTGACATCATGCCTGTAAAGTCTGGTACTGATCAGACTGGATTTCATTGAGTTATACTAATTTGTTTCTTCATGGCGTGACATCAAAGTTCGCCATGCTGCTGGGGTCACACCCTTTTGCAAAAAGTCACAGTTTTCACTGTAACCCAAGACCAACTCCTTAAGGCTTTCCTGGAGAAATTTGAGGCTGCAGATGTCACCCATCACTATACTGTACCCCAAAGTGTAAAACATGACATTTCTTGTTCCCACTAGGTGGCGCTGTCCTTGATGTCAAATATGGCAGTTGAAATATGTTCAGGGGTGGAGCCTTATCATATGTGTGCTCTTTGGTCCAGATCGGAACATGTATGACAGAATGAGAGGCAATAAGATTTTCATGGCGAGTCATCGAAATTCGCCATGGCGCCACGGCCTCATAGTATTGTGAAAACTCAAAAGCTCCGCAATTTAACATGGCACAAGGGTGTAGTTGACACTGTCCAAATTTGAAGTTTATAGGACCAAATCCCAAGGAGGAGTTCGTTAAAGTACAAGGCATGGAAACGGTAAAATCAGACCCAAAATGTCACCTTCAATCCAAAATGGCGGACTTCCTGTTGGGTTTAGGACATTGCCATAATAGACTTTTTTGTTCGACTCTGAACGTTATATAGGTGTACCGACTTTCAAACTTGTAGGTCATACCCATACCGGGGGCTCGTGTTTTTAATTTTTCTAGGTGGCGCTACTGAGCTAATTTTCCCTGGCCATGTCTGGGAACATTAAAATACGTAAATTTTCACCAGACCTGACGCGTGTGCAAAATTTCATGAGTTTTCGAGCATGTTTAGGCCCTCAAACGGCCAATTCATTTGCCGGAATAATAATAATAATAATAATTAAAGCTGCAAGCAGCGTTACGAGGGCCCTCGCACCCCCGGCGCGTCGAGCCACGCCCAACACCTAAAACCAGCACCTCCGATCTGATGTCACATTGATGGAATTCATGCATTTAACCACCAGCTAACATTTCAACTCATTCATTCATGATTAGTTAGTCGTTCCACTAGGTGGCGCTCTAACCATTATGTACAAATGGCATAACAAACACTTCCGAGCTCGAGTCTCATCACACCTGAGACGTTTGGGAGAGATTGGACATTGTGTTTTTGAGTGACAGCAGATTACTGCTTTTTGGCGAGTGATTCAAACTCTAAGTGCCACCATAACCACCCCGTTTCACTGAACGTAAAAAGCTTCGCAATTTAACATCACAAAGGTCTTTAGATTCCACACACTGGAGATTGGTTCAATATGATGAAATCCCTTGGAGGAGTTCGTCAAAGAACGGTGCCTGGAAAGAGGGGAAAATGTTGCCAAAATTACACATTAATATTAAAATGGCTGACTTCCTGTTGGATTTGGGATATTGCTCCAAGAGACTTTTTTGTACATCTTGATATCTCCTATAAGCTTACCAGGTTTCAGAATCATACATAGAACACAGAGCAGGGGCTGTGGTTTTGAAATTTTGTAGGGGGCGCTGTGGAGCAATTTCGCGCTATTCAATGAAAATGATCACATGCCAACAAAGCCTTCATCCATTTGGAGGTGTGTGCCAAATTTCAAGCCTCTATAAACTTGCCAAGACCCTCAAAAGCCACTTCATCTTTCATGTTGAACAGCGTTGCCACCAGGGTGCGCCGTTCAGTTTAAACTCACAATTTTTGCACTGAAGCATCACGAGGGACTGATGGTGATATTCACCGCTTTTGAGGTGGCCAAGATGAACCTGTGAAAATCAGTACAACAAAATTAAAGCCATGACATTTCCTGTTGCCACTAGGTGGCGCTGTCCGTATTTCCGACAATGGGCACATCAATCTGTTCAGGGCGGGTCTGACATCATGCCTGTAAAGTCTGGTACTGATCAGACTGGATTTCATTGAGTTATACTAATTTGTTTCTTCATGGCGTGACATCAAAGTTCGCCATGCTGCTGGGGTCACACCCTTTCGCGAAAACTCACAGTTTTCACTGTAACCCAAGACCAACTCCTTAAGGCTTTCCTGGAGAAATTTGAGGCTGCAGATGTCACCCTTCACTATACTGTACCCCAAAGTGTAAAACATGACATTTCCTGTTCCCACTAGGTGGCGCTGTCCTTGAGGTCAAATATGGCAGTTGAAATATGTTCAGGGGTGGAGCCTTATCATATGTGTGCTCTTTGGTCCAGATCGGAACATGTATGACAGAATGAGAGGCAATAAGATTTTCATGGCGAGTCATCGAAATTCGCCATGGCGCCACGGCCTCATAGTATTGTGAAAACTCAAAAGCTCCGCAATTTAACATGGCACAAGGGTGTAGTTGACACTGTCCAAATTTGAAGCTTATACGACCAAATCCCAAGGAGGAGTTCGTTAAAGTACAAGGCATGGAAACGGTAAAATCAGACCCAAAATGTCACCTTCAATCCAAAATGGCGGACTTCCTGTTGGGTTTGCGTCAATGGGCCCACAGACTTTTTTGTTCGTGTTGGCATGATACACATGTGTGCCAAATTTCATACATGTAGCCCAAACGATGTGGTCGTAGGGCTGCATTTAACAAGGCATAGGTGGCGCTCTAGAGCCATTTCCCAGTGCTCATATGTAAAACCATTAAAATACAAAATTTTTCACCAGACCTGGCATGTGTGCAAAATTTCATGAGTTTTTGAGCATGTTTAGGCCCTCAAAAAGGCCCTTGTTTGGGGTGAATAATAATAATAATAATAATTAAAGCTGCAAGCAGCGTTATGAGGGCCCTCGCACCCCCGGCACGTCGAGCCACTGCCAACACCTCAAACCGGGACGTCCGATGTGATGTCACATTGATGGATTTCATGCTTTTAATCACCAGCTAACATTTCATCTTATTCAACCAGGATTATAGTCATGCCACTAGGTGGCGCTCTAACCATTATTGACAAATAGCATAACAAACATTCCCAAGCTCGAGTCTCATCACACCTGCGACCTTTGGGACATATTGGACATTGTGTTTTTTAGTGACAGCAGATTACTGCTTTTTGCGAGTGATTGAAACTCTACGTGCCGCCATGACCACCCCGTTTCCCTGAACGGAAAAAGCTTCGCAATTTAACATCACAAAGGTCTTTAGATTCTACACACTGAAGAATGCTTCAATATGATGAAATCCCTTGGAGGAGTTCGTCAAAGTATGAGGCCTGAAAAGGGGGGAAAATGTCATCAAAATTACACATTAATTTTAAAATGGCTGACTTCCTGTTGGATTTGGGATATTGCTCCAAGAGACTTTTTTGTACATCTTGATATCTTACACAAGCTTACCAAGTGTCAGACTCATAGATGAAACACAGAGCAGGGGCTGATGTTTTGAAATATTGTAGGGGGCGCTGTGGAGCCATTTTGAGCTATTCAAGGAAAATGATCACATGACAACAAAGCCTTCGTCCATTTGGAGGGGTGTGCTAAATTTAAAGCCTCTATAAACTTTCCAAGCCCCTCAAAGCCACTTCATCTTTCATGATGAACCGCGTTGCCACCAGGGTGCGCCGTTCAGTTTAAAGTCACAATTTTTGCACTGAAGCATCACGAGGGACTGATGGTGATATTCACCGCTTTTGAGGTGGCCACGATCAACCTGTGAAAATCAGTACAACAAAGTTAAAGCCATGACATTTCCTGTTGCCACTAGGTGGCGCTGTCCGTATTTCCGACAATGGGCACATCAATCTGTTCAGGGCGGGTCTGACATCATGCCTGTAAAGTCTGGTACTGATCAGACTGGATTTCATTGAGTTATACTAATTTGTTTCTTCATGGCGTGACATCAAAGTTCGCCATGCTGCTGGGGTCACACCCTTTTGCGAAAACTCACAGTTTTCACTGAAACCCAAGACCAACTCCTTAAGGCTTTCCTGGAGAAATTTGAGGCTGCAGATGTCACCCATCACTATACTGTACCCCAAAGTGTAAAACATAACATTTCCTGTTCCCACTAGGTGGCGCTGTCCTTGAGGTCAAATATGGCAGTTGAAATATGTTCAGGGGTGGAGCCTTATCATATGTGTTCACTTTGGTCAAGGTCAGAAAATGTATGACAAAATGAGAGGCAATAAGATTTTCATGGCGAGTCATCGAAATTCGCCATGGCGCCACGGCCTCATAGTATTGTGAAAACTCAAAAGCTCCGCAATTTAACATGGCACAAGGGTGTAGTTGACACTGTCCAAATTTGAAGTTTATAGGACCAAATCCCAAGGAGGAGTTCGTTAAAGTTCGAGGCATGGAAATGGCAAAATTAGAGCCAAAATGTCACCTTCTCTTCCAAATGGCGGACTTCCTGTTGGGTTTGCGTCAATGGGCCCACTGACTTTTTTGTTCGTCTCGGCATGATACACATGTGTGCCAAATTTCATACATGTAGCTGAAACGATGTGGTCGTAGGGCTGCATTTAACAAGGCATAGGTGGCGCTGTAGAGCCATTTCCCAGGGCTCATATTTAAAACCATTAAAATACAAAATTTTTCACCAGACCTGGCATGTGTGCAAAATTTCATGAGTTTTTGAGCATGTTTAGGCCCTCAAAAAGGCCCTTGTTTTGCCTGAAAAATAATAATAATAATAATAATAAGAAACGGAGCAGATACAATAGGGCCTTCGCACTCTCAGTGCTCGGGCCCTAATTAAAGCTGCAAGCAGCGTTACGAGGGCCCTCGCACCCCCGGCGCGTCGAGCCACGCCCAACACCTAAAACCAGCACCTCCGATCTGATGTCACATTGATGGAATTCATGCATTTAACCACCAGCTAACATTTCAACTCATTCATTCATGATTAGTTAGTCGTTCCACTAGGTGGCGCTCTAACCATTATGTACAAATGGCATAACAAACACTTCCGAGCTCGAGTCTCATCACACCTGAGACGTTTGGGAGAGATTGGACATTGTGTTTTTGAGTGACAGCAGATTACTGCTTTTTGGCGAGTGATTCAAACTCTAAGTGCCACCATAACCACCCCGTTTCACTGAACGTAAAAAGCTTCGCAATTTAACATCACAAAGGTCTTTAGATTCCACACACTGGAGATTGGTTCAATATGATGAAATCCCTTGGAGGAGTTCGTCAAAGAACGGTGCCTGGAAAGAGGGGAAAATGTTGCCAAAATTACACATTAATATTAAAATGGCTGACTTCCTGTTGGATTTGGGATATTGCACCAAGAGACTTTTTTGTACATCTTCATATCTCCTATAAGCTTACCAGGTTTCAGAATCATACATAGAACACAGAGCAGGGGCTGTGGTTTTGAAATTTTGTAGGGGGCGCTGTGGAGCAATTTCGCGCTATTCAATGAAAATGATCACATGCCAACAAAGCCTTCATCCATTTGGAGGTGTGTGCCAAATTTCAAGCCTCTATAAACTTGCCAAGACCCTCAAAAGCCACTTCATCTTTCATGTTGAACAGCGTTGCCACCAGGGTGCGCCGTTCAGTTTAAAGTCACAATTTTTGCACTGAAGCATCACGAGGGACTGATGGTGATATTCACCGCTTTTGAGGTGGCCAAGATGAACCTGTGAAAATCAGTACAACAAAATTAAAGCCATGACATTTCCTGTTGCCACTAGGTGGCGCTGTCCGTATTTCCGACAATGGGCACATCAATCTGTTCAGGGCGGGTCTGACATCATGCCTGTAAAGTCTGGTACTGATCAGACTGGATTTCATTGAGTTATACTAATTTGTTTCTTCATGGCGAGATATCAAAGTTCGCCATGCCGCTGGGGTCACACCCTTTCGCGAAAAGTCACAGTTTTCACTGTACCCCAAGACCAACTCCTTAAGGCTTTCCTGGAGAAATTTGAGGCTGCAGATGTCACCCATCACTATACTGTACCCCAAAGTGTAAAACATGACATTTCCTGTTCCCACTAGGTGGCGCTGTCCTTGATGTCAAATATGGCAGTTGAAATATGTTCAGGGGTGGAGCCTTATCATATGTGTGCTCTTTGGTCCAGATCGGAACATGTATGACAGAATGAGAGGCAATAAGATTTTCATGGCGAGTCATCGAAATTCGCCATGGCGCCACGGCCTCATAGTATTGTGAAAACTCAAAAGCTCCGCAATTTAACATGGCACAAGGGTGTAGTTGACACTGTCCAAATTTGAAGTTTATAGGACCAAATCCCAAGGAGGAGTTCGTTAAAGTACAAGGCATGGAAACGGTAAAATCAGACCCAAAATGTCACCTTCAATCCAAAATGGCGGACTTCCTGTTGGGTTTAGGACATTGCCATAATAGACTTTTTTGTTCGACTCTGAACGTTATATAGGTGTACCGACTTTCAAACGTGTAGCTCATACCCATACCGGGGGCTCGCGTTTTTCATTTTTCTAGGTGGCGCTACTGAGCTAATTTTCCCTGGCCATGTCTGGGAACATTAAAATACGTAAATTTTCACCAGACCTGACGCGTGTGCAAAATTTCATGAGTTTTCGAGCATGTTTAGGCCCTCAAACGGCCAATTCATTTGCCGAAATAATAATAATAATAATAATAATAATAATAATAATAATAATAATAAGAAACGGAGCAGATACAATAGGGCCTTCGCACTCTCAGTGCTCGGGCCCTAATAATAATAAACAGAGCAATTACAATAGGGCCTTCGCACTATCAGTGCTCGGGCCCTAATTAAAGCTGCAAGCAGCGTTATGAGGGCCCTCGCACCCCCGGCGTGTCGAGCCACGCCCAACACCTGAAACCAGCACGTCCGATCTGATGTCACATTGATGGAATTCATGCATTTAACCACCAGCTAACATTTCATCTCATTCAGTCATCATTATAGTCGTCCCACTAGGTGGCGCTCTAACCATTATAGACAAAGGGAATAACAAACATTTCCGAGCTCGAGTCTCATCACGCCTGCGACCTTTGGGAGAGATTGGACTTTGTGTCTTTGAGTGACAGCATATTACTGCTTTTTGGCCAGTGATTGAAACTCCACGTGCCGCCATGACCACCCCGTTTCCTTGAACGTAAAAAGCTTCGCAATTTAACATCACAAAGGTCTTTAGATTCCACACACTGGAGAATGGTTCAATATGATGAAATCCCTTGGAGGAGTTCGTCAAAGTATGAAGCCTGAAAAGGGGGGAAAATGTCATCAAAATTACACATTAATTTTAAAATGGCTGACTTCCTGTTGGATTTGGGATATTGCTCCAAGAGACTTTTTTGTACATCTTGATATCTTACACAAGCTTACCAAGTGTCAGACTCATAGATGAAACACAGAGCAGGGGCTGATGTTTTGAAATATTGTAGGGGGCGCTGTGGAGCCATTTTGCGCTATTCAAGGAAAATGGTTACATAACAACAATGCCTTCATACATTTGGAGGTGTGTGCCAAATTTCAAGCCTCTATAAACTTTCCAAGCCCCTCAAAAGCCACTTCATCTTTCATGATGAACCGCGTTGCCACCAGGGTGCGCCGTTCAGTTTAAAGTCACAATTTTTGCACTGAAGCATCACGAGGGACTGATGGTGATATTCACCGCTTTTGAGGTGGCCACGATGAACCTGTGAAAATCAGTACAACAAAATTAAAGCCATGACATTTCCTGTTGCCACTAGGTGGCGCTGTCCGTATTTCCGACAATGGGCACATCAATCTGTTCAGAGCGGGTCTGACATCATGCCTGTAAAGTCTGGTACTGATCAGACTGGATTTCATTGAGTTATACTAATTTGTTTCTTCATGGCGTGACATCAAAGTTCGCCATGCTGCTGGGGTCACACCCTTTCGCGAAAACTCACAGTTTTCACTGTAACCCAAGACCAACTCCTTAAGGCTTTCCTGGATAAATTTGAGGCTGCAGATGTCACCCATCACTATACTGTACCCCAAAGTGTAAAACATAACATTTCCTGTTCCCACTAGGTGGCGCTGTCCTTGAGGTCAAATATGGCAGTTGAAATATGTTCAGGGGTGGAGCCTTATCATATGTGTTCACTTTGGTCAAGGTCAGAAAATGTATGACAAAATGAGAGGCAATAAGATTTTCATGGCGAGTCATCGAAATTCGCCATGGCGCCACGGCCTCATAGTATTGTGAAAACTCAAAAGCTCCGCAATTTAACATGGCACAAGGGTGTAGTTGACACTGTCCAAATTTGAAGTTTATAAGACCAAATCCCAAGGAGGAGTTCGTTAAAGTTCGAGGCATGGAAATGGCAAAATTAGAGCCAAAATGTCACCTTCTCTTCCAAATGGCGGACTTCCTGTTGGGTTTGCGTCAATGGGCCCCCAGACTTTTTTGTTCGTCTTGGCATGATACACATGTGTGCCAAATTTCATACATGTAGCTCAAACGATGTGGTCGTAGGGCTGCATTTAACAAGGCATAGGTGGCGCTGTAGAGCCATTTCCCAGTGCTCATATGTAAAACCATTAAAATACAAAATTTTTCACCAAACCTGGCATGTGTGCAAAATTTCATGAGTTTTTGAGCATGTTTAGGCCCTCAAAAAGGCCCTTGTTTGGGGTGAATAATAATAATAATAATTAAAGCTGCAAGCAGCGTTATGAGGGCCCTCGCACCCCGGCGTGTCGAGCCATGCCCAACACCTGAAACCAGCACGTCCGATCTGATGTCACATTGATGGAATTCATGCATTTAACCACCAGTTAACATTTCATTTGGTTCAACCATGAGTATAGTCGTCCCACTAGGTGGCGCTCTAACCATTATAGACAAAGGGCATAACAAACATTTCCGAGCTCGAGTCTCATCACGCCTGCGACCTTTGGGAGAGATTGGACTTTGTGTCTTTGAGTGACAGCATATTACTGCTTTTTGGCCAGTGATTGAAACTCCACGTGCCGCCATGACCACCCCGTTTCCTTGAACGTAAAAAGCTTCGCAATTTAACATCACAAAGGTCTTTAGATTCCACACACTGGAGAATGGTTCAATATGATGAAATCCCTTGGAGGAGTTCGTCAAAGTATGAAGCCTGAAAAGAGGGGAAAATGTCGCCAAAATTACACATTAATTTTAAAATGGCTGACTTCCCGTTGGATTTGGGATATTGCTCCAAGAGACTTTTTTGTACATCTTGATATTTTCCATAAGCTTACCAGGTTTCAGACTCATAGATGAAACACAGAGCAGGGGCTGTTGTTTTGAAATATTGTAGGGGGCGCTGTGGAGCAATTTCGCGCTATTCAATGAAAATGATCACATGACAACAAAGCCTACATCCATTTGGAGGTGTGTGCCAAATTTCAAGCCTCTATACACTTTCCAAGCCCCTCAAAAGCCACTTCATCTTTCATGGTGAACCGCGTTGCCACCAGGGTGCGCCGTTCAGTTTAAAGTCACAATTTTTGCACTGAAGCATCACGAGGGACTGATGGTGATATTCACCGCTTTTGAGGTGGCCACGATCAACCTGTGAAAATCAGTACAACAAAGTTAAAGCCATGACATTTCCTGTTGCCACTAGGTGGCGCTGTCCGTATTTCCGACAATGGGCACATCAATCTGTTCAGGGCGGGTGTGACATCATGCCTGTAAAGTCTGGTACTGATCAGACTGGATTTCATTGAGTTATACTAATTTGTTTCTTCATGGCGTGACATCAAAGTTCGCCATGCTGCTGGGGTCACACCCTTTCGCGAAAACTCACAGTTTTCACTGTAACCCAAGACCAACTCCTTAAGGCTTTCCTGGAGAAATTTGAGGCTGCAGATGTCACCCATCACTATACTGTACCCCAAAGTGTAAAACATGACATTTCCTTTTCCCACTAGGTGGCGCTGTCCTTGATGTCAAATATGGCAGTTGAAATATGTTCAGGGGTGGAGCCTTATCATATGTGTTCACTTTGGTCAAGGTCAGAAAATGTATGACAAAATGAGAGGCAATAAGATTTTCATGGCGAGTCATCGAAATTCGCCATGGCGCCACGGCCTCATAGTATTGTGAAAACTCAAAAGCTCCGCAATTTAACATGGCACAAGGGTGTAGTTGACACTGTCCAAATTTGAAGGTTATGAAATGAAACCCCAAGGAGGAGTTCGCAAAAGTTCGAGGCATGGAAATGGCAAAATTAGAGCCAAAATGTCACCTTCTCTTCCAAATGGCGGACTTCCTGTTGGGTTTGCGTCAATGGGCCCACAGACTTTTTTGTTCGTCTTGGCATGATACACATGTGTGCCAAATTTCATACATGTAGCTCAAACGATGTGGTCGTAGGGCTGCATTTAACAAGGCATAGGTGGCGCTGTAGAGCCATTTCCCAGTGCTCATATGTAAAACCATTAAAATACAAAATTTTTCACCAGACCTGGCATGTGTGCAAAATTTCATGAGTTTTTGAGCATGTTTAGGCCCTCAAAAAGGCCCTTGTTTGGGGTGAATAATAATAATAATAATAATAATAATAATAATAATAATAATAATAATAAGAAACGGAGCAGATACAATAGGGCCTTCGCACTCTCGGTGCTCGGGCCCTAATAAGAAACGGAGCAGATACAATAGGGCCTTCGCACTCTCAGTGCTCGGGCCCTAATAATAATAAAAATAATAATAATAATAATAATAATAATAATAATAAACAGAGCAATTACAATAGGGCCTTCGCACTATCAGTGCTCGGGCCCTAATAATAATAATAATAATAATAATAATAAACAGAGCAATTACAATAGGGCCTTCGCACTATCAGTGCTCGGGCCCTAATAATAAGAAACGGAGCAGATACAATAGGGCCTTCGCACTCTCAGTGCTCGGGCCCTAATAATAATAAGAAACGGAGCAGATACAATAGGGCCTTCGCACTCTCAGTGCTCGGGCCCTAATAATAATAATAATAATAATAATAATAATAATAATAATAAACAGAGCAATTACAATAGGGCCTTCGCACTATCAGTGCTCGGGCCCTAATAATAATAATAATAATAATAATAATAATAAACAGAGCAATTACAATAGGGCCTTCGCACTATCAGTGCTCGGGCCCTAATAATAAGAAACGGAGCAGATACAATAGGGCCTTCGCACTCTCAGTGCTCGGGCCCTAATAATAATAAGAAACGGAGCAGATACAATAGGGCCTTCGCACTCTCGGTGCTCGGGCCCTAATTAAAGCTGCAAGCAGCGTTATGAGGGCCCTCGCACCCCCGGCGTGTCGAGCCATGCCCAACACCTGAAACCAGCACGTCCGATCTGATGTCACATTGATGGAATTCATGCATTTAACCACCAGCTAACATTTCATCTCATTTAATCATGATTATAGTCGTCCCACTAGGTGGCGCTCTAACCATTATAGACAAAGGCCATAACAAACATTTCCGAGCTCGAGTCTCATCACGCCTGCGACCTTTGGGAGAGATTGGACTTTGTGTCTTTGAGTGACAGCATATTACTGCTTTTTGGCCAGTGATTGAAACTCCACGTGCCGCCATGACCACCCCGTTTCCTTGAACGTAAAAAGCTTCGCAATTTAACATCACAAAGGTCTTTAGATTCCACACACTGGAGAATGGTTCAATATGATGAAATCCCTTGGAGGAGTTCGTCAAAGTATGAAGCCTGAAAAGAGGGGAAAATGTCGCCAAAATTACACATTAATTTTAAAATGGCTGACTTCCTGTTGGATTTGGGAGATTGCTCCAAGAGACTTTTTTGTACATCTTGATATTTTCCATAAGCTTACCAGGTTTCAGACTCATAGATGAAACACAGAGCTGGGGCTGATGTTTTGAAATTTTGAAGGGGGCGCTGTGGAGCAATTTCACGCTATTCAATGAAAATGATCACATGACAACAAAGCCTTCATACATTTGGAGAAGTGTGCTAAATTTCAAGCCTCTATAAACTTTCCAAGCCCCTCAAAAGCCACTTCATCTTTCATGGTGAACCGTGTTGCCACCAGGGTGCGCCGTTCAGTTTAAAGTCACAATTTTTGCACTGAAGCATCACGAGGGACTGATGTTGATATTCACCGCTTTTGAGGTGGCCACGATGAACCTGTGAAAATCAGTACAACAAAATTAAAGCCATGACATTTCCTGTTGCCACTAGGTGGCGCTGTCCGTATTTCCGACAATGGGCACATCAATCTGTTCAGGGCGGGTCTGACATCATGCCTGTAAAGTCTGGTACTGATCAGACTGGATTTCATTGAGTTATACTAATTTGTTTCTTCATGGCGTGACATCAAAGTTCGCCATGCTGCTGGGGTCACACCCTTTTGCGAAAAGTCACAGTTTTCACTGTAACCCAAGACCAACTCCTTAAGGCTTTCCTGGAGAAATTTGAGGCTGCAGATGTCACCCATCACTATACTGTACCCCAAAGTGTAAAACATGACATTTCCTGTTCCCACTAGGTGGCGCTGTCCCTGATGTCAAATATGGCAGTTGAAATATGTTCAGGGGTGGAGCCTTATCATATGTGTTCACTTTGGTCAAGGTCAGAAAATGTATGACAAAATGAGAGGCAATAAGATTTTCATGGCGAGTCATCGAAATTCGCCATGGCGCCACGGCCTCATAGTATTGTGAAAACTCAAAAGCTCCGCAATTTAACATGGCACAAGGGTGTAGTTGACACTGACCAAATATGAAGGTTATGAAATCAAACCCCAAGGAGGAGTTCGCAAAAGTTCGAGGCATGGAAATGGCAAAATTAGAGCCAAAATGTCACCTTCTCTTCCAAATGGCGGACTTCCTGTTGGGTTTGCGTCAATGGGCCCACAGACTTTTTTGTTCGCCTTGGCATGATACACATGTGTGCCAAATTTCATACATGTAGCTCAAACGATGTGGTCGTAGGGCTGCATTTAACAAGGCATAGGTGGCGCTGTAGAGCCATTTCCCAGTGCTCATATGTAAAACCATTAAAATACAAAATTTTTCACCAGACCTGGCATGTGTGCAAAATTTCATGAGTTTTTGAGCATGTTTAGGCCCTCAAAAAGGCCCTTGTTTCGCCTGAATAATAATAATAATAATAATAATAATTAAAGCTGCAAGCAGCGTTACGAGGGCCCTCGCACCCCCGGCGCGTCGAGCCAAGCCCAACACCTAAAACCAGCACCTCCGATCTGACGTTTGGGAGAGATTGGACATTGTGTTTTTGAGTGACAGCAGATTACTGCTTTTTGGCGAGTGATTCAAACTCTAAGTGCCACCATAACCACCCCGTTTCACTGAACGTAAAAAGCTTCGCAATTTAACATCACAAAGGTCTTTAGATTCCACACACTGGAGATTGGTTCAATATGATGAAATCCCTTGGAGGAGTTCGTCAAAGAACGGTGCCTGGAAAGAGGGGAAAATGTTGCCAAAATTACACATTAATATTAAAATGGCTGACTTCCTGTTGGATTTGGGATATTGCACCAAGAGACTTTTTTGTACATCTTGATATCTCCTATAAGCTTACCAGGTTTCAGAATCATACATAGAACACAGAGCAGGGGCTGTGGTTTTGAAATTTTGTAGGGGGCGCTGTGGAGCAATTTCGCGCTATTCAATGAAAATGATCACATGCCAACAAAGCCTTCATCCATTTGGAGGTGTGTGCCAAATTTCAAGCCTCTATAAACTTGCCAAGACCCTCAAAAGCCACTTCATCTTTCATGTTGAACAGCGTTGCCACCAGGGTGCGCCGTTCAGTTTAAACTCACAATTTTTGCACTGAAGCATCATGAGGGACTGATGGTGATATTCACCGCTTTTGAGGTGGCCAAGATGAACCTGTGAAAATCAGTACAACAAAATTAAAGCCATGACATTTCCTGTTGCCACTAGGTGGCGCTGTCCGTATTTCCGACAATGGGCACATCAATCTGTTCAGGGCGGGTCTGACATCATGCCTGTAAAGTCTGGTACTGATCAGACTGGATTTCATTGAGTTATACTAATTTGTTTCTTCATGGCGTGACATCAAAGTTCGCCATGCCGCTGGGGTCACACCCTTTTGCGAAAAGTCACAGTTTTCACTGTAACCCAAGACCAACTCCTTAAGGCTTTCCTGGAGAAATTTGAGGCTGCAGATGTCACCCATCACTATACTGTACCCCAAAGTGTAAAACATGACATTTCCTGTTCCCACTAGGTGGCGCTCTCCCTGATGTCAAATATGGCAGTTGAAATATGTTCAGGGGTGGAGCCTTATCATATGTGTGCTCTTTGGTCCAGATCGGAACATGTATGACAGAATGAGAGGCAATAAGATTTTCATGGCGAGTCATCAAAATTCGCCATGGCGCCACGGCCTCATACTATTGTGAAAACTCAAAAGCTCCGCAATTTAACATGGCACAAGGGTGTAGTTGACACTGTCCAAATTTGAAGTTTATAGGACCAAATCCCAAGGAGGAGTTCGTTAAAGTACAAGGCATGGAAACGGTAAAATCAGACCCAAAATGTCACCTTCAATCCAAAATGGCGGACTTCCTGTTGGGTTTAGGACATTGCCATAATAGACTTTTTTGTTCGACTCTGAACTTTATATAGGTGTACCGACTTTCAAACATGTAGGTCATACTCATACCGGGGGCTCGCGTTTTTCATTTTTCTAGGTGGCGCTACTGAGCTAATTTTCCCTGGCCATGTCTGAGAACATTAAAATACGTAAATTTTCACCAGACCTGACGCGTGTGCAAAATTTCATGAGTTTTCGAGCATGTTTAGGCCCTCAAACGGCCAATTCATTTGCCGGAATAATAATAATAATTAAAGCTGCAAGCAGCGTTATGAGGGCCCTCGCACCCCCGGCGCGTCGAGCCACGCCCAACACCTAAAACCAGCACGTCCGATCTGATGTCACATTGATGGAATTCATGCATTTAACCACCAGCTAACATTTCATCTCATTTAATCATGATTATAGTCGTCCCACTAGGTGGCGCTCTAACCATTATAGACAAAGGCCATAACAAACATTTCCGAGCTCGAGTCTCATCACGCCTGCGACCTTTGGGAGAGATTGGACTTTGTGTCTTTGAGTGACAGCATATTACTGCTTTTTGGCCAGTGATTGAAACTCCACGTGCCGCCATGACCACCCCGTTTCCTTGAACGTAAAAAGCTTCGCAATTTAACATCACAAAGGTCTTTAGATTCCACACACTGGAGAATGGTTCAATATGATGAAATCCCTTGGAGGAGTTCGTCAAAGTATGAAGCCTGAAAAGAGGGGAAAATGTCGCCAAAATTACACATTAATTTTAAAATGGCTGACTTCCTGTTGGATTTGGGAGATTGCTCCAAGAGACTTTTTTGTACATCTTGATATTTTCCATAAGCTTACCAGGTTTCAGACTCATAGATGAAACACAGAGCTGGGGCTGATGTTTTGAAATTTTGAAGGGGGCGCTGTGGAGCAATTTCACGCTATTCAATGAAAATGATCACATGACAACAAAGCCTTCATACATTTGGAGAAGTGTGCTAAATTTCAAGCCTCTATAAACTTTCCAAGCCCCTCAAAAGCCACTTCATCTTTCATGGTGAACCGTGTTGCCACCAGGGTGCGCCGTTCAGTTTAAAGTCACAATTTTTGCACTGAAGCATCACGAGGGACTGATGTTGATATTCACCGCTTTTGAGGTGGCCACGATGAACCTGTGAAAATCAGTACAACAAAATTAAAGCCATGACATTTCCTGTTGCCACTAGGTGGCGCTGTCCGTATTTCCGACAATGGGCACATCAATCTGTTCAGGGCGGGTCTGACATCATGCCTGTAAAGTCTGGTACTGATCAGACTGGATTTCATTGAGTTATACTAATTTGTTTCTTCATGGCGTGACATCAAAGTTCGCCATGCTGCTGGGGTCACACCCTTTTGCGAAAAGTCACAGTTTTCACTGTAACCCAAGACCAACTCCTTAAGGCTTTCCTGGAGAAATTTGAGGCTGCAGATGTCACCCATCACTATACTGTACCCCAAAGTGTAAAACATGACATTTCCTGTTCCCACTAGGTGGCGCTGTCCCTGATGTCAAATATGGCAGTTGAAATATGTTCAGGGGTGGAGCCTTATCATATGTGTTCACTTTGGTCAAGGTCAGAAAATGTATGACAAAATGAGAGGCAATAAGATTTTCATGGCGAGTCATCGAAATTCGCCATGGCACCACGGCCTCATAGTATTGTGAAAACTCAAAAGCTCCGCAATTTAACATGGCACAAGGGTGTAGTTGACACTGACCAAATATGAAGGTTATGAAATCAAACCCCAAGGAGGAGTTCGCAAAAGTTCGAGGCATGGAAATGGCAAAATTAGAGCCAAAATGTCACCTTCTCTTCCAAATGGCGGACTTCCTGTTGGGTTTGCGTCAATGGGCCCACAGACTTTTTTGTTCGCCTTGGCATGATACACATGTGTGCCAAATTTCATACATGTAGCTCAAACGATGTGGTCGTAGGGCTGCATTTAACAAGGCATAGGTGGCGCTGTAGAGCCATTTCCCAGTGCTCATATGTAAAACCATTAAAATACAAAATTTTTCACCAGACCTGGCATGTGTGCAAAATTTCATGAGTTTTTGAGCATGTTTAGGCCCTCAAAAAGGCCCTTGTTTCGCCTGAATAATAATAATAATAATAATAATAATTAAAGCTGCAAGCAGCGTTACGAGGGCCCTCGCACCCCCGGCGCGTCGAGCCAAGCCCAACACCTAAAACCAGCACCTCCGATCTGACGTTTGGGAGAGATTGGACATTGTGTTTTTGAGTGACAGCAGATTACTGCTTTTTGGCGAGTGATTCAAACTCTAAGTGCCACCATAACCACCCCGTTTCACTGAACGTAAAAAGCTTCGCAATTTAACATCACAAAGGTCTTTAGATTCCACACACTGGAGATTGGTTCAATATGATGAAATCCCTTGGAGGAGTTCGTCAAAGAACGGTGCCTGGAAAGAGGGGAAAATGTTGCCAAAATTACACATTAATATTAAAATGGCTGACTTCCTGTTGGATTTGGGATATTGCACCAAGAGACTTTTTTGTACATCTTGATATCTCCTATAAGCTTACCAGGTTTCAGAATCATACATAGAACACAGAGCAGGGGCTGTGGTTTTGAAATTTTGTAGGGGGCGCTGTGGAGCAATTTCGCGCTATTCAATGAAAATGATCACATGCCAACAAAGCCTTCATCCATTTGGAGGTGTGTGCCAAATTTCAAGCCTCTATAAACTTGCCAAGACCCTCAAAAGCCACTTCATCTTTCATGTTGAACAGCGTTGCCACCAGGGTGCGCCGTTCAGTTTAAACTCACAATTTTTGCACTGAAGCATCATGAGGGACTGATGGTGATATTCACCGCTTTTGAGGTGGCCAAGATGAACCTGTGAAAATCAGTACAACAAAATTAAAGCCATGACATTTCCTGTTGCCACTAGGTGGCGCTGTCCGTATTTCCGACAATGGGCACATCAATCTGTTCAGGGCGGGTCTGACATCATGCCTGTAAAGTCTGGTACTGATCAGACTGGATTTCATTGAGTTATACTAATTTGTTTCTTCATGGCGTGACATCAAAGTTCGCCATGCCGCTGGGGTCACACCCTTTTGCGAAAAGTCACAGTTTTCACTGTAACCCAAGACCAACTCCTTAAGGCTTTCCTGGAGAAATTTGAGGCTGCAGATGTCACCCATCACTATACTGTACCCCAAAGTGTAAAACATGACATTTCCTGTTCCCACTAGGTGGCGCTCTCCCTGATGTCAAATATGGCAGTTGAAATATGTTCAGGGGTGGAGCCTTATCATATGTGTGCTCTTTGGTCCAGATCGGAACATGTATGACAGAATGAGAGGCAATAAGATTTTCATGGCGAGTCATCAAAATTCGCCATGGCGCCACGGCCTCATACTATTGTGAAAACTCAAAAGCTCCGCAATTTAACATGGCACAAGGGTGTAGTTGACACTGTCCAAATTTGAAGTTTATAGGACCAAATCCCAAGGAGGAGTTCGTTAAAGTACAAGGCATGGAAACGGTAAAATCAGACCCAAAATGTCACCTTCAATCCAAAATGGCGGACTTCCTGTTGGGTTTAGGACATTGCCATAATAGACTTTTTTGTTCGACTCTGAACTTTATATAGGTGTACCGACTTTCAAACATGTAGGTCATACTCATACCGGGGGCTCGCGTTTTTCATTTTTCTAGGTGGCGCTACTGAGCTAATTTTCCCTGGCCATGTCTGAGAACATTAAAATACGTAAATTTTCACCAGACCTGACGCGTGTGCAAAATTTCATGAGTTTTCGAGCATGTTTAGGCCCTCAAACGGCCAATTCATTTGCCGGAATAATAATAATAATTAAAGCTGCAAGCAGCGTTATGAGGGCCCTCGCACCCCCGGCGCGTCGAGCCACGCCCAACACCTAAAACCAGCACGTCCGATCTGATGTCACATTGATGGAATTCATGCATTTAACCACCAGCTAACATTTCAACTCATTCATTCATGATTAGTTAGTCGTTCCACTAGGTGGCGCTCTAACCATTATGTACAAATGGCATAACAAACACTTCCAAGCTCGAGTCTCATCACACCTGAGACGTTTGGGAGAGATTGGACATTGTGTTTTTGAGTGACAGCAGATTACTGCTTTTTGGCGAGTGATTGAAACTCCACGTGCCGCCATAACCACCCCGTTTCCCTGGACGTAAAAAGCTTCGCAATTTAACATCACAAAGGTCTTTAGATTCCACAAACTGCAGATCGGTCCAATCTGATGAAATCCCTTGGAGGAGTTCGTCAAAGAACGATGCCTGAAAAGAGGGGAAAATGTTGCCAAAATTGCACATTAATTTTAAAATGGCTGACTTCCTGTTGGATTTGGGATATTGCTCCAAGAGACTTTTTTGTACATCTTGATATCTCCTATAAGCTTACCAGGTTTCAGACTCATACATAAAACACAGAGCAGGGGCTGTGATTTTGAAATTTTGTAGGGGGCGCTGTGGAGCCATTTTGGGATATTCAATGAAAATGATCACATAACAACAAAGCCTTAACCACATTGGAGGTGTGTGCCAAATTTCAAGACTTTTTAAACTTTCCAAGCCCCTCAAAAGCCACTTCATCTTTCATGGTGAACCGCATTGCCACCAGGGTGCGGCGTTCAGTTTAAAGTCACAATTTTTGCACTGAAGCATCACAAGGGACTGATGGTGATATTCACCGCTTTTGAGGTGGCCACGATGAACCTGTGAAAATCAGTACAACAAAATTAAAGCCATGACATTTCCTGTTCCCACTAGGTGGCGCTGTCCGTATTCCCGACAATGGGCACATCAATCTGTTCAGGGCGGGTCTGTCATCATGCCTGTAAAGTCTGGTACTGATCAGACTGGATTTCATTGAGTTATACTAATTTGTTTCTTCATGGCGTGACATCAAAATTCGCCATGCTGCTGGGGTCACACCCTTTTGCGAAAACTCACAGTTTTCACTGTAACCCAAGACCAACTCCTTAAGGCTTTTCTGGAGAAATTTGAGGCTGCAGATGTCACCCATCACTATACTGTACCCCAAAGTGTAAAACATGACATTTCCTGTTCCCACTAGGTGGCGCTGTCCTTGATGTCAAATATGGCAGTTGAAATATGTTTAGGGGTGGAGCCTTATCATATGTGTTCACTTTGGTCAAGGTCAGAAAATGTATGACAAAATGAGAGGCAATAAGATTTTCATGGCGAGTAATCGAAATTCGCCATGGCGCCACGGCCTCATAGTATTGTGAAAACTCAAAAGCTCCGCAATTTAACATGGCCCAGGTGTGTAGTTGACACTGACCAAAGATGAAGCTTATACAACCAAATCCCAAGGAGGAGTTCGCAAAAGTTCGAGGCATGGAAATGGCAAAATTAGAGCCAAAATGTCACATTCTCTTCCAAATGGCGGACTTCCTGTTGGGTTTGCGTCAATGGGCCCACAGACTTTTTTGTTCGTCTTGGCATGATACACATGTGTGCCAAATTTCATACATGTAGCTCAAACGATGTGGTCGTAGGGCTGCATTTAACAAGGCATAGGTGGCGCTGTAGAGCCATTTCCCAGTGCTCATATGTAAAACCATTAAAATACAAAATTTTTCACCAGACCTGGCATGTATGCAAAATTTCATGAGTTTTTGAGCATGTTTAGGCCCTCAAAAAGGCCCTTGTTTCGCCTGAATAATAATAATAATAATAATAATAATAATAATAATTAAAGCTGCAAGCAGCGTTATGAGGGCCCTCGCACCCCCGGCGCGTCGAGCCACGCCCAACACCTACAACCAGCACCTCCGATCTGATGTCACATTGATGGAATTCATGCATTTAACCACCAGCTAACATTTCATCTCATTCAATCATCATTATAGTCGTCCCACTAGGTGGCGCTCTAACCATTACTGACAAATGGCATAACAAACATTTCCAAGCTCGAGTCTCATCACGCCTGCGACCTTTGGGAGAATTTGGACATTTAGATTTTGAGTGACAGCAGATTACTGCTTTTTGGCGAGTGATTGAAACTCCACATGCCACCATGACAACCCCGTTTCCCTGAACGTAAAAAGCTTCGCAATTTAACATCACAAAGGTCTTTAGATTCCACACACTGGAGATTGGTTCAATATGATGAAATCCCTTGGAGGAGTACGTCAAAGAAGGGTGCCTGGAAAGAGGGCAAAATGTTGCCAAAATTACACATTAATTTTAAAATGGCTGACTTCCTGTTGGATTTGGGATATTGCTCCAAGAGACTTTTTTGTACATCTTGATATCTCCTATAAGCTTACCAGGTTTAAGACTCATACATAAAACACAGAGCTGGGGCTGATGTTTTGAAATTTCGTAGGGGGCGCTGTGGAGCCATTTTGCGCTATTCAATGAAAATGGTCACATAACAACAAAGCCTTATGCACATTGGAGGTGTGTGCCAAATTTCAAGACTTTTTAAACTTTCCAAGCCCCTCAAAAGCCACTTCACTTTTCATGGTGAACAGCGTTGCCACCAGGGTGCGCCGTTCAGTATAAAGTCACAATATTCGCACTGCAGCATCATGAAGGACTGACGGTGATATTCACCGCTTTTGAGGTGTCCACAATGAACCTGTGAAAATCAGTACAACAAAGTGTAAGACATGACATTTCCTGTTGCCACTAGGTGGCGCTGTCCGTATTTCCGACAATGGGCACATCAATCTGTTCAGGGCGCGTCTGACATCATGCCTGTAAAGTCTGGTACTGATCAGACTGGATTTCATTGAGTTATACTAATTTGTTTCTTCATGGCGTGACATCAAAGTTCGCCATGCTGCTGGGGTCACACCCTTTCGCGAAAACTCACAGTTTTCACTGTAACCCAAGACCAACTCCTTAAGGCTTTCCTGGAGAAATTTGAGGCTGCAGATGTCACCCATCACTATACTGTACCCCAAAGTGTAAAACATGACATTTCCTGTTCCCACTAGGTGGCGCTGTCCTTGATGTCAAATATGGCAGTTGAAATATGTTCAGGGGTGGAGCCTTATCATATGTGTTCACTTTGGTCAAGGTCAGAAAATGTATGACAAAATGAGAGGCAATAAGATTTTCATGGCGAGTCATCGAAATTCGCCATGGCGCCACGGCCTCATAGTATTGTGAAAACTCAAAAGCTCCGCAATTTAACATGGCACAAGGGTGTAGTTGACACTGTCCAAATATGAAGGTTATGAAATGAAACCCCAAGGAGGAGTTCGCAAAAGTTCGAGGCATGGAAATGGCAAAATTAGAGCCAAAATGTCACCATCTCTTCCAAATGGCGGACTTCCTGTTGGGTTTGCGTCAATGGGCCCACAGACTTTTTTGTTCGTCTTGGCATGATACACATGTGTGCCAAATTTCATACATGTAGCTCAAACGATGTGGTCGTAGGGCTGCATTTAACAAGGCATAGGTGGCGCTGTAGAGCCATTTCCCAGTGCTCATATGTAAAACCATTAAAATACAAAATTTTTCACCAGACCTGGCATGTGTGCAAAATTTCATGAGTTTTTGAGCATGTTTAGGCCCTCAAAAAGGCCCTTGTTTGGGGTGAATAATAATAATAATAATAATAATAATAATAATAATAATAATAATAATAATAATAATAATAAGAAACGGAGCAGATACAATAGGGCCTTCGCACTCTCGGTGCTCGGGCCCTAATAATAATTAAAGCTGCAAGCAGCGTTATGAGGGCCCTCGCACCCCATCGCGTCGAGCTACGCCCAACACCTACAACCAGCACGTCCAATCTGATGTCACATTGATGAAATTCATGCATTCAACCACCAGCTAACATTTCATCTCATTTAATCATGATTATAGTCGTCCCACTAGGTGGCGCTCTAACCATTACTGACAAATGGCATAACAAACATTTCCCAGCTCGAGTCTCATCACGCCTGCGACCTTTGGGACATATTGGACATTGTGTTTTTGAGTGACAGCAGATTACTGCTTTTTGGCGAGTGATTGAAACTCCACGTGCCGCCATAACCACCCCGTTTCCCTGGACGTAAAAAGCTTCGCAATTTAACATCACAAAGGTCTTTAGATTCCACACAGTGGAGATTGGTTCAATATGATGAAATCCCTTGGAGGAGTTCGTCAAAGAACGGTGCCTGGAAAGAGGGGAAAATGTTGCCAAAATTACACATTAATTTTAAAATGGCTGACTTCCTGTTGGATTTGGGATATTGCACCAAGAGACTTTTTTGTACATCTTGATATCTCCTATAAGCTTACCAGGTTTCAGAATCATACATAGAACACAGAGCAGGGGCTGTGGTTTTGAAATTTTGTAGGGGGGCGCTGTGGAGCAATTTCGCGCTATTCAATGAAAATGATCACATAACAACAAAGCCTTATGCACATTGGAGGTGTGCGCCAAATTTCAAGACTTTTTAAACTTTCCAAGCCCCTTAAAAGCCACTTCATTTTTCATGGTGAACAGCGTTGCCACCAGGGTGCGCCGTTCAGTTTAAAGTCACAATTTTCGCACTGCAGCATCAAGAAGGACTGATGGTGATATTCATCGCTTTTGAGGTGGCCACAATGAACCTGTGAAAATCAGTACAACAAAGTGTAAGACATAACATTTCCTGTTGCCACTAGGTGGCGCTCTTCATATTCCTGACAATGGGCACATCAATCTGTTCAGGGTGGGTCTGACATCATGCCTGTAAAGTCTGGTACTGATCAGACTGGATTTCATTGAGTTATACTAATTTGTTTCTTCATGGCGTGACATCAAAGTTCGCCATGCCGCTGGGGTCACACCCTTTTGCGAAAAGTCACAGTTTTCACTGTAACCCAAGACCAACTCCTTAAGGCTTTCCTGGAGAAATTTGAGGCTGCAGATGTCACCCATCACAATACTGTACCCCAAAGTGTAAAACATGACATTTCCTGTTCCCACTAGGTGGCGCTGTCCCTGGTGTCAAATATGGCAGTTGAAATATGTTCAGGGGTGGAGCCTTATCATATGTGTTCACTTTGGTCAAGGTCAGAAAATGTATGACAAAATGAGAGGCAATAAGATTTTCATGGCGAGTCATCGAAATTCGCCGTGGCGCCACGGCCTCATGGTATTGTGAAAACTCAAAAGCTCCGCAATTTAACATGGCCCAGGTGTGTAGTTGACACTGACCAAAGATGAAGCTTATACGACCAAATCCCAAGGAGGAGTTCGAAAAAGTTCGAGGCATGGAAACAGGAAAATTAGAGCCAAAATGTCACCTTCTCTTCCAAATGGCGGACTTCCTGTTCGGTTTGCGTCAATGGGCCCACTGACTTTTTTGTTCGTCTTGGCATGATACACATGTGCGCCAAATTTCATACATGTAGCCCAAACGATGTGGTCGTAGGGCTGCATTTTACAAGGCATAGGTGGCGCTGTAGAGCCATTTCCCAGTGCTCATATGTAAAACCATTAAAATACAAAATTTTTCACCAGACCTGGCATGTGTGCAAAATTTCACGAGTTTTTGAGCATGTTTAGGCCCTCAAAAAGGCCCTTGTTTGGGGTGAATAATAATAATAATAATAATAATTAAAGCTGCAAGCAGCGTTATGAGGGCCCTCGCACCCCCGGCGTGTCGAGCCACGCCCAACACCTGAAACCAGCACGTCCGATCTGATGTCACATTGATGGAATTCATGCATTTAACCACCAGCTAACATTTCATCTCATTCAGTCATCATTATAGTCGTCCCACTAGGTGGCGCTCTAACCATTATAGACAAAGGGAATAACAAACATTTCCGAGCTCGAGTCTCATCACGCCTGCGACCTTTGGGAGAGATTGGACTTTGTGTCTTTGAGTGACAGCATATTACTGCTTTTTGGCGAGTGATTGAAACTCCACGTGCCGCCATGACCACCCCGTTTCCTTGAACGTAAAAAGCTTCGCAATTTAACATCACAAAGGTCTTTAGATTCCACACACTGGAGAATGGTTCAATATGATGAAATCCCTTGGAGGAGTTCGTCAAAGTATGAAGCCTGAAAAGAGGGGAAAATGTCGCCAAAATTACACATTAATTTTAAAATGGCTGACTTCCTGTTGGATTTGGGATATTGCTCCAAGAGACTTTTTTGTACATCTTGATATTTTCCATAAGCTTACCAGGTTTCAGACTCATAGATGAAACACAGAGCAGGGGCTGTTGTTTTGAAATTTTGTAGGGGGCGCTGTGGAGCAATTTCGAGCTATTCAATGAAAATGATCACATGACAACAAAGCCTACATCCATTTGGAGGTGTGTGCCAAATTTCAAGCCTCTATAAACTTTCCAAGCCCCTCAAAAGCCACTTCATCTTTCATGGTGAACCGCGTTGCCACCAGGGTGCGCCGTTCAGTTTAAAGTCACAATTTTTGCACTGAAGCATCACGAGGGACTGATGTTGATATTCACCGCTTTTGAGGTGGCCACGATGAACCTGTGAAAATCAGTACAACAAAATTAAAGCCATGACATTTCCTGTTGCCACTAGGTGGCGCTGTCCGTATTTCCGACAATGGACACATCAATCTGTTCAGGGTGGGTCTGACATCATGCCTGTAAAGTCTGGTACTGATCAGACTGGATTTCATTGAGTTATACTAATTTGTTTCTTCATGGCGTGACATCAAAGTTCGCCATGCTGCTGGGGTCACACCCTTTCGCGAAAACTCACAGTTTTCACTGTAACCCAAGACCAACTCCTTAAGGCTTTCCTGGAGAAATTTGAGGCTGCAGATGTCACCCATCACAATACTGTACCCCAAAGTGTAAAACATGACATTTCCTGTTCCCACTAGGTGGCGCTGTCCTTGATGTCAAATATGGCAGTTGAAATATGTTCAGGGGTGGAGCCTTATCATATGTGTGCTCTTTGGTCCAGATCGGAACATGTATGACAAAATGAGAGGCAATAAGATTTTCATGGCGAGTCATCGAAATTCGCCATGGCGCCACGGCCTCATAGTATTGTGAAAACTCAAAAGCTCCGCAATTTAACATGGCACAAGGGTGTAGTTGACACTGTCCAAATTTGAAGGTTATGAAATGAAACCCCAAGGAGGAGTTCGCAAAAGTTCGAGGCATGGAAATGGCAAAATTAGAGCCAAAATGTCACCTTCTCTTCCAAATGGCGGACTTCCTGTTGGGTTTGCGTCAATGGGCCCACAGACTTTTTTGTTCGTCTTGGCATGATACACATGTGTGCCAAATTTCATACATGTAGCTCAAACGATGTGGTCATAGGGCTGCATTTAACAAGGCATAGGTGGCGCTCTAGAGCCATTTCCCAGTGCTCATATGTAAAACCATTAAAATACAAAATTTTTCACCAAACCTGGCATGTGTGCAAAATTTCATGAGTTTTTGAGCATGTTTAGACCCTCAAAAAGGCCCTTGTTTGGGGTGAATAATAATAATAATAATAATAATAATTAAAGCTGCAAGCAGCGTTATGAGGGCCCTCGCACCCCCGGCGCGTCGAGCCACGCCCAACACCTAAAACCAGCACCTCCGATCTGATGTCACATTGATGGAATTCATGCATTTAACCACCAGCTAACAATTCATCTCATTCAATCATGATTATAGTTGTCCCACTAGGTGGAGCTCTAACCATTACTGACAAATGGCATAACAAACATTTCCTAGCTCGAGTCTCATCACACCTGAGACGTTTGGGAGAGATTGGACATTGTGTTTTTGAGTGACAGCAGATTACTGCTTTTTGGCGAGTGATTCAAACTCTAAGTGCCACCATAACCACCCCGTTTCACTGAACGTAAAAAGCTTCGCAATTTAACATCACAAAGGTCTTTAGATTCCACACACTGGAGATTGGTTCAATATGATGAAATCCCTTGGAGGAGTTCGTCAAAGAACGGTGCCTGGAAAGAGGGGAAAATGTTGCCAAAATTACACATTAATTTTAAAATGGCTGACTTCCTGTTGGATTTGGGATATTGCACCAAGAGACTTTTTTGTACATCTTGATATCTCCTATAAGCTTACCAGGTTTCAGAATCATACATAGAACACAGAGCAGGGGCTGTGGTTTTGAAATTTTGTAGGGGGCGCTGTGGAGCAATTTCGCGCTATTCAATGAAAATGATCACATGCCAACAAAGCCTTCATCCATTTGGAAGTGTGTGCCAAATTTCAAGCCTCTATAAACTTGCCAAGACCCTCAAAAGCCACTTCATCTTTCATGTTGAACAGCGTTGCCACCAGGGTGCGCCGTTCAGTTTAAACTCACAATTTTTGCACTGAAGCATCACGAGGGACTGATGGTGATATTCACCGCTTTTGAGGTGGCCAAGATGAACCTGTGAAAATCAGTACAACAAAATTAAAGCCATGACATTTCCTGTTGCCACTAGGTGGCGCTGTCCGTATTTCTGACAATGGGCACATCAATCTGTTCAGGGCGGGTCTGACATCATGCCTGTAAAGTCTGGTACTGATCAGACTGGATTTCATTGAGTTATACTAATTTGTTTCTTCATGGCGTGACATCAAAGTTCGCCATGCTGCTGGGGTCACACCCTTTCGCGAAAACTCACAGTTTTCACTGTAACCCAAGACCAACTCCTTAAGGCTTTCCTGGAGAAATTTGAGGCTGCAGATGTCACCCTTCACTATACTGTACCCCAAAGTGTAAAACATGACATTTCCTGTTCCCACTAGGTGGCGCTGTCCTTGAGGTCAAATATGGCAGTTGAAATATGTTCAGGGGTGGAGCCTTATCATATGTGTGCTCTTTGGTCCAGATTGGAACATGTATGACAGAATGAGAGGCAATAAGATTTTCATGGCGAGTCATTGAAATTCGCCATGGCGCCACGGCCTCATAGTATTGTGAAAACTCAAAAGCTCCGCAATTTAACATGGCACAAGGGTGTAGTTGACACTGTCCAAATTTGAAGCTTATACGACCAAATCCCAAGGAGGAGTTCGTTAAAGTACAAGGCATGGAAACGGTAAAATCAGAGCCAAAATGTCACCTTCAATCCAAAATGGCGGACTTCCTGTTGGGTTTGCGTCAATGGTCCCACAGACTTTTTTGTTCGTCTTGGCATGATACACATGTGTGCCAAATTTCATACATGTAGCTGAAACGATGTGGTCGTAGGGCTGCATTTAACAAGGCATAGGTGGCGCTCTAGAGCCATTTCCCAGTGCTCATATGTAAAACCATTAAAATACGTAAATTTTCACCAGACCTGACGCGTGCGCAAAATTTCCAGAGTTTTCGAGCATGTTTAGGCCCTCAAAAGGCCGATTCATTTGCCGGAATAATAATAATAATAATAATTAAAGCTGCAAGCAGCGTTATGAGGGCCCTCGCACCCCCGGCACGTCGAGCCACGCCCAACACCTAAAACCAGCACCTCCGATCTGATGTCACATTGATGGAATTCATGCATTTAACCACCAGCTAACATTTCAACTCATTCATTCATGATTAGTTAGTCGTTCCACTAGGTGGCACTCTAACCATCATGTACAAATGGCATAACAAACATTTCCGAGCTCGAGTCTCATCACGCCTATGAGCTTTGGGAGAGATTGGACATTGTGTCTTTGAGTGACAGCAGATTACTGCTTTTTGGCGAGTGATTGAAACTCTACGTGCCGCCATGACCACCCCGTTTCCCTGAATGTAAAAAGCTTCGCAATTTAACATCACAAAGGTCTTTAGATTCCACACACAGGAGATCGCATCAATCTGATGAAATCCCTTGCAGGAGTACGTCAAAGCACGGTGCCTGAAAAGAGGGGAAAATGTTGCCAAAATTGCACATTAATTTTAAAATGGCTGACTTCCTGTTGGATTTGGGATATTGCTCCAAGAGACTTTTTTGTACATCTTGATATCTCCTATAAGCTTACCAGGTTTCAGAATCATACATAAAACACAGAGCAGGGGCTGATATTTTGAAATATTGTAGGGGGCGCTGTGGAGCCATTTCGCGCTATTCAATGAAAATGATCACATAACAACAAAGCCTTCATCACATTGGAGGTGTGTGCCAAATTTCAAGCCTCTATAAACTTTCCAAGCCCCTCAAAAGCCATTTCATCTTTCATGGTGGACCGCGTTGCCACCAGGGTGCGCCGTTCAGTTTAAAGTCACAATTTTTGCACTGAAGCATCATGAGGGACTGATGGTGATATTCTCCGCTTTTGAGGTGGCCACGATGAACCTGTGAAAATCAGTACAACAAAATTAAAGCCATGACATTTCCTGTTGCCACTAGGTGGCGCTGTCCGTATTCCCGACAATGGGCACATCAATCTGTTCAGGGCGGGTCTGACATCATGCCTGTAAAGTCTGGTACTGATCAGACTGGATTTCATTGAGTTATACTAATTTGTTTCTTCATGGCGTGACATCAAAGTTCGCCATGCCGCTGGTGTCACACCCTTTTGCGAAAAGTCACAGTTTTCACTGTAACCCAAGACCAACTCCTTAAGGCTTTCCTGGAGAAATTTGAGGCTGCAGATGTCACCCATCACAATACTGTACCCCAAAGTGTAAAACATGACATTTCCTGTTCCCACTAGGTGGCGCTGTCCTTGATGTCAAATATGGCAGTTGAAATATGTTCAGGGGTGGAGCCTTATCATATGTGTGCTCTTTGGTCCAGATCAGAACATGTATGACAGAATGAGAGGCAATAAGATTTTCATGGCGATTCATCGAAATTCGCCATGGCGCCACGGCCTCATAGTATTGTGAAAACTCAAAAGCTCCGCAATTTAACATGGCACAAGGGTGTAGTTGACACTGTCCAAATTTGAAGCTTATAGGACCAAATCCCAAGGAGGAGTTCGTTAAAGTTCGAGGCATGGAAATGGCAAAATTAGAGCCAAAATGTCACATTCTCTTCCAAATGGCGGACTTCCTGTTGGGTTTGCGTCAATGGGCCCACAGACTTTTTTGTTCGTCTTGGCATGATACACATGTGTGCCAAATTTCATACATGTAGCTCAAACGATGTGGTCGTAGGGCTGCATTTAACAAGGCATAGGTGGCGCTGTAGAGCCATTTCCCAGTGCTCATATGTAAAACCATTAAAATACAAAATTTTTCACCAAACCTGGCAAGTGTGCAAAATTTCATGAGTTTTTGAGCATGTTTAGGCCCTCAAAAAGGCCCTTGTTTTGCCTGAATAATAATAATAATAATAATAATAATAAGAAACGGAGCAGATACAATAGGGCCTTCGCACTCTCGGTGCTCGGGCCCTAATAAACAGAGCAATTACAATAGGGCCTTCGCACTGTCAGTGCTCGGGCCCTAATAATAAATAATAATAATAATAATAATAATAATAATAATAATAATAATAAGAAACGGAGCAGATACAATAGGGCCTTCGCACTCTCAGTGCTCGGGCCCTAATTAAAGCTGCAAGCAGCGTTATGAGGGCCCTCGCACCCCCGGCGCGTCGAGCCACGCCCAACACCTAAAACCAGCACGTCCGATCGATGTGACATTGATGGAATTCATGCATTTAACCACCAGCTAACATTTCAACTCATTCATTCATGATTAGCTAGTCGTTCCACTAGGTGGCACTCTAACCATTATGTACAAATGGCATAACAAACATTTCCGAACTCGAGTCTCATTATGCCTGCGACCTTTGGGTGAGATTGGACATTGTGTTTTTGAGTAACAGCAGATTACTGCGTTTTGGCGAGTGAGTGAGAGTCTACGTGCCGCCATAACCACCCCGTTTCCCTGAACGTAAAAAGCTTCGCAATTTAACAACACAAAGGTCTTTGGATTCCACACACTGAAGAATAGTGCAATATGATGAAATCCCTTGGAGGAGTTCGTCAAAGAACGATGCCTGAAAAGAGGGGAAAATGTTGCCAAAATTGCACATTAATTTTAAAATGGCTGACTTCCTGTTGGATTTGGGATATTGCTCCAAGAGACTTTTTTGTACATCTTGATATCTCCTATAAGCTTACCAGGTTTCAGACTCATACATAAAACACAGAGCAGGGGCTGTGATTTTGAAATTTTGTAGGGGGCGCTGTGGAGCAATTTCGAGCTATTCAATGAAAATGATCACATGACAACAAAGCCTACATCCATTTGGAGGTGTGTGCCAAATTTCAAGCCTCTATAAACTTTCCAAGCCCCTCAAAAGCCACTTCATCTTTCATGGTGAACCGCGTTGCCACCAGGGTGCGCCGTTCAGTTTAAAGTCACAATTTTTGCACTGAAGCATCACAAGGGACTGATGGTGATATTCACCGCTTTTGAGGTGGCCACGATGAACCTGTGAAAATCAGTACAACAAAATTAAAGCCATGACATTTCCTGTTGCCACTAGGTGGCGCTGTCCGTATTTCCGACAATGGGCACATCAATCTGTTCAGGGCGGGTCTGACATCATGCCTGTAAAGTCTGGTACTGATCAGACTGGATTTCATTGAGTTATACTAATTTGTTTCTTCATGGCGTGACATCAAAGTTCGCCATGCTGCTGGGGTCACACCCTTTTGCAAAAAGTCACAGTTTTCACTGTAACCCAAGACCAAGGCTTTCCTGGAGAAATTTGAGGCTGCAGATGTCACCCATCACTATACTGTACCCCAAAGTGTAAAACATGACATTTCCTGTTCCCACTAGGTGGCGCTGGCCCTTATGTCAAATATGGCACTTGAAATATGTTCAGGGGTGGAGCCTTATCATATGTGTGCTCTTTGGTCAAGGTCAGAAAATGTATGACAAAATGAGAGGCAATAAGATTTTCTTGGCGAGTCATCGAAATTCGCCATGGCGCCACGGCCTCATGGTATTGTGAAAACTCAAAAGCTCCGCAATTTAACATGGCACAAGGGTGTAGTTGACACTGTCCAAATTTGAAGGTTATGAAATCAAACCCCAAGGAGGAGTTCGTTAAAGTTCGAGGCATGGAAATGGCAAAATTAGAGCCAAAATGTCACCTTCTCTTCCAAATGGCGGACTTCCTGTTGGGTTTGCGTCAATGGGCCCACAGACTTTTTTGTTCGTCTTGGAATGATACACATGTGTGCCAAATTTCATACATGTAGCTCAAACGATGTGGTCGTAGGGCTGCATTTAACAAGGCATAGGTGGCGCTCTAGAGCCATTTCCCAGTGCTCATAAGTAAAACCATTAAAATACAAAATTTTTCACCAGACCTGGCATGTGTGCAAAATTTCATGAGTTTTTGAGCATGTTTAGGCCCTCAAAAAGGCCCTTGTTTGGGGTGAATAATAATAATAATAATAATAATAATAAGAAACGGAGCAGATACAATAGGGCCTTCGCACTCTCGGTGCTCGGGCCCTAATTAAAGCTGCAAGCAGCGTTATGAGGGCCCTCGCACCCCCGGCGCGTCGAGCCACGCCCAACACCTAAAACCAGCACGTCCGATCTATGTCACATTGATGGAATTCATGCATTTAACCACCAGCTAACATTTCAACTCATTCATTCATGATTAGCTAGTCGTTCCACTAGGTGGCACTCTAACCATTATGTACAAATGGCATAACAAACATTTCCGAACTCGAGTCTCATTATGCCTGCGACCTTTGGGTGAGATTGGACATTGTGTTTTTGAGTAACAGCAGATTACTGCGTTTTGGCGAGTGATTGAGAGTCTACGTGCCGCCATAACCACCCCGTTTCCCTGAACGTAAAAACCTTCGCAATTTAACAACACAAAGGTCTTTGGATTCCACACACTGAAGAATAGTGCAATATGATGAAATCCCTTGGAGGAGTTCGTCAAAGAACGATGTCTGAAAAGAGGGGAAAATGTTGCCAAAATTGCACATTAATTTTAAAATGGCTGACTTCCTGTTGGATTTGGGATATTGCTCCAAGAGACTTTTTTGTACATCTTGATATCTCCTATAAGCTTACCAGGTTTCAGAATCATACATAGAACACAGAGCAGGGGCTGTGGTTTTGAAATTTTGTAGGGGGCGCTGTGGAGCAATTTTGCGCTATTCAATGAAAATGATCACATGCCAACAAAGCCTTCATCCATTTGGAGGTGTGTGCCAAATTTCAAGCCTCTATAAACTTGCCAAGACCCTCAAAAGCCACTTCATCTTTCATGGTGAACCGCGTTGCCACCAGGGTGCGCCGTTCAGTTTAAAGTCACAATTTTTGCACTGAAGCATCACAAGGGACTGATGGTGATATTCACCGCTTTTGAGGTGGCCACGATGAACCTGTGAAAATCAGTACAACAAAATTAAAGCCATGACATTTCCTGTTCCCACTAGGTGGCGCTGTCCGTATTTCCGACAATGGGCACATCAATCTGTTCAGGGCGGGTCTGACATCATGCCTGTAAAGTCTGGTACTGATCAGACTGGATTTCATTGAGTTATACTAATTTGTTTCTTCATGGCGTGACATCAAAGTTCGCCATGCCGCTGGGGTCACACCCTTTTGCGAAAAGTCACAGTTTTCACTGTAACCCAAGACCAACTCCTTAAGGCTTTCCTGGAGAAATTTGAGGCTGCAGATGTCACCCATCACAATACTGTACCCCAAAGTGTAAAACATGACATTTCCTGTTCCCACTAGGTGGCGCTGTCCCTGGTGTCAAATATGGCAGTTGAAATATGTTCAGGGGTGGAGCCTTATCATATGTGTTCACTTTGGTCAAGGTCAGAAAATGTATGACAAAATGAGAGGCAATAAGATTTTCATGGCGAGTCATCGAAATTCGCCGTGGCGCCACGGCCTCATGGTATTGTGAAAACTCAAAAGCTCCGCAATTTAACATGGCACAAGGGTGTAGTTGACACTGTCCAAATTTGAAGTTTATACAACCAAATCCCAAGGAGGAGTTCGCAAAAGTTCGAGGCATGGAAATGGCAAAATTAGAGCCAAAATGTCACCTTCACGTCCAAATGGCGGACTTCCTGTTGGGTTTGCGTCAATGGGCCCACTGACTTTTTTGTTCGTCTTGGCATGATACACATGTGTGCCAAATTTCATACATGTAGCCCAAACGATGTGGTCGTAGGGCTGCATTTAACAAGGCATAGGTGGCGCTCTAGAGCCATTTCCCAGTGCTCATATGTAAAACCATTAAAAAACAAAATTTTTCACCAGACCTGGCATGTGTGCAAAATTTCATGAGTTTTTGAGCATGTTTAGGCCCTCAAAAAGGCCCTTGTTTGGGGTGAATAATAATAATAAAAAGAAACGGAGCAGATACAATAGGGCCTTCGCACTCTCGGTGCTCGGGCCCTAATTAAAGCTGCAAGCAGCGTTATGAGGGCCCTCGCACCCCATCGCGTCGAGCCACGCCCAACACCTACAACCAGCACGTCCGATGTGATGTCACATTGATGGAATTCATGCATTTAACCACCAGCTAACATTTCATCTCATTCAATCATCATTATAGTCGTCCCACTAGGTGGCGCTCTAACCATTACTGACAAATGGCATAACAAACATTTCCAAGCTCGAGTCTCATCACGCCTGCGACCTTTGGGAGAATTTGGACATTTAGATTTTGAGTGACAGCAGATTACTGCTTTTTGGCGAGTGATTGAAACTCCACGTGCCACCATGACAACCCCGTTTCCCTGAACGTAAAAAGCTTCGCAATTTAACATCACAAAGGTCTTTAGATTCCACACACTGGAGATTGGTTCAATATGATGAAATCCCTTGGAGGAGTACGTCAAAGAACGGTGCCTGGAAAGAGGGGAAAATGTCACAAAAATTACACATTAATTTTAAAATGGCTGACTTCCTGTTGGATTTGGGATATTGCTCCAAGAGACTTTTTTGTACATCTTGATATCTCCTATAAGCTTACCAGGTTTAAGACTCATACATAAAACACAGAGCTGGGGCTGATGTTTTGAAATTTCGTAGGGGGCGCTGTGGAGCCATTTTGCGCTATTCAATGAAAATGATCACATAACAACAAAGCCTTAAGCACATTGGAGGTGTGCGCCAAATTTCAAGACTTTTTAAACTTTCCAAGCCCCTCAAAGGCCACTTCATTTTTCATGGTGAACAGCGTTGCCACCAGGGTGCGCCGTTCAGTATAAAGTCACAATATTCGCACTGCAGCATCATGAAGGACTGACGGTGATATTCACCGCTTTTGAGGTGTCCACAATGAACCTGTGAAAATCAGTACAACAAAGTGTAAGACATGACATTTCCTGTTCCCACTAGGTGGCGCTCTTCATATTCCTGACAATGGGCACATCAATCTGTTCAGGGCGGGTCTGACATCATGCCTGTAAAGTCTGGTACTGATCAGACTGGATTTCATTGAGTTATACTAATTTGTTTCTTCATGGCGTGACATCAAAGTTCGCCATGCTGCTGGGGTCACACCCTTTCGCGAAAACTCACAGTTTTCACTGTAACCCAAGACCAACTCCTTAAGGCTTTCCTGGAGAAATTTGAGGCTGCAGATGTCACCCATCACTATACTGTACCCCAAAGTGTAAAACATAACATTTCCTGTTCCCACTAGGTGGCGCTGTCCTTGATGTCAAATATGGCAGTTGAAATATGTTCAGGGGTGGAGCCTTATCATATGTGTTCACTTTGGTCAAGGTCAGAAAATGTATGACAAAATGAGAGGCAATAAGATTTTCATGGCGAGTCATCGAAATTCGCCATGGCGCCACGGCCTCATAGTATTGTGAAAACTCAAAAGCTCCGCAATTTAACATGGCACAAGGGTGTAGTTGACACTGACCAAATATGAAGGTTATGAAATCAAACCCCAAGGAGGAGTTCGTTAAAGTTCGAGGCATGGAAACGGTAAAATCAGAGCCAAAATGTCACCTTCTCTTCCAAATGGCGGACTTCCTGTTGGGTTTGCGTCAATGGGCCCACAGACTTTTTTGTTCGTCTTGGCATGATACACATGTGTGCCAAATGTCATACATGTAGCTCAAACGATGTGGTCGTAGGGCTGCATTTAACAAGGCATAGGTGGCGCTGTAGAGCCATTTCCCAGTGCTCATATGTAAAACCATTAAAATACAAAATTTTTCACCAGACCTGGCATGTGTGCAAAATTTCATGAGTTTTTGAGCATGTTTAGGCCCTCAAAAAGGCCCTTGTTTCGCCTGAATAATAATAATAATAATAATAATAATAATAATAATAAGAATAAGAAACGGAGCAGATACAATAGGGCCTTCGCACTCTCGGTGCTCGGGCCCTAATTAAAGCTGCAAGCAGCGTTATGAGGGCCCTCGCACCCCATCGCGTCGAGCTACGCCCAACACCTACAACCAGCACCTCCGATCTGATGTCACATTGATGAAATTCATGCATTCAACCACCAGCTAACATTTCATCTCATTCAATCATGATTATAGTCGTCCCACTAGGTGGCGCTCTAACCATTACTGACAAATGGCATAACAAACATTTCCGAGCTCGAGTCTCATCACGCCTGCGACCTTTGGGACATATTGGACATTGTGTTTTTGAGTGACAGCAGATTACTGCTTTTTGGAGAGTGATTCAAACTCCACGTGCCGCCATGACCACCCCGTTTCCCTGAACGTAAAAACCTTCGCAATTTAACATCACAAAGGTCTTTAGATTCCACACACTGGAGATTGGTTCAATTTGATGAAATCCCTTGGAGGAGTTCGTCAAAGAACAATGCCTGGAAAGAGGGGAAAATGTCGCCAAAATTACACATTAATTTTAAAATGGCTGACTTCCTGTTGGATTTGGGATATTGCTCCAAGAGACTTTTTTGTACATCTTGATATCTCCTATAAGCCTACCAGGTTTCAGACTCATACATAAAACACAGAGCTGGGGCTGTGGTTTTGAAATTTTGTAGGGGGCGCTGTGGAGCCATTTTGGGATATTCAATGAAAATGATCAGATGACAACAAAGCCTTCGTCACATTGGAGGTGTGTGCCAAATTTCAAGCCTCTATAAACTTGCCAAGACCCTCAAAAGCCACTTCATCTTTCATGGTGAACAGCGTTGCCACCAGGGTGCGCCGTTCAGTTTAAAGTCACAATTTTTGTACTAAAGCATCATCAAGGACTGATGGTGATATTCACCGCTTTTGAGGTGGCCACTATGAACCTGTGAAAATCAGTACAAGAAAGTGTAAGACATGACATTTCCTGTTCCCACTAGGTGGCGCTCTTCATATTCCTGACAATGGGCACATCAATCTGTTCAGGGCGGGTGTGACATCATGCCTGTAAAGTCTGGTACTAATCAGACTGGATTTCATGGAGTTATACTAATTTGTTTCTTCATGGCGAGATATCAAAGTTCGCCATGCTGCTGAGGTCACACCCTTTCGTGAAAAGCCACAGTTTTCACTGTACCCCAAGACCAACTCCTTACGCCTTTCCTGGAGAAATTTGAGGCTGCAGATGTCACCCATCACTATACTGTACCCCAAAGTGTAAAACATGACATTTCCTGTTCCCACTAGGTGGCGCTGTCCTTGATGTCAAATATGGCAGTTGAAATATGTTCAGGGGTGGAGCCTTATCATATGTGTTCACTTTGGTCAAGGTCAGAAAATGTATGACAAAATGAGAGGCAATAAGATTTTCATGGCGAGTCATCGAAATTCGCCATGGCGCCACGGCCTCATAGTATTGTGAAAACTCAAAAGCTCCGCAATTTAACATGGCACAAGGGTGTAGTTGGCACTGACCAAATATGAAGGTTATGAAATCAAACCCCAAGGAGGAGTTCGTTAAAGTTCGAGGCATGGAAATGGTAAAATCAGAGCCAAAATGTCACCTTCAATCCAAAATGGCGGACTTCCTGTTGGGTTTAGGACATTGCCATAATAGACTTTTTTGTTCGACTCTGAACGTTATATAGGTGTACCGACTTTCAAACATGTAGGTCATACCCATACCGGGGGCTCGCGTTTTTCATTTTTCTAGGTGGCGCTACTGAGCTAATTTTCCCTGGCCATGTCTGAGAACATTAAAATACGTAAATTTTCACCAGACCTGACGCGTGTGCAAAATTTCATGAGTTTTCGAGAATGTTTAGGCCCTCAAACGGCCAATTCATTTGCCGGAATAATAATAATAATAATAATAATAATAATAATAATTAAAGCTGCAAGCAGCGTTACGAGGGCCCTCGCACCCCCGGCACGTCGAGCCAAGCCCAACACCTAAAACCAGCACCTCCGATCTGATGTCACATTGATGGAATTCATGCATTTAACCACCAGCTAACATTTCAACTCATTCATTCATGATTAGTTAGTCGTTCCACTAGGTGGCGCTCTAACCATTATGTACAAATGGCATAACAAACATTTCCGAGCTCGAGTCTCATCACGCCTATGAGCTTTGGGAGAGATTGGACATTGTGTTTTTGAGTGACAGCAGATTACTGCTTTTTGGCGAGTGATTCAAACTCTAAGTGCCACCATAACCACCCCGTTTCACTGAACGTAAAAAGCTTCGCAATTTAACATCACAAAGGTCTTTAGATTCCACACACTGGAGATTGGTTCAATATGATGAAATCCCTTGGAGGAGTTCGTCAAAGAACGGTGCCTGGAAAGAGGGGAAAATGTTGCCAAAATTACACATTAATTTTAAAATGGCTGACTTCCTGTTGGATTTGGGATATTGCACCAAGAGACTTTTTTGTACATCTTGATATCTCCTATAAGCTTACCAGGTTTCAGAATCATACATAGAACACAGAGCAGGGGCTGTGGTTTTGAAATTTTGTAGGGGGCGCTGTGGAGCAATTTCGCGCTATTCAATGAAAATGATCACATGCCAACAAAGCCTTCATCCATTTGGAGGTGTGTGCCAAATTTCAAGCCTCTATAAACTTGCCAAGACCCTCAAAAGCCACTTCATCTTTCATGTTGAACAGCGTTGCCACCAGGGTGCGCCGTTCAGTTTAAACTCACAATTTTTGCACTGAAGCATCACGAGGGACTGATGGTGATATTCACCGCTTTTGAGGTGGCCACGATGAACCTGTGAAAATCAGTACAACAAAATTAAAGCCATGACATTTCCTGTTGCCACTAGGTGGCGCTGTCCGTATTTCCGACAATGGGCACATCAATCTGTTCAGGGCGGGTCTGACATCATGCCTGTAAAGTCTGGTACTGATCAGACTGGATTTCATTGAGTTATACTAATTTGTTTCTTCATGGCGTGACATCAAAGTTCGCCACGCCGCTGGGGTCACACCCTTTCGCGAAAAGTCACAGTTTTCACTGTAACCCAAGACCAACTCCTTAAGGCTTTCCTGGAGAAATTTGAGGCTGCAGATGTCACCCATCACTATACTGTACCCCAAAGTGTAAAACATGACATTTCCTGTTCCCACTAGGTGGCGCTGTCCTTGATGTCAAATATGGCAGTTGAAATATGTTCAGGGGTGGAGCCTTATCATATGTGTGCTCTTTGGTCCAGATCAGAACATGTATGACAGAATGAGAGGCAATAAGATTTTCATGGCGAGTCATCAAAATTCGCCATGGCGCCACGGCCTCATACTATTGTGAAAACTCAAAAGCTCCGCAATTTAACATGGCACAAGGGTGTAGTTGACACTGTCCAAATTTGAAGTTTATAGGACCAAATCCCAAGGAGGAGTTCGTTAAAGTACAAGGCATGGAAACGGTAAAATCAGAGCCAAAATGTCACCTTCAATCCAAAATGGCGGACTTCCTGTTGGGTTTAGGACATTGCCATAATAGACTTTTTTGTTCGACTCTGAACGTTATATAGGTGTACCGACTTTCAAACATGTAGGTCATACCCATACCGGGGGCTCGCGTTTTTCATTTTTCTAGGTGGCGCTACTGAGCTAATTTTCCCTGGCCATGTCTGAGAACATTAAAATACGTAAATTTTCACCAGACCTGACGCGTGTGCAAAATTTCATGAGTTTTCGAGCATGTTTAGGCCCTCAAACGGCCAATTCATTTGCCGAAATAATAATAATAATAATAATAATAATAATAATAATAAACAGAGCAATTACAATAGGGCCTTCGCACTGTCAGTGCTCGGGCCCTAATAAACAGAGCAATTACAATAGGGCCTTCGCACTGTCAGTGCTCGGGCCCTAATAATAATAAACAGAGCAATTACAATAGGGCCTTCGCACTGTCAGTGCTCGGGCCCTAATTAAAGCTGCAAGCAGCGTTATGAGGGCCCTCGCACCCCGGCATGTCGAGCCACACCCAACACCTAAAACCAGCACGTCCGATCTGATGTCACATTGATGGAATTCATGCATTTAACCAACAGCTAACCTTTCATCTCATTCAATCATGATTATAGTCGTCCCACTAGGTGGCGCTCTAACCATTAATGACAAATGGCATAACAAACATTTCCGAGCTTGAGTCTCATCATGCCTGCGACCTTTGGGAGAGATTGGATATTGTGTTTTTGAGTGACAGCAGATTACTGCGTTTTGGCGAGTGATTCAAACTCCACGTGGCGCCATGACCATCCCGTTTCCCTGAACGTAAAAAGCTTCGCAATTTAACATCACAAAGGTCTTTAGATTCCACACACTGGACAATGGTTCAATATAATGAAATCCCTTGGAGGAGTTCGTCAAAGTATGAAGCCTGAAAAGAGGGGAAAATGTCGGCAAAATTGCACATTAATTTTAAAATGGCTGACTTCCTGTTGGATTTGGGATATTGCTCCAAGAGACTTTTTTGTACATCTTGATATCTCCTATAAGCCTACCAGGTTTCAGATTCATACATAAAACACAGAGCAGGGGCTGTTGTTTTGAAATTTTGTAGGGGGCGCTGTGGAGCAATTTCGCGCTATTCAATGAAAATGATCACATGACAACAAAGCCTACATCCATTTGGAGGTGTGTGCCAAATTTCAAGCCTCTATAAACTTGCCAAGACCCTCAAAAGCCACTTCATCTTTCATGGTGAACAGCGTTGCCACCAGGGTGCGCCGTTCAGTTTAAAGTCACAATTTTTGCACTGAAGCATCACGAGGGACTGATGGTGATATTCACCGCTTTTGAGGTGGCCACGATGAACCTGTGAAAATCAGTACAACAAAATTAAAGCCATGACATTTCCTGTTGCCACTAGGTGGCGCTGTCCGTATTTCCAACAATGGGCACATCAATCTGTTCAGGGCGCGTCTGACATCATGCCTGTAAAGTCTGGTACTGATCAGACTGGATTTCATTGAGTTATACTAATTTGTTTCTTCATGGCGTGACATCAAAGTTCGCCATGCTGCTGGGGTCACACCCTTTGGCGAAAAGTCACAGTTTTCACTGTAACCCAAGACCAACTCCTTAAGGCTTTCCTGGAGAAATTTGAGGCTGCAGATGTCACCCATCACAATACTGTACCCCAAAGTGTAAAACATGACATTTCCTGTTCCCACTAGGTGGCGCTGTCCTTGATGTCAAATATGGCAGTTGAAATATGTTCAGGGGTGGAGCCTTATCATATGTGTTCACTTTGGTCAAGGTCAGAAAATGTATGACAAAATGAGAGGCAATAAGATTTTCATGGCGAGTCATCGAAATTCGCCATGGCGCCACGGCCTCATAGTATTGTGAAAACTCAAAAGCTCCGCAATTTAACATGGCACAAGGGTGTAGTTGACACTGTCCAAATTTGAAGGTTATGAAATGAAACCCCAAGGAGGAGTTCGCAAAAGTTCGAGGCATGGAAATGGCAAAATTAGAGCCAAAATGTCACCTTCTCTTCCAAATGGCGGACTTCCTGTTGGGTTTGCGTCAATGGGCCCACAGACTTTTTTGTTCGTCTTGGCATGATACACATGTGTGCCAAATTTCATACATGTAGCTCAAACGATGTGGTCGTAGGGCTGCATTTAACAAGGCATAGGTGGCGCTGTAGAGCCATTTCCCAGTGCTCATATGTAAAACCATTAAAATACAAAATTTTTCACCAGACCTGGCATGTGTGCAAAATTTCATGAGTTTTTGAGCATGTTTAGGCCCTCAAAAAGGCCCTTGTTTGGGGTGAATAATAATAATAATAAGAAACGGAGCAGATACAATAGGGCCTTCGCACTCTCGGTGCTCGGGCCCTAATAATAATAATAATAATAATAATAATAATAAACAGAGCAATTACAATAGGGCCTTCGCACTGTCAGTGCTCGGGCCCTAATTAAAGCTGCAAGCAGCGTTATGAGGGCCCTCGCACCCCCGGCGTGTCGAGCCACGCCCAACACCTGAAACCAGCACGTCCGATCTGATGTCACATTGATGGAATTCATGCATTTAACCACCAGCTAACATTTCATCTCATTCAGTCATCATTATAGTCGTCCCACTAGGTGGCGCTCTAACCATTATAGACAAAGGGAATAACAAACATTTCCGAGCTCGAGTCTCATCACGCCTGCGACCTTTGGGAGAGATTGGACTTTGTGTCTTTGAGTGACAGCATATTACTGCTTTTTGGCCAGTGATTGAAACTCCACGTGCCGCCATGACCACCCCGTTTCCTTGAACGTAAAAAGCTTCGCAATTTAACATCACAAAGGTCTTTAGATTCCACACACTGGAGAATGGTTCAATATGATGAAATCCCTTGGAGGAGTTCGTCAAAGTATGAAGCCTGAAAAGAGGGGAAAATGTCGCCAAAATTACACATTAATTTTAAAATGGCTGACTTCCTGTTGGATTTGGGATATTGCTCCAAGAGACTTTTTTGTACATCTTGATATTTTCCATAAGCTTACCAGGTTTCAGACTCATAGATGAAACACAGAGCAGGGGCTGTTGTTTTGAAATTTTGTAGGGGGCGCTGTGGAGCAATTTCGAGCTATTCAATGAAAATGATCACATGACAACAAAGCCTACATCCATTTGGAGGTGTGTGCCAAATTTCAAGCCTCTATAAACTTTCCAAGCCCCTCAAAAGCCACTTCATCTTTCATGGTGAACCGCGTTGCCACCAGGGTGCGCCGTTCAGTTTAAAGTCACAATTTTTGCACTGAAGCATCACGAGGGACTGATGTTGATATTCACCGCTTTTGAGGTGGCCACGATGAACCTGTGAAAATCAGTACAACAAAATTAAAGCCATGACATTTCCTGTTGCCACTAGGTGGCGCTGTCCGTATTTCCGACAATGGAGACATCAATCTGTTCAGGGTGGGTCTGACATCATGCCTGTAAAGTCTGGTACTGATCAGACTGGATTTCATTGAGTTATACTAATTTGTTTCTTCATGGCGTGACATCAAAGTTCGCCATGCTGCTGGGGTCACACCCTTTCGCGAAAACTCACAGTTTTCACTGTAACCCAAGACCAACTCCTTAAGGCTTTCCTGGAGAAATTTGAGGCTGCAGATGTCACCCATCACTATACTGTACCCCAAAGTGTAAAACATGACATTTCCTGTTCCCACTAGGTGGCGCTGTCCTTGATGTCAAATATGGCAGTTGAAATATGTTCAGGGGTGGAGCCTTATCATATGTGTGCTCTTTGGTCCAGATCGGAACATGTATGACAAAATGAGAGGCAATAAGATTTTCATGGCGAGTCATCGAAATTCGCCATGGCGCCACGGCCTCATAGTATTGTGAAAACTCAAAAGCTCCGCAATTTAACATGGCACAAGGGTGTAGTTGACACTGTCCAAATTTGAAGGTTATGAAATGAAACCCCAAGGAGGAGTTCGCAAAAGTTCGAGGCATGGAAATGGCAAAATTAGAGCCAAAATGTCACCTTCTCTTCCAAATGGCGGACTTCCTGTTGGGTTTGCGTCAATGGGCCCACAGACTTTTTTGTTCGTCTTGGCATGATACACATGTGTGCCAAATTTCATACATGTAGCTCAAACGATGTGGTCATAGGGCTGCATTTAACAAGGCATAGGTGGCGCTCTAGAGCCATTTCCCAGTGCTCATATGTAAAACCATTAAAATACAAAATTTTTCACCAAACCTGGCATGTGTGCAAAATTTCATGAGTTTTTGAGCATGTTTAGACCCTCAAAAAGGCCCTTGTTTGGGGTGAATAATAATAATAATAATAATAATAATAATAAGAAACGGAGCAGATACAATAGGGCCTTCGCACTCTCAGTGCTCGGGCCCTAATAAGAAACGGAGCAGATACAATAGGGCCTTCGCACTCTCAGTGCTCGGGCCCTAATTAAAGCTGCAAGCAGCGTTATGAGGGCCCTCGCACCCCCGGCGCGTCGAGCCACGCCCAACACCTAAAACCAGCACCTCCGATCTGATGTCACATTGATGGAATTCATGCATTTAACCACCAGCTAACATTTCAACTCATTCATTCATGATTAGTTAGTCGTTCCACTAGGTGGCGCTCTAACCATTATGTACAAATGCCATAACAAACATTTCCGAGCTCGAGTCTCATCACGCCTGCGACCTTTGGGAGAGATTGGATATTGTGTTTTTGAGTGACAGCAGATTACTGCTTTTTGGCGAGTGATTCAAACTCTAAGTGCCGCCATAACCACCCCTTTTCCCTGAACGTAAAAAGCTTCGCAATTTAACATCACAAAGGTCTTTAGATTCCACAAACTTCAGATCGGTCCAATCTGATGAAATCCCTTGGAGGAGTTCGTCAAAGTACGGTGCCTGAAAAGAGGGGAAAATGTCGCCAAAATTACACATTAATTTTAAAATGGCTGACTTCCTGTTGGATTTGGGATATTGCTCCAAGAGACTTTTTTGTACATCTTAATATCTTCCATAAGCTTACCAGGTTTCAGACTCATAGATAAAACACAGAGCAAGGGCTGATGTTTTGAAATATTGTAGGGGGCGCTGTGGAGCCATTTCGCGCTATTCAATGAAAATGATCACATGACAACAAAGCCTTCATCACATTGGAGGTGTGTGCCAAATTTCAAGCCTCTATAGACTTTCCAAGCCCCTCAAAAGCCACTTCATCTTTCATGGTGGACCGCGTTGCCACCAGGGTGCGCCGTTCAGTTTAAAGTCACAATTTTTGCACTGAAGCATCACGAGGGACTGATGGTGATATTCACCGCTTTTGAGGTGGCCACGATCAACCTGTGAAAATCAGTACAACAAAGTGTAAGACATGACATGTCCTGTTGCCACTAGGTGGCGCTGTCCGTATTCCCGACAATGGGCACATCAATCTGTTCAGGGCGGGTCTGACATCATGCCTGTAAAGTCTGGTACTGATCAGACTGGATTTCATTGAGTTATACTAATTTGTTTCTTCATGGCGTGACATCAAAGTTCGCCACGCCGCTGGGGTCACACCCTTTTGCGAAAAGTCACAGTTTTCACTGTAACCCAAGACCAACTCCTTAAGGCTTTCCTGGAGAAATTTGAGGCTGCAGATGTCACCCATCACTATACTGTACCCCAAAGTGTAAAACATGACATTTCCTGTTCCCACTAGGTGGCGCTGTCCTTGATGTCAAATATGGCAGTTGAAATATGTTCAGGGGTGGAGCCTTATCATATGTGTGCTCTTTGGTCCAGATCGGAACATATATGACAGAATGAGAGGCAATAAGATTTTCATGGCGAGTCATCAAAATTCGCCATGGCGCCACGGCCTCATACTATTGTGAAAACTCAAAAGCTCCGCAATTTAACATGGCACAAGGGTGTAGTTGACACTGTCCAAATTTAAAGTTTATAGGACCAAATCCCAAGGAGGAGTTCGTTAAAGTACAAGGCATGGAAACGGTAAAATCAGACCCAAAATGTCACCTTCAATCCAAAATGGCGGACTTCCTGTTGGGTTTAGGACATTGCCATAATAGACTTTTTTGTTCGACTCTGAACGTTATATAGGTGTACCGACTTTCAAACATGTAGGTCATACCCATACCGGGGGCTCGCGTTTTTCATTTTTCTAGGTGGCGCTACTGAGCTAATTTTCCCTGGCCATGTCTGAGAACATTAAAATACGTAAATTTTCACCAGACCTGACGCGTGTGCAAAATTTCATGAGTTTTCGAGCATGTTTAGGCCCTCAAACGGCCAATTCATTTGCCGGAATAATAATAATAATAATAATAATTAAAGCTGCAAGCAGCGTTATGAGGGCCCTCGCACCCCCGGCGTGTCGAGCCATGCCCAACATCTGAAACCAGCACGTCCGATCTGATGTCACATTGATGGAATTCATGCATTTAACCACCAGCTAACATTTCATTTGGTTCAACCATGAGTATAGTTGTCCCACTAGGTGGCGCTCTAACCATTATAGACAAAGGGCATAACAAACATTTCCGAGCTCGAGTCTCATCACGCCTGCGACCTTTGGGAGAGATTGGACTTTGTGTCTTTGAGTGACAGCATATTACTGCTTTTTGGCGAGTGATTGAAACTCCACGTGCCGCCATGACCACCCCGTTTCCTTGAACGTAAAAAGCTTCGCAATTTAACATCACAAAGGTCTTTAGATTCCACACACTGGAGAATGGTTCAATATGATGAAATCCCTTGGAGGAGTTCGTCAAAGAATGAAGCCTGAAAAGAGGGGAAAATGTTGCCAAAATTACACATTAATTTTAAAATGGCTGACTTCCTGTTGGATTTGGGATATTGCTCCAAGAGACTTTTTTGTACATCTTGATATCTCCTATAAGCCTACCAGGTTTCAGACTCATACATAAAACACAGAGCTGGGGCTGTGGTTTTGAAATTTTGTAGGGGGCGCTGTGGAGCCATTTTGGGATATTCAATGAAAATGATCAGATGACAACAAAGCCTTCGTCACATTGGAGGTGTGTGCCAAATTTCAAGCCTCTATAAACTTGCCAAGACCCTCAAAAGCCACTTCATCTTTCATGGTGAACAGCGTTGCCACCAGGGTGCGCCGTTCAGTTTAAAGTCACAATTTTTGCACTAAAGCATCATCAAGGACTGATGGTGATATTCACCGCTTTTGAGGTGGCCACTATGAACCTGTGAAAATCAGTACAAGAAAGTGTAAGACATGACATTTCCTGTTCCCACTAGGTGGCGCTCTTCATATTCCTGACAATGGGCACATCAATCTGTTCAGGGCGGGTGTGACATCATGCCTGTAAAGTCTGGTACTAATCAGACTGGATTTCATGGAGTTATACTAATTTGTTTCTTCATGGCGAGATATCAAAGTTCGCCATGCTGCTGAGGTCACACCCTTTCGTGAAAAGCCACAGTTTTCACTGTACCCCAAGACCAACTCCTTACGCCTTTCCTGGAGAAATTTGAGGCTGCAGATGTCACCCATCACTATACTGTACCCCAAAGTGTAAAACATGACATTTCCTGTTCCCACTAGGTGGCGCTGTCCTTGATGTCAAATATGGCAGTTGAAATATGTTCAGGGGTGGAGCCTTATCATATGTGTTCACTTTGGTCAAGGTCAGAAAATGTATGACAAAATGAGAGGCAATAAGATTTTCATGGCGAGTCATCGAAATTCGCCATGGCGCCACGGCCTCATAGTATTGTGAAAACTCAAAAGCTCCGCAATTTAACATGGCACAAGGGTGTAGTTGGCACTGACCAAATATGAAGGTTATGAAATCAAACCCCAAGGAGGAGTTCGTTAAAGTTCGAGGCATGGAAATGGTAAAATCAGAGCCAAAATGTCACCTTCAATCCAAAATGGCGGACTTCCTGTTGGGTTTAGGACATTGCCATAATAGACTTTTTTGTTCGACTCGCAACGTTATATAGGTGTACCGACTTTCAAACATGTAGGTCATACCCATACCGGGGGCTCGCGTTTTTCATTTTTCTAGGTGGCGCTACTGAGCTAATTTTCCCTGGCCATGTCTGAGAACATTAAAATACGTAAATTTTCACCAGACCTGACGCGTGTGCAAAATTTCATGAGTTTTCGAGAATGTTTAGGCCCTCAAACGGCCAATTCATTTGCCGAAATAATAATAATAATAATAATTAAAGCTGCAAGCAGCGTTATGAGGGCCCTCGCACCCCCGGCGCGTCGAGCCACGCCCAACACCTAAAACCAGCACCTCCAATCTGATGTCACATTGATGGAATTCATGCATTTAACCAACCAGCTAACATTTCAACTCATTCATTCATGATTAGTTAGTCGTTCCACTAGGCGGCGCTCTAACCATTATGTACAAATGGCATAACAAACATTTCCGAGCTCGAGTCTTATCACGCCTATGAGCTTTGGGAGAGATTGGACATTGTGTCTTTGAGTGACAGCAGATTACTGCTTTTTGGCGAGTGATTAAAACTCTACGTGCCGCCATGACCACCCCGTTTCCCTGAATGTAAAAAGCTTCGCAATTTAACATCACAAAGGTCTTTAGATTCCACACACTGAAGAATAGTTCAATCTGATGAAATCCCTTGGAGGAGTTCGTCAAAGTACGGTGCCTGAAAAGATGAGAAAATGTCGCCAAAATTACAGATTAATTTTAAAATGGCTGACTTCCTGTTGCATTTGCGATATTGCTCCAAGAGACTTTTTTGTACATCTTGATATCTCCTATAAGCCTACCAGGTTTCAGATTCATACATAAAACACAGAGCTGGGGCTGTGGTTTTGAAATTTTGTAGGGGGCGCTGTGGAGCCATTTTGGGATATTCAATGAAAATGATCACATGACAACAAAGCCTTCATCACCTTGGAGGTGTGTGCCAAATTTCAAGCCTCTATAAACTTGCCAAGACCCTCAAAAGCCACTTCATCTTTCATGGTGAACAGCGTTGCCACCAGGGTGCGCCGTTCAGTTTAAAGTCACAATTTTTGCACTGAAACATCACGAGGGACTGATGTTGATATTCACCGCTTTTGAGGTGGCCACGATGAACCTGTGAAAATCAGTACAACAAAGTGTAAGACATGACATTTCCTGTTCCCACTAGGTGGCGCTCTTCATATTCCTGACAATGGGCACATCAATCTGTTCAGGGCGGGTCTGACATCACGCCTGTAAAGTCTGGTACTGATCAGACTGGATTTCATTGAGTTATACTAATTTGTTTCTTCATGGCGAGACATCAAAGTTCGCCATGCTGCTGGGGTCACACCCTTTCGCGAAAACTCACAGTTTTCACTGTACCCCAAGACCAACTCCTTAAGGCTTTCCTGGAGAAATATGAGGCTGCAGATGTCACCCATCACAATACTGTACCCCAAAGTGTAAAACATGACATTTCCTGTTCCCACTAGGTGGCGCTGGCCCTTATGTCAAATATGGCACTTGAAATATGTTCAGGGGTGGAGCCTTATCATATGTGTGCTCTTTGGTCAAGGTCAGAAAATGTATGACAAAATGAGAGGCAATAAGATTTTCTTGGCGAGTCATCGAAATTCGCCATGGCGCCACGGCCTCATGGTATTGTGAAAACTCAAAAGCTCCGCAATTTAACATGGCACAAGGGTGTAGTTGACTATGTCCAAATTTGAAGTTTATAGGACCAAATCCCAAGGAGGAGTTCATTAAAGTTCGAGGCATGGAAATGGCAAAATTAGAGCCAAAATGTCACCTTCTCTTCCAAATGGCGGACTTCCTGTTGGGTTTGCGTCAATGGGCCCACAGACTTTTTTGTTCGTCTTGGAATGATACACATGTGTGCCAAATTTCATACATGTAGCTCAAACCATGTGGTCGTAGGGCTGCATTTAACAAGGCATAGGTGGCGCTCTAGAGCCATTTCCCAGTGCTCATAAGTAAAACCATTAAAATACAAAATTTTTCACCAGACCTGGCATGTGTGCAAAATTTCATGAGTTTTTGAGCATGTTTAGGCCCTCAAAAAGGCCCTTGTTTTGCCTGAATAATAATAATAATAATAATAATAATAATTAAAGCTGCAAGCAGCGTTATGAGGGCCCTCGCACCCCCGGCACGTCGAGCCACGCCCAACACCTAAAACCAGCACCTCCGATCTGATGTCACATTGATGGAATTCATGCATTTAACCACCAGCTAACATTTCAACTCATTCATTCATGATTAGTTAGTCGTTCCACTAGGTGGCGCTCTAACCATTATGTACAAATGGCATAACAAACATTTCCGAGCTCGAGTCTCATCACGCCTGCGACCTTTGGGAGAGATTGGATATTGTGTTTTTGAGTGACAGCAGATTACTGCTTTTTGGCGAGTGATTCAAACTCTAAGTGCCGCCATAACCACCCCTTTTCCCTGAACGTAAAAAGCTTCGCAATTTAACATCACAAAGGTCTTTAGATTCCACAAACTTCAGATCGGTCCAATCTGATGAAATCCCTTGGAGGAGTTCGTCAAAGTACGGTGCCTGAAAAGAGGGGAAAATGTCGCCAAAATTACACATTAATTTTAAAATGGCTGACTTCCTGTTGGATTTGGGATATTGCTCCAAGAGACTTTTTTGTACATCTTAATATCTTCCATAAGCTTACCAGGTTTCAGACTCATAGATAAAACACAGAGCAAGGGCTGATGTTTTGAAATATTGTAGGGGGCGCTGTGGAGCCATTTCGCGCTATTCAATGAAAATGATCACATGACAACAAAGCCTTCATCACATTGGAGGTGTGTGCCAAATTTCAAGCCTCTATAGACTTTCCAAGCCCCTCAAAAGCCACTTCATCTTTCATGGTGAACCGCGTTGCCACCAGGGTGCGCCGTTCAGTTTAAAGTCACAATTTTTGCACTGAAGCATCACTAGGGACTGATGGTGATATTCACCGCTTTTGAGGTGGCCACGATGAACCTGTGAAAATCAGTACAACAAAATTAAAGCCATGACATTTCCTGTTCCAACTAGGTGGCGCTGTCCGTATTCCCGACAATGGGCACATCAATCTGTTCAGGGCGGGTCTGACATCATGCCTGTAAAGTCTGGTACTGATCAGACTGGATTTCATTGAGTTATACTAATTTGTTTCTTCATGGCGAGACATCAAAGTTCGCCATGCTGCTGGGGTCACACCCTTTCGCGAAAAGTCACAGTTTTCACTGTAACCCAAGACCAACTCCTTAAGGCTTTCCTGGAGAAATATGAGGCTGCAGATGTCACCCATAACAATACTGTACCCCAAAGTGTAAAACATGACATTTCCTGTTCCCACTAGGTGGCGCTGTCCTTGATGTCAAATATGGCAGTTGAAATAGGTTCAGGGGTGGAGCCTTATCATATGTGTGCTCTTTGGTCCAGATCGGAACATGTATGACAGAATGAGAGGCAATAAGATTTTCATGGCGAGTCATCGAAATTCGCCATGGCGCCACGGCCTCATAGTATTGTGAAAACTCAAAAGCTCCGCAATTTAACATGGCACAAGGGTGTAGTTGACACTGTCCAAATTTGAAGCTTATACGCCGAAATCCCAAGGAGGAGTTCGTTAAAGTACAAGGCATGGAAACGGTAAAATCAGACCCAAAATGTCACCTTCAATCCAAAATGGCGGACTTCCTGTTGGGTTTAGGACATTGCCATAATAGACTTTTTTGTTCGACTCTGAACGTTATATAGGTGTACCGACTTTCAAACTTGTAGGCAATACCCATACCGGGGGCTCGCGTTTTTCATTTTTCTAGGTGGCGCTACTGAGCTAATTTTCCCTGGCCATGTCTGAGAACATTAAAATACGTAAATTTTCACCAGACCTGACGCGTGTGCAAAATTTCATGAGTTTTCGAGCATGTTTAGGCCCTCAAACGGCCAATTCATTTGCCGAAATAATAATAATAATAATAATAATAATAAACAGAGCAATTACAATAGGGCCTTCGCACTCTCAGTGCTCGGGCCCTAATAATAATAATAATAATAAACAGAGCAATTACAATAGGGCCTTCGCACTGTCAGTGCTCGGGCCCTAATAATAATAATAATAATAAACAGAGCAATTACAATAGGGCCTTCGCACTATCAGTGCTCGGGCCCTAATAATAATAATAATAATAATAATAATAATAATAATAAACAGAGCAATTACAATAGGGCCTTCGCACTGTCAGTGCTCGGGCCCTAATAAACAGAGCAATTACAATAGGGCCTTCGCACTATCAGTGCTCGGGCCCTAATAATAATAATAATAATAATAATAATAATAATAATAATAATAAACAGAGCAATTACAATAGGGCCTTCGCACTGTCAGTGCTCGGGCCCTAATAATAATAAGAAACGGAGCAGATACAATAGGGCCTTCGCACTCTCGGTGCTCGGGCCCTAATAATAATAATAATAAACAGAGCAATTACAATAGGGCCTTCGCACTGTCAGTGCTCGGGCCCTAATAATAATAAACAGAGCAATTACAATAGGGCCTTCGCACTGTCAGTGCTCGGGCCCTAATAATAATAATAATAATAAGAAACGGAGCAGATACAATAGGGCCTTCGCACTCTCAGTGCTCGGGCCCTAATAATAATAATAAGAAACGGAGCAGATACAATAGGGCCTTCGCACTCTCGGTGCTCGGGCCCTAAAAATATTAATTTCACAGTACTCGATACAGTTATAGATCCAGAGGGCAGATGCTTAATCATTAAACTATCTATACTTGATAAAAAGCTATGTATTGTAAGTGTATATGGTCCAACTGTTGATGATCCCTCATTCTTTCCCGTTTTTTTCAGTGCACTCTCTGAACACTTACAGTGGGGCAAAAAAGTATTTAGTCAGCCACCGATTGTGCAAGTTCCCCCACCTAAAATGATGACAGAGGTCAGTAATTTGCACCAGAGGTACACTTCAACTGTGAGAGACAGAATGTGAAAAAAAAAAATCCATGAATTCACATGGTAGGATTTGTAAAGAATTTATTCGTAAATTAGGGTGTAAAATAAGTATTTGGTCACCTCAAACAAGGAAAATCTCTGGCTCTCACAGACCTGTAACGTCTTCTGTAAGAAGCTTTTCTGTCCCCCACTCGTTACCTGTATGAATGGCACCTGTTTGAACTCATCATCTGTATAAAAGACACCTGTCCACATCCTCAAACAGTCAGACTCCAAACTCTGCCATGACCAAGACCAAAGAGCTTTCGAAGGACACCAGGAAAAGTATTGTAGACCTGCACCAGACTGGGAAGAGTGAATCTACAATAGGCAAGCAGCTTGGTGTGAAAAAATCAACTGTGGGAGCAATCATCAGAAAATGGAAGACATACAAGACCACTGATAATCTCCCTCGATCTGGGGCTCCACGCAAGATCTCATCCCGTGGGGTCAAAATGATCATGAGAACGGTGAGCAAAGATCCCAGAACCACACGGGGGGACCTGGTGAATGACCTGCAGAGAGCTGGGACCAAAGTAACAAAGGTCACCATCAGTAACACACTACAACGGCAGGGAATCAAATCCCGCAGTGCCAGACGTGTTCTGCTGCTGAAGCCAGTGCATGTCCAGGCCCGTCTGAAGTTTGCCAGAGAGCACATGGATGATACAGCAGAGGATTGGGAGAATGTCATGTGGTCAGATGAAACCAAAGTAGAACTTTTTGGTATAAACTCAACTCGTCGTGTTTGGAGGAAGAAGAATACTGAGTTGCATCCCAAGAACACCATACCTACTGTGAAGCATGGGGGTGGAAACATCATGCTATGGGGCTGTTTTTCTGCCAAGGGGACAGGACGACTGATCCGTGTTAAGGACAGAATGAATGGGACCATGTATCGTGAGATTTTGAGCCAAAACCTCCTTCCATCAGTGAGAACTTTGAAGATGAAACGAGGCTGGGTCTTCCAACATGACAATGATCCAAAACACACCGCCCGGGCAACAAAGGAGTGGCTCCGTAAGAAGCATTTGAAAGTCCTGGAGTAGCCTAGCCAGTCTCCAGACCTCAACCCCATAGAAAATCTGTTGCGGGAGTTGAAAGTCCGTGTTGCTTGGTGACAGCCCCAAAACATCACTGCTCTCGAGAAGATCTGCATGGAGGAATGGGCCAAAATACCAGCTACTGTGTGTGCAAACCTGGTAAAGACCTATAGTAAACGTTTGACCTCTGTTATTGCCAACAAAGGTTATGTTACAAAGTACTGAGTTGTATTTTTGTTATTGACCAAATACTTATTTTCCACCCTGATTTACGAATAAATTCTTTACAAATCCTACCATGTGGATTCATGGATTTTTTTTTCACATTCTGTCTCTCACAGTTGAAGTGTACCTCTGGTGCAAATTACTGACCTATGTCATCATTTTAGGTGGGGGAACTTGCACAATCGGTGGCTGACTAAATACTTTTTTGCCCCACTGTAGATGGCACACTTGTTCTTGGAGGCGACCTCAACCTTGGACTAAATGAAGAAATGGATAGGCTCAATACAGCAGGAACTCAGCGTACTTGGCAATCCACAAATATAATCAAACAGTATATGAGCGACTTTGGTCTTTGCAATGCATGGCGCTCCTTTCACCCCACCAGTAAGGAATATACTTTTTTCTCACATGTCCATCACTCTACTACTCTCGTCTGGATTATTTTTTGGTCAGCATCTCACTGCTGAGCGACATTTCAGACACTGAGATTCACCCTATAGCTGTCAGCGATCATTAGGGGTGGGTTTTTATAATTGATTTATCGATTAAAATCGATTCTGGCTTGGATAATGTAAAATCGATTCATTAAAATCCTGAATCGATTTTTTAATATAAATTTATTTTGCCCGAAATGCCAGAATCTCAGGTGAAAGATCACAAAATTTCAACAACCACCAAACAGCTAAGACAGTAAATCAGAGCAGTTAGACGGATTCTGCACAAAGACGTAAACACACAGCGCGGACCCGCGGATCAGAATCAGTGAGATGTTGCCTTTCTCAGCTGACGGTCGGGGCTGAAAGCCGACAGCTCGCTGATTCTGATCCGCGGGTCCGCGCTGTGTGTTTATGCCCTTTTTGCGCTGATTCTAAAACTGTTAGTTTGATGTCTCTCCAAACAATACTGACCAAACCAGCAGCAAAAGAAGATCCAAACTACGCTTCACATAAACATCGTCATGAATTCCCTCTGACTTTTCCTGTTTTGCTTCCACCATGATAAAAATCACACTTTATACACAGCTCTCTCTCTCTCTCTCTCTCTCTCTCTCTCTCTCTCTCTCTCTCTCTCTCTCTCCCTGTGTGTCTGTTTTCTGCATTATTCGCTTGCTTGTTACGCACAAGTCTACTGTTTTTTTTTCGTTTTACATACTTCCGAAAAGAAAACCTAATTTCTGCCGTTCAATATTGAACAAATTTAAACTTTTTAAAATTATGCAAAATGCAAAACGGTTAGCCGTGTCTCTAATAAAACCTCTGTAACTTCAGAGGTAACGTTCATATGTTGATTAATGGTTTTCTTTCGTTTTTGATGTACTGCAGAATATTTTTTATAAAATCCCAGGCCAGGAAAAATCACCTTCATGTTTTTCTGTGTTTTATCTTCAGCTACTTTGACACAAAGGCATCTGCTGTGACGCTCACACCTTTGATAAAGTCTCGAAAGTGTCAGCTTCCTTTTTATAGATACAAAAATATGTAAATGTCCTGATCTGAATTATAAGATTTCTGACTGTCAAAATTTCCCAAATTCAAATCGAATCGAATCGAATTAAATCGAATTAAATCGAATCGTGGATCGAATCGATTCGGGACCTTGTGAATCGGAATTGAATCGATTCTAGAAATCAGTGACGATACCCAGCCCTAACGATCATGCTCCTGTATCTTTAACACTAATGCACAAGAATAATACTACGCCAAGTAAAAACTGGAGATTTAATACATCACTACTTAAAGATGAAGACTTTATTAAATATTTTAAAAAAGAGTGGACTTCAATATTGTCAAATGTGTGTGTACTCATACTCGTAAAAGTTAACCGATACCATGAAACGATACGAACTTATTTCATTAATCAGATGGTGGCTTGCCATTTTTGTTGTAGTTTTTTTGATTGGCCACTAGGGGGACATCCCGCGCTAAACAGGCACAGGGTTAGACGAGTCAGACTGGCAGCTCCAGATAAAAAAAGAGAAACTGGAGGCTGCTGTAGCTAGGCTAAACAAAATGTCAGCAGTGTGGACCAGAACAGCCAACTTTAACTCAGTTTTTGGAAAAGCGATGAAAAATGTCAAGAGAAAATCCACGGGCAGTTATAATAACAGAGGCTCTGACTCATTTTATCGCTCTGGATGACCAGCCAATGCCAGTCGTGGAAAACATAGGATTCTTCTCAGCATACTCAAGCTGCGATATGAAATTCCCAGCCGCCCACACATCAGGGAGATGATGGTGCCAAAACTTTCTAAAGAGGTAAAAACAAGCAGTGTGTGCGCGATGTCAGTCCTTGGTTTAATGGCACAGTGGACTGATGATCCACGGGCAGATGGGGAGTTCGTTCGTCAATGCCAAATACTTTCGTTATTTTGTTTGTTTGTTTACAATATATATACTCTGCAACAATTTAAAAGTTTCTTTTATTCTCAAACCTAATTTGTATTTATTTTATTCCAAACAGAAGTGTTTATTTATTATTCCGAAAGCTCAAGACAGTGCCAATAGTTCAGTGATATTTTGTTAAATTACAATGTGGAGTCTGCAATAATTTAACAGAAGTGCTTATTTTTCACTTGAAATGTTTTTGTGGTCATTTTTATTAAGATATTATTTATTATCGGCAGAGAATAAAATAAAACCTGCAGAATTCTACAAAGAATTCTGGACGATTCTAGCACCAGTTTTCTACAGAACGTTGTTGGAAATCAAAGAAAAGGGCAGACTTCCATCAAATATGAATTCTGCAAACATTAATCTCCTGCTAAAACCAGGCAAAGACCCTGTATATCCCTCAAGCTATTGTCCAATATCCCTTATAAATATAGACCTTAAAATAATCTGCAAAGCTCTCTCAAAGAGACTGGAGAAAATAACCCCCCTCTTAATTCATCCTGACCAAACTGGTTTCATAAACGGTAGGCATTCATCAACAAATACACATAGATTACTTAATGATAGACTACTCATACATGTCATTAACTGGTTATAAATATTATATAATTCCCCAACAGCTTGTGTCAGAACAAATGACCAGGCAGGGATTCCCACTCTCCCCTTCACTGTTTGCAATTTTTATTGCAACACTAGCAGCAGCACTTAGACAGAATTCAGTAATTAAGGGCATAAAATGCAAGAACATGGAACATAAAATCAGCCTTTATGCGGATGATGTGTTACTTTTTCTCCAAAACTCAAACCAATCTCTCTGGTGTAATTACATTGATAAACTCTTTTGCAAGAATATCAGATTACTCAATTAACTGGTCAAAATCTACAGTCCTTCTGTAACACTGGTGGTGCAATACTAGACCTGTTAGTGCTACTTCTTGCCTTCTTTGCCTGTAGTACGGCAGTATAGTTACCTTTAACCACAGTACGAGGACAGAAGGGAAATATGGACCAGATCAGACAGGTTCTAGATTCGTAGGAGCCAAGGGTGTATGACAACAGAGGACTTGTACACAGTAGGTGTAGAAAACACAATTGCATTTATTAGCAATTATTAAAGTTGTTCACATTTAACAAAAGTAGAGCGCTCTTCTTGAAAACAAAATAAAATAAACCCCACAAATAGTCGACTCAAGGATATATTGTCTTTTGTGGCTTTTTTAAAGTCAATATCAGTCTCAATGTTCAATAGTCACTCAGTGTGTTTGTAACCAGTCGGGTTACAATCTACCAGTTCATCCGGCTCTTTGGGCTGGGCTCGCCATCCAGTACTGGAAAAGGGATCCTCGATTCTTCTCAGGTCCTCAAAACCAATCCAATCCAAATAAGCAAAGGGAAAAAACCTGACCATGCGAAGGAACAAATGCTACACGGGGCTTCACAGTGCTCACGTTGGCTCACGGCCTCTGGAATACAGTATCACTCTTATTATTCTCGCCGAAAAAAGGACTTTCACTATCCAGCTAGCTTCTTCGCCGCACGGTAAACTGATCTTTCACCGTCTGTGTCTCTGGCGTATCTGACTGGCACACGAAGGCACACACAGGTGTCTCAGCAGCGCACAGACTGGGGGAGGGTCAGACCAGCCAATGATTGGTCGCTCAGTGGATCTGACAAACACACTCTACAGGACTAAGTCCTGCCCCCACACCATTTATACATTACATATACATATGTACATATTAATTAAACTTATGTTTACATGCTTTTTATCAGTATTTATTATGATTAACTTTGTTTTTAATCAATATTTATTTATACTTTTAATCCCGTTTTTAACACGTTTTTAACACCATCCATCCATTTGCTACCGCTTATGTCTACCCATATCACTCATGGGAAGGATTACTGCTATAAAAATGATGGTCTTACCAAAAATAAATTATTTATTCTCAATGATCCCAACTAAACCGCCACAAGATTGGTTCAGATTTCTAGATTCATGTATGTCCAAATTCCTTTGGAAAAATAAACCCCCACGTATAAGCTTAAAAACACTACAAAAGACCAAGGATAAAGGAGGACTAGAACTGCCAAACTTCCAGCACTACTTCTTAGCCAACAGGCTTCAGTTTATCTCAGGATGGCTAAAACATACCCTCTTAGATGAACCTTGGCTAGATGTAGAACAAGCACTTTGCAATAATCTAGAGATTTCAGATCTGCCATTTATCAGCTCAAACATCCAACGACATGAATGCTTCAAAAGCATCAGCATCAGCTCTTCTCTGACAGCATGGTGGGAGTTTCTAAAATTGAGTCTTCATTAATTCCATGCAAACGTACACCTATCTGGAACAACCCTGACATATTACAAAAAAATAATATGATAAACTTTTCAGATTGGAGTGGTAAAGGAATCAAATATTTAGAACATATACCAGAAGGAACAGAATTTATTTCATTTGACGGACTAGTTACACAATATGGGATCAACAAGAAAAGATTTATAGAATATCAACAAATTAAATCCATAGTAAAAAAGAAATTTAAACCGGGTCAAGTTGAACTACAAACACCACCAAGTGTGGTTCAATTTCTCACTCGTAAAACCCCCAAATTATTTTCCAAAACATACAGAATGCTTTCTACAACAGATGAATCAATATCACTTCCTATTGCGAAATGGGAAGCGGATTTATCAGTTAACTTAGACCAAAACTTCTGGTCTCAGATTTGCTTTCATCTAATTAGAAATCCCAGTCTTCAATTAATTCAATACAAAATACTACATAGAGTGCACTATACAGGTCATCAGATGTTCAAGATGGGCTTTACGTCTACCAACAACTGCTCACACTGTCAAACCAAAACACCAGGCTCTTTTGTTCTGTCCACCAGTTCAGAAGTTTTGGCGCGAGACATGTGAAGACTTATCGAAGTGTCTGAAATGTAACATTCCAACTTCCCCTTTAGTGTGTTTGTTGGGCAGCTTAGATAATTTTACTACAGAAAAGAATATAGCCCGTATGGTTTTCACTGCCCTATGCATAGCCAAGAAAACAGTCCTCATGAACTGGAAAAATAAAAATAAGCTTAATTCTAACCAATATAGAAATTATCTATTAGATTACATTAGTCTTGATACAGCCTCTGCCACCACATATGATCAATTCCTCTGGGCTCCTTTGATTAGCTCCATCACCTAGTGGGGGTGGGGTGTCATAGTTTGGTCCCACCTTCGCTGTTGTGATTGGTGTGGGGGTAGGGACAGGCTTAGGGCGTTGCTGGCACCAACAAAATAGAAACTAAACATGAAAACACTACCTGGAACACACAGGCAGGATCTGAGGGTACGACGCGACACCGAGCATGGGAAAACACAGGGCTTATATACACAGGGTAGTAATAGGGGACTCGGCAACAGGAGGGAGACACAGCTGGGAGAGATCAGGGCTAACGAGACATGGGGATACTGCACACACTAACATAAGACAAAGACTTTCACAATAAAACAGGAAACATGAATCACAACTCAGAGACACGGACTCAACACAGAGACAGAAAATGACACATGGAACTGAACTATACATGAAACCACAATTCCTAAAACATGGATAACAGAAACATGAACCTCAAATAATAATCATCACAACCACAACAAGAGAACAAGAAAACAATCCATGATGCAAAATTAAACCAAAACATAATAAACTCAAAATACTGGGTCCAACGGACCCAGAACTGTGACAGTACCCCCCCCCCCTAAGGGCTGACTCCCGACAGCCCTAAACAGAAAAGCACAAAGCACCAGGCCAGGGCGGGCGGAGGGGATCCAGGATGGAGGGACAGAGACCAAACAAAAAGCAAGGAGCACCAGGGTCCAAAAACGCAAGAAAGCACAGCAAAAACAAAACGAAACCAGAGCTCAAGAGTCCACGAAAAGTTCAGGGGACTGACCATGCACACGGCAACGGCGGCGGCGGGCAATCAGTTCTGGGGGCCGACTGTGCACACGGCAACGGCGGCGCAGGCAAAACCAATCAGGAGGCCGACCACTTGGAAGGCAGTGGCAGCCACTGAGCAGGTCCGGAGGTCGGCCGCGATGCCAGCGGCGGCGACGAACTCTTTCCGGAGGCCGTCCCTGAAGGCCATGATGCCAACTTAGCGGCCTGGAAAACGGCTGGCAGAGGCGAGGCGGAACAGGTCGAGCTGGCTATGACGGCGGTGTGGCAACCGCAGGACCAGACGAGGCAGGACCAGATGAGGCAGGACCAGACGAGGCAGGACCAGACCAAGACGAAGGCGGAGCTGAGGTTGGACCAGACCAAGACGAAGGCGGAGCTGAGGCTGGGCCGGGTGTGGATGAAGACACGGAGGCTGGGCCGGACGTGGATGAAGACACGGAAGCTGGACCAGGCGTGGATGAAGACACGGAGGCTGGACCAGGCGTGGATGAAGACACGGCTGCGGAACCTGACGGCAGCGGGGCGGCTGCAGGCGGTGATGCTGCAGGCGATGATGTAAAAGTCGCAGGGGATGATTCAGCAGGTGACGGCTGAACAGATTTCCCCGGACCATCAGCAGATGTGAGGATGTGCTGGCTGGGTCCTCCAGGACCCTCAGTTAACGAGGCGTGGTGCTGGACGGGCCCCTTGGACACTCCAGCTGACGAGGCAAGAGGCTAGACGGGCCCCTCGGGCCCTCCAGCGGAGACAGGAGGCTGAATGGGCCCCTCGGACCCTCCAGTGGAGACAGGAGGCTGAACGTGCCCCTCGGACCCTCCAGCGGAGACAGGGGGCTGAACGGGCCCCTCGGACCCTCCAGCTGACGACACTTGAGGCTGGACGGGCTCCTCGGGCCCTCCAGCTGACGACACTTGAGGCTGGACGGGCTCCTCGGGCCCTCCAGCTGACGACACTTGAGGCTGGCTGGGTTCTCCCAAACCCCCAGTAGACGAAACTTGAGGCTGGACGGGCTCCTTGGGCCCTCCAGCTGACGACACTTGAGGCTGGACGGACTCCTCGGGCCCTCCAGCTGATGACACTTGAGGCTGGCTGGGTTCTCCCGAAACCCCAGCAGACGAAACCTGAGGCTGGCTGGGTTCCCCTGAATCCCCAGCAGACGAAACCTGAGGCTGGACAGGCTCCTCGGGCCCTCCAGCTGACGACACTTGAGGCTGGCTGGGTTCTCCCGAAACCCCAGCAGACGAAACCTGAGGCTGGCTGGGTTCCCCTGAACCCCCAGCAGACGAAACCTGAGGCTGGACAGGCTCCTCGGGCCCTCCAGCTAGAGCAGATGCAGGACAAGAGGCAATTGGGACCCCTGGCTGAGGGTGAAGATGAGTGGCTGACTGAGCAGATGACAACATTGATGATTCCTCCACTAACTGAGCTAGTGACTGGGTTATGGACTGTAACAAGGCTTGCAGAAAATCCGATTGTGGCAGCGACTGAGCTATGGATAGTGGGGGTGAAGACTGAGCTATGGGTGACTGAACTTGAGCTACAGGCGGCTGCTGAGCAGGAAACACTGGACACTGAACTGAAGGCGGCTGCTGAGCAGGAAACACTGGACACTGAACTGAAGGCGGCTGCTGAGCAGGAAACACTGGACACTGCACTGAAGGCGGCTGCTGAGCAGGAAACACTGGACACTGAACTGAAGGCGGCTGCTGGGCGGCTAACTGAACTGAAGGTGGCTGCTGGGCGGCTAACTGAACCGAAGGTGGCTGCTGAGCAGAACAGAAAATACTGGAAACTTAGCTGAAGGTGGCTGCTGAGCAGGGGATACTGGAAACTGTGCTACAGGTGGCTGCTGAGCAGGGGACACTGGAAACTGTGCTACAGGTGGCTGTTGAGCAGAAAATGCTGGAAACTTAGCTGAAGATGGCTGCTGAGCAGGTGACCCTGGAAACTGTGCTACAGGTGGTTGCTGAGCAGGTAACTGAGCTGAAAGCAGACGGGCAGCTGACTGAATAAACATAGCCCCAGAATAAACAGTTCCAGACGAAACAGTCTTAACTCCTGGATCTGAAAGAACATCAGGCACACAGTCTTCTGAACCAATGGGAAAATAATCGTTCTTAAAACGAAAACTTTTATTTTCCCGAACCAGAGAAACATGAGCTGTAGTGTTCATGAAGCTGGCGTTCGCAGCTTTGGGGGAAACAGTCTGTCTATCCCTTGACAAAAAAGGCGAATGAAGGGAGACTCTGTCACTCACCCTAGGCGGTTGTTTGAGCTGAATCCCAGGCTCCTGCTGGAGCTGTGAGTGCTGGCTGCGTGTTCGCTGCCTCCCTGTTGAAGAGGGAGCAGCGCTGGCGGAATGTGACGAGGGAAGACTCTGGGAAGACTCTGCTGTGGCTGCTCCTGCGGTGATGTGGAAACGCTGGGTGAGTCGGGTGGCACGATAATAATCCCTAACATCTTATAGAATGCCTGAGCAGGCGTAAGCTGGTTGCTGGCAGGCTCGTAGTAATCCTCCCGGGACCGGCTGGAGCGTTTTCTGTGAGACCGGGGCGTCCGCGGGGAGGAAGCAGACGAGTGGGCCGAAGGGTAGGCTGCCAGTGAGGAACGGCAGCACGGAGGCCTTCCAAGCGCTAGCCGGGTCCCGTCAAAACGGGAGCTGCGCTTCCACAGTGAGTCCGCTGGATCCATTACTGGTCGCGTCGTTCTGTCAGGGCTCTGTGTGCAGGGAGGTGGAGATGTGGATCCAAGTGCAGGACTCTGAGACGGAAATATAACTGAAAACCACAGCTTTATTGCTGGCACCAACAAAATAGAAACCAAACATGAAAACACTAACTGGAACACACAGGCAGGATCTGAGGGTACGACGCGACACCGAGCATGGGAAAACACAGGGCTTATATACACAGGGTAGTAACGGGGGAATCGGCAACAGGAGGGAGACACAGCTGGGAGAGATCAGGGCTAACGAGACATGGGGATACTGCACACACTAACATAAGACAAAGACTTTCACAATAAAACAGGAAACATGAATCACAACTCAGAGACACGGACTCAACACAGAGACAGAAAATGACACATGGAACTGAACTATACATGAAACCACAATTCCTAAAACATGGATAACAGAAACATGAACCTCAAATAATAATCATCACAACCACAACAAGAGAACAAGAAAACAATCCATTATGCAAAATTAAACCAAAACATAATAAACTCAAAATACTGGGTCCAACGGACCCAGAACTGTGACAGTACCCCCCCTCTAAGGGCTGACTCCCGACAGCCCTAAACAGAAAAGCACAAAGCACCAGGCCAGGGCGGGCGGAGGGGATCCAGGATGGAGGTTCTGGGGGCGCTCCGTCTCTGGGCTGGGGCCCTCAGGGGCTTGGGTCCTGGTGGGTATGTTGCTGGGGTTGTGGGCGGGTGAGTGTATGGGGGCCCGGCCCTGCTGCAGGGTGCCGCCAGTGCATCGAGCCACCTGGGGGGCTCTTCAACTGGTGGGGGAGGTTGTTGCAGGAGCTCTCCTCTCTTCAGGAACTCAATCTGCAGGAGGGGGAGATACAAGAGAGGTGGAGGAAGATCTCATTCTGGGCGGAAAGGAGGGGTCACTTGCCCCTCCCTTCCTTCCCTCCCCATCTCCAGCTGCCTCCCTCTTCCCGCTCCACCACAATCATCCACACATGCAGGGCCTTGGGGTAAAGGTGTGTCACCAGGGTGCAGGGGAGGCATCCCCCCTTCTGTCCCCTTCTGGCTTCTTGTGCCTCAATTTTACCTCACAACTTAGACATTCACATTACTCACACTCTCATAACACATACATATAGGGTCTTGGGGGTGGGCACGCTACACGGACTCCGAAAGACCATCAGGGTGTACACCTCACACCTGGCGTCGTTGCCCACCTCTCAATTTTAAATACATGTAGACATTGAGGGCTATCAGGAGGGGCTATGCGCTTACCTGCTGCTCTCTGGCAGGTAGCTCCATGCCCTCCTGGGTTTTAAATGCACCTTAGAACACACATGCATCAACACTACATATGAGCGGGTGGAGGGAGGTTTGGAGTCTTCTCACACCCCTGTTCTATGCGACCTGCTGGAGTGGGGGGCCAGGAGGAGGAGTTTGCCGTCCGACTGGGGTCTGGAGTGTGGGGCCTCCCTGCTGCTGCGGAGTCGGGCGGTCTGCTTCTCCCCACCCCAGGGAAAAGGGTAACACCACCTGGGTCTGGGTGCAGTTTCCCCCTCCAGGGGCAAGGGTACCTAGACCCGGGGCTTAGAGTACGCTTGGGGAGTGTGATTGTGTTTACAGTGTCTCTCTATGTCTGTCTCCACGTTGGTTGAGTGTTGAGTATTTCCATATAAGAGCATGAGGGTGGGAATGGATGTTTGTATCTGTGTGTGCCTGTTTGTCAGGTCTCGTTTCAGACGGCACCTCTCTAGGGACATCTCAGGACCTCTAAGGTGTGGAGGCCTATCTCCCCCCACCACTTCCCCTGCCAGTGGCAGACGCCCTCAGACATCAGTCCGTTGGTGGCTCTTTGTGTCCGGGGATGGGCGTCCAGGTACACACCGGCTCACTCCTTGGTGACTGGTTATTGGGGCCTGGAGCCTGGGGCTTGCTCGGGCCACTTCGGGGGTGGGGTGCCCTCAGCCTCTCGGCCTGGGGCTCGGTCACTCTGGCGCAGCTGGCTGCCGGCTGCTGGCGGAGCTCACGGGCACGTCACTGAAACCCCCCCTGGCTTCTGCTCTGCAGCTGCTGAGTCATCTGGGACTCTCGTCAGCTCTTTCTGGGATAGTGGTGCGGCTGCCCCTCTGCTGGTCTTCCTTGGTCTCTTGTGTTCTGGGGGCCTCTAGATGTCTGGAGTCTTGATCTCCTCCATACCTGCTTCATGCCCTGGAGGACGGGGCTGTGGCTCCCCACACCCTCTAGCAGATCATTACATGAAGGAACCTTTTAAAAACAAGCGCGTCCATGCTCACAGGTGTACACACGGGTTCTCACACACACAAACTACACCCTTTTTGGCTCCTACCTCAAAGCACACTGTGCGCTGTCGATCTTACGTGCTGCACAATAATGTTTAATATTTAGTATTTACTGTCATATTCCCATATATCATCGTGATGTTGTTTATTCTAATGCTCTCGTTATCTTCTGCTTGTTTTCCTTTTTCTTTCTCAACAGGTGATCCAGGTGATTGATATATGTATTTTTTTGTCTGCTTATTTAGTTGGCTTTTGTTTTTTTGCCCTTTATCCCCATCCCTCTTCACCGCTGTTTTTTCCCTCTCTTCCTTTCTCCCTTTTCTTTTCCTCATTCAAGTCTGTCCCGTATCTAGCAAGTGAAAGTAAAAAAAAAAAAAAAAAACAATAAAAGGTGAATCAAATAGACCATTATGGCAAGGCTGGGATGGTCAATTTGGTAAAGTAAATCCATTGGGCATCTTTCCTCGCCTTTAGACAATAATTCTGATGGCAAAAGAACCAAATGGGACAGGCAAAAAAAAAAAAAAAAGGAAATAATCTTCCTCCTTCAATGAATCCTGTGCCCATCTATTTGCCCACAATCCTCTAAATCTCTGCAGTGTCATGGATGCTTTGATATAGCCAGCTGGAGAGGCTAAGATTTTGGCAAAAGCCAGGGTAGGTTGGGTTATAAATGAATTCTATAGAACCATATAGCTTGAAGAGCTGTAGAACAGCCAAAATCGTACTTGCTGTGTGGTGGTATTTAAGCATGCATGTTAAGCATGCATTATGAATGCATGTATTTGTGCGCATCTGTACATGAGTTTGGAGCATCATCAGAATGCTCTTATTGTAATGAAGGCTTGCCCCTGGAACTTCAGAAGCACATGACTGCCACCAATTGTTAAGGAGTTGCTACTACAGGAGGATTGTTGACAGCTCTTTAAAAAAAAGACAAATTTTATACTTGAAGTTAGTCAGAGGATCTTTTTTATTTGTTTTTTTTTTTCCTTTTTTTTTGGGGGGGGGGGGGGGGGGGTTGCCATCATTTTGAATCCAGTCCTTGTATTGTCGTTGTATTCTACAATGTGTATCACAGTGGCATATGGTGTCCTTTACAGAAAGGCATTCACAGACAATTGCTACCTTTCCACCCCAATACATGCACAAACAAAGACAACTTCCTCCACTATTTGCCAATTTAGCAACATAAAATGGATCAGATTGTTCTGTCTGTCTGTACTCTACATAAACATCTTCACCTTTTTGTGCTCCTTCCTGGCTGAAGAATTGTAAAATATTACTACTAATATGCTTAAATGAATATCTACTGTATTACCAAAAATTTATTATTCTTAACCGACAATGACAGATGGTGGACAAACATTCCAAACCTTTCATTTAGGAAAAGAAGCAATGAACCAAAATTAAAACATCTCACTAGACATAAAACTGTATTACTAAAAAATTGTGCATGAAATATCAAAAGTACAAATAAATGTTCTGCAGAAAGATTTTCCCCATCAGTGTTAAATATGGGATATAGACTTGATTTCATTTTAAATTGTTTATTTATGCCTCATGTTCAGCATCATATTCTATAAATCACATGTTTGTAGTGGCTACATCTTGATTTTTCAACAAGTATTTAAATATTCATAGGCATGAATTTTAAATAGCTGAATTAAAAAACCTCCTCCGTCATTATATAAAAGGAGAGAGTCATTTGTTCCCTGCTGTAAGAAATAGGCCACGACCATGGCCCTATGGACCACCTTGAACTTAACCCTGTGGGGTACAGGGTATAATTGGCCGTTTTTGATTACTTTTGATTTTTACCTCTATATTTCACCTTTAAAAACGGTTTATCTTGCCTTGTTTGGTGTCATTATTTTCAGCACAACCTCAAATATCTGAATTGGAGTTGTTTTTTTCATTTTGACATACTATATTTCAGCACAATTGATCAAAATTCAGACAAAAAATTTAAAATCCAAGTAGAAAAAGTTTTATTTTTTTTACTGTAAAAACCACAACCATGTTTAACAAATCATTGTCATAACTTGAAATGCAAATAGAAATAATACATTTCTAAAAATTATGCACAACTTTTGCAAACAACAAAGTTATATGATATTATTTACCTAAAAATGCAGCCAAGGCCTCAGGCGTTTTTTATAAAACCATTTAAAACTATTTACAGAACAATCAGGTGTTTTGCATTAAATAAGAAGGCACACAAATTATTCATTCAACTCAAAAAAATAGTTTGTGTCCACTATAAGACAGAGGAGAACACCACAGGCCTAAACCTTGCTGGTCTGACAAACGAGGTGTATCTGTATCAGAATAATGTCTGAAATATCTTACTTACTAACTACATCCACTTACTCCTTCATTGAAGAATCTTCATTGAAGAATCCTCTCCAAGGAAAGAAAATTCATCACCCTGAAGAATCCTCTGGTGTACGGACCTCCTCTCCAAGGAAAGAAAATTCATCGCCCTGCCCTGAAGAATCCTCTGGTGTACGGACCTCCTCTCCAAGGAAAGAAAATTCATCGCCCTGCCCTGAAGAATCCTCTGGTGTACGGACCTCCTCTCCAAGGAAAGAAAATTCATCGCCCTGCCCTGAAGAATCCTCTGGTGTACGGACCTCCTCTCCAAGGAAAGAAAATGCAGAGAAGACTCACCACTCAGCAGGCCTTGGAAATGATCCTGACGGAAGTCGACCCTTGTGACTCGGATGGAGAAGACCTAGCAGTTCAGCCGGATTCGGACTCAGAGCTGTCTGATCAGTCTTCCGGTTAGTTTCATTTCATGTTATTTCCTTTTTCATTTCAAACAAGTAAGTGGATGTAGTTAGTAAGTAAGATATTTCAGACATTATTCTGATACAGAGGAGGAGATACTGGAATTATAATTAGTATCTATGCATGCATTTGTGATTTTGTTTGACCTTCCCATTTTGCTCACAATTTGAATTTGTTCACACTGCAGATGAGGAGACTGCTTCTCCACCGAAAAAGAGACCTTGTTTGGGGACTGAGACAGCGAAAGATGTGGCGTGAAGAACATGTGGGGACCTGTCTCCCTTTCACCCCAATAGAAGCGTACGCTGCAGATGGAGAGCCAACGGCTAAGGCCAGGAGAAGTATCTCGAGTCGCCTTCAGAGCTTCCTGTGTTTCGTCACTCTTGACATGCTTCGTAGCATTCAAGAATGGACTATTCAACATGCACAGCAAACGGAGGATGTTCATTGGTTCATGGACCTCCCTGAACTAATGGCATTTATTGCAATTGTCATCTTGCGGGGGGTTTGCAGGCTTCCATCGGTAAATGACTGCTGGTCAGCAAACCTGGGAAACCCACAGATAATTGGAACTATGGCACGAAACCGCTTCCAAAACATCATGCAACACCTACGCTTTGATGACAAGTCCACCCGCTGTGATCGAGCAAAGACTGACAAGTTTGCTGCAATTTCCAGTGTGTGGGGATCATTTGTCACCAACTGCATCACGTGCTACAACCCTGGTCTACATATCACCATTGATGAACAGCTTTTCCCATCAAAGACTCGGTGCTGTTTCCTGCAGTATATTGCAAGTAAACCGGACAAGTTTGGGATCAAGTTTTGGGTGGCTTGCGACCTAAAATCCAAGTACATTTGCAATGTCTTCCCATATCTTGGCAAGGACCCCAGTCGTCCCACTGGGGAGAGACTTTCTGAAAATGTAGTAATGAGGCTGATGGAACCATTCCTAGACAAGGGCAGAAATGTTACCACGGACAATTTTTTCACATCGCTTTCACTTGCGCAAAAACTTCTTGGACGGAAAACCACCATCCTCGGCACAGTCAACAAGATTCGCAGGGAAATTCCTCAATCCACTAGACAGACAGATCGCAATGAATTCACCACTCAGGTATGTTGCAGGTCTTTTGTGGTTCTATGTTTATGTGTTTCATTGTGTGTAAAAGGGCTATGAAAATAACAATTTATCTTATTTCTTAGGTGTTTTCAACCTCTGCTGCCACACTGACGGCGTATGCGGCCAAACGGAAGAAGACAGTCTATATTCTTAGCAGCATGCACAGCGTGGTTCAGACTGATAACACCACCAAAAGAAAGCCAAACACTGTCACCCTTTACAACAAAACAAAGTGTGGCGTGGATGTGATGGACCAGATGGTTCGGGAGTACACTGTCCGCAAAGGAACACGGCGCTGGCCAGTCGCCGTGTTTTATAACATGATTGACATGGCAGCACTGAATGCACATGTGCTGTATCAAGCATGCACCGGGACGAAGGAAAGACGGGTGGACTTCCTGGTGGCGCTTGCAACAGAGTTGGCTCACTCTCATGTAGCTGCGAAGAAGGCAAGAAAAGATCAGTTGCTTCGGGCAGAACCCTCCACACCGAGCCCTGGAAAAAGGGCCACGTGTCAGGTCAAACACAGATGCAAAAAAAATCAGGCCACTGTGCGATGTGTTCACTGCTACAGGTACACATGTGGTAAATGCAGACGACAGATACCGTGGCAGTGCCAGGATTGTGAGTGATTGCTGACAATGTTGAATTATTTGTAAATATGTGTACAAATGGTTGGTTTTTTGTACTGTTTTTATCAATAAATGTCAGCAACAAAGGACATACACCCATGTGTGTTGATTTCTCCCCAAGATGGCAAACTGAAACACTCCAAGTTGGTGACTTTTGGAGATTTATTTCCCTGGATGATTGAGAATGCATCAAGATGAAACACAAAAGGAAGTTCACAGCTTTTAGCAGCTCCCCCACCCCCTCAATCACTCACCCCCACTCCCCTCCCTCCAGAATTCCTAGGTAACGACCTAATATACATATGAATGACTAGCCAATTTAGCTTCCACTTCCACCATTTGACTGCTCTCGGGTTTTATAGGTAGAAAGGTAGAAGCCTGGGGATGCTAGTGTTAACACCAATAGGGAAGGGGTGTTTTTTCTTTTCTTTTTTCACTTGCAAGTGTGACGCCCACAAGTGTATGGTCACAATTGTAATTTTTTTGTGAATTGTTTTGATGTAAAAGACCTGATTTTATGGTGGTATTGGACTTTTCATTTAGAGTTATGGACAATGTAATTGCGTGGCATTGCCACAAGGGGGAGATAGTGGTGAGTGCGATAGGCCGTTGCAATACGTCTCTGCCTCAGACGAGGAAGAGCCTGCAGACCGAACGCAACTGATGTCTCCTGTCTCTGCTTTTCTGTTAAAAAAACTGGTCAGTAGTTCAAGTTTGCTCACTGCAATGTACATATAAACCAAAGAAACCTTTTTCTGCCTTAGTTTAAAGACCGCGAATGTTGTGAGAGAGTGTGTTTTCACCGATTGAGAGAAAGCTAACTATACCGCCATTTGTAATGGCAGCCGCCATTTCACTCGTAGTCTAAATAGGCAGCTGGTCTTATTACCTGTTTTATTTTGTGACAAACGCAGCTCTCAAGACGCTTCTTTTATCCTGACATTATTGGAAGTTACAGTTGATTAGGACCTACCCAGTTCTTATGTGTCAAATGTAAATAGTCTGATGTATGCTGTTTGTGGATGATTGTGAACTGTTTGTGAGCAATGGAAGAATATTTTTGTTTATTGGTTACAAATGTGTTTGAGCTGACTGCACTGTGAGGAGTTGCTAGCCAAAGGACACACAATGGAGGACAGTGAAAGAAAAGAACTGGCTTGGCAGATCAGAAAGAGTCTTTATGCACTGACAGCAGAGGAACTCTTCCAGATTGCTACAAACATCACACCAGTACCTGATGTGGACCCCGCAAGTGTAAGACGTGGTGATGAGAAAAGTTGTTTTGATTATGTTTGTGCTTATCTGCGCTGTAAGACATTGCTTGACTTAGAGGATCAGGGGTTTTCACACCTACTGTTGTTGAAAGATGCTATTATTCATCTCATTAATAGTCGTACCGCTGAAGTATCTCACCCTGTGGTCTCAGAGGAAAATGTTGTTACTCTCACAACACTTAAGCACCCTGAACAGAGTGATGTACTTACCTCAGCTATATTGCCTCTTGAGTCTGTTAATCCACAAATAACAGAGTATGAAATGCTAAAGGCTAACTACGAGGCACTTGGTAAAAAGTTAGCAGATTTACAAGTGACATCTGCAACACAAGACACACTCACCCCCACTATTACACAGTCACTCCAGCCTCGAGCTGAGAGCGTGACAAACAGCCACTCCACCACAGACATGCGACAATCTAAGCCTGATCACATGGTTTCCCTAAGAGACCTGCCATTTTTGCAACGCAGAGAGTTTAAAGTACATGGTGGTCAGGTTGGGGACATTGCATCTGACATTAGCTACCATGGACTGTGTAAGCAGATTGAGGAGGGGCTCAAGGTGAAGCACACAGAGGGAGAGATCATTCAAGGTGTGCTCCGTATTATCAAGCCTGGACAGTTTAAGGACATGTTGATCAGTAAAGATGACTTGACCCTCATTGAACTCAAAAGCTTACTACGTTCACACCTGAGTGAGAAGAGTGGGAGTGAGTTATTTCAGGAATTGTTGAGCACTAAGCAACATGACCATGAAACTCCACAACAGTTCCTCTACAGGATGATTGGACTGAAGCAGAAAGTCGTGTTTGCATCCAGGCAGGATAACATGGACGTTGCATATGAGACACGTACGATCCAAAATGTGTTTCTACGCACCATTCATCAAGGTCTTCTACCAAAATATAGTGACATTCATAATGAACTCAAGCCACTACTATCAGACTACAGTGTGTCAGATGAAGCCTTGATAAGGCAAGTGAACAAAGTGTCAAGTGAAGAGAGTGAGCGACGGCGAAGACTGGGATATTCCACTCTACAAAAGATAACACATGCTCATACTGCTCAACTTGAACCTGCTAAAGACACTGAAATGACTGACTGTAAATTTAAGAGTAAGAATAAAGTCATAGAAGAGCTGGCTGCAAAGGTGGAAACCCTGACCAAAGTGGTGGAGTCTCTCACAGCCAGTCAGGCTCGTGAACCCACTTGTCAGTGTGCACACCCAAAGCAGAAGCCCAGACAAACTGCAAAACAGTACGGCTGTCCCAAGTGTATTGAAAGTGGGGCTACTTCATGCACTCATTGTTTTATCTGTGGGGAGACAGGTCACAGGGCAGTGGGATGTCTCAAACGAAGCCAACCCAGAAGCTCTAGTTGGCCTCCTGCTGATACACACACGCCCAGAACCAGTGGACAGCCAGACCCAAAATCACGAGGTATGTGCTCAGAAGAGTTTGCTCATGTCAGAAGTAGTTGGGCGACCCTTCCAACGAAAAATGCAGACACAGGGGCAAGTGAGAGAGTGGCACAGCTTGTTGGAAAAAAATGTAAAATCAAGGGTTACATTCATAGCTTTGCAGTGGACTGTTTATTGGACACAGGTGCACAAGTGAGTCTCATTGATCGCCAGTGGGCAAAAACCTACCTCTCTGACCACAAACTCCGGCCACTGACAGAACTTATTGGAGATAAGGCTCTTAGTGTGCTTGGTGTTAATGGCCAGCCATTACCCTACGACGGCTGGGTGGGCGTGATGGTGAGTCTCCCAGAGAATAGTGACCCAAACTTGACTGTACAAGTCCCCTTTTTAGTAAGCAGTGTGCCCATGGACTGCCCCCTGATTGGTTTCAATGTAATTGAACAGCTGATACTGGGTCCAAATGCTAGTACAAACCTCATACCCACCATTGTGAGCCTCCTGCGCAGCGCAATGAACCTCCAGGATGACACAGCGACGGCACTAGCCAACTTCATCCAGACCAAGCTTACCAGTGATAACGTGGTCAGCCAGAGTGTCCTAAAAGTGGGCCTGTATGATGTAGTAATCCCAGCTGGTCAAGTTAAGTATGTTAAGTGTAAAGTCTCCTCTACAGTTGACATGTCCAACCCCCTCGTGCTCTTTGAACCAACTGAGAGCAACCCACAACTGCAACAGCTTGATGTTGGCAACAGCCTCCTCACAGTTTGTGATGCCAGAGTCCCATATGTCAAAGTACCTATTGGCAACCACACTAAGCACGATGTGACCCTCACCGGCGGAGCAGCCCTTGGAACTATTGAACCAATAGCAGGAGTCATACAAACTGACTTACCAAACCTCGGTGAGCCCAAAGTGACTCAAGATGTCGACCCTGATGTATCTCAAATACCCCAGCAGTGCAGTGAAGATCAAGCAACACAGGAATGGGATCCACCTGTTGATGTTAGCCACCTGACTGAAGACCAACAAACTGTAAATGGTAAATGGCCTGTATTTATATAGCGCTTTAGACCAACAAACTGTTGCCAAAAAAATGTTAAGGGAAGAGTCAGGGGCTTTTGCACGTGATGAAAATGACATGGGGTGCATTCCCAGCTTGGAAATGACAATAACACTCAAAGACACAACCCCAATTCAGAAATCGTACGCCTCAATTCCAAAACCCCTCTATAAGGAGGTTAAAGAGTATATTGAGGACCTCTTAGCAAGAGGATGGATTGTAAAGTCTAGATCCCCTTACAATAGTTTGCGTGCGGAAAAAGGATGGCTCCCTAAGGCTCTGTATCGACTACCGTCTCCTGAACCAGCGCACAGTACCTGATTGCCACCCATTACCAAGAATCCAGGACCTCATTGACACCTTGGGAGGGTACAACTGGTTCTCCATTTTGGACCAGGGAAAAGCCTATCACCAGGGCTTTATAGCAGAAGGATCCCATCATCTGACTGCATTCATCACCCCCTGGGGCCTTTATGAATGGGTGCGAATTCCCTTCGGTCTTACCAACGCACCTGCTGCATTCCAACGCAGTATGGAAGAAATGCTGGCTCCCCTTCGGGATGAGTGCTGCATCCCATACTAGGATGACATCTTGTGCTACGCCAAGACTTTTGAGGAACATGTGGAAGGGCTGAGGAAAGTCTTGAGAGCCCTGAAGAACTACGGAGTCAAACTCCGGCCGACAAAATGTGACCTATTTAAAAGAGAAGTGAGGTATGTTGGGCGTTTAGTGTCAGCTGAAGGAGTACGCATTGATCCAAAAGATCTCGAGGCAGTGTACGCCCTGAAAAAGGAGACACCTGCCACAGTGGGAGGTGTGAGGAGGATCGCTGGGTTCCTGAGTTACTATCGCTCACATATCCAGGATTTCTCAAGAATAGCAAAACCCATCTATGAGCTTTTGCAACCCAAGAAAACCAAAGAGGAGCATCTTCTGGGGAAGGTTACAGGACAGAAGGGGAAAGGTGCACAGTTACCATCCAAAACACCAGTTGAGTGGGCAGAGAAGCACCAGGGTGCCCTGTGTAAGTTGATTGATATGTTGGTAAACCCCCCTGTACTTGCCTACCAGGATTTTGAGCTTCCCTTCGTCCTTCATACAGACGCATCTGATAAAGGCCTTGGGGCCGTTCTCTACCAACATCAGAATGGGAAGCTAAGAGTGATTGGATACGGCTCCCGAACACTGACACCAGCTGAAAAGAATTACAGACTCCACTCGGGCAAGCTTGAGTTTCTCGCCCTCAAGTGGGCTGTCTGCGAGAAGTTCAGGGATTACTTGTTCTATGCCCCGTATTTTACCATCTACACAGACAACAATCCCTTAACTTATCTCGTGAGTACCGCCAAGTTGAATGCGGTTGGGTTCAGATGGGTGGGAGAGCTATCAGATTTCAGGTTTGATATAAGGTACAGACCTGGCAAAGTAAATGTTGACGCAGACACCCTGTCGAGGAGTCCCCTTGACATTGACAGATACGTCACTGAATGTACAAAAGAGCTCTCCAAAGAAGCTGTTGCCACTACTTGGGAGGGATGTGGAGCAGGCAAGCATGGAGATGTCGCATGGATCGCTGCTCTGGCTTTAGCGCAAGGTGACCAGCTTGGACCAGTAATCCAAGAAATGGTCACGCCTATCAATTTGGATGAACTACAAAGGGCTCAAAGAGCAGACCCTGCGATAGGTGAGATCATGAAAATGAAAGACTCAGATCAAAAGCTGACAGATGACATGAGATGGAATGTGAGAGGTCCTGCAAGGAAAATGATGCATGAGTGGACAAAGCTGAGCTTAGAAGACGGAGTTCTGTATCGTAAGACTGCAGAAAAGCGCCAACTAGTCTTACCAGCTAGCTTCAAATCCCTGGTCCTGAAACATTTGCATGATGACATGGGGGATGTCGGGGTAGAAAGAGTTCTCAGCCTGGCGAGGCAACGGTTCTACTGGCCATACATGAGGCGAGACATCGAAGCCTATGTCACCCGGCAGTGTCCGTGCATCAAACAGAAGAAACCGGTCCGAGCTCCCATGTCCAACATTACCACAAGCTCACCAATGGAATTGGTTTCAGTCGATTACCTCCACTTAGAGCCAAGCAGGGGCGGATATCAGTATATCCTAGTTGTGGTAGACCACTTTAATAGGTATGCCCAGGCCTATCCAACCCGCAACAAGAGTGGCAAAACTGCAGCTGAAAGGATTTTCAGTGATTATATCCCCAGATTTGGCTACCCTTTAAGGCTGCACCATGATCAGGGGCGGGAGTTCGAGAACAAGCTTTTCCGGACTCTACAACAGTTGAGCAATGTGGGGCACTCTCGAACAACTCCGTACCATCCTCAGGGCAACCCAGCTGAACGCTTTAATCGTACCATCTTGCAGATGCTGAGGACCCTGGGTGAAGAAAAAAAAGAAAGATGGAGAGAGTATCTCCCACAGATGGTTCATGCGTACAATTGCACGCGCCATGAAGCAACGGGTTACTCACCATTCTTTCTGCTTTTTGGTCGACATCCACGAATGCCAGTAGACCTCCTGTTCAAGGTGGTTACTGATGGAGAGCCACAAACTGCAAGAGGTTATGCTGAGAAATGGAAAGAACGAATGACTGAAGCTTACAGGATTGCATCTGGAAACAGCCAAAAGTCAAGTGATCGTGGGAAGAAACACTATGACCGACACTTGAAAGGAGTGGTACTCCAACCTGGAGACAGAGTACTAGTGCGGAATCTGACTGAGAGGGGTGGTCCTGGCAAGTTAAGGTCCTACTGGGAGAACACCATTTATGTGGTGAAGGAACAGATCAATGACAGCCCAGTGTACAGAGTGACCTCAGAGGCAAAGGGGAAGAAAGTGCGTGTTCTACATCGCAATCTATTGCATCTTGTCAATGAGCTTCCTGTGGACTTGCCTGCTGTAGATAAGGGGGACGGGCCATCCGCCATCAAGAAAAAGAAACCAAAACCAGCTCAAGGAGAGACAGAGTTTCAACCCCAGTCTGACACAAGCTCCGATGAGGATGAGAGTTCAATGTATTATGAGTTGAGGTATGATTTGAGAAGTGGGAACAAAGAGGATGCACTACATACCTGTAACCATACTGTTGGACCCTCAAGAGGAACAGCTGAGTTCAGCAGAGTGGTCAACTGTGGAGCACCTCAGCCAACAGAAGCAACAGATGAATTGAGGGAACAAGGAATGGAACAAGATGGTGGACACCAAAGCACTGAACTTGACAACGACATGGGAGAGGAGGAACATGAGAGGGTACAGGAATCAGGAGTCACTGAAGTGCCTTTCACAGTCGACGAAGGAGAAGTTGGACTGCCGCTTTCAGAAAGGGCACAGTATACACCTAATGTGACCCCGCCGACTAATGAATCAGTTCTAAGAAGGTCTAATGGAGAACGACGGCCTGTTACACATTTCACATATGACACCCTTGGCCAGCCCTCTCTCCGGGTGCATCCATCAGTCAGTTGTGCTGAAGTGCACGAGTCACAAAACAACACACTACACCATGCCACCATATCCCCTGTTACCTTACTTCCCCCTAGTGCCATATCGCATTCCAACATCTCACTGTGCACATCCAGGCACCTTCCCTGTATATTATAACTGCCCAATCTATACATGTTAGTACACAAGGAATGTGGGTATGTGGGAAGGGGATGTGATTTGAGTTGTTTGAGTAATGAGTATAATGAGTTTTAAAGGGTAAGAGGTTAAATGTCAGGAGCCATTTTCTTTTTGTTGGGGAGTGTGTGACGCCCACAAGTGTATGGTCACAATTGTAATTTTTTTGTGAATTGTTTTGATGTAAAAGACCTGATTTTATGGTGGTATTGGACTTTTCATTTAGAGTTATGGACAATGTAATTGCGTGGCATTGCCACAAGGGGGAGATAGTGGTGAGTGCGATAGGCCGTTGCAACGCGTCTCTGCCTCAGACGAGGAAGAGCCTGCAGACCGAACGCAGCTGATGTCTCCTGTCTCTGCTTTTCTGTTAAAAAAACTGGTCAGTAGTTCAAGTTTGCTCACTGCAATGTGCATATAAACCAAAGAAACCTTTTTCTGCCTTAGTTTAAAGACCGCGAATGTTGTGAGAGAGTGTGTTTTCACCGATTGAGAGAAAGCTAACTATACCGCCATTTGTAATGGCAGCCGCCATTTCACTCGTAGTCTAAATAGGCAGCTGGTCTTATTACCTGTTTTATTTTGTGACAAACGCAGCTCTCAAGACGCTTCTTTTATCCTGACATTATTGGAAGTTACAGTTGATTAGGACCTACCCAGTTCTTATGTGTCAAATGTAAATAGTCTGATGTATGCTGTTTGTGGATGATTGTGAACTGTTTGTGAGCAATGGAAGAATATTTTTGTTTATTGGTTACAAATGTAATATATTGTTGAATCTGTTAAAGTATAAGGAATGTATAATGGTATATAAGCGGGTTAATTGCAGTGTTAGTGGTGCTGCATAGAAATGTTTTTGATGCTGAAATGCAGTAGAATTGGTTACAGATTTATTGTAAATAAGGACACTCATATACAATGATTATTTTGTAAGTTTATTCTTGCGAGAGTGCAAGGTAACCAAAAGGGTTTGAGCTATGGACCTAATTGAATGTTTGTGTTGTTAAAAGAGAAATGTGTGTGTCTAAATGAAAAGAAAAGGACGTTGTTAAATTCTGTTAATAAACCAGACGAGGAAGAGCCTGCGGCCCGAACGCAACTGATGTCTCCTGTCTCTGCTTTTCTGTTAAAAAAACAGTTTAAAAACAGACCCCACCGAAGGCCTGTAACACAAGCAGGAAGTGTTTGCCAACGTTGTCTTTGGAAAACACAGTTTTTGTCATTTCTTCCCGCTGTAAACACCACTGTTTTGTCCAGAAAAAAACATTGTGTGTATTTTTTATCATAATTCTGGTTTTACGTGTAATTTAAAAACTGGTATGTAGTTTGAAGTCTGAATTTTTAACCCAAGTTGAAATGGAGACATCTTGTAGCTGTGTCGCCTTAAATTGGCTGTAAAGCCAAATACCACCAGGTGATCCAGGCATTGGCATCTTCATGGGTGGAACCACTGCACCAGGGTGTGGTCTGAGCAAAGAGCGAATGAGTGCCCCAGGAGATAACAGCACAAGGAATCGACTGCCCACAGCAATCTTTTCCTTGGACTCCACAGACAAGGGAATCTGGCAGTAGGCCTTGGTTAAATGCAGTGTCGTCAAAAATCGGGCTGTGCCTAACCGGTCCAGGAGCTCATCAATCCGGGGCATGGGGTAGGGATCAAACTGTGACACTTCGTTCACTTTGCAATAGTCAACACAGAACCATGTAGACCCATCTTCAGAATCAGAATCAGAATCAGAATACTTTATTGATCCCTGGGGAAATTATTTTTTGTTACAGTGCTCCATTTTAAACCAACATTAAGACAAGACAGACAATACGCTAACTAAGAATAGTACAATATATACATATATATACATACATACATACATACATAAGTCACTTATAAATAAATATTTGGAAAAGAAACATGTGTAGCTGTAGCAGCAAACAGTGTGTTAAGTGGATGCGTTGTACAGGGAGATGGCCACAGGCAGGAATGATTTCCTGTGTCGTTCAGTGGTGCTTTTCGGTAATCTCAGTCTCTCACTGAACGAGCTCCTGTGACTGACCAACATGTCATGGAGTGGGTGGGAGGTGTTATCCAACATTGTCTTTATCTTGGACAGCATCCGCCTCTCCGACACCACCTTGAGGGAGTCCAGCTCCATCCCCACAACATTGCTGGCCTTACGGATCAGTTTATTAAGTCTGTTGGCATCTGCGACCCTCACCCTTTCTTTATGACCAGAATTATTGGGCTACATCTTGTGCTATGCGACTCTTCTATTACTCCCGTTCTCAGCATTTTAGCCAATTCCTTCTGAAGAATTTGCTGCTTATGTTCTGGTAACCTATAGGGCCGTGAATGCACCATCATGCCAGGTTGCATTTCAAAATGGTGCTCTATGAGCATTGTATGGCCAGGCATGGGGAAGAACACATCCGCAAAATGCTGTTGCGTAGCAGGAACATCTGCTCTCTGAGTCTGTGTGAGATGGTGGTGGTGGAATGGTGGAATTTCGCTGCTCATCTCTCTGCTTCACCAGGCTCACCAGAGAAGCGGTTTCAACCCCTCTCCATGTTTTAAGGAAGTTGAGGTAATATACCTGTTTGACTCCTCCCCTGTCTGACTGTACCACCTCATAGTCAACACCACCCACCCGCCATGTGACCACGAAGGGCCCTAGCCACCAGACGAGTAACTTTCCTCTTGAAGTAGGGAGTAACACAAGGACTTTGTCTCCCGGTGAAAATTACCTGAGTCTAGCCCCTCTGCTGTTGACTTTTCTGGGCCTGAAGCTGATACTCTCATGATAACCTACCCGGTGTGTGTAGCTTTCCTCTCAGGTCCATGACGTACTGAATCTCATTTTTTGCCAGGCTTGGACCTTCCTCCCAGTTCAGCTTCCTGCCAAACAGCAGTTCAAAGGGAGAAAATCGTGTGGAGGCCTGGGGCACTGTGAACAACAAAGGGTCTAATCAGAAATCCAAATTGCGTTCATCCTTGTAAATGAACTTATGAATTATGGACTTCGAATTTTTATTCAGCCGCTTCACCATCGAGATCGAGGGAAGCAAAACAGAATACATTAACCTGAGACACTGACCTTCAAAGTAAAACAGGAAATGCACAGACTCAATTTACAAACACAGACTCAGGGGAAATACAGAGACATGGGACCAGGGCAGGCACAGAGACACAGAGCAGAAGGAGCTCAAAATATAACCAAAACCCAATGTGAAATGCACTACACACAGGTACACACACACACACACAGGTCTTTATCACCAGATTCCACATTTATTTATAGTTTTCCCTGGATTATGACTGAACACAGTCTGACAGCTGTCGGTCCCAGCTGATTTCCCTCTTCCTCCGCTCCTCTCCGTCTCACTATAAAAAGGGAAGGAAACCATCATCAGTCCAAATCGCCATCAGCTGTTCTCACCGGCATCTCCAGCACCGCCCCGTTGAGCTCACTGCACCACTCCTCCCCTGCAGCCGCGCCCCGGACCACACCTCCGCCACACCCAACCAACCCCAAAGAACATGACAACAGGAATTAACCTTAAACACAAGATAATAACAACCAAAAACATTTATCACAGACTCAGGACCATGACACTCCGGCAAAATGGCCTTGCCAATGCGCTTGAATAGGACTTCCGTTAATTGCAATGGTGCCTCTGGCATGGCGCATGCGCCATTAGCGTGCTGCCTGCTGTAACCCTAATTTCCCTCGGGATGAATAAAGTATTCTGATTCTGATTCTGATTAAGCAGCTGACAGTCCGGGCAGGACGCACCATTGGTGTATATTGGAATCAGTATACTCCTGTACTCGGTTGCCCAGCAAATAAAATCAGGCCATTATTCGCTCTAGAGTTTTATCTCATATGTGCTGCCATGGGGTTATAATGAGCCGCCTGGAAAATCATTTCCTGGTGGCTTTTAGGCCGCCAGGAAACTTGTCGTGTGTCTCCTCTGTGCGACTGTCACGACTCATTCTATAAAGCCTATCATTCTATTATACAAAGCGTGGGTAGGTCCACATGGTTTCAGGGTGTGCCAGGTGAATATCAATTACTATCACTTGGTCAAAGGTAGGTCGTAGGGTGTCATCAGGAGACTGCACCACTGGAAAATCTTCCGTGGGTGTATCACCGGAGACTCCGCTCCAGAGTCAGTGCTCTGACTGCTTGGGGGAAAAGCTTTGTTTGGCCGTTGCGGTTTTGATGGTGCGAAACCGTCTGCCAGATGGAAAAAGGGAGAACAGTGTATGTGAGGGGTGGAAAGTGTCCTTCACTATGCTGTTTGCACGTCGGATGATGTGTTTGTCGTAGAGGTGGGAGATGGGTGGGACAGGGCCTCCAATGATCCTCTCTGCTGTCCTCACTATTCACTGCAGAGACGTCTTTTCTGCAAAAGTGGAGTACCCGTACCAAATAGTGATGTAGCAGCAGAGGACGCTCTCAATGGTTACCTGGTAAAATGATATGAGGAGGGGAGGAGGGCGACTGGCCTTCTTCAGCTTCGGAAGAAAGTGAAGATGTTGGGCTTTCTTCATGATGGTGGTGGTGTTCAGGTTTCAGGAGAGGTCATCTGATATGTGCACACCGAGGAACTTCACATTGGTGACCATCTCAAGAGCAGATTCGTTGATGGGGTGTGGGCCGTTGAGCTCTTCCTGAAGTTAGCAACAATCTCTTTAGTCAGAAGACTAAAGAGATGGTCATGTAGAGAGAGGTTGTTATTCTGACACCAGTCCACCTCCTCTCTGTATTCAGACTCATCATTGTTGGTGATGAGACCCAACACTGATGTGTCATCTGCAAACTTGATTATGTGATTTGGGCTGTACTGTGCAGTACAGTCATGTGTTAGCAGGGTAAACAGTAGTGGACAGAGTACACAGCCCTGCGGCGAGCCTGTACTCAGTCAGAGGACTTTGAAAGTGTTATTTCCTATGAAGACAGACTGAGGCCTATCAGATAGGAAGTCCAAGAGAGTGGTGTTTATTCATGGTAGGTTCAACTTCTTTATCAGGTTCTGAGGAATGACTTTCTTGAATGCTGAGCTGAAGTCAATAAACAACATTCTGACATAAGTGTCCTTTTTGTCGAGATGGGAGAGAGAAAGATGAAAAGCAGACCAGATGGCATCATCTGTGGAGCGGTTTGGGTGGTAAGCAAACTGTACCAGGTCCAGACTCAGTGGTTTTCATGTGCCATCAATACCAGCCTTTCAAAGCACTTTGTGATGATGGCCGGTAGTCATTGAGGCAGGTCACAGTAGACTTCTTTGGCAATGGGATGATTTTCTTGGTTTTGAGGAATGCAGGTACCACAGCTGAGCTCAGTGATGTATTTAAGATGTCTGTGAAGATGCCTGCGAGCTGGTCAGCACATTCCTGAAGCACCCTGCCAGGTATATTGTCAGGTCCTGCAGCCTTTCGCGGATTTATTCTGTAAAGTGTATTCCTGACGTCTGCTCTGGACAGACAGAGTACTTGGGGGGCATCTTCCGTCCTGGCACTTTGTTCTCTGCCTCAAAACATGCAAAGAAGTCATTCCGTTCATCTGGCAAGGAGGGATCACTGCTGCATGCTGGAGGTGTTGGCTTGTAGCCAGTCATTGTTTGAATGCCCTGCCACATGCGCCGAGTGTTCTTTAAACTTATGAAGTGTGTGTTGATCTTTTCTGCATACTCCTGCTTTGCCACTTTGATGGCCCATGATAGGTCTGCTCTGGCTGTAGTGTAAGCTTCCCTATTGTTGGACTTAAAGGCAGAGTCTCTGATTTTAATCAGGTTGCGTAGCTTTGTAGAAAACCAGGGTTTATGAATTGCACGGCGGAGGATGATCCGTGGCTCAGCTGCAGGGGTGGTGCAGTGAGCTCAAGGGCCGGTGCCAGCGAGGTTGGAGGGACAGGTGGATGTGATTGTGCTGATGAGGATTTCCTCCTTTCGATGTGGAGGAGCAGCGGCTCTACTCTGAGCCCCTCCCGGATGGCCAAACTTCTCACCCTATCTTTAAAGGAGAGGCGAGCCACCCTTCAGAGGAAGCTCATTCCCGCCACTCGTATCTGCGATCTCATTCTTTCAGTCACTACCCACAGCTCGTGGCCATAGGTGAGGGTAGGGACGTAGATCGACCGGTAAATTGAGAGCTTCGCTTTTACACTCAGCTCTCTCTTCACCACGACGGACCGGTGCAGCATCCGCATCACTGCAGCCGCAGCACCAATCCGTCTGTCGATCTCCAGCTCCCTTCTCCCATCACTCGTGAACAATACCCCGAGATACTTGAACTCCTCCACTTTTGGCAGGAACTCATCCCCGACCCGGAGTGGGCACTCCACCCTTTTCTGGCTGAGAACCATGGCCTCAGATTTGGAGGTGCTGATCCTCATTCCCGCTGCTTCACACTCGGCTGCGAACCGTTCCAGTGCGAGCTGGAGGCCTTCACCCGATGAAGCCAACAGAACCACATCATCCGCGAAAAGAAGAGATGAAATTCTGAGGCCACCGAAGTGAAAGCCCTCCGCCACTGGGCTGTGCCTAGAAATCCTGTCCATAAAATTTATGAACAGAATTGGTGACAAAGGGCAGCCCTGGCGGAGCCCATCACCCACCGGGAACGAGTCCGACTTATTGCCAGCAATGCGAACCAAGCTCTTGCAACGGTTGTATAGGGATCGAATGGCCCGTAGAAATGGGCCAGACACCCCATACTCCCACAGCACCTCCCACAGGACACCCCGAGGGACACGGTCGAATGCCTTCTCCAAGTCCACAAAACACATGTAGAGTGGTTGGGCAAACTCCAATGCACCCTCAAGTATCCTTGAGAGGATGAAGAGATGGTCCAGTGTTCCGCGATCAGGACGAAAACCGCATTGTTCCTCTGGTATCCGAGGTTCAACTAGTGGACGAACTCTCCTTTCCAGCACCCTGGCATAGACTTTCCCGGGGAGGCTGAGGAGTGTGATCCCCCTGTAGTTGGAACACACCCTCCAGTCTCCCTTCTTAAAGATGGGGACCACCACCCCGGTCTGCCAGTCCAGGGGCTCTGCCACCAAGGAGTTATTTAACTGCCTCAATGACCTCGCCTCCGGAAATTGGCGGGTCCTTCCCCTCATCCCCAGACTCTGCTTCCTCCTCGGAAGACGTGTCAGTGGGATTAAGGAGGTCCTCGAAGTATTCCTTCCACCTCGTGACAATTTTCTCAGTTGAAGTCAGCAGCGCTCCGCCAGCACTATACACAGTGCAGGTAGAGCACCGTTTTCCCCTCCTGAGACGCCTGACGGTTTGCCAGAATCTCTTCGAGGCAGTCCGAAAGTCTTTTTCCATTGCCTCTCCGAACTCCTCCCACCCCTGAGTTTTTGCTTCAGCCACTGCCCGAGCTGCATTCCGCTTGGCCTGTCGATACCTGTCGGCTGCCCCCGGAGTCCCACAGGCTAACCAAGCCCGATAGGACTCCTTCTTCAGCCTGTTGGCTCCCTTCACCTCTGGTGTCCACCATTTGGTTCGGGGATTACCACCACGGCAGGCACCAACCACCTTGCGGCCGCAGCTCAATGCAGCAGCTTTGGCAATGGAGACGCTGAACATGGTCCATTCGGACTCAATGTCCCCAGTCTTCCTCAGAATGGTGTTGAAGCTCTGCCAGAGGTGTGCGTTGAAGATCTTGCAGACTGGGGTCTCTGCTAGATTTTCCCAGCACACCCTCACTACGCGTTTAGGTGCACGGGTCTGTCCAGCGTCCTCCCTCGGCACCTGATCCAACTCACCACCAGGTGGTGATCAGTTGACAGCTCAGCTCCTCTCTTTACCCGAGTGTCCAGAACATATGGTTGCAGGTCTGGTGATACGATTACAAAATTGATCATCAACCTGCGGCCTAGAGCGTCCTGGTGCCACATGCACTTATGGACACTTTTATGTTCAAACAAGGTGTTCGTTATGGCCAAACTGTGATTTGCACAGAAGTCCAATAACAAAACACCGCTCGGGTTCAGATCAGCGAGGATGGGTCCATGTCCCCTTTTCGGGCTGTGCTCGGCCGGGCCCCAGACGCTCGCCCTCGGGCACCCTCCCCGGGCCTGGCTCCAGGACGGGGCCCCCGTAACCCTATCCCGGGCAGGGTAAACTGTTCCCTCGATGTCTTCTTCATAAGGGTCTTCTGAATCGCTCTTTGTCTGCTCCCTCACTCAGGACCAATTTGCCATGGGAGACCCTACCAGGGGGCAAAAGCCCCCAGACAACATAGCCCCTGGGATCCCTGGGACACACAAACCCCTCCACCACGTTAAGGATTCTCGGAGGGAATCGCTACCCAACGCACCGTTTTCCGTGGGCAGGCCATCCACAAACTGTTCCTGAACCACTTTCGCCAGCATGAGTGCCTAGACCTCCCCCTCTAATGGGCCAGACTGCAGCCATTTAAATTTTGCGTTAGAACCCATGATTTCCTGCGTTTCTCAAATAATATTTTTTTAAAAATGAAAATCAAACCCAGACTGGGTGGAGTGCCTAAGGCGATAGATGGACTTCCGCCCACTATCTGAATAGTGCACTGTCTTCATTCCTCCTGAACTGTATGTGTATTTGCAGGTTAGTACTTGGTAAAAAATACTACCACTGTCTGTTACATAGTAAGGGTTCATCTCCATGTTAAGTTGTAAAGAAGTATGACTGTATTTGTAACACTTACAAGCAGCCACTCGTGGACCCACATCAGTCTCAGACAGCGGGGTCAGGATGCGCAAGCAGAAATGTAACAGTAATGTTTTTGTATTGTGGGCCATATGCCCCAGAGCATTGTCTTGCAGGAAGGTCATGCATGTAGAATAATTTTCTTTTCATTATGCAGGTTGGCACTTCCACACACTTTACTATTTTATATAAAGTTTTTGATACACAGATGTTTTATTGCTTAAGTATAATTGAGGTTTGAAAAGTATGAAGCTGTTTAATATGTGTGTTAATGACGTGAAATAGAAGGAAGTTGCCCATGTTTTCCATAAGTAAGTTTCATCTCCAGTGTGCTGTAAATGATGAGTGTTTATTTTTGCTCAATTTCAGCATTCAGAACAGGTACAGTTGTCCACTGTAATTTCAACCAGATAAGAGTGTGGTTTCCTTTAAATACAGTTGAATATTGCTGTCTGTTCACTGTAGACTTACAGTGACCTTTAATCGCTTAAGCAAGATTGAATGTGACATTTGTTTTGCTTGCACTTTGAGATCACATGAAGTACATGTAAAATGGTTGAAAGTGTAGTGTGTGAATCCATTTATTTTTCTGCCTGTGACTTGGGTAAATGGACAGATTTAAACTGTAAGGACACTGGGACTGAAAGAGTAATGCACAGATGGATATTGTTAATACTGTTCATGTTTGTTGAAACTTGAATAAGAGATGCAATCTGAAAGGCAAACTGAATGCACTGTCTTCATTGCTCCTGAACTTTACCTGTATTTGCAGGGATTTCAAATTCAAATTCAATTTTTTATTGGTCACGTACACAGTCATACACAGTACGATATGCAGTGAAATGCTTAGACAACTGCTCGTGACCTAAAGAAAAAAAAGGAAAGGGCTATGAATAAGATAGGAAATAAACATGAAAAATTAAAGTGTAAATTTAACTAGGAAGGAATAAAATATAAAAAATTAAGGTTAAAAATGAAATAACTGTACAACACAAATTAGAATGAAGGGTAAATTTAACTGGGAAAGAATAAGATAAAATATATGAATTAAAGTTGAAAATAAAATAACTGTACAACAAAAGACACAGTATAGAACTATATAAGAATGTATGAAGAAATATAAATAAATAAATATATATATTTACACACACACAATAACAGCAGCTGTACAAGTATTAACTGGAAATGAAGAATATAGTGACCAGTGTTGTGCAATCCACATTATGTCTTGTGCAGTGCAAATATGCTTAAAGTGATTTAAGTGATAACAATGTCCATAATGTCCAGTGTGTGTGTAAGAACTACAGTGGGGCAAAAAAGTATTTAGTCAGCCACCGATTGTGCAAGTTCCCCCACTTAAAATGATGACAGAGGTCAGTAATTTGCACCAGAGGTACACTTCAACTGTGAGAGACAGAATGTGAAAAAAAAATCCATGAATCCACATGGTAGGATTTGTAAAGAATTTATTCGTAAATTAGGGTGGAAAATAAGTATTTGGTCACCTCGAACATGGAAAATCTCTGGCTCTCACAGACCTGTAACGTCTTCTGTAAGAAGCTTTTCTGTCCCCCACTCGTTACCTGTATGAATGGCACCTGTTTGAACTCATCATCTGTATAAAAGACACCTGTCCACAGCCTCAAACAGTCAGACTCCAAACTCCGCCATGGCCAAGACCAAAGAGCTTTCGAAGGACACCAGGAAAAGTATTGTAGACCTGCACCAGACTGGGAAGAGTGAATCTACAATAGGCAAGCAGCTTGGTGTGAAAAAATCAACTGTGGGAGCAATCATCAGAAAATGGAAGACATACAAGACCACTGATAATCTCCCTCGATCTGGGGCTCCACGCAAGATCTCATCCCGTGGGGTCAAAATGATCATGAGAACGGTGAGCAAAGATCCCAAAACCACACGGGGGGACCTGGTGAATGACCTGCAGAGAGCTGGGACCAAAGTAACAAAGGTCACCATCAGTAACGCACTACAACGGCAGGGAATCAAATCCCGCAGTGCCAGACGTGTTCCGCTGCTGAAGCCAGTGCATGTCCAGGCCCGTCTGAAGTTTGCCACAGAGCACATGGATGATACAGCAGAGGATTGGGAGAATGTCATGTGGTCAGATGAAACCAAAGTAGAACTTTTTGCTATAAACTCAACTCATCGTGTTTGGAGGAAGAAGAATACTGAGTTGCATCCCAAGAACACCATACCTACTGTGAAGCATGGGGGTGGAAACATCATGCTATGGGGCTGTTTTTCTGCCAAGGGGACAGGACGACTGATCCGTGTTAAGGACAGAATGAATGGGGCCATGTATCCTGAGATTTTGAGCCAAAACCTCCTTCCATCAGTGAGAACTTTGAAGATGAAACGAGGCTGGGTCTTCCAACATGACAATGATCCAAAACACACCGCCCGGGCAACAAAGGAGTGGCTCCGTAAGAAGCATTTGAAAGTCCTGGAGTGGCCTAGCCAGTCTCCAGACCTCAACCCCATAGAAAATCTGTGGCGGGAGTTGAAAGTCCGTGTTGCTCGGCGACAGCCCCAAAACATCACTGCTCTCGAGAAGATCTGCATGGAGGAATGGGCCAAAATACCAGCTACTGTGTGTGCAAACCTGGTAAAGACCTATAGTAAACGTTTGACCTCTGTTATTGCCAACAAAGGTTATGTTACAAAGTATTGAGTTGTATTTTTGTTATTGACCAAATACTTATTTTCCACCCTGATTTACCAATAAATTCTTTACAAATCCTACCATGTGGATTCATGGATTTATTTTTCACATTCTGTCTCTCACAGTTGAAGTGTACCTCTGGTGCAAATTACTGACCTCTGTCATCATTTTAGGTGGGGGAACTTGCACAATCGGTGGCTGACTAAATACTTTTTTGCCCCACTGTATATGTGTGGGTCAGTACTGTGTGGTGGTGTTATTGAGAGACCGTATCGCCTGCGGGAAGAAGCTCCTCCTCAGTCTCTCTGTGTTGGTCTTCAGGGAGCGGAATCGCTTTCCTGACCTCAACAGAGAGAACAGTCTGTTGTTGGGATGGCTGAGGTCCTTCACGATCTTCCTGGCCTTGGTCCAGCACCGCCTGCTGTAGATTGAGTGCAGGTCAGGGAGCTCGGAGCGGATGGTGCGCTCAGCTGATCGCACAACCCTCTGTAGAGCTCGTCTGTCCTGCATGGTGCTGTTCCCGAACCAGGTTAAGATGTTTCCCGTCAGGATGCTCTCTATGGTGCACGAGTAAAAGTTCCTGAGCACCTTGGAGGGCAGTTGGAAGTCTCTCAAGCGTCTGAGGTGGTAGAGACGCTGACGGGCCTTTTTCACCACGGTGTTGATGTGACAGGACCATGACAGGTCCTGCGTGATGTGAACTCCGAGGTATTTGAAGCTGTCCACTCTCTCCACTGGGCACTCGTTGATGACAGGGGTCTGGTAGTTCCTCTCCTGCTTAGTGCTGAAGTCCACTATCAGCTCCTTTGTCTTACTGACGTTTAGAAGGAGGTTGTTCCTCTGGCACCAGTTCTCCAGATTCATAATCTCCTTCAGGTAGGCCGTCTCGTTGTTATCAGAGATCAGGCCCACCACGACAGTGTCGTCAGCAAACTTGATGATGGTGGTGGAGCTGGTAGTGGCCACGCAGTCATGTGTGTACAGAGAGTACAGCAGGGGGCTCAGAACACACCCTTGGGGGGCTCCAGTGCTGAGAGTGGTGGAGGCTGAGACATGTCCTTACTGCCTGTGGTCTGCCAGTTAGGAAGTTGGAGATCCACTGACACATACACTCAACAAAAATATAAACGCAACACCTTTGTTACTGCTCCCATTCCCCATGGGATGGACGTAGAGACCTAAAATTCATTCCAGATACACAATATAACCATCCCTCCCAAACAGTGGTCGCAAATCAGTCCAAATGTGTGGTAGTGGGCACATCTGCTATATTGAGATAATCCATCCCACCTCACAGGTGTGCCACATCAGGATGCTGATCTTACATCATGAGTAGTGCACAGGTGTACCTCAGACTGCCCACAACAAAAGGCCACCCTGGAATGTGCAGTTTTTTGCGCTATTGGGGGTCTGGGGACCCAGAACCGGTCAGTATCTGGTGTGACCACCATTTGCCTCATGCAGTGCAACACATCGTCGCATGGAGTCCATCAGATTGTCAATTGTGGCCTGTGGAATGTTGGTCCACTCCACTTCAATGGCTGTGCGAGGTTGTTGGATATTCGTGGGAACTGGTACACGCTGTCGTATACGCCGGTCAAGCACATCCCGAACATGCTCAATGGGTGACATGTCCGGTGAGTATGCTGGCCATGCAAGAACTGGGACATTCTCAGCTGCCATCTGCCCTGAACAATGTGAACCATGATTCATCCGTGAAGCGCACACCTCTCCAACGTGCCAGACGGCATCGAATGTGAGCATTTGCCCACACAAGTCTGTTACGGCGACGAGCTGGAGTCAGGTCAAGACCCCGATGAGGACGACGGGCATGCAGTTGAGCGTCCCTGAGACGGTTTCTGACAGTTTGTGCAAAAATTGTTTGGTTGTGCAAACCAATTGTTCCAGCAGCTGTCTGGGTGGCTGGTCTCAGACGATCTTGGAGGTGAACCTGCTGGATGTGGAGGTCCTGGGCTGGTGTGGTTACACGAGGTCTGCGGTTGTGAGGCCGGTTGGATGTGCTGCCATATTCTCTGAAACGCCTGTGGAGACGGCTTATGGTTGAGAAATGAACATTCAATGCACGGGCGACAGATCTGGTTGACATTCCTGCTGTCAGCATGCCAATTGCACGCTCCCTCATTGCTTGTGGCATCTGTGGCATTTTGCTGTGAGACAAAACTGCACATTCCAGGGTGGCCTTTTGTTGTGGGCAGTCTGAGGTACACCTGTGCACTACTCATGATGTCAGATCAGCATCCTGATGTGGCACACCTGTGAGGTGGGATGGATTATCTCAATATAGCAGATGTGCCCACTACCACACATTTGGACTGATTTGTGACCACTGTTTGGGAGGGATGGTTATATTGTGTATCTGGAATGAATTTTAGGTCTCTACGTCCATCCCATGGGGAATGGGAGCAGTAACAAAGGTGTTGCGTTTATATTTTTGTTGAGTGTAGATGAGCTGAGTCCCAGATGCTCCAGCTTGGTGGTGAGTGTGGAGGGAATTATGGTATTAAATGCAGAGCTGTAGTCTATGAAGAGCATTTTAACATAATTCCCCCTTCTAGTGTCCAAGTGAGTGAGTGATGTGTGGAGGAGATGAGAGATGGCATCGTCTGTGGAACGATTTGGACGGTAAGCAAACTGTAGTGGGTCCAGTGTGTCTGGTAGTGAAGAAATGATGAAGTCTCTGACCAGGCGTTCAAAACACTTCATCACTACTGAGGTGAGGGCTACAAGGCGATAGTCATTGAGAGAAGAAGGATGGGGTTTCTTCGGGACAGGAACAATGATGGACTCTTTGAAGCATGTGTGGATCACCGACTGAGATAAAGAGATGTTGAATATCTCAGTGAACACAGGAGCTAGCTGGTATGCGCAGTCTCTGAGGATACGACCTGGGATGCCGTCTGGTCCTGCTGCTTTCCTGGTGTCCACTCTCTTGAAGGCTCTCCTTACTTCATGCTCGGAGATGACGAGCACGTTTCCGGTGCTGGCAGTATCTTCCTGTCTGCAGCCGTTAGCGCCGCTAGCACTAGCATTGTTGGAGTCCTTAGCTGCAGCTTCGAAGCGAGCATAGAAAGTGTTCAGCTCGTCTGCCAGAGTCACGGCCGCGTTCGTCATACCGGTTGTTGGTGCTTTATAGTCCGTTATTGTCCTTAGTCCCCGCCACAGGCTCCTAGAGTCACTCTGTTGGAGTTGTGACTCTAGTTTCCTCCCGTAGCGCTGCTTCGCCTCTTTCATCGTTATTGTTATTGTGGCACTATTCCTGGGGATCATAACACTTCTCTGCTTGGGCTGCTGTTGACCCGGCGGAAGAAGATTGATGGATGGATGGAAAATCAAACCCAGTAGACAGTAGGGATGGGTATTGATAAGATTTTCACGACTCCAATTCCATTTTCGATTCTGTTTAACGATTTGATTCTTTATCGATTCTCTTATTGATTCTTTTTTTAAAAAAGGAGAACACAAAGGTCGATTAGCTTAGAACTTTGTTGTATATCTTCTCTTTGAACAAGATAGAAATTTAGGAGTAGCATGACCTTACAAACCCAACAGCGAGATCTTAAGAGATCCTTAAGAGATCCAGTCTATGGCTCTTCCATGGGGTGTCACAAGGTCCCCGGGGAAAAAAATTGTAAATGTAAAATAATAAAATAAATATTCTTCTATAGCAATATAGAAGTATAACATAAATTATTCTGTAGCAATTACACAAGAATATCCAGTAATGTCCCTGCCTACAATTAAACACATTCACTTACCGAAAATCATCTGCTGTGGTAAATGGGTTCAAGCCTTTTACCACAAACTTAGTCACTGCTCGGTGGCATTCGTCTATCCTGGCCTGAAAGGAGACGCTACCGGTAGACTGCAACGAGAACTGCCAGCATCTGAGGCAGCCAGACTCTGTCTGTCTCTCTCATCATGGTCACCTAAATGCAGCGCACAGTAATGGCAGGTTTTGTAATAAGGCAGATCGCGCTAACATGATATGCACTGTTAGTTGATTATTTACCTGCCGCATTAACGGGAGAGGACGTGCAAACGTTACCGCTGCTGCTGGGTTGAGATTCACGAGTCCGGAGAGGAATTAAAAACACGACATTCATTTAAGGTCATCGCGTGTTTTGTGAGCAAATGCTTTTGCATATTCGTAGTGTTTCCTCCCTTAAATGAAATATCTACTTTGCAAGTATTGCAAGTTGCCCTGTTTTCATCCGTTCTGGTGAAGTATAACCAAACTTTTGAGCGTTTAAGCCGCTTAGGCGCCGTGTTTCCTGCCAGGTAAATGACGCTCCGCAACATGGTGACGTCATTCGGGGCGATTGGAATTGATAAGGGAATCGTTTGCAAAAATGGCAAACAATTCCAAGGAATTGAAACAGTGGGAACCGGTTCTCAACAAGAACCGGTTTTCGATACCCATCCCTAGTAGACAGCTTTCCTGATCAAGCTACTTTATTTATTTTTGGTTTTTTACAATACTAATACACCCAAGTTATCTCATTAAGGAATTCTTCCTTTGGTTTTTCATTTCTTTTCTTTTAAAAAAAGGAAGGCCTTACACTGCATGGCTGTACCCAAATGTTAACATAATTTAATGGATGTATTTTATTACTGATGTTCTCAACATTTTAAAACAACATAAAGTATTCTTCTAGTGGATTAAGAAGCACATGTAATGTGAAACCCCCTGCATTTATATTTCACTGATAATGCCTACATTTTAAGTAAGCAATAATTGTCGACCGTGTTGTAGCCTGATAATGTGCGTGCTGTAGTTTGAGACTGAATTACAGTGGGGCAAAAAAGTATTTAGTCAGCCACCGATTGTGCAAGTTCCCCCACTTAAAATGATGACAGAGGTCAGTAATTTGCACCAGAGGTACACTTCAACTGTGAGAGACAGAATGTGAAATAAAAATCCATGAATTCACATGGTAGGATTTGTAAAGAATTTATTGGTAAATCAGGGTGGAAAATAAGTATTTGGTCAATAACAAAAATACAACTCAATACATTGTAACATAACTTTTGTTGGCAATAACAGAGGTAAAACGTTTACTATAGGTCTTTACCAGGTTTGCACACACAGTAGCTGGTATTTTGGCCCATTCCTCCATGCAGATCTTCTCGAGAGCAGTGATGTTTTGGGGCTGTCGCCGAGCAACACGGACTTTCAACTCCCGCCACAGATTTTCTATGGGGTTGAGGTCTGGAGACTGGCTAGGCCACTCCAGGACTTTCAAATGCTTCTTACGGAGCCACTCCTTTGTTGCCCGGGCGGTGTGTTTTGGATCATTGTCATGTTGGAAGACCCAGCCTCGTTTCATCTTCAAAGTTCTCACTGATGGAAGGAGGTTTTGGCTCAAAATCTCAGGATACATGGCCCCATTCATTCTGTCCTTAACACGGATCAGTCGTCCTGTCCCCTTGGCAGAAAAACAGCCCCATAGCATGATGTTTCCACCCCCATGCTTCACAGTAGGTATGGTGTTCTTGGGATGCAACTCAGTATTCTTCTTCCTCCAAACACGACGAGTTGAGTTTATACCAAAAAGTTCTACTTTGGTTTCATCTGACCACATGACATTCTCCCAATCCTCTGCTGTATCATCCATGTGCTCTCTGGCAAACTTCAGACGGGCCTGGACATGCACTGGCTTCAGCAGCGGAACACGTCTGGCACTGCGGGATTTGATTCCCTGCCGTTGTAGTGCGTTACTGATTGTGACCTTTGTTACTTTGGTCCCAGCTCTCTGCAGGTCATTCACCAGGTCCCCCCGTGTGGTTCTGGGATCTTTGCTCACCGTTCTCATGATCATTTTGACCCCACGGGATGAGATCTTGCGTGGAGCCCCAGATCGAGGGAGATTATCAGTGGTCTTGTATGTCTTCCATTTTCTGATGATTGCTCCCACAGTTGATTTTTTTCACACCAAGCTGCTTGCCTATTGTAGATTCACTCTTCCCAGTCTGGTGCAGGTCTACAATACTTTTCCTGGTGTCCTTCGAAAGCTCTTTGGTCTTGGCCATGGCGGAGTTTGGAGTCTGACTGTTTGAGGCTGTGGACAGGTGTCTTTTATACAGATGATGAGTTCAAACAGGTGCCATTCATACAGGTAACAAGTGGGGGACAGAAAAGCTTCTTACAGAAGACGTTACAGGTCTGTGAGAGCCAGAGATTTTCCATGTTTGAGGTGCCCAAACACTTATTTTCCACCCTAATTTACGAATAAATTCTTTACAAATCCTACCATGTGGATTCATGGATTTTTTTTTCACATTCTGTCTCTCACAGTTGAAGTGTACCTCTGGTGCAAATTACTGACCTCTGTCATCATTTTAAGTGGGGGAACTTGCACAATCGGTGGCTGACTAAATACTTTTTTGCCCCACTGTAGCATATAACTGCAACATTCTTTTTTCGTTTTTTTTTTTTTTAAAGACCCGAAAGGACTTGAAATTCAAAATTTCAGACTTGTGACTTGACTTGAGACTTGAGGATAAAGACTTGAGACTTACTTGAGACTTGCAAAACAATGACTTGGTCCCACCTCTGGTAATCGGTGACTTCTCGTAAGCAAAGTCACTCCACTCATATATTATTTATGGGCTCAAGAGTGGCCAGCAAATGAGCCCATATTAACTATTCCATAACACCGCATCTCTTATTTGTTTGTCTCATGTCACTTGTCCGCTTCTGCTGAATCTTGTACATGCAGTCTCAAAAAACAAACATTAGCAACACACATTGATTATCCTGGTGGGCAGGCGTCGGCCATCCACATTCCAGAGGTGCCATAAAAACACCATAAAGTTAGCCATCCCTAGCTGTAGAAAGAATGTCATTCACATATAAACCCAGAAATCCTATAGTAAAAAACACATTAACTAATCCTCTAATCCTCTTATAAATCACATGATCAAACACATGATTAACCATCAAAATGTAAATGTTAGCGCTGCGCAGGTGTATACACTCTTTCTCACAGTAATCTCTGTGAGCAACACAAGGTAGTGAATGACACACACATAGTAAATTCACAGACAGAGAAAATGGCATTTAAAAGGTTAAATCGTCATGCAACCTCGAATGTTGCTGTCATCTTTCTGCTCCTGTAACAAAAACACATAAAATCATCCACCCTTTTGTCCTGTCTAGGTGGAGGTTAACCTTGAGTCGTGGTCAAGTCCTGTCAGCTTTTACCAGTCAGTCAGTTTGTTTTTTATTTCTATTCATTCATTCTTTCTTTGCTGATAGTGGAACCTGTCGTCGCATTTAGTTTCCACTTCCAGCAAAATGACATCATTTCAAAAGAAAAAGAAAAAGAAGAACTTTTAGATCGGATTACCTCGCTGAATCCTTTTTAGGCAGGGACGCTCATCTAATATTGTCCCAAATAAGTAGCTTTCTCCTGAGCCCATTTTAAATGTGGAGAAACTCACTTATAACGGTTTTCTCGACAGGTGGTATAGCACTTTTAATTCCCGACGTGCAGATCTGCTTAAAGAAAAAAAGAATCAGTGGCTGTTCAAAAAATGAAAAATGAAAAATAACAGATATTATCGAACAAAACTTTTAGTTCACTGTGAAAGTATCAAAATAAAAAGGCCTTGTTAAGTCATGACACAAGCTCCTCATCTCAGGAGGGTAATCATACCATTAGCATGGTTCATCATACCATCATACTAATTGGCAGGCTCAACTTCACAACAGAAGAAGAATCATCAGCTAGATTCACTCCAAACCAACCATCAGCTGCAAAACACACAGCATAACCCTAATGTCATATTAGCTATGAGTTTAATCACCAGGTCTGTGCTCTTCACACACACAGATCTATTTTATTCAGTTTTCCTTTTCCCTTCATCATAAAACATGTGACATGCTGTCATGCACTTCACAAAAGAAGTTTGTTCTGACGTATTCAGAGTTGTGTATCTAAATACAGGATTCACTCGCACATCAAAACAGGAAACTCAGTGTTTTAGAGTCTCCACTCAACACACAACAACTCCAACAAATCTCATTCACTCGTGCTAGAATTCAATCACCTTTCCTTAATCTAAGAACGATCAACTAATTTGCATATCAGCTATTAACCCACTAAGTTGACAGGACAACAGAAATGCATGTTCAAAATAGTATCACAAAAAACAATTTCCCTCATACAGTAAATTACTTGTGCTGCATCAATCAAGCAGGAAGCTTCTCCCAATTTACTATATTAACAACTAAATTTATTGTCTGATCACTGGTTGGTCAAACCAGAATCTTTTTTCCCACAAAAGTTAAATTGTTGTCCTGCAACCTAGAGAGTCAATTTTTTACATTGGATAAATTCAGTATTTGATAACAAGTGTCTACTAAATTGACACTATTTTAACACTGATGAAAGATAACAAGCTGATTTTCATTGCACACATTGTTTGTGTTATTAGGCAGGTTTAATCAATGTCTGTGGAGCTGCATCTCCAGCAGAGCATGTTCTTAAAGCTGCCTTTCCTACATGCTTCTCTACTATTATTTGATCATTTCTTAACTAATGTGCTATGAGTCCACTGGTCTTTGCATCACACTAAGTGATTTGGACAAGATAATAAACAGACTCACACGCTTAAGATGTTGTCTAATCTTCATGAGTTATTTTGTGTTTGTATAGGTAGGGTTAATGCATGTTCTGTGTGATTTTGTATATGTTTGTATATGTTTCTTTTTTGCAGTGTTTCAGACTCCTTCACAATTTTCCAACTTAAGCAGTCAGTTTTGTTTTCCCCAGGTTTGCTAACCCAAATTTTGATTTCCCACATTTAAATAACAGCATTCCTCTGTGTTCTACTTGCACACTCTGTTGTCCTCTCACTCTGTTGTCCTCTCCCACTTCAACAGTCCAACAGCCGGCAGTTCTCCTTCAGCTTTGTCCTGTGTTCCACTGTCTCTTCTTGTCATTTTACTCCAAAGGTGGCAAATGTCAAACTCCAAACAGTCTCCTCAGTTGTCCTCAAAAGTTTTCTTCACATGCATAGTGAAGTTTCAGCTTCACAGTGCCATTCATCCGATCAGTCAGGATGATGGGTTTGCTTTTCTTCTCTGATGCTGTTTGTCCACACTGCTGCTGCTTGCTGGGACTCTTTGCTCAGGACTTTTGCTGCTGTCTCTTTATCTGTCATATTATTGCTCTTTGGAGCTGCATTCCTTGTCTTCAGGGAGGAGTGAGAGCTGCTTGTGAGTTTGAGAGACACATGGTGCTTTAAATAAGTCAGCCAGAAATTTGGCCTGCATGTTTCCAATGATGTTAAACTATAACTTTCTTTCGACTGCTGCATGTGGAAAATTGATTCAGGTCTGCTTTTCACCTAAAAGTGACAAACTAAAACATTTTCATTATTATCATCACTGCTTAATCACCACACATCTCTCTCTCTGTGTTTTTGTGAACAGTCCTTTCTTAAAAGCAGAAAATAAAATTGTAGTTGTTTTTGGCTAATCAACACAAAACCTTTTTCCTATGATTTTTCTTTTTCATCTACAATATATATTCTTTCCCTTTTTCACTCTTTTTTCCCCTTTTTTCGTTACAATAGCTCGTGACCTGCAGAATCACCGCTCTCACTCACAATCAAAGGCAATTACTTTTACACAGCGCAAAAAAACACTGTGACGTCAAACACATTCACACTCACTTTTTCATCTGCATAAATAAATCACATGGCCGATGATACCATGGTGATTCATAAATATGATCACCAGTTTATTTAATTATTTTCGACCCAACAAAACAAATAAACAAAAACATGATGCTGATGCTATGAACACTCTACACACAAGTCAAGGTGCAGAAAAGCTTCTCACGGAAATGCTGCACACTCCAGTTATCACAGTTATCATAGTTCTGTTTGTGTGAATTATCTGCTTTCATTATTAATACCAGTTTATAGGTTGTTATCTTTTTTATTATTGGTTTGAATGCATTAAATTAAGTTGTAATTTAGCCTTTTGTTTATTTTACTTTATTCCTCTTGTATTTATATCTATTCAGTCGGGTCTGTTTCCAACCCTTTTTTAAACTACTTCAAACTACTGTGATCTCTAATCTTCACTGGGTGAGGGATTATTATGTTCTTCCTAGTCTGAACTGCTCTCTTCAGCTGAGCTGCTATCCTATTCTGAGTTACTGTCTACTTTTGTTTCTTCTACCTCTTGCTCTTCCACGATGCATTCCTCTCTCTTTCTTTTGGATTAATCGTGCTCCGGCTTGCTGTTTTTCTAGACATTTCTCATCAGGTGTTAATTTTACTTGTTTATCCCCCATTTTCAAAGATTTTGCTGGGCCGTCGCTGGCACGCTTGACTTCAGAGTGGTTTACTGATATGGCCTTCGACTTCACCCTAACGGTGAAGCGGTATCAGTTTTATGAGATGAAACTCAACCATTCTCCTTTGTCACCAGCACGTGAGCCTCAGCAAAGAAAACAAAAATGGAAGTAGTTCAGCAGCGTATTGTGCTGTAAAATCAACTTACTTCCAGACACATACACACACATAGACATTTGCGCGCTAATTTGTCACAAGATAATTTCGGCTACCTCTAAAACTGGTCAAAACACGGTTCCTTTTGGCGAACTTAAACCTAATTTGTCACGAGATAATTTCAGCTACCTTTAAAACTGGTCAAAACACAAGTCTTTTGGCGAACTTAAACCCTTTTTTTTTTTATCACATTTCTTTAAACTTTTGCGGCCGTCTTATATACCAAAATAGTGTTTCTCACCCCTGACGTCCCACTGGTGATTCAGATCATCGGAGTGAATCCCACCGCCGTGGACCAGATTATAACACCGGCCCAGACCCAAATTTAATGTCCTGGGGCTCTCTCCTCATCCAAGAGGGCTGTGCACAGGCTTCGGTGCTGGCTCCCCACGGCGTCGGGAATCAGTGCTGGATCCTGGAACAGAGTCACGGATAACAGTTCTGATATTTTCTATCCGGCTCGAAGGACCAAATAATGTTAGGGAAAATATTCTAAAACACTTCTTCAGTAAAGACTCAGAGAAGAGAAACACACAGAACTTCTTGCTAGCAAGGGCAGTCTCAGTGACTCGCGCTGAGCACTGCCCCAGGTCTTTATTTTATACTCCATTGAACGTGTGTGTGTGTGTGTGTGTGTGTGTGTGTGTGTCCTGCTGATCAAAGGGTCATAAAAGGTACATCCTTGGTCAGGAGAAGGGTGAGGAAGTCCAGCAGTTAAAGCACTTAGACTAAAACAAACGTAACTACGTTAATCCTGCCATAAAACAATAAAACCAGGTACAAGCTCTCTCGTTCTCCCAGGACGTGGGGGTGCATTCCTGGGGTGCACGCCAAGCCTGCAGCCTGCTAGAGATCACACACAATTGATTATATGCCTCTAAGTATACATGGTTGAATATTTCCTAATACAAATAACTACATGCAGTATACTACCATATGCAAACTTATATCACTAAAAGATTATACTGACTACTAAATACAATTTTCCATTGACATGTCTTGTGATACCTTAATTTTATATTTTAATTACTTACATTTTACAAACATGACCCATAACATATATAAATTTTGCTACTTCTGATGCCAAATGGATTTCCTGAAATCCATTTGCATTAATAATAATAACAAACACAGCAGTTCCAGTAATGGCCTGATAAAAGTACAATGTCATCGCAGTAGCAATAGCGGTAAGACGCTTATTTCCGCAAAAAGGAACGCTGTCAGTGGACAACATAGACCAGTTCAGTCTAGTTCAACATAATGAACTAGACTGAACTGGTCTTAGTTGGAAAACATTATGCACTCTCTACTGTTATTGTAAATTTTGAGTTCGACAGCAACAGTTTTAAATGGACTGATATAGTTCGGAGACAGCTTTCTTGATTGTGTTTCTAATGAGATATTGTACTACCAGATCTTCTGAAATGAAACACGACAGGGATTTAGGGTGTGCTGCTGATCAGCCAACTACTTATTCTGTTTCACTGTTCTCACAAAGGCTTCTTTTGTGGTTCATCAAAGATGGCAACAGCAGTGGAAGTTATGCTGCACCAAGGTAACAGACGGCTCAGTCTCTTGAAATAGGAACTGTGTTACTTTAAGAGGGAGAAAGACCAGTAATAAAATCAAAAACAATATGGGATGATTGTCTTCCAGACATTGGTAAAAGATGCAGGAGGCCAGCAGGAGGCAAACTTGAGATGCTGTTTTTGATGCATACTCTCCTAAAACCTGAACTCTTTCATGGCATGCACTTTTAATTTCTCTTTGATATTGATATGATTTGAATTACCAGATTTTTTTTTTTTACCTAATTTTTGTTTCTAAGTAAAATGAGAGCCACATATGAGGATATTGATTTAAAATTTCGATAGAACAGTAGCGGTATAATGTCTTCGTAGGTGAATATCAAGTCCTTGTAGAGCAAAATTTGATTATTTTGGTCTAAATAACCCAAAATGTGATGTCCACATATGTGAATGCCAGGTCCTAGGAGGTTAATGTCCAGACTGAGATGTATTCCCACTTGTTCTGCTGAAGAGAAATCCACCAAAAAATACCTTAGATGGAAAGTGATGGCATGGTTCTGACCTGGGTGACAATGGAATTTTCCAGTTGTGACTCAAACATCAAGTCAGACTCACAACAATCTACATGATAAATGATGTTAAAGCTGAAACGTGCAAAGAAAAAAGTCTGCCCAGCTTATCGTTACTCGGGGTGCTTGACTGATCGAAGGCAGGCAAGATTCTTACGGTCTCCCCAGATGACTAATAATTAGCCCTCAAGTCAGTGTCTCTACTCCTTCAATGTCATCTTCACAATAAGGACCTCGTAATTGCCCACATCATAATTCTGTTCTACCAGAGAAAGCCAGTGAGAGAAAAAAGCACATTTTGTCATTAACCTGTTGCGAAAGAACAGTACTTACAGTTGTGTATGAGGTGTCCACCTCCCTGATAAACTGTTTTGTGGTATTTGGTTGAATGAGGATAGATGAGCATATGAACAGGTGCTTGAGAGAGCTTTAGCCTCTGACTATGCACTCAGGTATTCAAGGTCTTGTGCCTCAGAGTTCCAGCACAATGGGAGAAGTGAGACTGGTTAGTGGTAAAGCAATCTTTATGAAGATAAAAGTTGTCAGACTCCAAGAAGTGTTGCTATTGTTTGTAGTTGGTGGGTATTGGTCAGTCCACCATCCCTGGGTGTCGTGTACCTGGATTCGAGTGTTTTGACTGTTGCATGAAACTATTTTTATTTTTAGATTTTTGGATACAAGTTGTCATTTTCTTTGTGAGTATTTATTACATGGCGTGCTGCGGCCTTGCCGTATTGGTCCATTTGATCAACCTTTGTTATTATTATTTATTTATTTTATTTTATTTTCAGCTTTTACACATGGGACAGACATGACTGGGGGATAGCAAAGGGAGAAAGAAAGAAGGGAGGAAAAGAAAAACAGAGGGGAAGAGGGAAAGCGAGAAAGAGCACTTGAAAAGAAGAAATCTCCTGGATCATCTGTTCAGAGAAGAAAAAAGAAAAAAAGAGAAGACAAGCAAAGAGAAAACTGTTAGGTTTTGTATTGTTGATTGTCATTTATGCTTAGAAATATCTACTTATATATGCTTAGAGTTTTATAATTAGTTGTAGATTGGTAGAGGTTTGATCCTTGATAGTCTGCAAACTTTGTGTGCATTAGAGAGCACTCTGGGAGCACGAGAGAGGTCGTACCTTGTCTTATTGTTTTATGGTAGGATAAACGTGGCTATATCTGTTTTAGGCTAAGTGCCTTTTGTTTAGATGAACTGTTGGACTTCCAGACCAGCAGGTTTAGGGAAGTTATTTATGGGGTCACACTCTGACCCCCCCCCCCACACACACACACACACACACACACACGGTACTCTTTGTTTGTATGTAGACGTCATACGTTAATGAACCTATGCATATTCATGTAACCACAATAAAAGGAGTGCTATGGGGAACCTGGCTGAGAGTCTGACGGAGGTCAAGTGGTGGAACGACACTTGGCTCCAGGCAGGTCTCCCTCATGCATGAGTAACATGAAGAACTTTGCCTACTTCGTGTCTTGCTTGCTGTGTAATTATATTGTCCTCAACGTTCCAGCGAATGGGTTCAAGCTACAAACCTATCAAAAACAAGCAAAGAAGAGAGCAACACAATAAACACAACACCATTGCATTAATCTAGCTAAGTGTAAATAACAGTAAATACTAAATATTGAATGTTGTTGTGCAGCACGCAGGACTGACAGCGCACAATGTGCTTTGAGGTAGGAGCCAAGAAAGATGTAGTTTGTGTCTGTGAACAGTACGGATGGGTACCGGTATCCGGCACCGGTTCTGACATAAACGGTAGTAACCAGAACGAAAAGCAGCGCATATTTCAGTGCTTTATTTCTGTGCTTTTTTTTTCCTGAGATGTCATACACTTTGGATTCTAGCCAATCATTTTACCTTTCCAAGGATAGTAGGCGGGCCCAGGTACGTACGTTCTTTTAGAGCAGAGCTACAGATTAAAAATGCCCAAGGCGACGCCGTCAAAAGGCTTGCTGTACTTCACAGCAAAAGATGCAAACTCAGCAGCCTGCAACAAGTGCTTTAAGCCCCTTCTGTTATTTTCGCCGGTAGCCACATGATTATCAGCAGTTACCACGCCTTCCTAGCCGCATCAGAGCCGTTTTCCGTCAACAACCTCCATTTTAGACCCAACTACAGACATGTGACTGGACAGACGTCACATACAGTAAATCTGGGCCCACGTGGGTTTTGGCCTTGGAACGTCTGATTGGTTGAAGTAACGTGAACGTGGCATCGTTATTGTGATTCTATTGGCTCAAACAATTAAAAAGAAGTGTCAATCATGCAAATTGACCAAAAGAAACCAAAGTTACAGCCCTCCAGAGTCTAAAGCTGTAAAACTAAGATGGCGGCGCGCACAGACGCAGCGGCCCGGAGCTCCTACACTTTTGCACTTTTGGTGGTACTGTGTATTATTTCACACAGTCTGGGGTTACTTCAATACAACAGAAATGATCTACTACAACTAAGCCGTGGAGATCTTCAACTAACATCCGAGTATCTCATCCCCCCGGAGATCGTTAAGCAACCCCCGGGGCTACCCGCAACAGCAAGCCGCAGGAGGAGACGTTGCGAGCGGAGGCAGAAGAGAGGCAGGCGGGGAGGCCTGTGGGCACGGCTAAAGACTAGTCCGTTTAAACCACCACTCCCGATCATATTCCTCTCCAACGCCCGTTCAATCCGTTACAAACTGGATGAAATACGACTGCAGATCGCCACTCGACGGACTTTTAATAACTGTTCGTGCATGATTTTCACTGAAACCTGGCTGGACAGCGCCATTCCCGATGCGGCTATTGATCTACCAGGCCGCACCGCCTATCGAGCCGACAGGTCTGCGGACTCGGGTAAGAAGACTGGCGGGGGACTGTGCATCTATATTAACAACTTTTGGTGCACGAACGTCACGGTAACGGAAAGACTGTGCAGTACAGAGGTAGAAGTGTTGGTGTTAAAGTGCCGTCCATTCTATCTCCCTCGGGAATTTTCTGCCGTTTACATCTGCGCTGTTTACATTCCACCAGATGCTAATGCTAAGCTAGCGTTAGCACAATTGAGCAGCAGCATCAATAACAGCCTGGTAGCACACCCGGACAGTGTCTTTATTGCGGCTGGGGATTTTAACCACGCGGACCTGAAATCTGTACTTCACAATTTCCACCGTAATGTGAAGTGTGCTACCAGAGGAGATAGAACGTTGGACCAGGTGTACACCAACATGGCGAATGCGTACAGAGCCCAGGCTTATCCCCACCTGGGTCTGTCAGACCATCTCTCCCTTCTGCTACACCCAATATACACACAAAAGATCAAGAGCACTGGGATTACAACCAAAACCGTGAGAACATGGCCGCAGGATGCTATTCCGATGCTTCAGGACTGTTTCCACTGCACAGACTGGGATGCATTCAAGGTGCAGGACACTGACAATCGTGTCGCATTGGACAGTTACACCTCCACTGTCTTGGACTACATCTGTTTCTGTGTGGACAATGTAACAACTTGGAAACGATTCCGTGTGTTCCCTAATAATCCACCCTGGATGACACACGGAGTTCAACAACTTATTCGAACAAGGAACAACGCTTTCAAATCCGGGGACCAGGAGGCATACAGTGCTGCCAGGGCCAACCTGAGAAGAGGCATCAAGACTGCCAAGCAGCAGCACAGGAGGCGTATCGAGGCCAGGTTTGAGAACAACACAAACCCAAGGCAGGTCTGGGAGGGCATCAGGGCTATCACGGACTACAAAAGAAGAACACCATCACCCTCAGCCGACAGTTCTACTCTGGCTGAGGATCTAAATCTCTTTTATGCCCGTTTTGATAGGGAGAACACCGACCCTGTCCTGTCCCCCCTCCCCTCAACTGATCCTGCTCCAGTCCTGAGCACTCATGAGCTGAGGCGTGTGTTCCGGAGCATTAACACCAGGAAGGCGGCCGGGCCAGATGGAGTGCTGGGCCGGGTGCTAAAAGACTGTGCTGCGGACCTGGCGGACGTCTTCACCTCTATATATAACACCTCGTTGTCCTGTTCACTGGTACCATCCTGTTTCAAAGCAGCAACCATCGTTCCCATCCCAAAACAGTCAAATGTCACATGTCTGAACGATTTCAGACCTGTGGCACTCACCCCCATTCCCGCCAAATGCCTGGAGAGACTGGTCATTAAACACATCAGAGCTGCTTTTCCACCATCCCTGGACTCGCACCAGTTTGCATACAGGGAGAACCGGTCAACCGAGGATGCAATCGCCACAGTGCTGCACACATTACTGAAGCACTTGGAACACAGGAACACCTATGCACGGCTCCTCTTTGTAGACTACAGCTCGGCTTTTAATACCATCCGGCCATACAAACTCCGTCCCAAACTCCACCAACTGGGACTTAACTCCTCTCTGTGCAACTGGATTGTGGACTTCCTCACTAACCGTAGACAGAGTGTCAGAGTGGGTAAGAACACCTCTTCCACCCTTGTGGTCAACACCGGTGCCCCTCAGGGGTGTGTTCTGAGCCCTCTGCTATACACTCTCTTCACCCATGACTGTATTTCCTCCTGCGCGTCCAATCTCATTGTTAAGTTTGCAGATGACACTACAGTGCTCGGACTTATATCCAACAATGATGAGACAAACTATAGGACAGAGGTGCAACAACTAGAGTCATGGTGCCACGACAATAACTTGGTCTTAAACACCAAAAAGACCAAGGAGATCATTGTAGATTTCCGGAAGAGGGGTCATAACAACCATCTGCCTCTCTTCATTGGCAGTGAGGCGGTGGAGAGGGTGAGCAGTTTTAAATTCTTGGGGGTAACTGTGACCGAGGACCTGTCCTGGGGCAACCATATCACCTCAGTTGCACGGAAGGCCCAACAGCGCCTCTACTACCTGTGGAGACTGCGGAGCGCACACATTCCCAGATCTCTGATGTTGAACTACTACAACTGTGCCATCAGTAGCGTTCTGATGTATGGATTTCTAGTGTGGTTCCCCAGCTGCACCAAGGCCGATCAGCAAGCACTCCAGCGGGTGGTGAAAGAAGCTGGCAGAATTATTGGAACAAGTCTGCCAGAGATCAGTAATATCTTCCCCACTCGCTGTCTGAGGAGGGTGCACAGTATCCTGCGGGACCAACATCACCCTGCGCGCCACCTTTTCCATCTGCTGCCCTCAGGGAGAAGGTACAGGTCTATACAGGCCAGAACATCCAGACTGGCCAACAGCCTGTATCCACAGGCTGTGAGGCTCCTGAACTCTCTGCCCCCCTCTCACGGACAATAACCATATCCAACTTCTTAATAGCAATGAACTGGTCTGCATTGGTGCATCATATCTTTATTCTCTTCCCCCTCCTGCCTCCCCCCCTCTTTCTTTAATAGATAACTATCATATCTGATATCATATCTCACTCTCACAGTACAATAATATTGAATGGGTTGCATTGTTGTATTTTGTCATGTTTCTCAGGTCTGTCTGAATTTCTACGAACATTATTGCTAAGGATTGTCTTATTGCATTGGAGTCACACTGGGTTAAATATGTACACTTGGGTTTTAAGGGGTATTTATTATTTTCTTCTTTTTTTGGGTTGTATGGAAGCCCCAAACGCAATTTCATTGTTCTTGACAATGACAATAAATAAATAAATACTAAATACTAAATACTAAAGGGCCAGAGGCTAATTAAGCGCTCCGTGTGCATGGCAGAAAAGGGCCATTACCATGTAAATGTGTGGTTAATTCTTCAAAAATATATATATATATTTTAAAAAAGCATTTTTAGTTATGTTAATAAAATTTATTAATTTCTTTTTCTTAACTCATTCACTGCCATTGACGTCTATAGCCGTCAATGGCAGTGAATGAGTCAATGGGTTTAACTCATTCACTGCCAATGGCTGGCAGTGAATGAGTTAATTAATTTTTTTGTACAACGTCTGGATAGTCATGTATTGACAGTGCTGTAATTTTTCACTGTTTCACTTTACAAACATATATCTTTGCACAGATGATGTTTATATGTTGGTTACTGAATTTCTGTAATGCCTGTCCCATTTGGTTCTTCAGCCATCAGAATTGTTGTCTGAAGACCAACAAAGATACCCAATGGATTTACTTTGCCAAATGGATCATCACGGCCTTGCCGTATTGGTCCATTTGATCAACCTTTGTTGTTATTGTTTATTTTATTTTATTTTCAGTTGTTACAGACGGGACAGACATGACTGAGGGATAGGAAAGGGAGAAAGAAAGATGAAGGAAAAGAAAAACAGAAGGGAAGAGGGACAGTGAGAAAGGGCACTTAAAAAGAGAAAGAGAAAAAAAATCTCTCTTTGTGAACTGAGACATATTTTTAAAAGAGTTATGTGCTAAAAATGAGGTTAGTGAGGTTAAATACACAGACCGTCCTGGATGCCATATAGCGTGCCCACCCTCAAGGCCCTATGTGTATGTGTTATGAGAGTGTGAGTAATGTGGATGTCTAAGTTGTGGAATAAAATTGAGGCACAGGTGGCCAGAAGGGGAATGCCTCCCCTGCACCCTGGTGACACATCTGCACTCCAAGGCCCTGCATGTGTGGGTGGGTGTGGTGGAGTGGGAAGGAGGCAGTCAGGGATGGGGAGGCAAGGAAGGAAGGGCCAATCATTTCCCAGACCGCAAAAGAGAATAGACACCCAGGTTAAGTTAATTCTCCACTATATCTCTCCTCCACCTGCAGAGTGAACTCCTGCAAGGATGAAACAATCTCCCTGCCATTTTAAAGCCCCCCAGTTTGGCCGATGCACCAGAGCCCCCCCGCCAGTGCTGAGCCCCCGTGCACCCACCCACCCACAACCTCAGTGACACACCAACCAGGACCCAAGCCTCCAAGGCACAGCCAGAGCCCCAGCCCGGAGGCGGAGCACCCCCAGAACCCCAAGCCCCCATGCCCGCCCCGGACCCAGCCAGCCTACCAGGCCAGTAACCCATAACCGCCAGCACATACCCTCCCCCAGCCCTGCTGCACGCAGCCATTAAGATAACACCATCTAACAGCCACCAGAGTCCCTAACCAGGTCATGACCACAACCCCCAGGTTAAGCCCTCCAGGGAAAATGTCCCTAGGGCCTCTCCAGACGCCCTAAGCCCATCCCTACCCCCACATCAACCGCAATAGCAAAGGCGGGACCAAATTACAATCCCCCACCCCCACTAGGTGATGGAGCCGATTAAAGGAGCCGAGAGGGATTGATCTAATCTACTGACAGAGGCTGTATCAAGACTAATGTGATCTATTAGATGGTTTCTATATTGGTTAGAATTACAATTATTTTTAGTTTTCCAGTTCATGAGGACTGTTTTCTTGGCTATGCATAGGGCAGTGAAAACCATGTGGGCTGTATTCATTTCTGTAGTGATATCATCCAGTTTGCCCAAGAAGCACACTAAAGGGGAGGTTGGAATTTTACATTTCAGACACTTTGATAAGTCTTCGCATATCCCGCACCAAAACTTCTGAACTGGTGGACAGAACCAAAGACCGTGGATATAATTGTTCGGTGTACTGCCTTGACAGTGTGAGCAGTTGTTAGAAGACGTAAGGCCTATCTTGAGCATTCGATGACCTGTATAGTGCACTCTGTGTAATATTTTGTATTGTATTAATTGCAAACTGGGATTTCTGATCCATTGAAAGGTTTTTAAGCATATCTGAGACCAAAGGTTTGGGTCTAAGTTGATTGATAAATCTGCTTCCCATTTTACAATAGGAAGGGATATTGATTCATCTATTTTAGAAAGTGTTCTGTATATTTTAGACAATAATTTGGGGGGTTATAGACTAAAAAATTTTACCACACTTGGTGGTGTTTGTAATTCTGTCACGGTTCTGGGTCCGTGGGACCCAGTATTTTGAGTTTTATTATGTTTGGGTTTTAGTTTGGGATTGTTTTCTTGTTCTCTTGTTGTGTTTATGGTGATGATTATGATGTCTATTATTAGAGTTCCATGTTTCTGTTTATCTGGGTTTAAGATGTGGGTTTAGTTTCATATGTCATTTCCTGTCTGTCTCTCAATGTCGATCCTGCGTGTGATGTTTTATTGTGAAGGTCTGCGTCTCATGTGAGTGTGTTCAGTTTTACCTCTGTCTCATCTTACTGATTGTTCCCAGCTGTGTCCACCACCTGTGTGTAATTCCCGTGTTTCTCTGTGTGTATTTAAGTCGTGTCCTCCGTCATTGTAGTTGCTGGTCCGTCTGTGTAACCACCATGTCTCGCTCGTGTGTTCACCCTGCTGTCTCTCATCGTCTGCCTCTGCTTGCCCTGCTTCATGTTCTGGTTTCTGCGCTATAGTTTAGTTGTTTCCCAGTATAGTTTAGTTCGAGCTCCATTTGCTGTTTGTCCTTATTTTGTGCTCAATAAACCACCCTCACTTCTCCACTACTGCCTGCGTTTGGATTCTCCTTCATTTCCTCCACACGGCTCCTCTCACTCGCCGTGACAAATTCAGCTTCACTGGGATTAAATTTCTTTTTTACTATGGATTTAATTTGTTGATATTCCAAAAATCGTTTCTTGTTGATCCCATATTGTGTAACTAGTCTGTCAAATTAAATAAAGTCTGTTCCTTCCAACATATGTTCCAAGTATTTAATTCCTTTGCAACTCCAATCTGGAAAGTTTATCATACTATTGTTTTGTAATATGTCTGGATTGTTCCAGATAGGTGTACGTTTGCATGGGATTAATGAAGACTCTGTCATTTTTAGAAACTCCCACCATGCTGTCAGAGAAGAGCTAATATTGATGCTTTTAAAGCATTCATGTCATTTGATGTTTGAGCTGATAATTGGACTGGGATTTCTAATCAACTGAAAGGTTTGTAAACATGACTGAGACCAGGCATGTTTAGTCTGCAGCCTGTCCGCAGCTTCGACACAAGCTTTTCACTATATGTTGTACTGTGTATGTGACAAATAAAATTTGAATTTAATTTGCTGTTACGGCTGTGGCCATAAGAACACTGTGTGGGCTGTTTGTTCTGTGTCTCTTTACTGTGTTTAAGACTCTTTACAGGTCCCTCCCCTAATGAAGAGTAGTGAGCAGCTTATTGGACCATGGAACAGGTGACCACGTTCAAAAAGCTGCTCTGACAGCTCCAGGGGGAGAGAGAGAGAGAGAGAGAGAGAGAGAGAGTGTGTGTGGAACGAGCGAGTAGCCTGACAGCCGTCGCGGTCCTGACCCTGGTTTTCCCAGCCTGTGCTTATCTTGTGTATTTGTGTGAGGGTGAATTGTAAAAGCCGCTCCTAGTGCATTAGCTGAGAGCTTAGGCACTCATGGGCTGAAGCGGAAGGGGTGAGCTGCCTTTTCTTTTGGAATCGTTTTCTCCTGTTTTCTTGGTCAGGGAGCGAGGGATAGCTCTGTCATTTGTTTGTTCTTTTTCTTTCCTAGGGTTTAGTTTGTCTTTTCTGGTGGGACTTAGTTGGTTTTGTTTATTATTTTGGCCTGGGCTCACCCTGGAGCTATGCTTCTTGTCCTTAAATAAAATCACCTTTTTTTTTTTTTACTCACAACTGGTTTGGATGTTTGGCTTGGGAACCAGGGCGGGGATTTGTCTCTCTCTCCTCCAACCTTATGTGCGTCCCTACACGCCTAGATTAGGGGCGTAACATTTGCATAGTAAAGTTTTTCTGGTCCATGTCAGACTTTTCATAACCAAACCAGGTCCATGCTACAGAGGTAACCCATCGTTTAGGAATAAGGTCCTCGATTTGTTTTGACTGGTCCTTCTTTTTGGAGCTACCTGGTTCTGCCCCATCTTCACTGGCCATGCTGGTATTCAAACAATGAAAAAATATTGCTGTAAACAGTGTATTTTGCAACACCACAAAACAAACGGTTGCATAAAATATAAAATGAAAGATTTTAGGGATGCAACGATACCAATTTTTTCAAACCGATACGATACCGATACTTGGATCTGAGTACTTGCCGATACAAAAACCGATACTTCTACCACCCCCCCACACACACACACACACACACACACACACACACACACACACACACACACACACAATGAATTGGAAGACAGGTTTTATTTTATTCTCTGCCGATAATAAATAATATCTTAATAAAAATGACCACAAAAAAATTTCAAGTGAAAAATAAGCACTTCTGTTAAATTATTGCAGAGTCTCCACATTGTAATTTAACAAAATATCACTGAACTATTGGCACTGTCTCGAGCTTTTGGAACAATAAATAAACACTTCTGTTTGGAATAAAATAAATACAAATTAGGTTTGAGAATAAAAGAAACTTTTAAATTGTTGCAGAGTGTCCATATTGTAAACAAACAAACAAAATAAATAACAAAATTATTTGGCATTGACGAACGAACTCCCCATCTGCCCGTGGATCATCAGTCCACTGTGCCGTTAAACCAAGGACTGACATCGCGCACACACTGCTTGTTTTTACCTCTTTAGAAAGTTTTGGCACCATCATCTCCCTGATGTGTGGGCAGCTGGGAATTTCATATCGCAGCTCGAGTATGCTGAAAAGAATCCTATGTTTTCCACGACTGGCATTGGCTGGTCATCCAGAGCGATAAAATGAGTCAGAGCCTCTGTTATTTTAACTGCCCGTGGATTTTCTCTTGACATTTTTCATCGCTTTTCCAAAACCTGAGTTAACGTTGGCTGTTCCGGTCCACACTGCTGACATTTTGTTTTAGGCTGCACAAACTGCAACTCAGCCCCTGGCTCCAACCTGGCCTGGAAGCATAGTTCGTAGCATGATCAATGCACAGAGAAGCTAGATAATTTTGCAAGGGGATAAGATGGTCCGTGGAAGACTTGGCCGAAACATTCTCAGTCTTAGTAATTTCAAAATCATAAACAGTCTTTTTATAGGCGGGCCCATGAACTGGTAAGGCAGTGTTAGTTTTAATATTCACCTTAGAAAAAACATGAGGAGCCAAAATATAGTCACTCACTTCAAATCTTTGTGAGGTACGTTGACGACATGAATGCCGCTTTTTTCTAGAAGCAGTTGTGACTGAAGCAGGGCTAATTGTGGGGTCTGGCTCCTCATCCTCTGATCACAACCTCGCCAGAAATGAGGCTGGAGACGTGAAGTCTGAATGAGACTGTGAGGGTGAGTGACTAATCTGTGATGGCGAAGAGGAAACTGGCGAGCAGGGGGGCAGTGCCGGCACCGAAGGGAGGGGCGCTGTGGCAAACCTCAGCGAGCCGATACGGACACTCTGAGGCTCTAGAGGCAGCGGTGGAGATGACTGGTTATGGGGTTGCTGTGACTGGGAGGTGCTGGAAGCCATTACATGACTCGACAGTTCCTGGGCCTGCAGCATCTCCTTTATCCTTGTAAAAGCATCAACTATGTCAGGTGAGTCCGGGAGCTGGAGGAGGCGGGGATCCCTCTTCATAATAGCCTCAGCGACATTAACCATTACAAGCTTGCTCTTGAAATCGGGTGCCGTGAGGACGCGGTTGAGGATCGCTTGGATCTGAGCCATCTCCTCCAGACACTCGGTGAGAGCAGAGTCTGCTGGGTCCATGACTGGTCAGATCGTTCTGTCACAATCAGCAGGGCTGACTGTGTGTAGAGTGAAGGGTGGACCCAAATGCAGACAGAAACAAAATGTGAAACATAACTTGAATAACAGAAAACAAGCCGTTTATTGAGGCTGGCAAAATAACTGTATACAAAAGGCAAAATGCAAGGCTAACAATAAACTAAACTGGGTGAGATAAATTAACTAAAAACCTACAACAGGACCATGGACTTGACATGAGGAAACTTGACGCAACTTCTTGGCTTGCAAACAAAGCAGACGATCTGACAATGACACACTGAAAACAGAGGAGTTAAATACACAGGAGGTGATTAGAGGAAGTGGGAACACATGGAGGAACAGCTGACTGACATGAGCCTAATGACAGGACAGGGGAAGTGAAATTAAATACAATGAACAAAGAACACACGACTCCTTCAAAATAAAACAGGAAACACTGAAACTAAATATGACAACACAAGCTTAACAGACCTAACACGTGATGAACGATACAAGAACTCAAACATAGAAAACAAGGAAACAATAAATAATAACTGCCTTTCCTTAATTAAAGCTAAATAGGAATGACACATAAACTAATCACAAATCTAAAATGAGACAAATACAAAATGAACTCAGAGCGCTGGGTCAGAGACCCAGCCTGTGACAGTTTTACAAAAGATGAATGACCTAATGTCATTTCTCAGCTGCCCAAACAGGTCAAAAGCAATGTGATTTCTAAAGACGCACCAACACATTAAAACTTGTTATTGTTGTTTTTGTTTTTTTGTAACATTATTCTCTTTACAGGGAGTGCAGAATTATTAGGCAAATGAGTATTTTGTCCACACATAATTTCACCTCCTCACTACGTACGGCTCTGGATACTGTTGCGAAATCAGTTTTACCCCGGTTCTTTTTTTTGTCGAAACTTCCAGAGATGGCACCGGAACTCAGTAGTCATTTCACAAAACCTTTATTCATCTTTATTCATCTTCATTTAAGCATGCACTTCTAGAAGAGAAGACGAGGCCGGTGTCCCTCTGCAAAATCTTCACCCCTTTGTTAGTTACAGCCAGCTTTATAGAAGTGACCCCATCATAAAACCCCCCTACGGTGTGCTGGAAACTCTGTGTCTGTGTCTATGTGCACGAGCACATGAATGCCTACATGTGCGCGTTCCCTAGTGTCTATGTGAGTGCTCATGAGTAAGTGTGCGTGTGGATGTGTGTGCGTGACCATTAAAACACTGTGGGTGTAGGTAACTCCCTAGAGGTCATAAAACCCCTCTCACTTCCAAACCACATTTACAAATGTTGAGACCCCCACCCTAAAACATCCTCTGGGGAATTTCCACTCAGCTTTAACTCTTCTCTGTTTTACTTTCACAGCTCAAGTGGGGGAGGGGTACCCTACTCCTAAGTTCACGACAGAGTCAACCTTTATTATATTGAGGGCACACAGTAAATTTCCCAGTGTTAAATCAGCAGTGTTAAAGTGTATTTACTCTAATAGAGTCATTATAACGACAGCTGGAGCAAAACGCCTCCCAGTGTGGGTATTAATGCGCGGAGTTAAAAGAGGCAGTGTCAATGTTACTCTAGAAAGCTCCTCCCACCACAGACTCCTTTTCAAACCAAGAGGATTTTTCACAACGCCATTTTCTTTACATCAGTTACACGGTAAGTTGTTCATATTCACTTATTAAAACCAACAATTTGACATTTTAAACACAAGTAGCATGTTAAAATAAGGTTACATTCCTTTTGTCCATGTTTACAGCGTCTCTACCACCTCAGACGCTTGAGAGACTTCCAACTGCCCTCCAAGGTGCTCAGGAACTTTTACTCGTGCACCATAGAGAGCATCCTGGCGGGAAACATCTTAACCTGGTTCGGGAACAGCACCATGCAGGACAGACGAGCTCTACAGAGGGTTGTGCGGTCAGCTGAGCGCACCATCTGCTCCGAGCTCCCTGACCTGCACTCAATCTACAGCAGGCGGTGCTGGACCAAGGCCAGGAAGATCGTGAAGGACCTCAGCCATCCCAACAACAGACTGTTCTCTCTGTTGAGGTCAGGAAAGCGATTCCGCTCCCTGAAGACCAACACAGAGAGACTGAGGAGGAGCTTCTTCCTGCAGGTGATACGGTCTCTCAATCACACCACCACACAGTACTGACCCACACATATGGTTCTTACACACACACTGGACTTTCTGGACTTTGGTTTTGCACAACATTGGTCACTATATTCTTCATTTCCGGTTAATACTTGTACAGCTGCTGTTATTGTGTATATATTTATTTATATTTAGATTCCTTCATACATTCTTATATAGTTCTATATTGTGTATTGTGTATTTTGTTGTACAGTTATTTTATTTTCAACTTTAATTTATATATTTATCTTTATCTTATTCTTCCCAGTTAAATTTACCCTTCATTCTAATTTGTGTTGTACAGTTATTTCATTTTTAACCTTAATTTATATTTTATTCCTTCCTAGTTAAATTTACCCTTTTTAATTTTTCATATTTATTTCCTATCTTATTCATAGCCTTTTCCTTTTTTGTTCTCTTTAGGTCACGAGCAGTTGTCCAAGCATTTCACTACATATCGTACTGTGTATGACTGTGTACGTGACAAATAAAATTTGAATTTGAATTTGAATTTGAATTTGAATATTTCATTTTGTACCTGAAGCAAATGTGACACTGTCTGTATGCTAACGTAAGGTTGTTAGTTAGTGTTGGCTAAGACTGTAAGGCTTGTTAATTTATTTCAGTGTGTAGTGGTGATTGTGTTGTGTTCTAGCATGTTTGAAATTCCATTAAATTAAACCCTCCATGTGTTGGGAGCTACATATTAACATTAGCTAGCTAACTAGCATTTTGGCTAACCTTGAAGCACGGGCAATTCACTTGTTATTGTTACATTTTAAATTATGTAAGGCAAGCATTAACTAATTAAAATTTTACACTAATGTTACATATTTCACTTCTTTTTGGATACCTAGCTATAGAGGTCATTTTCAGTAAGGTTATTGTCTTATTTCAATTCCGCTGCCTTTAGCGATTTTACAGTTACAATGATTACAACCAGCAGGCAGTATAAACTTGATAAAGTATTCAAAATATCCAGGATTCAGTTTGTAATGTTTTCTTTTAGTAGTTTGAACTTAAGATGGCAGTGTTTGTATTTGTAGTGAGTTAACTTGATGTTAACTAATGATGGTATTGACACAAGTTACCTTTTTCCATTTTGGTTAGCAGACTGTTCAGTATGTTAAACTAAAGATGAACAAAATACTGACTCCCTAGTGCTAAGTTAGATCAGACAAACGGTAAAAGTACTAATAACTATTTTAGTTTTGTATTGAGAAATATATTTCATGTAGGTGAAATACTCATTTAGTAAAGGCTTAAAAACTACAGCCAAGGGGCTGAAACACCTTGTTACACTGAAAAAAAAAAGTAACATACAGTGTAAGAAATAACAATGCAAGGCTGTTTTACTGGTATTTATGGGACTGGTTTAATATTAACATTTTCTGTTTTCAGTAGTTCAATGAAGAGCACTGACTATAAGAAATTACTGTCTACAGGAAGCATGCTGCTTAAAGCAAAACTGGGAGGTGTGCAGAAATTTGCTAGAGTATCTGAGCCAAGCCTTAAGGAATTTTGATTGCCGGTAAGAAACCAACATTGTATAAAAAAAGGTGTTCAATGTGCTTTAAGTTCTTTTTGTTATTTAGTCTCTTCAAACTGCATTTTATGATTAATTGAAAATGATCTACGTTTTGGAATCATCTTAGCTACGAATGTATATTTAGTGGAAAAACTGTATAATGTGAGTGTCACTCCTAATCTACCACTTATCAAGCATGTTAGTGGCGCTTAGTAATTTAGTTTTTTTTTTTTATTTGAGTCACTTTTGAAAAAGTATCTTGAAATTATCTTCATTTTAGGCTACAAAACATTAGATGTCATGTAATCTTTTTGTTTATTCAAACTTGTGTGCTTGTTTCCAGCATTTGCAAAGTTTGGTGTGCCAGCCGTAACAAAATGAGTGAAAGTTTTTGATAGTTCAGGGACTGAATTGGATGATGATATATTTGAGGATATAGTAACAGATCCCTCAACTGGGGTACTAACCATCAAATATGAAAAAGGTTTGTTTGAGTGATGTGTGTTTCACTGGATGTCATTTTTTTAGTATCATTATTACATTGTTTATTAAAAAGAGTTTATAAAATGTGTCTATGGAGAGACCATGTAAACTCATTTGTTTTGCTCCTGTTTTTGAGGTCTGGAAACAGCTGCTGCAGAAGTGTCTCCTGAGCTGTCCCAGTTATCATTGCCACATTCATCAGATTCACAGGGTACGGTCATCCTTTCAGACAGCCCTTTTAGGAAACGTCAGAAGCTGGATGCAGAAGCTAAGCAAGTAAGAGTTAACAGATTTCCACATTCTTCTAACAGTGTCATTTTTGTTTGTAGTTTAAGTGTTCTGAACTGCAGTGGTTATATCAACATGTAGAATGTTTTTATTGTGTTTTCCAGTTGGTGGAATTGATTCTCACCAACAAACCTGGTGGAGAACGTATAATAAATGAATACAATCGGACCAAGTGACTAGTTCTTTTCCTTTTGATCTTGCAGTACATCACCACCACGGCAGGTAAAAGAAATGTATGCCAGAGGAATTGTAACCTTTTTCTCTTACCTCAGTGGCCCGTACTCCAAAAATGGCTATGTAAGTAGCTCATAGTAATAACTGATACAACCAAAATCACGTTTAAACATTTTAAATCCTGCTAAAATATATGTCCTTATCAACTCTTCATTGTTACATAACTTATTTTGTTTATTCATTTATCAGTGTCTGTACATGTCACTCTCCAAGGAACATTATTATGATGGCAAGGGTGGCACTGGGTACTTGGCCTGGAGGATTAAAGCCATACAGAGATGCACTGCTAAAGGGAGGCGATTATCATCTAGAGGTAACATTTATAATTCAGTGGAAATACATAATACTGTTCCACATTGTGGTTCTTTATTAATAATGGTTATTAAATGTTGTTATTAGTTTTGATAAAGCTGTATTTTATATTGTCTAGCACCAGGAGATGGATCATCGAGTGAAGACCAGTGTGGTGGACCAACTGTCAGACGAGAGTTGCAGTTTGTTACAGAGAAGTCACTGAGTGAGGATGAGTGCAAGGAAGCAATCTCTCTGATGAACAATTCAGCTGATGAAGACACAGTCACAACATGGTCCTTGACCTCCTGCTGTCAAGCAACATACTGTCTGTTTTTCCACGTTTCAAAGATATCAAAGGCTTGGTGAATATTTGTCATTAATTTGACAATGTAAACACACTTTAATATTTTATAGAAAGCAGATATAATTCTCTATTCTCTATCCCTGTTACAGATCGAACAGGATTTTGTACTGATGTTTGGTGAGGATGTGTCAGGCAGGTTGCTGGAGAGGTGGCCAACAACATTCAAAAGAAGGATTATCCAACAAGGCAGAAAGCTTCCTTCTACCAGTGACCTGGAAGAACTCTTGCTGGCAGCTGACTCTCCTGAGGATGCCACTGAGGTTAATGCTGACATTGGTGAGCTGTTGTTTCTTTGATTAGCACATTCTTAGCATAGCTAACGTAAGCTAAAGTGGCAGTGTCTGTTTTTGTTTTTGACGCTGTCGCCGGTACGAGATTCCGGAATGGCACCACTTACCTCAACATCCAGCTGTGAAAGCTGCATCAACCTGAGCCAAAAAGTGATCGAGCTGGAACAAAGGATATCCACGCTATACCAAATCCATGGGGCTGAATGCGAACTTGACACGATCCTCCTTGTCAAAGCTCAAACCACCGCTACTAGCGCTGAGCTAGCCGACACAGTGCACCATCCAGCTGCTGTGTCCCAAGATCCCGCCAACAGTCAACACAGGCTCTCAACTTGCGTCGCTGGTGCTTCTGCCAAGGACGAGAACTCCTGGTTTCAGCTAGGGGCCAGACCCAAGGCTCTGGTCAGCTCCACTCCACTCCAACCAGCGCCATGGACCATGGTTGAGACGCGTGGTGGCTGCAGAGGGGGCAGGAGGATCCGTCTCTCGCACCCTCACCCCTCCGGTGCGGTAGTATTGGAGAATAAATTCAATGTCCTGGATCCTGTGGACTTTCCTCCTCTGACCGCTAGCCCTCGCCATCCCGCTGTGTCGCTGAGGTCTGCGCCATCTCCACCACTACGCCCCCGGAGCCGCGGCGGGCAACCCGACGCTGTGGTGCAAACTCACCGCGGAGAGCTGTGCTTTACCCCGGCTCCTCGGAGAAGAGGACCCACGGCGCGGCTACCTGGGAGTCACTCACGCAGTCCGGCTGGCGCATCTCCATCTGAACACCCCCGGTGTCGCGGCGCGGGCGTCTCAGATGGCCAACAGCCCTCGGTGGCACCTCCTCTCTCCACGCTGGTCCTCGGGGATTCCATCGTCAGGAACGTGCGGATGAGGGGGGCGCTCACGCTGTCGTTCCCGGGAGCCACTGTTGTTGACATAGTGGACAGAATTCCCAACATTCTGGCATCCCACCCACAGGTTAACCGGCTCATCATCCACATCGGCACCAATGACATCCCCAAACAGCAATCTGAGCTGCTGAAGTTGGACTTCCTCGAACTCTTCAGCCTCCTTGGTCAGTTGCAGGTGAGTGCTTTTATCTCTGGGCCCACCCCCACCTATGGCAGAGGGATAGGCCGTTTCAGCCGGCTGCTCAGCCTTAACACCTGGCTTTCCTCTGCCTGTATCTCCCACGGCGTGGGTTTTATTAACAACTTTGATGCCTTCTGGGAGAGGAGGCATCTTTTTGGGGCAGACGGGCTCCACCTCAACGCCTGGGGACGCCGTTTGCTGTCCGCCAATTTGGCGTACAGCACTCCCGCACATCGCCACTGTCTGCCACTGACTGATTTTCCCCTGGTCCCAGCTCCTATATTTGTTCCACTTTTAACAGTAATACACAAAACTCTGGACTAGGACCTTTCTCTCCCACAGTCAACACAATACCCGTCATAATCACAAACAGAGAGCAACAGAATTATCATAAATCCAGTAACTCCAAAAACATTAATAACCTCCGGCCTCTTCAAAAATATCAACATCCATTCAACTCTATTGTCAATAATCCACCAGTCTCAATCAGTATGGCACTTTTAAATGTACGCTCTCTGTCGAACAAGTCTTTTATTATTAATGATTTAATTTTAGATAATAAACTTGACTGTTTATTTTTAACTGAAACATGGCTGGGCTCGGATGCACCAGTTGTTCTCACTGAGGCCTCCCCACCAAATTTTAGTTTCTCTTTTTCTATTAGAAGTGGTAAGAGAGGTGGTGGGACTGCATCTTTAGCCAACAACACACTCACCACCAAACAAATTTTATTTGATCATTTTACCACTTTTGAATTCCATGCTATTGTTTTCAGCAGCCCTCCAGTTTTATCTGTCACAATTTATAGACCAGCTAAAGACAGCGCTGCTTTTATCAAGGAATTCTCAGAATTTTTAACAAACATACATTCAAAATATAATATGATAATTTTAACCGGTGATTTTAACCTGCACATAGATAATCCTTCTGACCCTGCAACAAAAGAATTCTTAAACATTCTTCACTGTTTGGATTTTATCCAGCACGTCACGCAGCCGACTCACAACAGAGGACACACTCTGGACCTGGTCATCACCCATGGGCTGTCCACCAGCGTGTCCTCTGTTGTTGACTTGGCTGTCTCTGACCACTACTGTGTGTTTTTTAACATCACCGGTTTTATTCAGCGGAAGACCTCAGTGCGAACTGTGAGGAGGCGCTATCTAACCTCTGAAGTGGCTGCAAATTTTACCAGGGTTTTAGTCAAATGCCCCCCTGTGATTTTACCTGCACCCTGCGATTTGATTTTTAGTTATTTTAACAGCAAACTGAAGAAAAGCCTTGACTCCGTTGCTCCACTCACCACCAAAAAGATTAACGTAAAACATGCATCACCCTGGAGAAACGAAGAAGTCAAAAAACTCAAAAGAAATTGCAGGGCAGCAGAAAGGAGATGGAGGAAAAATAAAAATAATATCAACCATCAAATATTTTCCGAGCAACTTAAAATGTACAATAATACATTAAGGAAGTCAAGAAATTCATACTTCGCCAAAATAATCAGTATTAACAAAAATAATCCCAAGGTCCTCTTTTCCACCATAGATCATTTATTTAACCCTGATTTTAAAAGCTCCAAAAGAACCCCCACAGACTCGCTCTGTGAGCAGTTTGCAGACCACTTCAGGGGAAAGATCAGCGCCATCAGATCTGATATTTTATCTAATCGCGATATGATTGTAAACACATCTGAGGGCTCAATTGTACCTGAGGAGACACTGGACAGCTTTGTCCTGGTTAATGCTGAGAACTTTCAGAAGGTTTTCTCCACAGTGAGACCCACCACATGTCTTTTAGATCCAATCCCCTCTTCACTCTTTAAAACACTTTATGGATTTTTTGAGGCTGAGCTTTTATACATGATGAATTGCTCTCTTCAGTTGGGTGTCTTCCCTGCTGCCTTTAAAACGGCGGTGGTGAGGCCCCTTCTGAAGAAGAGCAATTTGGATTGTAATGATTTTAATAACTACAGACCTGTATCCAACTTACCATTTTTAAGTAAAGTCTTAGAAAAACTTGTTTTTACTCAGATTACTGATTTTCTGAATGATAGACAGATCCTGGAGATATTCCAGTCTGGATTTAGGGTGAACCACAGCACAGAGACTGCTCTCCTAAAGGTTTTAAATGATCTTAGATGTAACTGGGACGCCCAAAAGCTCTCAGTCCTGGTGCTACTGGATCTAAGCGCAGCCTTTGATACAGTAGACCACGCTATTCTTTTAAACAGACTAAAACACATGGTGGGCCTCTCTGGTGCTGTACACAACTGGTTCACTTCCTATCTCTCTGACAGATCTTTTATGGTGAGTATGGATACATGCTCCTCTAAGATCCATAAAATGACATGTGGTGTGCCTCAAGGGTCGGTTCTAGGCCCTGTACTTTTTAATTTGTATATGTTGCCTCTCGGCAGTGTCATCAGGAGGCATGGAGTGAACTTCCACAGTTACGCTGATGACACGCAGCTGTACATCTCCGTGTCTCCTGATGACACCAGACCAATGGATGCCCTTTTTAACTGTATCTTGGATATAAGATCTTGGATGGCAGAAAACTTTTTACAGCTTAACCAGGACAAAACTGAAGTTTTAATTGTCGGTCCTGAGGCTCAGAGAGAGAAACTCTTGTCTAAATTAGAGGCATTTTCACTATGTCCTTCGCTACAAGTGAAAAACCTGGGTGTTATTTTTGACTCTGAGCTTGGTTTTATCCCACATGTTAAACATGTAACCAAAATTGGATTTTATCATCTAAAAAATATAGCCAGAGTCCGCCCTATTCTCTCTCGGGCCAACACGGAGATGCTGATGCATGCTTTTATTACCAGTCGCATTGATTACTGTAATGCCCTGCTCTCTGGTCTTCCTAAGAAGAATATTTCAACTTTACAACTCTTGCAAAACTCGGCAGCTCGTGTGCTGACGAAGACCAGAGGGCGGGCCCACATTACACCGGTTTTAGAATCGCTGCACTGGCTCCCCGTGTGTTTCAGGATCGATTTTAAAGTTCTTTTATTGGTTTTTAAATGTCTTAATGGTCTTGGGCCTTCTTATCTCTCAGATCTGCTTTTACCATACGAACCCTCGCGGACCCTGAGGTCCTCTGGTACTGGCCTTTTGATTGTCCCTAAAGTCAGGACACATTCTCACGGAGAGGCAGCTTTTCAGTGGTATGGTCCTCGTCTGTGGAACAGCCTGCCGGAGGAGCTCAGGGCCGCAGAGAACGTACATGTTTTTAAGAACAGGCTCAAGACCCACCTTTTTAATTTAGCTTTTACTTAGCGTTTATTTATTTTTTATGCTTATTTATTCTATCCTGTTATTCTATTATTAATTTAGGATTTACCTAATATTTTTTGATTTTATTCTTATTCATTTTTTAATCTTCTTACTCTATTTATATTTATATTTATATTGTATCCTGTTCTTATTTATTTTATCATTTTACCCTGTATATATCGTATTGCGTCATATCTCCAGTATTTCCTCGGAGGGCGCTCTCTGCACCGGGGCTGTTATTGACCGTGGCTGCTGGTCTCTGGGGTCCTCTCAGCCTGGTTGGGGGGCTCCTTGGCCTCCCTCCTGCTGTGCGCCCAGCCCGGAGGCTGCGGTCTGTGACCGGCTCCCGGTGCAGACGGCTCTCTGTTATAATGTTTCCTCACTTGGCTCATGCGAGCCCAGCCCAATTTTTACTCTTTAAGTGTGCGCGTGTGTGTATGTGTGTGTGGGTGGGGGTGGGGGGATATATGTGTATTGAGAGTGTGGGGAGTGAGTTGGAGGGTGGGGTGGGCTGCTTTTAACTATGTAAAGCACTTTGTGCTACATTTTTTCTGTATGAAAAGTGCTTTATAAATAAAGATTGATTGATTGATTGATATATAATGTTTGTCACAGAACAGTTATCCTTTTTGTCTTTTGGGTCTACTCAAACATTTTATCAATGCATTGAAATATATTGTTGATGATGATTCAACTTTATTAAAAACAAATATTTTTTTCAGGCTGAGACAGTGACCTCTCAGCATTGCTATTACATCTGATTCCACCATCTGGTCAGGGTCGGAAGAGACCAGGAAAGGTGTCAGCTTCTCAAGCAGAAAGGCGTCTTGTGGTCTTCAAGAAGGTTTGTGTTTCTTTTCTATTTTTATGTTATGAATTACCAATTTAAGAAACATTTGATTCTTATTGCCTGTCTGTATTTGTCTTTTCAGACTGGAACAAATATCCAAGAGCACCTTGATGCCATCACTACCAGCACTCAACCCTACCTCCTGGCTGTTGGGGTGAAAAAGAATGACATCCACCAGTTCTTCATTATTCTTGACAAGAATGCCATACCATGCAAGTCTACCTCTTCACTTGGTGCTTTTGATGAACTGTTTAAAGCACATTTTGTGTTTGGCACATCTTAGAACACTATGCTTCACAACATGTACACGTTCATCCAAACCACAGGTTTTAGAAAATATTTAAATACCAAACACCTTAACTATTTTGACCAACAGGCTGACACTGATGTTAACCTACAGCATGATGTGGCATTTAAAGAAATTAGCACTACAGGGGACGTGATGTCAACTAATGTAGAAGAAACACCCACAACATCTGAAAAGGTCAAATAAGAGCACTTTGGATATGTGTGCCTCTGCTGTTGCACAGCTACTGTGAGCCAATCTACTTTGAATAGTTTTGTCTCCTCAATGGAGGAAGTGTTTTTTGAGATTCATACTCAGGCTAAAGATGCAGCCTTACAGAGTGTACCTTTACAGTACACCACAAGTAAAAATAAATATAATAGTAAGAAAATAAAGCATTGGGAGTCCTTTAGCCTGGAAAGATTAGCTTTAGGACCAGGAAAGATGGTGACACTTGGAGAGCTGGAAGACGGTCCAGAAATTGCTTGGAGCTGTGTTGTCTACCAGTTTGTTTTCAGCTAAGTGGATAACAACACGGTATAGAGTACCGCCCTGACTTTATCATCTGTACAGATGTAATGTCTGAGATTCCGTTTTTTTTGTAAGATCAAAAGTACTGTTGTGAAAGATGGCATTGTATTGCTCTGCGGAAAACTGATGGAAACCCTGTGTTTTGATGACCATTATCATGCATTTAGGGTCAGACTGCATCCCAATATGGTGCTGAAGGTGTTGAACATAAATGAGCTGTGTTGCTTCTTCAAATCAAGTATGGCATTTCAGATTCCTCCCTGTATGTCGTTCCATATTGCCGTTTTATGCTGAACTAATTCATTGTTTTAAAGTGTTTTATACACTACATGAGATGTTTTTATATTTTGAGCCTGACATAAAAATAAAGCTGTTAAATGTATTATCTAGTTGTGGTTTTTGCTCACTTGTTTTATATGTAAAAGCATTATTAAAAACCAGGTTTTCATGCTGCAAAACAGTGAATTGTGTGTAAAGGTAACACTACAGGAAGCGTTTTAGTAACATTATTTGGTGTAAAATTAATTACAAATTTTACTCTATGGGAGCTAATTTTTCACTAGAGATTAGTGTATGAATAACACAGTATAGAGTAACATCAACTCCCATCAGAGTTCTTTGAACCCCCAGTGTTAATTTCAAATAACACAATTCAGTGTTAAAAATCAGTGGGATTTTACTCAAATAGAGTTAATTTATCACTAGGATAGAGTAAATAATATGACACTACTAGTAGTGTTAAGTTGATTTAACACTATGCGGTGTTACTCAGTGTTAAATTTTTACTCTGTTTAGAGTTAAATTTACTCTAAAATTTTAACACTATAGAAAGAGTTGATTTAACACCAATTCTGAATGGGACCAAATAGACTCGGAAACAGTGTTAAATTTAACTCTTTAAGTGTTAGTTTGACACTGCAAATTTTACTGTGCAGTGTCAGTGTCTCTACAATAGTTCTACATTCTATGATAACACATTTCTAAACTCTAAATCAGCTAAATATTCTACAATACTGTAGCTCCTGTGAAAACTAAGGTCTCTAATCACAAGTACCTGACTTCGTGGTATAATTCTCAAACACGTACCCTAAAGCAGATTACTCGTAATCTGGAGAGGAAATGGCGTGTCACAAATTTAGAGGATCATCATTTAGCCTGGAGAAATAGTTTGCTGCTTTATAAGAAAGCCCTCCGCAAAGCCAGAACATCTTACTATTCATCACTGATTGAAGAAAATAAGAACAACCCCAGGTTTCTCTTCAGCACTGTAGCCAGGCTGACAAAAAGTCAGAGCTCTTTTGAGCCAACAATCCCTTTAACGTTAACTAGTAATGACTTCATGAACTTCTTCACAAATAAAATTTTTATCATTAGAGATAAAATTACCAGTAATCATCCCACAGATGTAATATTATCTACAGCTACTCTTAGTACCATTGATGTTAAGTTAGACTCTTTTTCTCTAATTGATCTTTCTGAGTTAACTTCAATAATTACTTCCTCCAAACCATCAACGTGTCTTTTAGACCCCATCCATCCATCCATCCATCCATCCATTCGCTTCCGCTTATCCTTTTCAGGGTCGCGGGGGGCGCTGGAGCCTATCCCAGCTGTCATAGGGCGAGAGGCAGGGTACACCCTGGACAGGTCGCCAGTCTGTCGCAGGGCCAACACACAAGGACAGACAACCATTCACACTCACATTCACTCGCACATTCACACCTAGTGGCAATTTGTATTATCCAATTAACCTATCCCCACAAGCTGCATGTCTTTGGACGGTGGGAGGAAGCCGGAGTACCCGGAGAGAACCCACGCAAACACGGGGAGAACATGCAAACTCCACACAGAAAGACCCCGGCCTGATGGTGGAATTGAACTCAGGACCTTCTTGCTGTGCGGCAACAGTGCTAACCACCGTGCCACCGTGCTGTCTTTTAGACCCCATTCCTACAAAACTGCTCAAAGAAGTCCTGCCATTAATTAATTCTTCGATCTTAAATATGATCAACCTATCTCTAATGATCGGCTATGTACCACAGGCCTTCACGCTAGCTGTAGTTAAACCTTTACTCAAAAAGCCATCTCTAGACCCAGCAGTCTTAGCTAATTATAGGCCAATCTCCAACCTTCCTTTCATATCAAAAATCCTTGAAAGACTAGTTGTCAAACAGCTAACAGATCATCTGCAGAGGAATGGTTTATTTGAAGAGTTTCAGTCAGGTTTCAGAGCTCATCACAGCACAGAAACAGCTTTAGTGAAGGTTACAAATGATCTTCTTATGGCCTCTGACAGTGGACTCATCTCTGTGCTTGTCCTGGATGGCATTACCTTGGAGTCATTTTTGACCAGGACATGTCCTTCAATGCACATATTAAACAAATATGTAAGACTGCATTCTTCCATTTGCGCAACATCTCTAAAATTAGAAATATCCTGTCTCAGAGTGACGCTGAAAAACTAGTTCATGCATTTATTACTTCCAGGCTGGACTACTGTAATTCATTATTATCAGGATGTCCAAAAAACTAACTGAAAAGCCTTCAGCTAATCCAAAATGCTGCAGCAAGAGTACTGACAGGGACTAGAAAGAGAGAGCATATTTCTCCTGTTTTGGCTTCCCTTCATTGGCTTCCTGTCCAGAATTGAATTCAAAATCCTGCTCCTCACATACAAGGTCTTAAATAATCAGGCCCCATCTTATCTTAATGACCTTGTAGTACCATATCACCCTATTAGAGCACTTCGCTCTCGCTCTGCAGGCCTACTTGTTGTTCCTAGAGTATTTAAAAGTAGAATGGGAGGGAGAGCCTTCAGTTTTCAGGCCCCTCTTCTGTGGAACCAGCTTCCAGTTTGGATTCAGGAGACAGACACTATCTCTACTTTCAAGATTAGGCTTAAAACTTTCCTTTTTGCTAAAGCATATAGTTAGGGCTGGACCAGGTGACCCTGAATCCTCCCTTAGTTATGTTGCAATAGACATAGGCTGCCGGGGGATTCCCATGATGCATTGAGTTTTTCCTTTCCAGTCACCTTTCTCACTGACTATGTATTAACAGGCCTCTCTGCATTGAATCATATCTGTTATTAACCTCTGTCTCTCGTCCACAGCATGTCTTTTATCCTGTCTTCCTTCTCTCACCCCAACCTATCGCAGAAGATGGCCGCCCCTCCCTGAGCCTGGTTCTGCCGGAGGTTTCTTCCTGTTAAAAGGGAGTTTTTCCTTCCCACTGTTGCCAAAGTGCTTGCTCATAGAGGGTTATATGATTGTTGGGTTTTTCTCTGTATCTATGAAGCGCCTTGAGGTGACTTATGTTGTGATTTGGCGCTATATAAATAAAATTGAATTGAATTGAATTGAATTGAATCATCCTCTTCATGCATGTTGACTTACTCCAAGCTGTAGAGGCTCGAAAGCCTACTACCAATTAAGCATATTAGGTGATGTGCATCTCTGTAATGAGAAGGGGTGTGGTCTAATGACATCAACACCCTATAGCAGGTGTGCATAATTATTAGGCAACCTCCTTTCCTTTGGCAAAATGGGTCAAAAGAAGGACTTGACAGGCTTAGCAAAGTCAAAAATAGTGAGATATCTTGCAGAGGGATGCAGTAGTCTCAAAATTGCAAAGCTTCTGAAGCGTGATCATCGAACAATCAAGCGTTTCATTCAAAATAGTCAACAGGGTCGCAAGAAGCGTGTGGAAAAACCAAGGCGCAAAATAACTGCCCATGAACTGAGAAAAGTCAAGCGTGCAGCTGCCAAGATGCCACTTGCCACCAGTTTGGCCATATTTCAGAGCTGCAACATCACTGGAGTGCCCAAAAGCACAAGGTGTGCAATACTCAGAGACATGGCCAAGGTAAGAAAGGCTAAAAGACGACCACCACTGAACAAGACACACAAGCTGAAACGTCAAGACTGGGCCAACAAATATCTCAAGAGTGATTTTTCTAAGGTTTTATGGACTGATGAAATGAGAGTGAGTCTTGATGGGCCAGATGGATGGGCCCGTGGCTGGATTGGTAAAGGGCAGAGAGCTCCAGTCCAACTCAGACGCCAGCAAGGTGGAGGTGGAGTACTGGTTTGGGCTGGTATCATCAAAGATGAGCTTGTGGGGCCTTTTCGGGTTGAGGATGGAGTCAAGCTCAACTCCCAGTCCTACTGCCAGTTTCTGGAAGACACCTTCTTCAAGCAGTGGTACAGAAAGAAGTCTGCATCCTTCAAAAAAAACATGATTTCCATGCAGGACAATGCTCCATCACACGCGTCCAAGTACTCCACAGCATGGCTGGCAAGAAAGAGTACAAAAGAAGAAAAACTAATTACATGGCCACCTTGTTCACCTGATCTGAACCCCATTGAGAACCTGTGGCCCATCATCAAATGTGAGATTTACAAGGAGGGAAAACAGTACACCTCTCTGAACAGTGTCTGGGAGGCTGTGGTTGCTGCTGCACGCAATGTTGATGGTGAACAGATCAAAACACTGACAGAATCCATGGATGGCAGGCTTTTGAGTGTCCTTGCAACGAAAGGTGGCTATATTGGTCGCTGATTTGTTTTTGTTTTGTTTTTGAATGTCAGAAATGTATATTTGTGAATGTGGAGATGTTATATTGGTTTCACTGGTAAAAATAAATAATTGAAATGGGTATATATTTGTTTTTTGTTAAGTTGCCTAATAATTATGCACAGTAATAGTCACCTGCACACACAGATATCCCCCTAAAATAGCTAAAACTAAAAACAAACTAAAAACTACTTCCAAAAACATTCAGCTTTGATATTAATGAGTGTTTTGGGTTCATTGAGAACATGGTTGTTGTTCAATAATAACATTATTCCTCAAAAATACAACTTGCCTAATAATTTTGCACTCCCTGTACATTGTAACTCTGACTTTTGCCCAAACTGAATCACATATGGGTTATGTTTGAGTGCATTTTTTTGCATTTCTTTAAATATACTCTATACCAGGGGTGTCGAACTCCAGTCCTCAAGGGCCATTGTCCTGAAGCTTTTCCATGTGTCCCTGTTGCAACACACCTGAATACAATTAGTATTCAGGCGATCGTATGGTATGGGGCGATCGTGGCTCAAGAGTTGGGAGTTCGCCTTGTAATCAGAAGTTAGCCGGTTCGAGCCCCAGCTCTGACAGTCTCGGTCGTTGTGTCCTTGGGCAAGACATTTCACTTGTTGCCTACTGGTGGTGGTCAGAGGGCCCGGTGGCGCCAGTGTCCGGCAGCCTCGGCTCTGTCAGTGCGCCCCAGGGTGGCTGTGGCTACAATGTAGCTTACCATCACCAGTGTGTGAATGTGTGTGTGAATGGGTGGATGACTGGTTGTGTAAAGCGCTTTGGGGTCCTTAGGGACTAGTAAAGCGCTATACAAATACAGGCCATTTTAGTAGGTCATTAGCAAGACTATAGAACTTGACTGCATGCTGAGGTGGTGATTCAGCCATTGGATTCATGTTACAGCAGCTCATGAGTGAATGAACATTGAGCAATAAAAGTAGTTTTAGAAGTATATTTTTTCTAACACTTACATTAACTTAACCCTTGTGTGGTGTTCGTATTTTTGTTACTCAGCCAGTGTTCATGGGTCTGGTGGACCCGCTAGAGTTTTGGCTTTCCAAATTAACACTATCAAACAATTTTATGTTAAATTACTCAACAGATGTTTACTTCATCCCAATTACAAGACATATGAACAGCAAACATGGTTAATTTTTTCCCTTTACCTTTGTTAGATCACATTTATGAATTAATGTGCTTCTCATTTTTCTTTTATATAAAATGTTATAAATAAATCAGTTATAATCAAGTGGAGTGAGTGGAAAGACACAACACATTTACACGTGAAAAAATAATTAATTGTTTAATTTTTCTTTTGAAAAAAACTGAACACGGGTCTCACAGACCCGAACACCATACAAGGGTTAAATTTACTTGAGTAGGGTTAGGGGTTGCCACTTAAGCATTCTATACTCTTGCTAATTTTACTAATTTTACTCAGGCATGTTGCAACAGGGACACATGGAAAAGACCCCTGCTCAGTACTATAGTTTTGTTTGTTTTTTTGCATCATATTGCTCTGATTTACCTCAAAACAAACAGTTTTCTCCATACTTCAAGACTAAACACATCATCAGCTTCACAATTTTTCCACTGTTTACACTACTTACCATAACTCTGTGCACCAAAGTAGAGCTCCTTGCCCATCCGCTTTTATCTTATCACCACCCCAGTGTGTAGTTGCCTCTGGCTGTGGTTCAAAGTGTCCTCAACTTCACTTCAGACAGAGTGAGCTCAGTATATTTCAGTGTTTTGATGGCTCTCCAGGGTTAGGGCACTTGTCTGCTCCTTTGTCTCTTCATTTTCAACCAGCAGTGGGTGGTATGACTCACTCTAAAACACACTCACTGTCATCAGGGCTAGCTTTTTCTTTCCCTCTCAAAAACAACAAAAAACTCCACTCACACAGACTCCTACTTTTGGCACGCATAACTTTCAGTATGCTTTATTTAAATGCAAATATATGATTTGTTTGAAGAATTCTTCAATGACAGTATCACACAAGACTTAATTAAAGTAATAGAAGCACATTAACCATATGGCTTAACACACCATAGGATGAAAAGTGTGCACCTTCCCACAGAAGCTGGTTTTGCAAATAAATCTCTCTTCTTAGTTTAAAGTATTTCAATATCTTAGTTTAAAGTATTTCAATATATTGTATTTGATATTACAGTCCTTTGGGACAGAGTCTGTGTCAGTATTTGTGACATTTCTGTGAGATGCCCTAAATAATTATAGCACCATTTCCTGAGACATCTTTAAAACTAGCCTTGAGCTCAAGACATAATAACAGGACAGTAACAATAATAATAATAAGGTCCTATGACATCTTAAATACCCGACAGTATAGTAAGTTCATCCCAACAGAGAACTTCTCTGTTTGAGTGCAAGCTCACTGGAAGCTAATTCCCAAATGGGACAACCACCTGAGAATGGTTTTCTAAAACGTAAACATTTATTTAAATGTATTTATTTTACAGTCTAAACTAAAACAGTATCTGGTGTGTAGGTACAATGTCAATGGCCCATTTCGTCAGTTTAACTTTAACTCCTGCTGAATTAATATTCATACACACATTGTTGTTGCTGTTTTATTGATAACTATTATAATTAAAAACAACAATTTTGATTAATAATGATTCAAGTCCAGTGCTTTTCCCACCCACCCTTCTACCCCACATTCTCTTAAAATGCATTAAAGACTTTGAAGCAGGGACATAGTTCTACAGCAATTTACATTTCTATGGCCACTACAGAATGTTGACATAATGAAGCTTAGGCAGATATGTCATTGATTTGAATTAACTAATCACTTAATTGCAATTAATTACTGTTTCTTATACTGTGCTCATTAGCTATGAGCACCCCCCAAATACTTGCCAAGCAGCACTTTATGACCCTTTCCCATACACTGCAGTATACATTTTGGCTAGTAAAGCAGAAGAAACATGTTTTAGTTTATACACTGCTCTATGTTATAGTAAATAGTTCAGAAAAGAAAAGCCCTACAAGGCCGTGGAAAATGGTAGCCACTAGCAATGAGCGCGGGGGGGGGGGGGGGGGACTGGCGAGATGGTAGAAAGCAAGAGGGAGTGTGGAGCTGTAGGGTCACTTAAGTCAATAGGGAATGGCAGGCTGGAGAGGAGAAAAGAGAGGTGAGGGAGATGGAAACAGAGGAATGAGAGAGGGGCAGAAAGCAGAGCGGAAAGGAAAATCAATAGAGTCATCAAACATGAATTGCGCACTAAAATGACTTCTTAAGTCCCATCAGAAAAGCAAGTGGAAGGTGAAATGCAGTTGGGAAACTGGATTCTGACTTCTATGTGTCCTTCAGCAGCACTGATTCACTGAGCTAACCTCTGTTCCACACTCACAGGACAAAAGAGCATAGTCTAGGGATGCCTCTGCTCTCACAGGCAAATGCTCATCGTCACGCTCTTTATGTTAGACTGTATGTGTCACTTATAAATGTAGATTTCACTTACTTTCACTCTTTTTTCAGAATCTTTAAGGGGACATGGGGAAGATAAGTCTTCTGCTTAGCATAGTGAATGCTACTCAACCGATAGATCCAGTTGTCATCTTTTGGTATGGGAACTTTGTCTAGTTTGATTTAGACATAAGAATGGTAATGAACCCACATTAGAAGTTGTAGAGTGACAAACCCTCCATGTAATTGGGTCCACAGAACAAAAAAGCCAAAAAGGGAATTTTAGCCCAGTGGTTACTTGGGTTGATAGTATTTTTGCATATTTAAGCCTGATAACAAATATTTTATGAAAATACAGTTTTTTTCTGCTGGCTTGAGTCAACAGTGATAATGTGTTTTGTGTTTAAGTGTATAAATATATTTGTGTGTGAATCTCACTGTGGGCACAGCCTCTGCTTTTACTCATCGTTGCCCCTCCTGTTCAGCCATAAGTACGTTTCCATCGTCCTTTGACTTCTTCATTACATTAAACTTGTTAGTCTTGTTTCCCTGTATCTCGCCAGTGAGTCCTGGTTTGATCTGGTTTTTACTAAAGTAAAGAAAATGCATCAGGAACTTAAGGAAGCAATAATTAAGAAATAGCCAGAAACCTCAATGTTGGAACGAACAGTGGGCCAAAATTCCTCCACAACTATTTGACAGACTAATAAAGGCATATAGAAAAACTGTTACTTTAAGTTATTGTTCATAGATGTGAATGTTAAAGTTTAATGTGTGAAAACATTTTGTTTCACATGATAGTATGTGGTGTGCATTGTTTGGAAATGGGGAAAAAGTAAGCATCTTTTTTAAAGTTATTATGGCTACATTGATTTAGACCCACAGACATTAGCTGAGTGACAAAAACATGACCATCACACAAGGCTTCAGTGCCTGAGAAGTTGTGGTGAGCATATTTCTGATATAATTTTACTGGCTGAGCTAGAGCTAGGTTTTAGCTAGCAGTGTCATTTTCCTTTGCTATTTGCAAACAATGACCAAACTTTTTTTTCATTGTTGACAGATTGGATGGCTTCTTAATGACACTAGGTAACTCTAACAGTGAAACAGTGAATATATTAGTCACACCTGAGTATTCGGGGAACAAAAGTGATCATAAAAGATGTGGAAAAAGATTCTAACCTGACTAAACTACTAAGTGATGCTTAGGTGCTACAGGTTACACATTTGAACAAGCCTACATATACTACCATTTCTTTCCTTAACATTCTTTGCTTTCTGTCATTCCTTCCTCATTCTTTCATTTCCTTTTCTCTTCCTATCCAAAACATCTTAACTCTTTTCTTGTAGTAATGTATAGCTCTGAGTGTCCAGAGGGCCCTATGTTTGCTAGAGGCCAAACTCATCATTTCTTTTGGAACCAGGTCTATGCCTATGGGGCTGAAGGGCTGGTGGCAGTGATGGGCTGGTAGACACTGTTTCACACAATGCTGAATGTTGACAGGAAAGGGCCGTTCGAGGGTTCAGATTCCAAATGAGGTTGCAGCGCCGCAGCTGTTCAGCTGGCATTCAGACAGGCCTGCTCTCATTCTTATTCAGCCCTCAGCTTTCAGTAAAGGCTAAATTGTTGAGCAGACTAATAGCTTTCTCACAGAAGCTAGGATACATCTTTGATGAGTCAATAAAACTGCTTTGCATCGTCAAACAAGTTAAGCAAAACTCTCATCAGGGAAGTGGTGTACCGCATTGTGTGTTGTGTGTACCGCACATTCACCTTTATTTCTGCATTATGACCAGAGCTCTCTGAATAACATACTGAGAATCACATAGAAGACATTTGTGCTGATAACGTTTTAATACCCATGAGCTTGGACCATTTAGATCAGGGGTGTCAAACTCAATTGCACAGGGGGCCAAACCTCAAGGCACACTTTAGGTTGCGGGCCAAACAAGATAAACATTTATTGAACACACTACAACAATGTTTTCAAACATAAATATGAATACAGACAGGAATATAATTCCAGAATAAATAAACTTAAAGAAATAAACTTTAACTTTAAATATTTTGCTCTCCATGAAAATATATCCTGTCAAAATTATGCCAGTTAGAAATATGAACATGCTGCCAAAACCCCCAGAAAATATAAATGAAAACATATACAAGGTCCGAGCTGCATGCAGACGGAGCTGGGGCATTGTTTCAGGAATGGAACTAATAAACTCTGCAGGCCATTCAATGTCTTACTTTCCCTTGAGTGTCCCATTAGAATGCAGCTCCATCTAAATCTGCACAGGTGCAGTTTCCACGTCAACTGTAAATGGGTTGTGAAGCAGCTCAAAATTCTCATTTTGTGCTTCAAAGTCACCAAAGCGCCGTGCGAACTCAGTGCGCTCAGTTTATCAGCAAAGTGCGCATTTGGGAACACTGTAGCGCTGAATTGGTTCAAAATAACTTGGCAACAGGGAAAGTGAGGCAAGTTGCACTGGTGCTTTTTTGACAGCTTCACTTGAAATGCCTTCACCACATAATACATGCCATGTCCATGAACTGATAGATTTCCTTGCTGAGCTCAAAAACTCTGTTGAGAATTTTTCCCCAGCTCAGCCAATGGACCTCTGTATGATAAGGAATGTTGGCAAACTCTGAATCTATTTCCCACATAAATGACTGAAATTGACAGTGATTTAAACCTTTACAGGGAGTGCAGAATTATTAGGCAAGTTGTATTTTTGAGGAATAATGTTATTATTGAACAACAACCATGTTCTCAATGAACCCAAAACACTCATTAATATCAAAGCTGAATGTTTTTGGAAGTAGTTTTTAGTTTTACCTATTTTAGGGGGATATCTGTGTGTGCAGGTGACTATTACTGGGCATAATTATTAGGCAACTTAACAAAAAACTAATATATACCCATTTCAATTATTTATTTTTACCAGTGACACCAATATAACATCTCCACATTCACAAATATACATTTCTGACATTCAAAAACAAAACAAAAACAAATCAGCGACCAATATAGCCACCTTTCTTTGCAAGGACACTCAAAAGCCTGCCATCCATGGATTCTGTCAGTGTTTTGATCTGTTCACCATCAACATTGCGTGCAGCAGCAACCACAGCCTCCCAGACACTGTTCAGAGAGGTGTACTGTTTTCCCTCCTTGTAAATCTCACATTTGATGATGGACCACAGGTTCTCAATGGGGTTCAGATCAGGTGAACAAGGTGGCCATGTAATTAGTTTTTCTTCTTTTATACCCTTTCTTGCCAGCCACGCTGTGGAGTACTTGGACGTGTGTGATGAAGCATTGACCTGCATGAAAATCATGTTTTTCTTGAAGGATGCAGACTTCTTCCTGTACCACTGCTTGAAGAAGGTGTCTTCCAGAAACTGGCAGTAGGACTGGGAGTTGAGCTTGACTCCATCCTCAACCCGAAAAGGCCCCACAAGCTCATCTTTGATGATACCAGCCCAAACCAGTACTCCACCTCCACCTTGCTGGCGTCTGAGTTGGACTGGAGCTCTCTGCCCTTTACCAATCCAGCCATGGGCCCATCCATCTGGCCCATCAAGACTCACTCTCATTTCATCAGTCCATAAAACCTTAGAAAAACCAGTCTTGAGATATTTCTTGGCCCAGTCTTGACGTTTCAGCTTGTGTGTCTTGTTCAGTGGTGGTCGTCTTTCAGCCTTTCTTACCTTGGCCATGGAGAATGGCAAAAAACAAAAACCAACAGAATGGGCAGAAAAAAAGAAAAAAAAAGAAAAAAAAGAAAAAGAAAATGCATATATTGATCACCTGGATCACCTGTTGAGAAAGAAAAAAGAAAACAAGCAGAAGAGAACAAGACTAATAGAATAAACAACAACACAATGATATATGGGAATATGACAGTAAATACTAAATATTAAACATTATTGTGCAGCACATAAGATCGACAGCACACAGTGTGCTTTGAGGTAGGAGCCAAAAAGGGTGTAGTTTGTGTGTGTGATCACCCGTGTGTACACCTGTGAGCATGGACGCGCTTGTTTTTTTTAAAAGGTTCCTTCATGTAATGATCTGCTAGAGGGTGTGGGGGGGCCACAGCCCCATCCTCCAGGGCATAAAGCAGGTATGGAGGAGATCAAAACTCCAGACATCCAGAGGCCCTCAGAAAAAAAGAGACCAAGGAAGACCAACAGAGGGGCAGCCGCGCCACTGTCCCAGAAAGAGCTGAGGAGAGTCCCAGATGAGTGTTCACTCAGCAGCCGCGGAGCAGAAGCCAGGGGGAGTTGCAGTGACGCAACCGGCAGCCAGCTGTGCCTGAGTGACCGAGCCCCAGGCCGAGAGGCCGAGGGCACCCCACCTCCGAAGTGGCCCGAGCGAGCCCAAGGCTCCAGATAAGTGGCCGCCAAGGAGTGAGCCGGTGTGTACCTGGACGCCCATCCCCAGACACAAAGAACCATCAACGCACCGATGTCTGAGGGAGTCCGCCACTGGCAGGGGAAGTGGTGGTGGGGGGAGATAGGCCTCCAAACCTTGGAGGGCCTGAGATGTCCCCAGAGAGGTGGCGTCTGATACCCAACCTGACATATAGATACAGACATACAGGCACACACAGATACATACATCCATTCCCACCCTCATGCTCTCATATGCACTTACTCCACACTCAACCAACGTGGAGACAGACATAAAGACAGACACGATCACACTCCCCAAGCGTACTCTACGAACCGGGTCTAGGTACCCTTGCCCCTGGAGGGTGGAACTGCACCCAGACCCAGGTGGTGTTACCCTTTTCCCTGCGGTGGGGAGAGGCAGACCGCCCCAACTCCGCAGCAGCAGGGAGGCCCCACACTCCAGACCGCAGTCGGACGGCCAACTCCTCCTCCTAGCCCCCCCCCCCCGCTCCAGCAGGCCGCAGAGAATGGGGGTGAGAGAAGACTCCAAACCTCCCTCCACCCGCTCATTGTAGTGTTGATGCATGTGTGTTCTAAGGTGCATTTAAAACCCAGGAGGGCATGGAGCTACCTTCCAGAGAGCAGCAGGTAAGCGCATAGTCCCTCCTGCTAGCCCTCAATGTCTACGTGTATTCAAAATTGAGAGGTGGGCAACGACGCCAGGGGTGAGGTGTACACCCTGATGGTAATTTGGACTCCGTGTATCATGCCCATCCCCAAGATCCTATATGTATGTGTAATGAGAGTGTGAGTAATGTGAATGTCTAAGTTGTGGGATAAAATTGAGGCAGAGGCAGCCAGAAGGGGAACGAGGGGGGGTAGCCTCCTCTGCACCCTGGTGACATACCCCTACTCCAAGGCCCTGCATGTGTTGTGGTGGAGCGGGAAGGGGGAAGCAGCTGAAGATGGGGAGGGAAGGAAGGGAGGGGCAAGTGACCCTTCCCTGGGGCCAGCTCCCCCGCTGACCCCAGTAGGCACTCCCATACTCCGCGACCCACCAGGGAAAGGGGGCCCAGGCCCATCCAGACCGGGGCCCAGTGCAGCAGCGCCCCCCTGCCCCACAGAGCCCGGGACAGTCCACCCAACCCCACCACAGAGAAAACTGCACCCACCCTACCATCCACTCATCTTCCAGACTACATAAGACAATAGACGCCCAGGCTGAGATCTTCCTCCACCTCTCCTGTATCTCCCCCTCCTGCAGAGAGAGTTCCTGAAGAGCGGAAAGCTCCTGCAAGATGTGACCATCTCCCCCATCAGTTGAAGAGCCCCCCAGGTGGCTCGACGCACCGGCGGCACCCTGCGCAAGGGCTGGGCCCCCATGCACCCACCCGCCCACAACCCCGGCAACACACCAACCAGGACCCAAGCCCCCGAGGCCCGGCCAGGGCCCCAGCCCAGAGACGGAGCGCCCCCAGAACCTCACGCCCATCCCGGACCCACCCAGGGGCAGCCAAGCTATCAGGTCAGCAACCCACGTCCGTCAGCACAGACTCTCCCCTAGCCCCGCTGCACGCAGCCATGAGGAAACAGTCACCCGAGAGCCAACAGAGCCCCTAACCGGACATGACCGCTACCCCCGGATATAGCCCCCCAAGGAAGATGCCTCCGGGGAACCCCCCGACGCCCTAAGCCTGTCCCTACCCCCACAACATTCACAACAGTGAAGGCGGGACCAAACTATGACCCCCCACCCCCACTAGGTGATGGAGCTGATCAAAGGAGCCCAGAGCAATTGATCTGATGTGGTGGCAGAGGCTGTATCAACACTAATGTAATCTAATAGATAATTTCTATATTGGTTAGAATTAAGAATATTTTTATTTTTCCAGTTCATGAGGACTGTTTTCTTGGCTATGCATAGGGCAGTGAAAACCATATGGGCTATATTCTTTTCTGAAGTGACATTATCTAAGCTGCCCAACAAACACACTAAGGGGGAAGTTGGAATATTACATTTCAGACACTTTGATAAGTCTTCACATATCTCGCGCCAAAACTTCTGAACTGGTGGACAGAACCCAAGAGCGTGGATATAATTGTCTGGTGAATTGGTTGGGCAGTGTGAGCAGTTGTTGGTAGACGTAAAGCCCATCTTGAACATCCGATGACCTGTATAGTGCACTCTATGTAATATTTTGTATTGAATTAATTGAAGACTGGAATTTCTAATTAGATGAAAGGTTTTTAAGCAAATCTGAGACCAGAAGTTTAGGTCTAAGTTAACTGATAAATCCGCTTCCCATTTTGCAATAGGAAGTGATATTGATTCATCTGTTTTAGAAAGCATTCTGTATATTTTGGATAGTAATTTGGGGGTTTTAAGAGTAAGAAATTGAACCACACTTGGTGGTGTTTGTAGTTCAACTTGACCTGGTTTAAATTTATTTTTTACTATGGATTTAATTTGTTGACATTCTAAAAATCTTTTCTTGTTGATCCCATATTGTGTAACTAGTCCGTCAAATGAAATAAATTCTGTTCCTTCTAGTATATGTTCTAAATATTTGATTCCTTTACCACTCCAATCTGAAAAGTTTATCATATTATTGTTTTGTAATATGTCAGGGTTGTTCCAGATAGGTGTGCGTTTGCATGGGATTAATGAAGACGCCGTCAATTTCAGAAACTCCCACCATGCTGTCAGAGAAGAGCTGATGTTGATGCTTTTAAAGCATTCATGTCGTTGGATGTTTGAGCTGATAAATGGTAGGTCTGAGATCTCTAGATTATTGCAAAGTGGTTGTTCTACATCTAGCCAAGGTTCATCTAAGAAGGTATGTTTTAGCCATCCTGAGTGATAGGTTTGTAGCTTGAACCCATCCGCTGGAACGTTGAAGACAATATAATTACACTGCAAAGCAAGACACAAGTAGGCAAGCTTCTTCATGTTTCTCGTGCACGGGAGAGAACCGGACAGGCACTGTTCCTTCGCTTGACCCCAGCTGCTCTCGTCCGTTCTCCCGTACCACTGTTCTTTTATTGAGGTTACATGAATATGCATAAGTTCATTAACATATGACGTCTACATACACACAAAGAGTACCTTGCCTGTGTGTGTGTGTGTGTGTGTGTGTGTGTGTGTGTGTGTGTGTGTGTGTGTGTGTGTGTGTGTGTGTGTGTGTGTGTGTGGACTGCTGATCAAAGGGTCAAACATCCTTGGTCAGGAAGAGGGTAGCCCCCCCTCACCCTAGATGGTTCATCCTAGATAACACGGTGAGGAATTCCTGCAGTTCATCTAAACAAAGAGCACTTAGACTAGAACAGACGCAACTACGTTAATCCTACCATAAAACAATAAGACACGGTATGACCTCTCATGCTCCCAAAGTGCTGTCTAATACACACAAAGTTTGCAGACTATCAAGGATCAAAACCTCTACCAATCTACAACTAATTACAAAACTCTAAGCATATATAAGTAAATATTTCTAAGCATAAATGACAATCAACAATACAAACTCTAACACTGAGATAAACTGAAGCCTGTTGGCTAAGAAGTAGTGCTGAAAGTTAGGTAGTTCTAATCCTCCTTTATCCTTGGTCTTTTGTAGTGTTTTTAAGCTTATACGTGGGGGTTTATTTTTCCAAAGGAATTTGGACATACATGAATCTAGAGATCCAATCTTGTGGCGGTTTAGTTGGGCTCATTGAGAATAAATAATTTATTTTTGGTAAGACCATCATTTTTATAGCGGCAACCCTTCCCATGAGTGATATGGGTAGACATTTCCACCTAGCCAGATCATCTTCTACCTTCTTTAAAAGTGGGATATGGTTTAATTTAGTTAGATCTGCAAGCTTGGGAGAAACATTAATACCTAAATATTTTATATTTCCCGATTGCAGTGGTGTAGAAGAGGAATTATGGAGGGAGCAATTAATCGGTAGGACTGTAGATTTTGACCAGTTAATTGAGTAATCTGATATTCTTGCAAAAGAGTTTATCAATTCAATCACCGCAGAGATATTGGTTTGTGAATTTTGGAGAAAGAGTAACACATCATCTGCATAAAGGCTGATTTTATGTTCCACGTTCTTGCATTTTATGCCTTTAATTACTGAATTCTGTCTAATTGCTGCTGCTAGTGGTTCAATAAAAATTGCAAACAGTGAAGGGGAGAGTGTGGCATCTTGGCAGCTGCACGCTGGACTTTTCTCAGTTTATGGGCAGTTATTTTGCGCCTTGGTTTTTCCACACGCTTCTTGCGACCCTGTTGACTATTTTGAATGAAACGCTTGATTGTTTGATGATCACGGACGGGGCCCCGGTAACCCTATCCCGGGCAAGGTAAATTGTTCCCTCGATGTTTTTCTCATAAGGGTCGTCTGAATCACTCTTTGTCTGGTCACTCACCCAGGACCAATTTGCCATGGGAGACCATACCAGGGGGCAAAAGCACCCAGACAACATAGTCCCTGGGATCCCTGGGACACACAAACCCCTCCACCACAATAAGGTAGCGATTCACGGAGAGACAGGGACCCTAATGGGAAAAAAGGAGAGTAATATGGGAGAATTATGGTATATGATTTCTCTTTTTACTCTTAATGCAGCATTTTGGATTAACTGAAAGCTTCACAAGAACTATATAGCTGGGTATCTGCATACCAATGAAAATGTAGGAGTTTCTAGTATTCAACGAAAGCATTTTTAATGTAAAAAGATCTTATGGTCTTTGGTGCCGTGAAACCCGGGATTCGCTCGAGGCGCAGAGATGAATTGGCAGAGCTGAGATCGTGAAACGAGGCGAACAGAGAGCTAGCTCACATGATTAAAAGGTAAGCACGACCTGTTTATTTTCGAACCGTGCATATTGTTTAAAGCCTAAATTATCTGTTCGCTAAGTTGAACGTATCACAGTGTAAATTCACTCAGTAGAAATAAAAGGCGGCTAGCGTCCGTCTCAGTGCGTTAAAGCAAGAGACTTTTGCTAAGAACTCAGGTTGATGTTTAGCGCCCCGTAAGGATATCTCGGTGCGTTAAAGCAGGAGACGTTTGTTACGGATTAATAGAATCAGTGTTTCATCCGTGGCGGTGTCTGATCCGTCTTAGTTATTAGGAAAAAGTGGTGGTGTGTGATCCGTCCCCGTGTGTTAAAGCAGGAAATGTGTGTTACTATTAGTTAGAAAGCGGGGCTGAAAGGCTTTGTCGCCAGCTGAGCGCTGTGCGTGTCACGGGTTTGGTTACCCCACCTAGTCTCGGACTTGGGGCTAGGACCTGTGAGGGCAGGAGATCCAGGGTGGTGACCTGGGGATTCGTGGCTCCTTAAATAACTAAGTCGGGGAGAGGTCCCTGTCACAGTCTGAAGTATGCATAAAAGCAGGATCGGTTGCTTTCGACGGTTAGATTCCGAGCTGAGTTGAACCATTGCCTGATGCAGAAGGAGGATGGTGTAGTGTGTGTGAAAGCGCAGTTAGAGTCTGTGTCTCGTCTGAAGTACAGGAGTCAATTAAAATAACAAAAAGAATTTGTGTCTAAAAGTGTGTGTTTGTGGTGTGCAGAAATTGCGGCAGAAGGCCGTGTCGCGAATTGTTACAAACTGTGAAGTCAATTGGGGGTTTAATTTGGTTTTATATTTTTTAGGGGAAGAGAAACTGCGGTATCGAGTCCGCGGCGCAGTTTGAATAATTTGTGAGTTGCACGAGCGGACGGCACCCGCTCTGTGTGCCGCTTAGGGCGTTGTCCTGAATCAGCAGAAGTGTCTCGCAGAAAGTTTGAATGGGACTGCGAGAAGCATGAGGTGTGTGTTAGCCAGCCTCGAGGGGCGGGTTCACAGGTGGAACGAACGAAGAGTAAAATGTGCGTGTGTGTGTGAGAGAGAAAGAAAAGGTGGGGGCTAGTGATCAGCCTGTGAGTGTGTGTGTGTGAATTCCTTGATGACAAAGAGGGAGACAAAGTAGATTAGTTGATTTTCTGTGAAATAATAAATAGTCAAGAAATCGTAGTGATCAAATAGGAGAAAATTAACTAAAGTAAATAAAAAATAAACAGTGGATTAGTGTTAAAGTAATGATAAATAAATTGATAAAATTAACAGTGACATTTAAAGGTGATCAAGTACTCAAGGATGAATGGAGAATTTGATTGCTGACTGTATGAGAGCTGTTGGGGTGAAAGGAAGATGAGGTTGGAGGAGTGAGTTAACAGGTTAATGTGTGGGTGTAAAACAATGGGGTAATAAAAAAAAGAGAAAGAAAAATCATGAAAACAAAGAAAATAAAAAGTCTGGAAGTGTGAGTGGGAAATTGTCTCCAACTGGGGGAAGCAGTGACGCTACAGGTCACCTTCTTCCCCTGCTGGACACAAAAGAAAACATAATTTGGAGTTTTGTGGATTAAATAATTAACAACAACATCAAGAAGATTTTTGTGTTTGCAGTTAAGAACAAATAAAAATTTCATTTTTGGGGTTTAAAGTCAGTAGAGTTCAAAACAAAATAAGTAGAGATGTGTTGCTTTAGGAGTGATGAAAACATATGCAGTCACAGTGAATAATGAAAGTCTCTCAGTCTGTCGATTACAGGTGGGGAACAGACCTGGATCAATTCTCCACGGGCAGCAGTCGGGAGAAAATTATAGGTTACAATCATTAGAAAAAATAGAAACGCCCAGCCAGAATTTTTGGCTGAATTGTTTTGCAGCTTCTCGTCCTCGTCCTGAACAAGCAAGCTCCAAGGAAGCTAATCTCTCCCTGAAGACACCGAGTGCAGTTCCAGAAGCACGAGCATGAACATCAACAGTGGACAGGAGTCCAAGAGACAATACCAGAGTTCTGAGCAGAGAGGTCCAGCAGCGCTGTGGGCAAACGGCATCAGAAAGAGAAGAACCACCATCTAGATTGGATGGATGGAGATGCGTTTCCAGCAAGCTGCAACCTCACTGTGTGTGAAGGACTTTTGAGAAGACTGTCTGAGCTTGACATTTGCCATGTTTGGAGTGAGATGGCAATGAAAGAGACAGTGGGACAAAGAGAGACACGGGACAAAGCTGAAAAAACTGACTGCCATTGGACTGAAAAGTGGGAGAGAAGAAAAGGAGCAGAAGAGGACTGAGGCGGCTGTTTTAGTGTGGGGAATCAAATTGGGTTAAAGAATCCAGGGAGACAAACGACTGCCTGAAAGTGGAGGATTGACACAGTGTCCAGACCACCACAAAGGGGGGAGGAGGACAGCACTGAGGTATGCAAGTGTACTGTTAGAAAGATGGAAAGGTGACACCACACATGCACATAATATGCACCAGAGATAACAAAAATCATACACAAAGCGTGACTCATTAAAAGAGGGTATTTGTAGAAGGGGTTAACAACACACAGTGTGGTTGCCTATGGTAACCTGCAAGCATTTGGGGTTTAGCTGTGCCTGACTATGACAGAGTTTTTCATTTAGATGTTTCTGAAACAAAATTTGGAGTAAACAGAGTTTTGTTTCAGAAAAAAGGGGGAATGTACATAAAAGGATACATAAAAACAGAAAATGTATTAACCCGACTAACACACACACGCACACACACACACACACACACACACGTAATGAAGATCAAACACAATTTTAAGTAGGTAATGCTGTTACCATCATCCTGTCTGGTTTATTGAGTGGGTTGAGAACTGATACATAGACGACTGAATTAGTATTATTTTGGGGAACATGATAGCAGGGGTGAACAGAATCCTGCAGCCAGAGTTTAAATGAGTGAAACTAGCAATTTTTGTTTTGTTTTGTTTTTTGTTTTGTTTTTGTTTCTGAAGTATGGGTGTTTTCTCACCTATAAGAGAAAGACTATTCTGTGACAAGTCCTAAGACCGGGCTTCTGTATTTTTTATTTTTCTTTTGTTTTTCAGTTTTATTTGTCATTTTTCATTTTATTTTTATTTTTTGAACAGTGCACATATTTTTGTTTGTGAATTTCTTTTCTTTAAGCAGATCTGTACGTCGGGAATTAAAACTGCTACACGTCGTTGAGAAAATTGTTGCAAGTGAGTTTCTCCACATTAAAATGGGCTCTGGAGAAAGCCACTTACACTCAACAAAAATATAAACGCAACACCTTTGTTACTGCTCCCATTCCCCATGGGATGGACGTAGAGACCTAAAATTCATTCCAGATACACAATATAACCATCCCTCCCAAACAGTGGTCACAAAAGTTCTGGAAGGCCTAAAGACGTCCACCGCAATGTAGGAGCATTCGGGATTAGATGACCGCTGGAAGTGTGGATGACCTCTGTCTTTGGGCAATGGAAAGGTTTCATTATGTTAATTATGGTTTCTTTGTTTGTTTTATTGCAGTATTAGTGACATGTGGGTGTTGTTGTGTGCCTTGTATCAGAGCCTTGTTTGTAAGACTCATCAATCGTGCTGTGGGAGAATCTCATACAAAGGCAGTGTGGGGATGAACAGAAAAGTATTTGACCAGCATAATATAATCTGCAGTATGATCATTGCTTTAACAATGTAACAGATAGCTTTAAGATGGCCTTAAGATGTTTATGCATACAAGTTATTATATTAATTTTGTATTCCAGGTGCAGTTATAACTATTTTATACATATTGCATATCTGTGCTTATTTGAGTTGATGTTCAGGTTCTTTAAAGGTCGTAAGCCTCACTGACGTGACTGTTCAGGTGATACATGCTGAGGGAAAACTAGAACATAGAAGGAATTGCAATACATGCTTACAAAACACTTATATCAGGTCATTTTATATTAAGGTTTTAGTAGAGGTTCTTGGTTAAAACATTTATTTAGTAGAAGACATACACATAGTCTCAGTGAGCCTCTGTCCAGGTGAAAGGCCAGAAGTGCAACAGGTGAATTGAGAAAGAGCATTTGAGGACGAGACACAGACAGTAGGAGGTGAAGAGGTGACACAAAGAGCATGTGAGGTCAACACGTACACACACATTAGTTAAGATTTATTTAGAGGGGAGATCAGTTATGTCTAGACAAGAAAGAGGAACAATTCATTTTAAGATAAGAACGGAAAGTACCAAGCCATGAAAATAGAAGATGATTTTCTGGGTGAAAAGTCATGATGATGTTGATCTGATCTATGTATAAAATGTATCTGTGACGCATGAAGGGGCGTCAGTAAACAAACCCTGATGTTATAAAATAATTGTTTGTGCCTTAGTAAGTCGAAGATCAATTGCTGTTTTCAGTGATCTTCCCACGTGTGAATTAAAATCTTCGTTTGACTTCACCCGGCCGGACCAGTGTGGTTATTTTTCGATCACCTCTTGTACCCTTTCTCAACTTTTGAATCTTAACATTTGGGGGCTTCGTCCGGTGGTTGAGTAAGGGAGAAAAGTGGAGGTGTGAGCGGTGGTCCGAGGTGGTCAGACGGGCAGACATGAATTCCAGTGGTTGAAGTGAGTGGGCATAAGCCGGCTTATCCAAAAGGTAAGGCACTACCTGTTGAATTATTTCCAAAGTGTGCCAAATTGGACATGATAAAATTTAAGTCTACTCACTGAAGTTACTGGTGGATGTCTGTTTTGATTTTGATGAGAATCTCATGACAGTACTGAGGATTTAAAGCAGTTGGACTGCTGGACAGGATTTAATGCGGTTGGACCGCGGGAAGCAGTTGGACTGCTGGAAATGATTTTAGTAGGTTAGGGAATTTGGTTATTTTTTGGTTATAAGGTTGGACCTGCTTCAGTCTTACACTTTGTTGGGTGTTTTACTGTTGTTTCAAAGTATTATAAATTATTTTAGAACGGAACCGTGGGGGTTCTAGGAAGCGCAGAGCCCGGAGGTTACGCTCCCTCCTTGTCGTGGACGCGCGACATTGACCTCTCGGCGAAGAGGGATAGTTCAGTGTGGCTAACTGTGGGGTACAGGGCATCCTGGAATTAAGCTAGGAGTTAGAGTCTCCTTACCGTTTGGAACGGTATCTGCGCTTTTTTGGGCAGCAAAGGTTGGACCTTGGGTGTTGGACACTTTTAAATTGAGTTAGGGAGTTTAGAGATGAGGCCAGAAACTGTTGGACAGATACTGGTGAATTGATCGCAAAAAACTCAGGGAGTTTATCCGCTGGGCGGTTATTTTAAATTTGTCTAAAATTGTGTAGGCGCTAAAGCTGACAGATCTGACAGTGGTTGTAAATATAAGACGTCGTTGTAATATAGAATAAGAAAATTTGGTGTGAGAGATCTCTGTGGGTCGAGTCAGCAATGCACTGACTGCCTGCTGCTATTCTTAGATGAAGAGTGTGTGTGCATGCAAATGAGGAAGCTGATGCAGAGCGCATGAGAGGACTATGCTTTCGGTTTTGTGTGTCATTCAGCTCTATAACTATTGTTTGCAAATGTGGATAAATGTCTGCAATTAAAATGCTGGCTTAGTGAATAATAACATTGTAAATATATGAATGGTGACAGCGTTTCAAAATAGAATATAAGAATTGTTTGTGTTTAAAACCAACGTTTAGGTAAGAAGATTTAAGGTGGATTTGAAGGCATAAACAAAAAATAAAAGGGTTACAGTCTGCAAGTGTTGTTAATTCATGAGCTGACTGGATGCAGAGTAAGTGGAGTGGTCATCCTGAGAGGATTGAATGATGCTCTAACTCTGTGGTCAAGTCAGACATAGGCTTTAAGCAACCATGAGCCACTAATAAGCGTGACAGATTAATGAGTATGTGTAAATTGAACTTGTTAAATAGCCTTAATAGAAGTAACTCAATGAACACGCAATAAAGTGGACTTTTTAGGGGTAGTTTATTTCAATTGTAGGGGATCATTTGGAGGTGAATTGTGTAGGACACGGGGAGACAGAAGAATCTCCCCATGAGTTTTCGGTGTGCATAGAAATTGAGGAGGCTGAACTGGAAGCCTGCCTGGGTCGTTGTTTTTGTTTATTTGAGGGTCTGCTGGAAATTTGTGAGAACGACCACCTTGATATGTGGGAGCCTTCTCGGGCAGCGATTTTTTTGTTAAACCTGTGGCAGGCTGTGCAAAATGGAGAAAGCTTTGACATAATGACATAAAGGTGATTTCTTGGTTTTAGATTTATTAGTACGGGACAAGTTGAGGGACCCTTGAGGGTGTGTTGCTGTAAAGTATATAAGGGACGCGCAGCGCCGTTAATGGGTTTAAAATAAATGAAAAAACACTAATCCGAGGAACTATTGGAGAGGTAAGTATACGGAGGTGAGCGCGTTGCGCATAAGGGTTGCTGGTGTCATATATTAACACTATGAGGGCGAATAATTTTGATTGAGTGTCAACGCTTGAGAACGCGAGGACAGCGTCTAAAGTGCTGGGTTAAACTTTGTGTGTCACCGAGCAGGGTAAGAGGAGCCAGTGGTTGCGAGAACAGCGAGACGAAGACTGAAACCGAAAGTTAAGCGTGTCTGGGTGACCTAGACCTAGAAGGTGGAGTCGACCAACGCCGTTGGAAGAGGTAAGTCTGTGTTTCAGAGAATGGCTGACAGCTCGGGTGCGACACCTAGTGGGAAAAGGGGATGCAAACCTCTGAAGGATCAGCTTGAACAGCTTAAGAAAGCTATTCGTTTGGCTTCCCCTGGAGCATTGAAATCAGCAGAGAAAGAGTGCCAAGCAATGGAGGTTGAGGTAAGCAAACTTATTACATCCCAACAGAAAGGGCTGGGTGATAAAATAGCTCTGAGCCTGGTGTTAAAAACTGAAGGAGAGAGATGTGAACAGAAATTGAAACAATTAGAAGAGGAGTCTAAGGGACATTCAGTGAACAGGAAAGCCAGAGGAGAAATTAAGGACCTAAAAGAAACTCATGACAGGTGCTGTAAGTGGCTGTTCCTGTGGAGGGCAGCCTCTTCCTGGATGACAGAAGAGGATGATACAGGAAAATCAGGAGACATGGTGAGTATAATGGAGTCTTTGAAACATTTGAAGGAGGAAAATAAAAAGCTAGAGGACCAAGTGAAGGACTTGACTCCGAAGGTAGAAGAGGCGAACAGGTATTACACACCGAAACTATATCCTTGGGCCGAATTGGCACGTTGTGCACCACCACCACCATATGTCATGCCTGTAATGACCCTTGGAGGGGGACAAGTTCGTGGTCCTGATGGACAGACTGGAGTTGTCCTTGGCGGAATAGCAGATGTTGAATATACTACTACTCCCCTGAATATCCCCGAAGAAGGGATAAGGGCAGTGGAATGTCAGTCCCAAGATATGGGAGGGAGAATGATAGCCTCAGCTGCAGATGAAGGCTCGACCTCGCCTCCCAGTTTGGTGGATAGTGGAAACATCATACGGGCCGAAGTGTCTACAGTGGAACAGCCAAAGCAGGACGGGGAGGCCAAAAGGACCCCTAGAATGAAGGACAAAATACCACAAGGAGTGATAACCAAGGGAGAACATTGGGAAGGAGAAGTGTACGGACAAATGCATGAGCCCCCACGTGCGTTAATAGAGGCATTAACGGCATTGGAGGTTATAAAGCAGAGAGTAATGCAGGGAGGGCCAGAAGAGGAGAATGAAGACCGTGCGAGGTCATCAGAAGAAGAGGACGATGAGGAGGACGAAGATGGAGGAGCTGAGCCCCAACCAAGTACAAGCCTAATTTTGAGGAAAAGAAGTGTGAAGAGAGACCAAGCACAGAGACGGCCCATATTTAAGAGCTCAAAGGGAAAAGGAAAGTTGAGGAAGAGTAGAAAAGTGAGTTTTGAACAAGGAGCTCCTGACCCTGGTTTAAATCTGCCTCTAATAGCAGGTCCAAAGAACGAACCAGTTTATCGCGCCTATAAGGTGAGAGATTTGGAAGCATTGGTTAAACAACTTCCACCAATAACTGAGGGAGGAGCTAGCTGGTTGAGAAGGCTGGGCGCGCTGACCGAAGGAGAAGAATTAGCGCTGGGCGATTTTCGCGCTTTGGCCGGACGTTGTATGCTGGGTGGTGGGTTAGCAGATGTAGAGCAGATAGCTCAAACAACCAGATATGCAAATGACCTACAATACCATGAGGTGCAGAATGACTTAGCAGATGCAGTCCGGGAGAAGTACCCAACTCCTAACTCTGGAGCCATTCCAAAAATTATTTGGGATCCTAAAAACACACCCAGAGAGTTTTTAGCTAAAGCAAAGGAACAATGGTTGTTAGAAACAGGAATACATCCGGGGAAGGAGGGTGAAAGTAGAGCGTGGTTTCGTTCGGCAGTGCTGGCAGGGCTGCCCAACCAGGTTGCAGTTGACTTGGAAAAGAACCCAGATTTTGCCGTTGCAGACTCGGTGCAGTGGGAGAGACATGTGACCCACAGACTTCAGCAGGAACAGGATTTGGCAAACAAACAAAAGAAAGAGTTGGAGGAGGCACAGGCGCAACTGGTAAAAATACAGCTGACGGAGGCGAGAAACAAGGCAGGAGACAGAAAGAAAGAGGATAAAGAGAGCGCAAGGAAAATAATGGTGGCAAGGCCCCAGCCTGATCCTGTGCCTGACTGGCCAAATCAGGATCCAGGTCTCTACCCTGACGATCGTTGGCCCGCCAATGCACCAAGGCAGCGTCAACCAGTGGGGAATTGGGGGACCGGTGGACCGCAGAGAGGGCGTGGTGGATCCGTGAGGGGAGGACAAAGGGCTCGGAATCCGGGGAATCCTGGCAGTGTGTCTTGGACTGCGTGTCTGAGATGTGGAGCAGAAGGACACTGGGCCCGAGACTGCCCTGAACCGCCGCAGAACTATCAGGGGCGAGGCTATCGATCCCAGGCACGAGGAGGCCCAAGACAAAGAGCTGCTTACGGGGGAGCACATCAAGCTCCAAACCCGAATGCAGCACCAGCCGCTCAGTACCCAGTAGCTGACTGGGGCTGGGAGAGGGAGCAATACTGACGGAGCCCGGAGAAACCGAACAGCGTGGGGACGGCAGAACCCATGCTGTCAATGACCGTGGAAGGCACTGAATTGCCCTTCCTGGTGGATACTGGAGCAACATACTCAACACTGAAGGACACACCAGACAGTGCGACACTTTCCTGTCACACAGTTAATGTGGTAGGCTTTTCCGGGATTCCAATGACACTGCCATTGACGGATCCAGCATTGACACAGCTGGGAAAACAGACTTTGAAACACCAATATGTGGTGTCCTCACAGGTGCCTGCAAATCTCATGGGCAGGGACCTGCTTGTGAAACTGGGAGCCACAATCATGTGCTCACCAGATGGACTGATTGTTACTCTGCCCGGAGGAAAAGAATTCCCGTGTCTGGGATCACCTTCAAAGACTCAATATCTAGTCCAGAATTCTGAACAACCCACTGCCGAAATCTACTGGGGGAGGCTGGTGGAAGAAGGCATTCTGAGACATTATCAGCTATGGAAACCCTGGATAATGAGCCTGGCCGTCTATTCCCCTCCGCGAGATCCTTTCCACGTTACACTCTTTTATGATAGGGAAGATAACGATATCTATCGGGAACAGTTCCAGTCTGATCTTGAGGGACAGACGTGGAATGTGCGAACACATAACATTTATGTTGGACCAGAAGGTGTGGCCGCGGCTGTGAAATTTACTGATGAACAACTGCCTTGGTACAATGTGGGAGAGGATTCAGCCCCTCACATTACATTGGCGGTCCACGAGGGTCATGGGCCAAGAGATCTGGGACCAATGGTCAAGCGGGCGCTGGACAACGCATGCTGGCAAACCACCCAAATTCCAAATGTCTGGTATGCACCAAAATGTAAAATATATCGCATAACTTGTTTGTCCAACGATGCAGTGATCTTAGAACATAAAGAAATCTCCAGAATACATGGCAGGGAAAGAATGGATCATCTTGATGCAGCAGCTGAGCTCTCAAAATTGCCTGATACTTTGTGGTCCGCAGGGCCCACAGATGTAGGTTTAGCTAACTGTTCGCCTGTCCTGTTCCAGCTGAAGTCTGACATACCAATTAACAGACCACAATATAAGCACAAAACTGAAGCAGAAGAAGGTATAGCTGAAACCATTGAAGGGCTGTGGAAAGCAGGAGTGCTTGAGCCCTCATGGTCATTTTGGAACACACCTATTTTGCCAGTGGAAAAACATGGGACAGGGAAGTACCGTATGGCACATGATTTGAGAGCAATAAATGCCATACTGAGGACTGACACTGTGCCTGTACCAAATCCCTACACAGCTTTGACCGAAATTACTGGGGACCAAAAGTGGTTCACATGTATTGACCTAGCGAATGCATTCTTTTGTCTCCCACTGCACGAGTCACTCAGAGACATTTTCTCTTTCACATACAGAGGCCGGAGATTTAGGTACACACGCCTACCACAAGGCTTTGCACTCTCACCAGGAATTTTCAATCAGGTGTTGAAAGAGGCATTGTCCCCATGTCAACTGCCAGAGGGCTGTACATTAATACAGTATGTTGATGATCTTCTTATTGCAGCCCCGTCAGCAGCGGCCTGTACGGCAGCATCGCTCGTGGTGTTGAGCAGATTGGCGGAGTGTGGCTTCAAAGTGAGTAAAGAAAAACTGCAGTTGGTCCGGCCAGAGGTAACATTCCTGGGCCGGGTGATCGCACACAGATCAGTGGGGTTAATGAACACACACAGAGACCAAATTCTGACACATCCAAAACCAAGAACTGTGAAGGAGTTGCTTTCCTTTCTTGGCTTGACAGGTTACAGCAGGCAGTTCATTCCGAACTATGCGGGTAAAACTGCCCCTTTAAGGGACCTGATCAAGAAAGTTGGTGTCCGAAATCTGAAGGCTGAGTTGCCTTGGACGCCGGACACAGAGACAGCGTTCATTTCGCTAAAGCAGGATTTGTCAAGAGCCACAGATCTGGCCACACCTAACTATGATGAGGCATTTTATCTTGATGTTTCAGAAACAAAGGGAGTTGTGAATGGTGTGTTGTTTCAGAAAAAAGGGGGAGGTAGGGATGTACTTATGTATGTTAGCATAAGATTAAATTCAACAGAAGCAAGGCATCCCACATGCACACAACACGCAGCAGGAGTAGCAAAGATAATTCAGAAAACAGCACACATAGTGAGGGAACACCCACTGAAAGTGCTTACCACACACAGTGTAGTGGCCTATGTGAACTCACAGGTATTCACAATGACTCCACTGACGCAACAAAGGTTGAGCAAAATTTTAGAGGCGCCAAATTTGATATTCACACATGAAGGAATAAATATGGCAGACCTAATGGGGTCAGGAGAACCACATGACTGTATTAAGAAAGCCCAGGTTGAAGGAAAAATCAGGGAAGATCTAAAGGCAGAGCCCATACTTGGAGCTGAGGATTGGTTCACAGATGGATGCTGCCACAGAGATGAAGAAGGATTGAAAGCGGGCTATGCAGTAGTCTGTAGAGTAGGAACTGAGTTTCAGGTGAAAGAAGCAGGAAAAATTGAGGGACAACAGTCGGCCCAGAGAGCTGAAGTGATAGCCCTAACTCGAGCCCTGAGGTTGGCTAAAAACATGAGAGTGAACATCTACACTGACTCAGCATATGCGTTTGGAGCAGCTCATGTGGAACTGGCTCAGTGGAAGAGAGCCGGGTTCAGAACGGCCACTAATACACCCATCTGTCACAAAAAGGAAATGGAGGAACTGGAAAAGGCCCTGGAGGACCCAGACGAGGTAAGTATTATAAAATGCAAAGGCCACTCACAAGCAGACAGTATGGTGGCAAAGGGAAATCAGAAAGCTGATGAAGCCGCAAAGGAAGCAGCGGGCTACAAAGGACAGAGACAAATGGTGCAGGTAACCCCAGAAGAGGAGGTTAGCACTAACAGCATGGAAGAAGTTAGACAGGCTCAGGAGGAGACATCCCCAGAGGAAAAGGGGGTGTGGGAAAACAAAGGAGCCTGGCAAGATGGCGGTTTGTGGAGGGGGCCAGATGGGCGTCCCGCTTTAACGGCCGAAATGGCGGAACAAAAGGTGAATGAGGCTCACGGGCTTGGTCACGTGGGAGTGAAACAGATGGAGAGAAATTTGTGCCGATGGTGGCATCCTGATTTGAGAAGGATGATACTGGAAAAGGCCAGAACGTGCCTAATTTGTGGGGCACACAACCCAAAGCCAGCAGTAAAACCTGAAGCTGGTAAGTTTCTCATGCCAGAAAGGCCAGGAGAAGAGGTCGTGATTGATTATACCGACATGATTGATACAGGCCCAGGTGGGGTGAGGTATTTGTTGGTGTGTGTGGATGTTCTGACTGGATGGCCCGAAGCATGGGCGACCAAACGTGAAGACGCGAAAAGTGTGATTAAGTGCTTAATCAATCATTACATTCCAAGGCATGGGTTTCCCAAGAGAATTAGATCAGACAATGGTACTCACTTCAAGAACAAAGATTTGCAAGAGGTAGAGAGGATGTTGGGAGTGCAACATAAGTTCGGGACGGTTTATCATCCTCAATCTCAAGGAAAGGTAGAGAGGATGAACCTAAATTTGAAAAACAAGTTGGCTAAAATCTGTGCGCAGACAGGGCTAAATTGGGTCGCAGCCCTGCCCATTGCTCTGATGACCATAAGATGTTCTGTTAACCAATCCACAGGTTTCACCCCTTATGAGCTGCTGACTGGGAGACAGTTTCCAGCACCCTGGACAGTGGTCCCGGTGGAGCAGCCCAGGACAAGCAACAGGTCTCATGCAGAATATTTTAATGAGTTGAAGGCTCTTGTGTCCAGCTTTACAAAACAGGTCACTTGTGAGAGACCCACGGGGAACGGAGAGGTCCCGGACGCAAAGGCAGTGTGGCTAAAGGCCATTAAGCGAAAGTGGAAGGAGCCCCGCTGGACTGGTCCGTATGAGGTGACCGCCCGGACGGCTACAGCAGTCCAGCTGAAAGGGAAAGGCGACACCTGGTACCACTGGTCGCAGTGTGCACCCGCACACGAGAGCTTGGTGGAGGAAAATTTGCCTTCAAAGAACGCAGGTGTCAAGAAACAGAGGCAGAATAAACCTCTTCACCTGTGTAACGGGCTGACCAGTAGTCCACCTGGAAGGCCGAAGAAAGAAGAGCAGCCTAGGAGGAGATCGCCGCGCCTACAGAAAGGAGTGGTAACAAATTGAGAGTTTGAAAAGGGGTGGTTTAAATAAAAAGAGTAAAAAAGGGAAAGTGGAAGGGGCTTGCTCTGTCAATTATGTTGTCTCTATCTGTATTGGTGGGTATTTTGGTGACCTGTGGTTGTTGTCTCATTCCTTGTGCCCGAAGGTTGGTAGAGAAAGTGATTGTAAAGGCAGTGGACCCTGGGGCGGTGGCCCCTATGTCCATGATGCCGATGATGGATCTGGAAGTAGTCGAGTGGACTGAGGAGTGGACAACAACCTGTGTATCGACCTCTGGTGTGCCAGAGGTCGAAAGGGGGATTGTGGGGATGAACAGAAAAGTATTTGACCAGCATAATATAATCTGCAGTATGATCATTGCTTTAACAATGTAACAGATAGCTTTAAGATGGCCTTAAGATGTTTATGCATACAAGTTATTATATTAATTTTGTATTCCAGGTGCAGTTATAACTATTTTATACATATTGCATATCTGTGCTTATTTGAGTTGATGTTCAGGTTCTTTAAAGGTCGTAAGCCTCACTGACGTGACTGTTCAGGTGATACATGCTGAGGGAAAACTAGAACATAGAAGGAATTGCAATACATGCTTACAAAACACTTATATCAGGTCATTTTATATTAAGGTTTTAGTAGAGGTTCTTGGTTAAAACATTTATTTAGTAGAAGACATACACATAGTCTCAGTGAGCCTCTGTCCAGGTGAAAGGCCAGAAGTGCAACAGGTGAATTGAGAAAGAGCATTTGAGGACGAGACACAGACAGTAGGAGGTGAAGAGGTGACACAAAGAGCATGTGAGGTCAACACGTACACACACATTAGTTAAGATTTATTTAGAGGGGAGATCAGTTATGTCTAGACAAGAAAGAGGAACAATTCATTTTAAGATAAGAACGGAAAGTACCAAGCCATGAAAATAGAAGATGATTTTCTGGGTGAAAAGTCATGATGATGTTGATCTGATCTATGTATAAAATGTATCTGTGACGCATGAAGGGGCGTCAGTAAACAAACCCTGATGTTATAAAATAATTGTTTGTGCCTTAGTAAGTCGAAGATCAATTGCTGTTTTCAGTGATCTTCCCACGTGTGAATTAAAATCTTCGTTTGACTTCACCCGGCCGGACCAGTGTGGTTATTTTTCGATCACCTCTTGTACCCTTTCTCAACTTTTGAATCTTAACAGCAGATACCATGATGCCACTTTTGGGAAATGGGGAGTCACAGTATGAAAACATTATGGTGAGGGATTTAGTTTAGTTTTATCTGCCATAGAGCAGATAAAAAAGGGGGACTTGTAGAATATTTAGCTGATTTAGAGTTTAGAAATGTGTTATCATAGAATGTAGAACTGTTGTAGAGACACTGACACTGCCCTCAATATAATAAAGGCTGACTGTGTCGTGAACTTAGGAGTAGATTGTAGGGTACCCCTCCCCCACTTGAGCTGTGAAAGTAAAGCAGAGAAGAGTTAATGCTGAGTGGAAATTCCCCAGAGGATGTTTGGGTGCAGCACACCGTAGGGGGTTTTATAAAACTGTGTTTCACAGACAAATGGGTGAAGATTTGGAGAGGGACACCGGCCTCGTCTTCCCTTCTAGAAGTGCATGCTTGAATGAGGATAAATGAAGAAGAGTAAATGAAGATGAGTAAAGATGAATAAAAGTTTTGTGAAAATGACTACTGAGTTCGGTGCCATCTCTGGATGCTCGAGGAATAAAAAGAACCGGGGTAAAACTGATTTCGCAACAGGTCTCAGCACAGAACACTGTGGAACTCATTGGCTATCTGAAGTGACATTATCTAAACTGCCCAACAAACACACTAAGGGGGAAGTTGGAATGTTACATTTCAGACACTTCGATAAGTCTTCACATATCTCGCGCCAAAACTTCTGAACTGGTGGACAGAACCAAAGAGCGTGGATATAATTGTCCGGTGAATTGGTTTGGCAGTGTGAGCAGTTGTTGGTAGACGTAAAGCCCATCTTGAACATCCGATGACCTGTATAGTGCACTCTATGTAATATTTTGTATTGAATTAATTGAAGACTGGGATTTCTAATTAGATGAAAGGTTTTTAAGCAAATCTGAGACCAGAAGTTTAGGTCTAAGTTAACTGATAAATCCGCTTCCCATTTTGCAATAGGAAGTGATATTGATTCATCTGTTTTAGAAAGCATTCTGTATATTTTGGATAGTAATTTGGGGGGTTTAAGAGTAAGAAATTGAACCACACTTGGTGGTGTTTGTAGTTCAACTTGACCCGGTTTAAATTTCTTTTTTACTATGGATTTAATTTGTTGATATTCTAAAAATCTTTTCTTGTTGATCCCATATTGTGTAACTAGTCTGTCAAATGAAATAAATTCTGTTCCTTCTAGTATATGTTCTAAATATTTGATTCCTTTACCACTCCAATCTGAAAAGTTTATCATATTATTGTTTTGTAATATGTCAGGGTTGTTCCAGATAGGTGTACGTTTGCATGGGATTAATGAAGACGCCGTCAATTTTAGAAACTCCCACCATGCTATCAGAGAAGAGCTGATGTTGATGCTTTTAAAGCATTCATGTCGTTGGATGTTTGAGCTGATAAATGGTAGGTCTGAGATCTCTAGATTATTGCAGAGTGCTTGTTCTACATCTAGCCAAGGTTCATCTAAGAGGGTATGTTTTAGCCATCCTGAGATAAACTGAAGCCTGTTGGCTAAGAAGTAGTGCTGAAAGTTAGGCAGTTCTAGTCCTCCTTTATCCTTGGTCTTTTGTAGTGTTTTTAAGCTTATACGTGGGGGTTTATTTTTCCAAAGGAATTTGGACATACATGAATCTAGAGATCTGAACCAATCTTGTGGCGGTTTAGTTGGGATCATTGAGAATAAATAATTTATTTTTGGTAAGACCATCATTTTTATAGCGGCAACCCTTCCCATGAGTGATATGGGTAGACATTTCCATCTAGCCAGATCATCTTCTACCTTCTTTAAAAGTGGGATATGGTTTAATTTAGTTAGATCTGCAAGCTTGGGAGAAACATTAATACCTAAATATTTTATATTTCCCGATTGCAGTGGTGTAGAAGAGGAATTATGGAAGGAGCAATTAATCGGTAGGACTGTAGATTTTGACCAGTTAATTGAGTAATCTGATATTCTTGCAAACGAGTTTATCAATTCAATCACCCCAGAGATATTGGTTTGTGAATTTTGGAGAAAGAGTAACACATCATCTGCATAAAGGCTGATTTTATGTTCCACGTTCTTGCATTTTATGCCCTTAATTACTGAATTCTGTCTAATTGCTGCTGCTAGTGGTTCAATAAAAATTGCAAACAGTGAAGGGGAGAGTGGGCATCCCTGCCTGGTGCCCCTCAAGAGACAGAAGCTGGAGGATGTCTGGTCATTTGTTCTAACACAAGCTGTTGGGGAATTATATAATATTTTTAACCAGTTTATGAAAGAGGATCCAAAACCAAATTTGTGTAAAGTTGCAAATAGAAATTTCCAGTTAACTCTGTCAAATGCTTTTTCTGCGTCTAAAGAGAATATTGTAGTTTCAAGGTTTTTACTGTATGAGTAGTCTATCAAATTAAGTAATCTATGTGTATTTGTTGATGAGTGCCTACCTTTTATGAAACCAGTTTGGTCAGGATGAATTAAGAGGGGGGTTATTTTCTCTAGTCTCTTTGAGAGAGCTTTGCAGATTATTTTAAGGTCTACATTTATAAGGGATATTGGACGATAGCTTGAGGGATATACAGGGTCTTTGCCTGGTTTTAGCAGGAGATTAATGTTTGCAGAATTCATATTTGATGGAAGTCTGCCCTTTTCTTTAATTTCCAACAACGTTCTGTAGAAAACTGGTGCTAGAATCGACCAGAATTCTTTGTAGAATTCTGCAGGAAAGCCATCTGGACCTGGAGCCTTATTATTGGGCATACTTATCAGGGCTTCCTGGAGTTCACCTGGTGTCAGTGGTGAATCCAGTGCCATTGCTTGAGTGTCCAATAATTTTGGAAGAGTTATGTTGTCCAAAAACTGATCAATTTCTTTTTTAGATGGGTTTATTTGTGGTGAATACAACGTTTTATAGAAATCCCTGAAAATGTTGTTTATTTGTATCGGTTCATATAATGTGTTCCCAGATGAATCTTGAACAGCACATATAGTTGTTTTTTCTTTATTTATTTTTAGCTGGTTTGCTAGAAATTGACCGGATTTATTACCATGTTCTTAATTTTGTAGGCGTAGTCTTTGTACTAAGAATTTTGTTTTTTTTAATCAATTATCTCATTTAATTCTAGTTTTGTTTTGCGTATTTTGTTCAATGTTTCCTGATCTTGGTGGGACGCGTAGGCTTCTTCTAGTGATTTGATCTTTTTTTCTAATTCCCGAATATTTTTGTTTTCTTTTTTCTTTTTATGTGATGAGAAAGAAATTATTTTACCTCTCATCACAGCTTTCCCTGCTTCCCATAGAACAGAAGCTGATGTTTCGGGAGTGTCATTATAGTCCAAATATGAAGTCCACTCTTTTTTAAAATATTTAATAAAGTCGTCATCTTTAAGTAGTGATATATTAAATCTCCAGTTTTTTCTTGGCGTAGTATTATTATTGTGCATTAGTGTTAAAGATAGAGGACCATGATCGCTGACAGCTATAGGGTGAATCTCAGTGTCTGAAATGTCGTTCAGCAGTGAGCTGCTGACCAAAAAATAATCCAGACGAGAGTAGGAGTGATGGACATGTGAGAAAAAAGTATATTCCTTACTGGTGGGGTGAAGGGAGCGCCATGCATCGCAAAGACCAAAGTCGCTCATATACTGTTTGATTATATTTGTGGACTGCCAATTACGCTGAGTTCCCGCTGTATTGAGCCTATCCATGTCTTCATTTAGTCCAAGGTTGAGGTCGCCTCCAAGAACAAGTGTGCCATCTAAGTGTTCAGAGAGTGCACTGAAAAAACCGTGAAAGAATGAGGGATCATCAACATTTGGACCATATACACTTGCAATACATAGCTTTTTATCACGTATAGATAGTTTAATGATTAAGAATCTGCCCTCTGGATCTATAACTGTATCGAGTACTGTGAAATTAATATTTTTATGTATTAAAATTGCTACTCCCCTTTGTCTAGAATTATAACAAGCTGAGAACACATTGGGAAACTCAGGTGTTTTAAGTTCATTCGAACCTCTAAGAGGTCTGTGGGTCTCTTGTAATAGGATAACATCCGCCTGTAGTTTTTTGAGTTGGTTAAATATTTTTAACCTCTTTTCTCTGGAGCCAGCTCCATTTATATTCCATGTAATGAACCTCAGTGTACCCATAGATGTTTGTGTATAACTAGGGATGTATGCTGTGTGCGTCGCTTAGACAGGTGGAGAGAATACGTCACTTGTTCATAAATAAAGAGAAGGAGAGAGAGAAAAAATGTGTGGCGAGATGCTCCCTGAGTCTGACTTTGTGTATGCATAATTACTAATATGAGTAGGCTTGGCTTAAGTGTGTGTATCCTAAACGACTGTGTGCGCTGTCTGACTGAAGTAAATGTGCTGCCGTTGAGCGCATGGTGCGTATGTATCGAAATAAAGGATGTTTGTGGATGAGTGTCGAAGCAGGTGATCGAGGCAGTGAAAGGAATAAAGAAAGAAACCAAGGACAGGGGTGAGCAGCATAAAACCAAGAGGGGGAAAAGAGAGGAAAAAAAACGAGAAGAAAAAAAACAAAACAAAAAAAACAAAACGTAAACATTCCAGTTAAATCACTGACGGAGAGTGACGGTGTTTATTCTGCTATGAAATCACACTTTAAGATGCGATTTGATACTGGTAAGTTAAACAGATGTTAATGCAAGTTAGTGTGAGTGGATAGGGAAATGGTGTAGCTGATTCTTATCTGGTGTGAGGTTAATACAGCCACGGAGTGATGTTGGGGTCGCGGTGGAGCTGTCCGTCCACGTACAGCCGGTCCACAGCGATGACAGCGCGGGAGCCCTTCTGGATGAAGCCGCGTCGGATTGGGAAGAGGACCCTGCGTCGTTCCAAGATCTCTTTGGGAAACTGGTCGTTCACGCTGAAGTCCGTTCCTTTTAATTCCCTGCCGCGGCTTTTCACATGTTGCTTTTGTTTGAAGTGGCCGAATTTGGCCACGATAGGACGTGGTCTCCCGGCCGTAGCCCGAATGGGGCCGAGGCGATGTACCCGATCGAAGACGATGTTCTTCACAGTGTCCTCCGGCAGCTTCAGGTGGGTTTTGATGAAGCTTTTTACCGTGGTCTCCGCGTCCTCTCCAGCGGCTTCTGGAATACCAGAAAATACCAGATTATCACGCATGCTACGAGCTTGTAGATCAATAACTGTTTCTTTTATTTTTTTATTTTCTCTATTGAGCTGGGTAACATTATCTGTGAGACATTTCACCGACTCCCTTAGCGTGGCATTTTCAGCAGCAAGCGTTTCCACCTGCTGCTGGCTGTACTCCAGGGATTCTCGCAAGCATTTAAATTCTCGGTGAAGAATCTCCACCAAGGACAGCCTTGCGTCGAAACTGGACAATCGCTTGTCGATTGACTCCAGTATGTCGGCAATATCTTTGCCGGCTGGCGATGTTGAGCCGGGGGAATCTGCCGGGCGAAGTCTTTTCGACGACGGCGTCTCAGGTTTGGCCGGGGAAGCTGCACACTGGGTCTTCTTCATCACGAGATCCTGAAAGCACTGATCAATATAATCTTGGAGAGTCTCTAAACTCTTCTCGTTGTTCTCCAGGGTGTTGGAGATTATTTAGACCAATAGTGTTAGTTATAAGACAATTGATAAGTGTATTTGGTAATACTGAAGCTTAAATGAATTTGTTCAAATCTAAACTACCATTTGCTTTAATTTTCCACCAAAATCTCCGGCGTCTGACGTCAGTTACAACATGAGTCGCTTACCTTGTCCGTCACTTCCGTCACTTACCTCCCAACCAAATTTGAGTCGCTTCACTGTTGCCTCCATCATCAGAACCTTCAGGGAGGAAAACAGGTAGGTGTACTTGCAGTAAGACTGCTTTGTACAGTAACGTTTAAGTTACTGAACTTATGTGTCTTGAGTTTCAGTATGTTTCCATTATTTGCCTGTAAAATGAATGTGTGACAGTTACAGTAATGAGTGCTTCTATTTTTGTAGGACACAGAGACGACCACCTGGTGGAGGCAGGTTAAGACTTTTGTCGGAGGAGCAAGAGAGGGAACTTGTAAACATGGTAATTGCAAATAATGTAATCCGCCTGCAAGAGATTCAAAGGAGAGTGATTGAGGATGATCATCTTTTTCGAGGCATAAATGCCATCAGCCTCTCCACAATTGACCGCATCCTCGGAAAGAATCAATTCCGGATGAAACAGGCATACCGAGTCCCTTTCGAACGAAACTCTGACAGAGTGAAAAACCAACGTGTGGAATATGTTCAGGTATGAGTTTTGATACTGTATAAAGTATTGTGTACCATCACAGCATGGCAGTTTATGCTGCCATTTCAGCACTCTTGAACTGTGGTTCAGGGTACCGATTGACTCTACTGTGTTATGTGTTTTGCAGAGAATCTTTGAGATTGAAGGACGGTGTGACCAGGAGATATTTTATTTTGTATTCTTATAATCAGTTATCATTGATTAATCATCTACCATTGTTGAATCTGTTGACAGAATAATCTTTGAATCACATCTATGTTACTTTGACCAAATATTAAGGCACACAGATGATCAGTACTTGGACACCGGCCTGTCTGCGTTCAGTTCTGCACGTACGCCGGCCTGTAACCACATGCACGCACTTATATAACACATGCACGTTTACACTCACACTTAGTAATAATAGGAGGGTCGTCTGAGGATAGTTTTTCTGATAGATACACTTTCACAAAATGCACAATGTAATACACACTTGTTTTTCTTTAAGAGTAGCAGTTGATGTCTATATAAGGACAAGGTTTTGAAGAGGAGGGCAATTGTTATCATTTCCAGTAAAGATCCAACTGTGATGTCATGATGGCAATATAAGGAGACGGGACGGTCCAGTCGACGAAGGATTGTATTGCAAATTGTCTTTCCCACACTGACTGCGCAAAAGTGTGTAATAAAGATCACTATTTTTTGACACCTACTTCGGCTTGGGCTTGCTTTCTTCTCTTACCTGAATCGAACGAACCATAACAACGGCCTGTTCCCCATGAAATAATCTTTGTGGATGAGGCAGGTTTTAACCTGACCAAAAGAAGGAAAAGGGGGAGGAACATAATTGGCCATCGGGCTATTGTAAATGTCCCTGGTCAGCGTGGGGGGAATGTCACTATGTGCGCAGCCATCAGCCAATGAGGGGTACTCCACTGCCATGCCGTACACTGTAAAAACTGTGATTGGGGTTAATTAGAATCTAATAGGAGAGTAATAGTAATTATTACTCAGTAAAAACGTGTATGAGTAGTTTTAATCAAATCTAAGCAAAATTCAACAATTTTGAGATGTTCAGTTATTTAAATTTACACACTTTTGTTTGGGGTAAATTCAGCAATGGTTTGTTGAGTAGATTTCAAAAAAATATGTTTGAGTACCAAAAAAATGTAAGAAATCTAATAGATTTAACTGATGAAAGCATTTTCATTTTAATCATTGTACACTTCCGCCCATAATCCTTTGTGCCACGTGCAGGACACACGCGCTTCATGAGTGGACATCTCCATTTTGTCAGAGGTAAGACTTCTTAATTTGTTCGAATATAAGACACGGTTTAAACAATAATGTATATCGGTTTTGAGTAAAGGTTTTAAACAGTATGATACGTCAAAATTTGATTAATAATCATCACTGTAATGATAGTATCGTATTTTTACACAAATGGCAGTTAGTGGACTGCTAGCTAGGGGTCACGTTCCAAGCCTTCACGACTGTGTTACTGAACAGCTTTAACTAACCACATGTTTTACCGTATTAAAAAATATCAACGATATGAGTTTTAACGTCTTTCATCCACGTTTAAAAGTTCATGAAAAGGTTTTGCGCTCAGTTGTGAGTGATTTAGTTTAAATCATTTGTGCCGGATTTTGTCAGCCACAGTCAGTTTTTTGAAGCTTTTGCAGTGGTTTTCAGTTGTGGTTAATGAAGCTAAAGTGGCTCAAGTCCAGCGACATAACTGTTTTTTCGCATCATGCTGTCGGAGCCCCGTGACTTTATGGCGTTATTTTTGTGCCACTATTCTGAGCGCACGTAAAAAAGTTTGCAGGTGCAAGTGTTGGATTTTGAGGAGAAATTTATTTTGAGCCGACAAATGCGTCCTGCTTTTCCCCGAATTTGAAGGATGGGTCGGTGTCGTGTCCAAATTCATGGGCTGCATCCTCCTGAGGACCCGGCCTTCGCGGTCTACGTGGGCCGGGTCCTCAGAAGGTCGGGTAGGCCGGAAGTAAACGGCCGTGAAATTGGACGGTCTAGCCTTCTGATTAGCGTCACCGCTGTCTCCGTGGAGTTTAATAAACTCAGCCGTCTGCTCCTTGCTATCTAAAATATAACAGGACACTGGCGTAAATTCTCGACTGTCTCATACTTCTGTTTAATCAGTTTTATGTTTGACGTTTAGTCAGCTGTGTAAAAACCAAGGAGGAACCCTCCCGGGGGATTAATAAAGTTTTATTTTAACTAATCTAATCTAATAACTTTAATCTCAGCCAAACCGATTTACTCACGAACAAACAAAACACAGAAAAAAGCCCAACAATAACATTTTTAGGTTGTCTAAGTGACTTATATATTACGTTTAACCCGAGCAGCGAAAGTCCGCGGTGATCTGAAAATGATGTGCCGGGAGTTGTGCCGTTCTCGGCCGCATCAGTAACCCTCGGGCTCCCGGCTAGCTATCGAGCTGGTGGGTAGCAGACGTCTCCGAAAACGTCGAAGCACTTTTGCAAATATGCGATATCTTGATAAACCGAGCAGATATTTGATGTTTACACAGCTACTTTCTCGCCTGAAAATATGTTAAAAGTTTATTTTGTGACCCAGAAAGATTAATATGAGTAATTTTAAAACTCAGTAGCGGCCGCCATTGTTGGAAACTGGAGTTTGGCTGGGCCGCGCTATGAATTCTGGGATATGGTAGGCCACGAAGGACACGGATTAGATAAAAAACTAAATGACTAAATTAATGTAATTTACTAAAACGACACATTTAAAGATTGAAGCTTACAAGCATACAACTTGTTGAAGCATACAACTTGGAATTGTCTTTACCTATATAATGTTGACAATACCTTTGTGTTGACTGTCAGCACCCAGGCATGTGCATTAACATCAGGTAATTATTGCACATAATGTTCCATGTGATGATAATTTGATATTTAACAGTTTTTTTTTTTAATACTGCCAATTCTCACAGTTTTGTCTTAATAAATGGTCACTTATCTGATAGTAATTTTTGGAATTCTTGCTCATTTCAGTCACCAAGCAATCCTAGCAATAACATAACCAGAAATCTGGTTATTCAGTGCTTGATGGTGTACCTTGGGGAGTCCATTGATCAACTGATCAAAGAGTACAGTGTAAGTGTTGAAGTAGAAACATTATTCTGTTTTTGTTATTCATATGTGTTTGCGTATGTGTTTGTCAAGTTTCAAATAATTCGAGGCATTATCATGTTTTTTTTTTGTCATTCAGCTACAGGATGTGTCCAGGAAATATTTCATGTGTGCAACTACAGTCAGAAAACCCATGTGTTTGTTGTTTCAGGATGCTGATGAGGATGGTGTGTCACAAGATCTTTCTGAACAGAGGATGAAAATCTATAAAATCAAGGCTGTTGGATCTCAGGAGGATGACATTGGCATTGTGCTGGAGGGTGTGAGAGTTATGCCTGCTCTGGGTAATTTTCCAAGAGCATGCGCAATGCTGGTTGGATTGACATATGCAGTCGATCTTGCCTATCCAAAAGAGCTAAAATACACCTTGGAAGTATTCCAGAAACTTTTCCTTGAACTGGATTGTGCTAAGCTCTCACCAAAAGTGAACAGCCTCAAGAACAAGTTATTGGCTTAAATGAGGACTCTGAAAGAATGAAAGGGAAGTAAGCTCACTGAAAACATTTGGTTTGCCTTTGTTAGATGCAGCTATCTTTTCAGTTTTCAAGTTAATTTCAAGTTATTCATATCTTACCCAAATGACCTGCAATGTGTCAGGCTGTATTTGTGCTCTTCATTTTAATGTTTGTTTTTTATTACCTACAAGTTTCTTAGGAATATTCTGTTTGAAAGGCAACAAATTGGAGGAATCACTAGCGAAGCTTTTCTTTGTTTATAGTGTATGTTACTATAAAACATTAGTTTAAAACAACTTTAAAATTTAACAGAAGTGCAGTCCTGTAGCTGTAGAAATGTTACTTCCTCTTACATGTGTCTTAGATTTTCTCAGGTTAAACATCCAAATTGGGATAAAAGGTTGATTTACATTATTGATATTCCATGTACATGAGTGAAAAACCTTTGTTCTACAGTTAGATTGAGTGATTTTTTTTTAAAGTTTTTGTTAGTCAATCATAAATAAGTAACAGAGATAAAGGAAACAGTAAAGGATATTCAAATTTCAGGTTCACGTTGATATTACAGTCTAATCTAAAGATTCATTTCTTTTTTACAAAACTGGTTTACATTCATGCTTTATGTTGCTGTTGCTCTGTACACAAAGCTGTGTGATAAACTGTTTATGACAGTAAAACAAATTTACAGCACGGGAATGTATTTAGGAGATCAGGAGATTGTTGATAAGAATTCAGTGTATACAAGCAGAAAAATGTTATATTATAAATTACCGTGTTTTATTTTCCACAATAAAACAAATTGCTGTTTTGATGTTTTCTTTGTGAAATTGATTCATTTTCCTCAGAAAATAAGTTAAATTCATTTGATTTTCTCTTATTATTCAGTCATTATTTTTAAGGTTTATTTGGAAAATTATTGAATCCAATTTGAGTTTTACTGAAAAAAACATAAAAATTTGATTTCTTTGTAATGGATATTTTAGGAAGTTTTTACTAAACCTTTGCCAGAGAGTTAGTAAATTCAAAGTAATTTTTCTCAGAGACTTATTTCATATCAATTATTTTTTTTGTTAAAGTTGGGCAATTTCAACCTTCAGTTTGAGATTTTGTCCCTAAATCCAACACATATCTACTTTTGTTTTCTATTTGAATTTAATTAACATTTTCTCTACATTTTACATAAATCTTTTGAAATTAAAATCTACTTAATTATTTCAAGTGTCATTTTGTTGCCATAACTTTTTTAAGTAACCTCTAGTCACAGTTTTTACAGTGTAGCCTGAATGGTGGCATAGAATCTGTTTTGCATTGTTTGTTATTTTATATGGGTATATGCTATATTAGTTATTTTTCTGTTCTCTTTGAGTTACTTCCTTCCTGGTTTGGGTGAAAACGGAGGCTAAGGATGGAGCTGGTTTAAATGTGGAATCCAATAAAATGGACTGAACCATCTATTTTGATCATGCAGGGGGGAATGGGGTTCTTCTTGAATCATGGTTAGCTGTTATCTCTGTAGTTTTCACCTTAGGTGTATACAATGGTTTATTCATTTGCTATATAACTGGAGCTTTTTCTCATTTGGGCAGGTCAGTTTGTTGAGTTATGTTTTGTTAAGTGGCTTTTGGGTAGAGTTTTGTTAACCTCTTTTATCGGCCCAATCCACAAGGTTGGATCTTAAAGTAGTTTGTTTTTGTCATTTTTATTTTTTGTAATCATTTTGTCCTTTTTGGGGTATAATAAACCCTTTTTTTAAGATTACATCTGTGCCTGTATGTTCTTGGATGCTTGGTCCCTGGTAGATATACTGTCCACTTTCACTCTGTGTCTTAATTAGTATGTGCTTTTCCGTTGTTGGCTAGCTGCACTGAAATGGGAAGATGGATCAAAGTTCTGCTTTAAGAAAATAGATTAGATTTTTTTGTGTGCAGTCTGAAAATAATCACAGAACAGTGTTTAAACAGACATTATTAACACATTTACATGCAAATACATATTAGCCACCTAGCTTAATTAGTTCTGGACCCTGGAATGCACTTCATAGCTTTCTTGCTTACACAACTTCTTGGCTTTAAATGTATTGTCTCCCCCTGCTGGTACTGCAACACCTGCATGCACTACTGGAACTTCAGCATGTGTGTTCATTTCAAATGGGCATGTTGGACTAGTGTGTCTATTGCATGGTTTGCCATGATATTGGGATGAAATGAAATACATGTACATGAAATACAACTTTTTTATTGGAGTAAATTTAAACTGTAATCTATAAAATGGTGTAAAATAAAATTTTACTGGTATTGGCAAATACCAGTAAAATTTTACCATAACTTTGCCATTGAATACATATAACTTCAAATTGTAATCACTTTTCTCCCCCTCACTACACTTAATCATCATCAATCATTCATGACTTTTAAATATCTATGATAGCTTTTCTAGGGAATAATCTTAGATATGCGAATAATCTTGCTTGCTTTGCAACTTTGGTTTAAGAGTACTATAATGTTCCTTGTTTGCTAGCATATCCTCTAATTTATGAGTGTATCTAAAGGGATTTTCACTTTTTGTGGAATTAGATTTTGTTTTTAATGATTTTCAAACTAACTGGCATGTAAATGGTCCTGTCATGTTTACTAAATGACCAAAACTATTTCTGCTCATCTAAGTGAACAGATGTAAAAAAAAGCAAAAAAGGAAAAAAAGATATAAAATAGATATTGCTGGGATTGACCAAATATATGACATTTTTCTGACCAATAACTCTGTAGCGAACCCCCCTGAATGAAGAATGACACTTTACTGATGACGTTTTGAAGGTTTAATGGCAGTAAACCATCAATCTCACCGTAAGAGCTGGGGATGTATACATAGAAACAGCGTGTAAGCAAAAATAATCCACACTCTTACAATCGTAAACCTTATAACATGAAGTTCGTTTCAACGTAACATTTAACAAATGTAGCGACTGTCACAAAAACATCTAAACGTGTCCTCATTTATATCATAACCATACCTTGTGCCTCTATCAAGGGGGCTGCTAATGACAAAAGAAATCTCCATAGGCTCCGTTAAGCCATCACAGTTCAAAATCAAATCAAATCAAATCAAATCAAATCACTTTTATTGTCACATCACATGTGCAGGCACACTGGCACAGCACATGCGAGTGAAATTCTTGTGTGCGAGCCCCACAAGCAACAGAGATGTGCAAACACAACAACACAAACGAGCAAAATACAAGAATGGCCAACCTGAAACTAATAAATATATGTACAATATATAATAGTGTATGCATTTCTGGATGTGTATACTAAATATTTTCCTACGTGTGTGTGTGTGTGTGTGTGTGTGTGTGTGTGTGTATACACATTTTTACAAATTAAATAGTAAAAAATAAAATAAAATAAAAAATAATAATAATAATAATAATAATAATAAAATATATAAAATATACAGAGTTGAATATGTGCAAAACAAGTGGCATTTATATACAGTGTGGAGTGCATAATGTTGAAGTTCCAGTAGTGAAGCTGAGGTGTCTATGACGTGTTCAGCAGTCTGATGGCCTGATGGAAAAAGCTGTCTCTCAGTCTGCTGGTACGGGACCGGATGCTGCAGAACCTCCTTCCTGATGGAAGCAGTCTGAACAGTTTATGGCTGGGGTGACTGGAGTCCTTGATGATCCTCCCCGCTTTCCTCAGGCACCGCTTCCTGTAGATGTCTTGGAGGGAGGGAAGCTCACCTCCAATTATCCGTTCAGAGCACCGCACTACTCGCTGGAGAGCTTTGCAGTTGTAGGCGGTGCTGTTGCCATACCAGGTGGTGATGCATCCAGTGAGGATGCTCTCAATGGCACAGTGATAGAAGGTCCTGAGGATGCGGGGGCTCATGCCAAATCTTTTCAGTCTCCTGAGAAAGAAGAGGCGCTGCTGCGCCTTCTTCACTGTTTTGTTTGTGTGTACTGACCACGTAAGATCCTCAGCCAGATGTACTCCAAGGAACCGGAAGCTGCTCACTCTCTCCACAGCAGCGCCGTTGATGGTGATGGGGGTGTGTACTTCTCTGCACCTCCGGAAGTCCACTATCAACTCCTTTGTCTTTGCGACGTTGAGGGTGAGATGGTTGTCTTGACACCAGTGGGTCAGGGCGCTGATCTCCTCCCTGTAAGCTGTCTCATCACCGTTGGTGATAAGACCCACCACTGTAGTGTCGTCCGCAAACTTCACAATGATGTTGGAGTTGTTAGTGGCTGTGCAGTCGTAGGTGTAGAGTGAGTACAGGAGAGGGCTCAGTACACACCCCTGTGGAGCACCAGTGTTCAGTGTGATGGGGGATGAGGTGATGCTGCCCAGTCTGACCACCTGGCGTCTGTCAGACAGGAAGCTAAGGATCCAGCTGCAGAGGGAGCTGCTCAGTCCTAGATCCTGCAGTTTCCTGTCCAGCTTCGAGGGAACGATGGTATTGAATGCTGAGCTGTAATCTACAAACAGCATTCTCACATACGTGTCTCTCTTCTCCAGGTGTGACAGGGCAGTGTGTAGTGTCAGGGCTATGGCATCATCAGTGGACCTGTTGTGGCGGTATGCAAACTGTAGAGGGTCCAGTGAATCGGGTAGTGCAGAGCAGATGAAGTCCCTGACCAGCTTCTCGAAGCATTTGCTTACGATGGGGGTCAGGGCTACAGGTCGCCAGTCGTTCAATGAGGAGATGGTGGAGGATTTGGGTACAGGGACGATGGTGGCCATTTTGAAGCAGGCTGGGACTACAGACAGAGAGAGGGAAAGGTTGAAGATGTGTGTGAACACTCCAGCCAGCTGAGCCACGCATGACTTGAGGACGCGGCCGGGAATCCCGTCCGGACCAGTAGCTATGCGCGCGTTCACCTTCCTGAAGCACTTCCGCACATCCTCCTCAGACACAGTGTGCGCACTGACGTCATCCGCGGTGCGCACACTGTCCGGTCTCATGGTGTTTGCTGCGTCGAATCTAGCGTAGAATACGTTTAGATCCTCACACAGAGAGGCCGTGGTCTGCGGTGTGCTGGTTTTCCCTCTAAAGTCTGTGATCGTGTTTAGTCCCTGCCACATACTCCGAGGGTTGTCAAACTGTTGCTCCACCCTGTCCCTGTACTCCCGCAACTGCTGCTGAAAACTGCGCCAAAAACTGTTTTACAGGAAATCGTCCCATCAAAATAAAAGCTTCTACACCCGAACAGGAAGTTGGTAGTAGAAAACGGCAATGAGTGCCAAAATAAGGTGCAAGGAAAGGCATTTAGGGTTATTTACAAACTCTGCTGATTTTCCAGTGCTGATTTTCTAACACTGGAAAATAACTCAAAATGTTAGAAATATTCCAGTGTTAGAAAATCAGCACTGCTCAGTGTTAGCCATTGTTAATCTTCAAAACTGACTAGGTTACTTTTAAACATATAACACTGTCAAAAGTGTTAATTTAACACTTAACAGTGTTGTATTTAACACTCAGAGGTGTGGACCCATATAGACACTCTCTAGTGTTAATTTAACACTGGAGATTTTGCTATGTACAGAGGATTAAGAAGATACATCTGCAGGAGTTCACAATATTCTAGTATTGGTACTGAGAGACTGTGCACATCAGATGTCATTCCCTTCTGTTCACCCTGCTAACATACAGTGGCTTGCAAAAGTATTCGGCCCCCTTGAACTTTTCCACATTTTGTCACATTACAGCAACAAACATGAATTAATTTTTTTTTTAATTCCACCTGAAAGACCAATACAAAGTGATGTACATGTGAGAAGTGGAATGAAATTCATACATGATTCCAAACATTTTTTACAAATAAATAACTGAAAAGTAGGCTGTGCATAATTATTCAGCCCCCTGAGTCAATACTTTGTAGAACCACCTTTTGCTGCGATTACAGCTGTCAGTCTTTAGGGTATATCTCTACCAGCTTTGCACATCTAGAGAATAAAATCCTTGCCCATACCATACTTGCCCAGACACAAAGGATAACTGTTTGCCTTTCCTGGACTGAGCTGTGCACATTGAAGAGAATGGCAACCTCAACATCGAAGTTTACCGGAAGCCAACACACACAGACCAGTACCTCCTCTTTGACTCCCATCACCCTCTGGAACACAAACTTGGATTAATTATGACCCTACACCACCGGGCAGAACATGTTCCCTCTAAGCCTGAAGGGAAAAAGAAGGAACACACCCATGTAAAGGAAGCGCTCAAAACGTGCGGCTATCCTAAATGGGCGTTCTTAAAGTCAGCAAAGAGGCACAGAAAAGAAGACCAGACACCAGCGAGGGAGGATAAGAAAGACAGACGCAATAACATTGTCATCCCCTATGTAGCCGGTGTATCAGAAAAACTCAGGAGAGTTTTCTCCAAGCATGACATCCCAGTGCATTTCAGACCCAGCAACACACTCAGACAAAAGACAAAACTCCAAAACACAGACTTAATAATGTGGTGTATGCTGTACAATGCAGCGAGGAATGCCCAGACCTCTACATTGGAGAGACCAAACAGCCACTTCACAAGCGCATGGGACAACATAGAAGAGCTACCTCCACAGGACAAGAACCACAGTTTCAAACCTTGGCTCAGGCAATTAGAGGATCATCAGGGGGTCCTTTTGTCTCTCTGCGGGGGGATACTCCCACTAGGTTTAAATCTGGGACTCCCCACCATTTGACCTTAGACCTGAAGAAGCTTCTCGGATGAGAGGTGAAACGTCTTCAAGCAACTTAAAGAAGTCCAGACGCTTTTCTTTGCATGCTCCTTTGACTACGATGACCTGGATGACTGAGAACCTTCACAGACATCTTGCCCATACTTCTTTGCAAAACAGCTCCAGCTCAGTGAGATTAGATGGACGGCGTTTGTGAACAGCAGTTTTCAGATCTTGCCACAGATTCTTGATTGGATTTAGATCTGGACTTTGACTGGGCATGCATATGTTTTGTTTTAAACCATTCCATTGTTGCCCTGGCTTTATGTTTAGGGTCGTTGTCCTGCTGGAAGGTGAACCTCCGCCCCAGTCTCAAGTCTTTTGCAGACTCCAAGAGGTTTTCTTCCAAGACTGCCCTGTATTTGGCTCCATCCATCTTCCCATCAACTCTGATCAGCTTTACTTTCCCATAGGAACGCTGCGTTACTACGTTACTACAACCGTGATTTTTTTGCGAGAATGTCTTATGACAGTGACGTAAGCAAGTGCGACGTTCGTGACAACAGCTGTGTGCAGATCAACAGTGGATCATATATCGAGTGCCGGAGAGAGTATGAGCATGCAGCGTTTAAAGCGTGGAAGTACTGCCTTACTTTAAGTTTGATTCCATAAAAAGTGACAAAAACATTAGCGTCCATTAGCATTGTGCGTGGGAAGAAAACTTATTTTTACAGCGAAAAAACCCCCCCCTAAACTTCCAAGCAAGCTCCGAGTGCGCTACAACGTAATGGGAAACTCAGAGAAACTCACGGATTCTTCCACTGACCGCTGCGGCACACCTGCACCAGGGTAAACCTCCTCCTACCCTACTCCTGCTTTACAGGTGAAAATAGAGCAAAAGGACCACTGAGTCTTTGATTTTATTTATTTTCTGCTGTGTTTTACTTGCATCTATTTGAAAGACTGAGTGTAAACACAAAAAATATATATATATTTTATGTGCTGGAATGTGCAGAAAATAGGTTTAAATATTAAACAAATTTCTTCCAGTCAGTAAATGTTGCATATAATTACAGTTTTTGCTTGATGCATAAAGTTAAAAGATTAAAACTAATAAAACAAGTTTTAAAAAGGGACTTTTCCATTTGATTACATTTTGTATGATGGATTATGTAGAAAAAGTAGAATTGGGCTGAGAGATCTATTGCTTTATCACCTATTCAGGTTGTGAATCGTGTTTTTAAAAAATAACTAAGTAACTAAGTAACTGAGTAATTAATTACTTTTGAAAATAAGTAATCAGTAAAGTAACGGGATTACTTTTTTGGGGAAGTAATCAGTAATTAGTTACTGTAACTTGACCAACACTGGTGGGGATGGTGTGTTCAGAGTGATGTGCAGTGTTATTTTCCACCACACATAGCGTTTTGCATTTTGGCCAAAAAGTTCCATTTTGGTGTCATCTGACCAGAGCACCTTCTTCCACATGTTTGCTGTGTCCCCCATATGGCTTGTGGCAAACTGCAAACGGGACTTCTTATGGTTTCCTGTTAACAATGGCTTTCTTCTTGCCACTCTTCCATAAAGGCCAACGTTGTGCAGTGCACGACTAATAGTTGTCCTATGGACAGATTCCCCCACCTGAGCTGTAGATCTCTGCAGCTTGTCCAGAGTCACCATGGGCCTCGTGGCTGCATTTCTGATCAGCGCTCTCCTTGTTCGGCCTGTGAGTTTAGGGGGACGTCCTTGTCTTTGTAGGTTTACAGTTGTGCCATACTCCTTTCATTTCTGACTGATCACTTGAACAGTGCTGGATGTTCAAGGCTTGGGAAATCTTTTTGTAGCCTAAGCCTGCTTTAAATTTCTCAATAACTTTATCCCTGACCTGTCTGGTGTGTTCTTTGGACTTCATGGTGTTGTTGTTCCCAATATTCTCTTAGACAACCTCTGAGGCCGTCACAGAGCAGCTGTATTTGTACTTACATTAGATTACATAGAGGTGCGCTCTATTTAGTCATTAGCACTCATCAGGCAATGTCTATGGGCAACTGACTGTACTCAGACTCAGGGGGCTGAATCCATGACCAACCAGCAGTTCTCTGACCTTTGTTATTCATGAGGCATAAATCCAACTTTAAAGCTGCTTTACCTCGGTTTTTTGTTTCTACTTTTTTTCTTGAGTTTTTTTTTTTAATTCCAATGTCCTGTAGATGACTGAAACATTAACTGACAGTGTATTCCTATTGTGACCTTTAAATTTATTGTTCCAGAAACTCACCCTTATAAAACATTAAATGCCCAGGAAACGCCTTTGATGTCATGGTCCTGGGTCGGTGACCCAGCGCTTTTAGTTTGTTATCATTTTCATGATGATGATTGTTTTAGTTCTGTGTTATATTCGGTCTGCCTCTGAGTCTGCGTCTGGATCTGTCTGTCTATGGTGTCACCCCATCTGTTTGTGAAGCTGTCTGTTTAGATCTGTGTCTTGTTTGGTTCCCCGTGTCTGAGTTTCCTGTTTTATTGTGAAGGTCTCTGTCTGATGTGAGTGTGTTCAGTTTACATTTCCCCTGTCCCGTCAGTTCTGATTTCTCCCAGCTGTGTTGCCCTCCTGTCCCTCATCCCCTGATTACTGGTGTGTATTTAAGCCCTGTGTGTTCTCCTGCCTGTTGTTGGCTCGTCTGCATTCATCCGTCTACCTCTGCGTTCTATGGTGTTCCTGTCTCTGCGGCTCTCTGCCCCGCACCCCTTTTGTATGGTCTCAGGTTTGTCACTTAGTTTCTCCCAGTTTAGGTTTCCGTTTGTAAAGTACTCATACCTCGTTGCCTGTTTTTGTCACCACCACCTTTGTAAATAAAACATCACTCGTATCATCAGTTTGCTGCATCTTGGGTCCTCCTTTTCCTCCACACCACACGGCTCCCTCCGCCAGCCGTGACAGTTGATGCTGATGGGATCATTACTTATTATGTGGTGGCATTAATGCCTTCATTCAGCAGCAAGTTCCTGTGTTTTTTATCATTAGATAGTTTCATCTTGATGTAGGAGTTTAGCTCTCAGCTAAGAGTATTTTTTTCAACTTTTATCATGTAAATCTGACCAATGCTCCAGGTGTAGGCACACTAATCAAATTCTATGAAAATTAATTTCAAAACATAATCATTTTACTTGTATATGAGCTTTTTTCTTGTGTTTTACAGAAAACAGATTATTCAGCCCTTGCGGTAATTAGAGTACACAAGCTAGAAGAGGGCAAGAGGGGAATATATAAGCTAATTTTATGTAATATACTGGGATATTTATTATTAGAGCTAACTGTCTTTATTTGTGTGTTGTTGTTTTTTTTAATATTTTGTAACTTTATAATATATAGTATTATTTAATTTAGTTAATAAAGTATTCTGGTTCTGATTACCATCATGTACAAAAACAGATATTTTCTTTAATCAAGCTACACTAAATTTTCATACAAGTCCGATAAATTGAAATGACATAATGTGGCAAGCTGAGGAATCTTAACAACAGAAAACCCACTCAGAGCTTGAGCCAGTTATTCCACCCCAAGCAGGAAGGGTGAGCTCTTTATTGAACAGTTCACACTGTTCCCAGAGGGCCAGCAACCCCACACATGAGTTCATGTGTCATCTTCCCCAATTAACAACAACTATCAGTGAATTTAAACATGAATATCAACAGGAATGGTCGTAAGAGTTACGTAGCAAAAACAAATGCAAATACACAGTTTTACATCTTAACTGGCAACACATGCTCCTGAAGCATGATGGGAGACAACTAGCTGCTCCGAACACGCCACAATACGTTTTTTTGTTATGTTTAACATATATTTTCACTGAAAGAATTACACTGAATGTTACCTTTGCTTTGTTTAATAATGCCATGTTTTGCTATATTTATTTTAAAATGAAAAACATTTAAAAATAAAAAAGATCTACTGCTGCTGTTGTTTATATATAAATATTATTTTATGTAATATTTAACCCATTTAAACAATACTGAATGACAAATTAAAAGACAGACAAATTAAATTAATAGATTTTGTTTTACAATTAAAACTTTCAGTTAAGACACAAAATTAAAAAATGTTTGTAATTTCTAACAGTTGGTTATACAAATTTGAGTTCTGTAACAAATGGTTTTTAATGAGCCATAAAAACAAAAGCATCTAGTTTTGCTTTATGTTATCATCCTTGTCACTACTGCTAGCATGAGATATTACAAGTAATCTATTTGCGTTGCACAGGTAATCCAGCTCCTTGAAGATGGCACATCCACAGGTTCTGTTGCAACAAGATCTGCTGTGTCTCCAAGAACAATCTCCAGAGAGTGATAGAGATACCAGAACACATGGAGAAGGACAGGATTAGTGTAACCCAGTGTTAAAAATATATTGATACTATTGTGATTAGAAGTACTCATTCCGCAATGGGAATGAATTTTGATAAAAAGCAATTAAATATAGTAAATACAGACAAAAATCATATAAATATAAGTTCGATTAATGTGTGGATAAATGGAGTGGTGTGGAGGCAGGGATTTGTCATTTAGAGTTAGATACACTGGGCAACCAATCATTGACTGGTCTGATCCAATAAGGTCAAGTGTCCTTCCCCATGTGCGTGCTGCTCGGACACCTGTTTGTGCCTTCATGTACTAGTTAGATATGTCAGAGACACAGCCAGAGAGAGATCAATTGCTTGTGTGGTGTAGAAGCTAAATTCAATTTATTGGTTTGAAAATGATCATCACTAAATTGAAATTGAATTTTATATTTTGAAAATGAATTCATTTGCTTTGAAACTGTATTCTATCCTTTAAAAATTTAGCTCTCGAATAATTTTACATTCACTTCTCACCATTCCGTTTCAGTTCTACAATTCAATTTCAGTTCCAAATATCAGTTTTTTGGGACTTACATTACACAGTTCTGGTGCAAGAGTAATGGGTAATGAGCGCAGACTAATAGAACTACGTTTTACTAGCGAACCGAAAGTGTTACTGACGGGAATCTACAGCGTCTTGAGCTGAATTAAGACTTCAGAGGTCATTCGTCATATCGAATGACCAGCGGACATAGCTGGACTGGCCATGCCCACTGGGCCGCTGGCGACTTTTTGTTTTTATGGGCCGATTGATTTTTTTTTTTTTTGGAAGGGTATAAATAATGAAAGGTGTTGGATTGGCCAATTGGTCATGATCAACTCTGGGCTGGACCAATTACAGCCGAGGAGGTCGGATGCACCCTCCCCCTTGTTTAGCAATCTTATGGACGAACTAAAGAAAATGGAGAACAAAAAAAGGAAAGGAGGTGCAGAAAATATTAGGGCCAAAAAGAAACAAGCCCTTCAGGCAGATGCTGCCAAATGTGTAAAAATAACTGAATTGTTTGGTAGTAGCTATGGCATAGCTTCCACAGATTTAGCAACATCAGCAAGTGGTGGAAGCCAGCAGGTGGATAAGGGAAAGGGGAGGCAAGAGGAGGAGAGACCCGAGGCCGCCGGTCATAGTGGCAGAGGAACTGAACTTCAGGTAAGAAGTTATGACCTGTGTCACCTGTGTCTATCTGTGTCAGATATAAACCAAGTTTAGTTGTAGTTTGTTTTCGTTGTGCTGACTTTTTACAGTCGCTTAGAATAACTGGTACTGCATACTAGCTAGCATGACAGAGTTTATATACTGCTGGGCGGGTGCTATGAAGTTACTGATAGTAAATTTTATTTTATGCTTAAGGTTAGTTTCTCAAACTCCTCAAAATCTTAACAAATTGTGCCAATCCTTACATGTTGCACCAGGCTGATTTATCATCAAAAGTGGAGAAGTCTGTGACAGAGGAGACAGAAGAGCAGCAGAGAGAGATGGAGCAAGAGAGAGAAATAAAAGAGCAGGAGAGAGAGATGGAGAGATGACTTTATGTCATCCATGAGGGATGCATTTGACATATGTTTCACATATTATAGCCCAACAAGTTACTTATAGCAATTTAAATACGAGCAATCAGTTTTTGGCAAATACCGGAAATCAGTTTTTTGCAGACAATCACTTTTTGGCACAACACCGGCTATTGCAGTTAATAATACAACAGCTTCTTGCCAATTGTTGTGTTTCTTTTTATTGCTGTGTAACTGAGTTCAATTGAAAGCCTGCATGTGCTACAAGTTCCCAGAATCCTTTGCGTTTTTACCCCTGAATAACGTCACATTTTTGGTGGGCCGGTCTCTAGTCAAAATGCCCGAGCCGATTTTTTGTCCCAGTCCAGCCCTGCCAGCAGATAAACTCTCAGGTTGGTAATAAATGTATAGGAACAAGTATAGGAACAAGCGTCATTTTAACAAATGATAACCGTACAGTAACTTTTATGCTTATTGTAGCTGTTAGCTAAAGGAGCTTGCAAAGAAAAGCGTCTGGACTTCTTTAAGTTACTTGAAGACGTTTCACCTCTCATCCGAGAAGCTTCTTCAGTTCTAAGGTCAAATGGTGGAGAGTCCCAGATATAAACCTAGTGGGAGTATCCCCCCACAGAGGGACAAAAGGACCCCCTGATGATCCTCTAATCGCCTGGGCCAAGGTGTGAAACTGGGTGTGGGTCCCAATCAGCCAGAGTTTCGGGTGAGTTCATTGTGAAACCTGGCCCCACCTTATCATGCAAATGCGTATCCTACGGTTGTTTATGTTTTTAAACCCATTGTAGTGGCGAATTTCTGTCCCAAGCTTTGAAAAAATAATTCTTCCACTTCTTAATATGAGCTGTTCAGATTTATTTCTGACTCGTACATACAAACAAAAGATGTCACGGTCAAAAAACTATTTGCTGCTACAGTGCACATTTCCATTGCCATCCTGGCTCACTCTAACCTGCTACCACACCTGCGCTGTAATGTTTTCTTACCCGACGCAAATTAAACGCGCAGCATTTATTCTCTAACAACATATTATACAAAATCAAACATGTAACATAATAACTGAAACAGTATCAAAAATATTTCTCTATAGATTGGCTCTAACATTTCCAGCCCCCTAATTGGAGGGCGTGAAGACTGACAATTAGCGAACACTTACAAAAGAGCCAAATAACATTAACACTTCCTGTATCACACATGGTCATTCAAATTATCTTTCACAAAACCTGTAACCGACCACAACATATACTGTATTTTCTCATTCCAAGTTACATCACATTCTCACAGATCAAGCATAGCTTGTCAATGGGTCTTTCCAAGGTGTTAGTCTTTGTCTTGATGATCACACGCCGCACCAGACCCTGTTGCGAAATCAGTTTTACCCCGGTTCTTTTTATTCCTCGAGCATCCAGAGATGGCACCAGACTCAGTAGTCATTTTCACAAAACCTTTATTCATCTTTACTCATCTTTACTCATCTTCATTTATCTTTACTCTTCTTCATTTATCCCCATTTAAGCATGCACTTCTAGAAGGGAAGACGAGGCCGGTGTCCCTCTCCAAATCTTCACCCCTTTGTTCATTACAGCCAGCTTTATAGAGGCGTCCCCATCATAACACCCCCCACGATGTGCTGCAAACTCTATCTGTGTCTATGTGCACGAGCACATGAATGCCTGCATGTGCGCGTTCCCACGTGTCTATGAGAGTGCTCGTGTGTGACTGTGTACGCATACCTGTGTGTATGTGTGAGTGCACATGAGTGAGTGTGCGTGTGGATGTGTGTGTGTAACAGTTAAAATACTGTGGGGGTAGGTGACTCCCTAGAGGTCATAAAAACCCATCTCCCTTCCAGATCACAGTTATCCAGTTACAAATGTTGAGACCCCCAACATCCTCTGGGGAAATTCCACTCAGCATTAACTCCTCTCTGTTTTACTTTCACAGCTCAAGTGGGGGAGGGGTCTCCTACAATCTACTCCTAAGTTCACAACACAATGAGGCCTTTATTATATTAAGGGCAGTGTCAGTGTCTCTACAATAGTTCTACATTCTATAATAACACATTTCTAAACTCTAAAATAAGCTAAACACTCCTACAACCCTTAGCATCTGGAATGACACGAAGAACTCTCCCCAACATCCACGAGCTTCTTGGCGCTGACTCGTCGACCACCATTACAATGTCCCCAACAGTTACGTTTCTTCTGACCTGAGTCCACCTTTGACGCTCTTGAAGCATAGGCAAGTACTCGCACACCCACCTCTTCCAAAACAAGTCAGCAAGATATTGCACTTGCTTCCAACGGCGGCGGGAGTATGAGTCTTCCTTTCTGAAAAGTCCAGGAGGCAAACCCGGCTTTTTCTTCATCAGTAGCAAGTGGTTAGGCGTCAGTGGTTCCAGGTCTGTTGGATCATCTGTTACTGTAGTCAGCGGTCTGTCATTTAGTACTGACTCCACTTCACACATTAGTGTCAGTAAACCTTCATCATTGACCAACTGTTCCTTCAGTATAGACCTCAGGACCTTCCTCACTGTTCTGATCTGCCTTTCCTATATCCCTCCAAAGTGAGAACCAGCGGGTGGGTTAAATACCCACTGGATTCCCTTTTGAGACAATCTAGAATCTTTGACTGATTCCACTCTTGAATGGCTTCGCGTAACTCCTGTTCAGCAGCGACTAGGTTGGTGACATTATCTGAACGAATGACAGATACCTGACCTCTTCTGCACACAAAGCGTCTGATGGCGTTCAGACATGAATCAGTGTCCAAAGTGTGTGCAATTTCAATGTGCACTGCTCTTGTTGTAAGGCAGTGTTACGGATTCAAATATTGGGGATGGATACAAGAGGAAAAACCAAAAGAACAACACTGGTCCGGCCGGGTTAAGTCAAACAATGATTTTAATGATCACACGCGTGGGAGATGGACACCGTACTCAGACAGCATCAGATCTCAAAATGGTGGAGCATTGATCAACCTCTTATAGCCTCTAGTGGCCCCCACCTAATCATAAAAGCCTAAACATTCACATTCTTTCTCTCACACAGTGCCTAAGCTACGACCTTGGCTCCCTGTTTATCTGCTCCTGCTGAGATGGGGCAGAAAACTCCAGTATATTCTGTTCTCTTCTACTCAGACAAATAAGGCGATGACTTTCTGCGAACAGTATTTCTTATAACTCAGCAGTATAATGCATCATATAACAATATCATTCATTTACAATAAATCAGCAGTCTAATGTAATGTTAATCAGTTTAACAAATGCAATAGTTATCACCTTCTTCTAATTCAGGAGAATAATGCAAACTAAGACTACATAATAATTCACAATCTTTAATTAGGGGTATAACATGGCATAAAATAATATTATAATCTCACACTCCCCCTGATGAGCTCTTTAGAATAAAGAGCTCACCTACACCCTGTAATCCAGTGTGGCCGGGTTCATTTCTTCTCACTCCTGAGGCCCTTTGTCCCCCTGTTGGGTGAACCATATGTGAGATGACCTCTGTGTTTGCGCAGTTCAGATGCAAGAAAAACTATTATTACAACAATAGCAGGTACAGATGACACTCCCCAGTTCTCCCACAGCTTTATTTTGGTGCTACCTTATACCCTTCAGACGTACTCAGACTAGAACCTCTGTCCAAGGAGCTTTTAGCCTTTATTTTATTGCTGCAGCTACCAGTGTCTTCCAGTTGGGTGATCCTCTGCTCTTCTTTCTTCAACCTCAGGGGTTAGACAACCCTTCAGTCGTTGCACAGATCAGGGGATTATTCTGCCCCGATTTCAAACAACGATCTGTGTATCCTCGGGTCCTATGTGTCCTGTGTATCCCCCAGAAAAAGGAACAGGAACGTGCCCCCCTTTTGCCCAAGAGCCTCTCGAACCTCGTTGGTCTGGTGTTCCTGGATTTCCGCCAACCCCTTCATGGTTGTTGCTGTGTTTATGGGATCCATCCTTTTGAGGTGACTAATCGGAGCCCAAACACCATGACACTTGAACCCAGTTGGTGTCTCGGCAGTCACTGTGTCTGTCTCTGCTGCAAAGGATCCTCGTATATCTGTTACCTCGTCTGGTGTCTGTTCCTTTCTCTGTAAGAGACAGAAAACCAAAACACCTCTCTTCCTAGCTCTAATAATCTAATGTTGTGATCTACTGACCTTCTGGTGATTCAGAATTGGTTTAGAATATTCAGAATGTCCCAGGGACTTATTCTAATCATATCCTATGTTTGTGTATGCGTGTATGCATTTAGCCCTCTGCACTCAAGGCATTTCCTACACTTTATCAGTCCGGACCATCACGCCGAACGAAGCTTATGACCTTCAAAAGACCGAGTGCCAACTCATTATAAGCACATTTGCAAGGTGTGTCTGAAAATTATTAAAACCACTCATTTTAACAAAAGACATCAAAAACAAATTAGCCATTTTTAATCCTAACATTTGCCCCCCCAAAAATCATGTGTTTGCTTCCGCCTACTGTCCCACGGTTTCCTCTCCAGTGTGGTACTCAGCTTCTCATGAACACAGGCATTTTATCTTCTAAACGCTATTCAGTTCATTTCAATGATTAATGCTTAAACATGGAAATAATGATTTATGCTTCTCACTGATTCTCTATAAAAGTCCAGAAACCACTATTAGCTTAAGCTTTACCATACCTAAGTTATTAAAACACAAATGAAGTCATAAAAATGTTCATATACCCCTTGTTTGATGTTAACACTCAACTCCCCCCCTTTTTTGACACATTCCCATGTGTCAAATCAACGGAGCTAGAAAATTAAAAGAAAAGGTTAGTGACCTCATATCTTAGAAAGTATCAGACTGTCTCTTGACAGGACTGTCGTTGCTCCAGTCCTGTCAGCCTGTGCCAGGGAATGAAACCAATTTAATTGTCATGTTAGATCTGTTCAACTCCTGGCTCCGCCCAGAGCCTGCGTCCGCAGAATTGCCAAGAAACAAAACCTGTAATAATATGAACTTCACTTCAATATGGACCTGTTGACTACTTTTGACACAGCAAAGGAATATTCTCTCCTTCTCGAGGACAGGCACTGACTCCCACTTATCTCCTGGAGCCAACTGTCCCTTATGGAGACACAATATTGCAGCTACAAGGTTTTGCAGATTGTTAAGTTGATCTGTGTGTAATGCTCTGAATCAGGTATGTAATATTAAATGAATGTCGTTTAATTTACTGCCACTACTTAAAACTTAGCAAAAGATATAACTGAATAAAAGATCACCAAGAAAAGCATGATATCAGTGTTATGTAAGCGCGTGCGGCCTTCTATGCTCGAAGTCACTCCAGTCCATAGATCAGCCAAACATCGCGCTGACTGTAGCTTTTAACCCTTATTAACTTGAGCACAACTCTATAATGAGCAACAAACTGCAATATGTCTAAAAATGATCATGGCTACACCTGCAATGAAAGATCATATGATTATCCTGACACCTGTAAATAGAAGATTAACCTGAGGTTATAACAATCACTGGAACACAAATATTAGTATAATGTCAAAAGCTTCAATAAATGATCAATGCAATACTTGTTATATGATTCTGATGTAACAATAATGCTGATGCTAAAATAACAGTAAAACACCCCCTTCTATCCCATTTATAAACTTGACACATAAACGTTTATAAATGCCTCTTTTAAATTTTATTTCCCCTTGCTTTTCCCTTACTGACCACAGCAGGGAATCTTTGTCTTGATTTAGCCATGAATCCAGCTCACCTGATTCATCACTGAGCCCCACCGTCACTGGCATCTGACAGGGTGGCGCTGCATATTCTTTCTTTAATGTCACTATTTTCAATCTGTTAATTAGAGTGCTTAAACATGAAGTAGACTACGTCCACAACAAGTCAATACAGGTGTAAATGTGGCCAATTATCAATCTATTACCAATCAATAACAAAAAATAGCTTTTATTTTATGCATGCTTTTAGTCAACCACTCACCCAGAGGATTTCCAATCCCAGGAAATTCCTTCTCCTCATTTAATGAGTCTGTCCTCCTTCCATGCCCTGGTAACTGGTCCATCCAGAGCCATATGATCTTGAAATATACATACAACAAGCCAAACCACACCTTGGTCACACCAACCCTTTTCCGCCCTGAAGATGTTCAACACCATTTTAGTCTGGACTGTCGAAGGTGACTTTAACGCTGACTGTTCCGACAATCCATTTTATAACATTTCCTGGTCAGATTTGCCAATCTCTGCACCAGGGTTTTAATAGTTTTGCAATTTTCATTAGTTTTTATTTCTATTTAGCTTCGACTTCAGATTTTCAATTTTATATCCGTTTCTAATTAGTTTTTACCAATTGTTTGCTAGTTTAGTTTAGTTTTTATTTTTTGAAAATCCTTAGTTTCCGTTTAGTCTAGTTTTGATTAGTTTCAGTTTAGTTTTACAGTGGGGCAAAAAAGTATTTAGTCAGCCACCGATTGTGCAAGTTCCCCCACTTAAAATGATGACAGAGGTCAGTAATTTGCACCAGAGGTACACTTCAACTGTGAGAGACAGAATGTGAAAAAAAAAATCCATGAATTCACATGGTAGGATTTGTAAAGAATTTATTTGTAAATTAGGGTGGAAAATAAGTATTTGGTCACCTCAAACAAGGAAAATCTCTGGCTCTCAGAGACCTGTAACGTCTTCTGTAAGAAGCTTTTCTGTCCCCCACTCGTTACCTGTATGAATGGCACCTGTTTGAACTCATCATCTGTATAAAAGACACCTGTCCACAGCCTCAAACAGTCAGACTCCAAACTCCGCCATGGCCAAGACCAAAGAGCTTTCGAAGGACACCAGGAAAAGTATTGTAGACCTGCACCAGACTGGGAAGAGTGAATCAACAATAGGCAAGCAGCTTGGTGTGAAAAAATCAACTGTGGGAGCAATCATCAGAAAATGGAAGACATACAAGACCACTGATAATCTCCCTCCATCTGGGGCTCCACGCAAGATCTCATCCCGTGGGGTCAAAATGATCATGAGAACGGTGAGCAAAGATCCCAGAACCACACGGGGGGACCTGGTGAATGACCTGCAGAGAGCTGGGACCAAAGTAACAAAGGTCACCATCAGTAACACACTACAACGGCAGGGAATCAAATCCTGCAGTGCCAGACGTGTTCCGCTGCTGAAGCCAGTGCATGTCCAGGCCCGTCTGAAGTTTGCCAGAGAGCACATGGATGATACAGCAGAGGATTGGGAGAATGTCATGTGGTCAGATGAAACCAAAGTAGAACTTTTTGGTATAAACTCAACTCGTCGTGTTTGGAGGAAGAAGAATACTGAGTTGCATCCCAAGAACACCATACCTACTGTGAAGCATGGGGGTGGAAACATCATGCTATGGGGCTGTTTTTCTGTCAAGGGAACAGGACGACTGATCTGTGTTAAGGACAGAATGAATGGGGCCATGTATCGTGAGATTTTGAGCCAAAACCTCCTTCCATCAGTGAGAACTTTGAAGATGAAATGAGGCTGGGTCTTCCAACATGACAATGATCCAAAACACACCGCCCGGGCAACAAAGGAGTGGCTCCGTAAGAAGCATTTGAAAGTCCTGGAGTGGCCTAGCCAGTCTCCAGACCTCAACCCCATAGAAAATCTGTGGCGGGAGTTGAAAGTCCGTGTTGCTCGGCGACAGCCCCAAAACATCACTGCTCTCGAGAAGATCTGCATGGAGGAATGGGCCAAAATACCAGCTACTGTGTGTGCAAACCTGGTAAAGACCTATAGTAAACGTTTGACCTCTGTTATTGCCAACAAAGGTTATGTTACAAAGTATTGAGTTGTATTTTTGTTATTGACCAAATACTTATTTTCCACCCTGATTTACAAATAAATTCTTTACAAATCCTACCATGTGGATTCATGGATTTTTTTTCACATTCTGTCTCTCACAGTTGAAGTGTACCTCTGGTGCAAATTACTGACCTCTGTCATCATTTTAGGTGGGGGAACTTGCACAATCGGTGGCTGACTAAATACTTTTTTGCCCCACTGTAGTTGTGTTTGCAATAATTAAGTGTAACAAAATCCCAGTTTCATCATATCAGTCATGCTCTTCTGCTTATCCTCGGGTATTGAGACTATTAACTCTTACAGCACCGGGTGTTCCTAATTTTGGTTCAAGTGAATTGATAAACTTTGTGAAGGCAATTGACTCACACAGTTATGTAGATGTCCCAGTCCTGTTGTCTCGGGATGCATCACGCTGCCTTGCCTGGGGTTAGCTTCTGTTTTCTGGGGATGAGGGTTGAGTGTGCTCCCTTACCTTCTCAAGGTAAGCTAGGTTAGCCTGCTTGTGTGAGCTTTTCAGGTGCACTTTAAGATTTGTGGGATTTTTTCCCCTTTAGAAATGTCCCTCATAATTTGTCTCTTTACACTACAAGACAATTGCTTTATCAAAAACACAGTCATATTCAAAGTAATCCCAAATTGGACTCTGGCACTTTCTCCCAACTTTTCCTGACATGATTCTGCGCGTAGACAGAGCAGCAACACAGAAGACTTGACTAACGTACTGCCTTGACTTGACTATTGTAGCACACGCACACATCAATGAAACTAAACAAATTTTTGCTATAAATTCAGTTCAGTTTAGTTAGTTTTGTGAACAATCATTACAGTTTTAGTTGGTTTTCCTTTTTTTTAAATTTTATTTTCGTTAATGAAAGTGTTTTTTCAGTTTAGTTTTTGTTATTTCATTTGTTTTCGTTAATAATAATAACCTTGCTCTGCACACTGGAATAAACATAATCAACATGATCAACATTTTACTGCGTGTTATTTCACCATCTTATCGATTCAAATGCTCCATCCTTATGTGGTTTGCGACATTATGTTTATCCACTCTGTCTCTAAATGTTTGAAGAATTTTCAAGTTTGGGGTCAAATTTTGAGAATTTGACCATAAGTGAAAGTTATGGTGTCATCACCCCCTTCGGGGCTTACCTTTCCCAGTGTTGATGATATTCCTCCCTATTCTTTGCAAATACCCCCTGTTGGTGGCGAGAAACTGTTGGTGTGGTCAAGTGGGTGCTGTAAAAACAAAAGCTCAGGACAGAACAGTTAACAGTCATGTACTTTCATACAAAATTAGCATATATCGAATTTCATATTAATCCTCTGAGTGTAATGGTACATTTTAATTTGAATTTCTCAAAGCTAAACACAATAATTTTTCTTTATTTTGCTCTTGTTCTTGTTCAGCACCACCTCTCAGCACATGCCCCTGTCGGTTCTATTCTACTTTTAAATTTCTGACTATTTCAAGAAAGCACCTAAAAGACGGGGACCAGTGTTTATTATTACATATCTCCATTTTGAGTGTGACAAGTCTATCATTCCCCTGTTATTCATAGACCTAAATAGAGGGTTTTTTGGCTTGCTTTTTTTTTTTTTTTTACCTCTATAAAAGTTAATTGACTCTTTACAGTGGCCCGCTATGGTTAATAATAACATGTTCAGTCATGAGTGAAATCAAACCTCTTCTTCACTTTAGCATTTAACATTCCCAACAATATAATGTGATACATTAATCGAAACACAGCTACTAAAACACAATTTTCTTAATGCAGACCTCAGTAACTCAAAATTAGCAACCACAGGGTTAAAACACTAGCACTGCCAGGCTTCTACCTTTCAACCTTTAAAAGCCGGAGAGCAGCCAAATGGCTGGTAGGCTTTTAGCTAAGCTTTAGCTTCAGCCAAGTGGAAGCTAAATTGGCTAGTCATTCATATGTATATTAGGTTGTTACCTGGGAATTCTGGAGGGAGGGGAGTGGGGGTGTGTGATTGAGGGGGTGGGGGAGCTGCTAAAAGCTGTGAACTTACTTCCTTTTGTGTTTCATCTTGAAGCATTCTCAATCATCCAGGGAAATAAATCTCCAAAAGTCACCAACTTGGAGTGTTTCAGTTTGCCATCTTAGGGAGAAATCAACACACATGGGTGTAGGTCCTTTGTTGCTGAGATTTATTGATGAAAACAGTATAAAAAACCAACCATTTGCACACATATTTACAAATAATAATAAAAAGTGAGTGAATACATTTCAACATTTTCAGCAATCACTCACAATCCTGGCACTGCCATGGTATCTGTAGTCTGCATTTACCACATGTGTATCTGTAGCAGTGAACACATCGCACAGTGGCATGATTGTTCTTGCATGTTATAAAACACGGCAACTGGCCAGCGCCGTGTTCCTCTGCGGACAGTGTACTCCCGAACCATCTGGTCCATCACATCCACGCCACACTTTATTTTGTTGTAAAGGGTGACAGTGTTTGGCTTCCTTTTGGTAGTGTTATCAGTCTGAACCACGCTGTGCATGCTGCTAAGAATATAGACTGTCTTCTTCCGTTTGGCCGCATACGCCGTCAGCGTGGATGCAGAGGTTGAAAACACCTAAGAAATAAGATAAATTGTTATTTCCATAGTTGGTGACAAATGATCCCCACACACTGGAAATTGCAGCGAACTTATCAGTTGTGATTATGCTTTTATTATACCAGTGGTCTGATTGATGCCACAATGGACCATTGATCAGTCGTCCATTGTGGCATCAATCAGACCACTGGTATAATAAAAGCATATTTATCAAAGACCAGTGCTCTGATTGATGCCACAAATAACACTGCAACCCGTCATACCCCGCTTAGCAACACTGCAAGCGATTATGCTTTTATTGTACCAGTGGTCTGATTGATGCCACAAATAACACTGCAACCCGTCACACCCCGCTTAGCGACACTGCAAGCGATTATGCTCTTGATCAATTGTGATCAAGGGTATATATATGATACAATCTCACTGCACTTAGCCTAATCCTTCATTGCCCTGAAGAATTATGTGGTGTACGGACCTCCTCTCCAAGGAAAGAAAATGCAGAGAAGACTCACCACTCAGCAGGCCTTGGAAATGATCCTGACGGAAGTCGACCCTTGTGACTCGGATGGAGAAGACCTAGAAGTTCAGCCGGATTCGGACTCAGAGCCGTCTGATCAGTCTTCTGGTTAGTTTCATTTCATGTTATTTCCTTTTTCATTTCAAACAAGTAAGTGGATGTAGTTAGTAAGTAAGATATTTCAGACATTATTCTGATACAGAGGAGGAGATACTGGAATTATAATTAGTATCTATGCATGCATTTGTGATTTTGTTTGACCTTCCCATTGCTCACAATTTGAATTTGTTCACACTGCAGATGAGGAGACTGCTTCTCCACCGAAAAAGAGAGCTTGTTTGGGGACTGAGACAACGAAAGATGGCACAGTGTGGCGTGAAGAACATGTGGGGACCTGTCTCCCTTTCACCCCAATAGAAGCGTACACTGCAGATGGAGAGCCAACGGCTAAGGCCAGGAGAAGTATCTCGAGTCGCCTTCATAGCTTCCTGTGTTTCATCACTCTTGACATGCTTCGTAGCATTCAAGAATGGACTATTCAACATGCACAGCAAACGGAGCATGTTCATTGGTTCATGGACCTCCCTGAACTAATGGCATTTATTGCAATTGTCATCTTGCGGGGGGTTTACAGGGTTCCATCTGTAAATGACTGCTGGTCAGCAAACCTGGGAAACCCACAGATAATTGGAACTATGGCACGAAACCGCTTCCAAGACATCATGCAACACCTACGCTTTGATGACAAGTCCACCCGCTGTGATCGAGCAAAGACTGATAAGTTCGCTGCAATTTCCAGTGTGTGGGGATCATTTGTCACCAACTGCATCACTTGCTACAACCCTGGTCTACATATCACCGTTGCTGAACAGCTTTTCCCATCAAAGACTCGGTGCTGTTTCCTGCAGTATATTGCAAGTAAACCTGACAAGTTTGGGATCAAGTTTTGGGTGGCTTGCGACCTAAAATCCAAGTACATTTGCAATGTCTTCCCATATCTTGGCAAGGACCCCAATCGTCCCACTGGGGAGAGACTTTCTGAAAATGTAGTAATGAGGCTGATGGAACCATTCCTAGACAAGGGCAGAAATGTTACCACGGACAATTTTTTCACATCGCTTTCACTTGCGCAAAAACTTCTTAGACGGAAAACCACCATCCTCGGCACAGTCAACAAGATTCGCAGGGAAATTCCTCAATCCACTAGACAGACAGATCGCAATGAATTCACCACTCAGGTATGTTGCAGGTCTTTTGTGGTTCTATGTTTATGTGTTTCATTGTGTGTAAAAGGGCTATGGAAATAACAATTTATCTTATTTCTTAGGTGTTTTCAACCTCTGCTGCCACGCTGACGGTGTGCGGCCAAACGGAAGAAGACAGTCTATATTCTTAGCAGCATGCACAGCGTGGTTCAGACTGATAACACTACCAAAAGGAAGCCAAACACTGTCACCCTTTACAACAAAATAAAGTGTGGCGTCGATGTGATGGACCAGATGGTTCGGGAGTACACTGTCCGCAAAGGAACACGGCGCTGGCCAGTTGCCGTGTTTTATAACATGATTGACATGGCAGCACTGAATGCACATGTGCTGTATCGAGCATGCACTGGGGCGAAGGAAAGACGGGTGGACTTCCTGGTGGCACTTGCAACAGAGTTGGCTCACTCTCATGTAGCTGCGAAGAAGGCAGTTGCTTTGGACACAACCCTCCACACCTAGCCCTGGAAAAAGAGCCACGTGTCAGGTCAAACACAAATGCAAGAACAATCATGCCAATGTGCGATGTGTTCACTGCTACAGATACACATGTGGTAAATGCAGACTACAGATACCATGGCAGTGCCAGGATTGTGAGTGATTGCTGAAAATGTTGAAATGTATTCACTCACTTTTTATTATTATTTGTAAATATGTGTGCAAATGGTTGGTTTTTTATACTGTTTTAATCAATAAATCTCAGCAACAAAGGACCTACACCCATGTGTGTTGATTTCTCCCTAAGATGGCAAACTGAAACACTCCAAGTTGGTGACTTTTGGAGATTTATTTCCCTGGATGATTGAGAATGCTTCAAGATGAAACACAAAAGGAAGTAAGTTCACAGCTTTTAGCAGCTCCCCCACCCCCTCAATCACACACCCCCACTCCCCTCCCTCCAGAATTCCCAGGTAACAACCTAATATACATATGAATGACTAGCCAATTTAGCTTCCACTTGGCTGAAGCTAAAGCTTAGCTAAAAGCCTACCAGCCATTTGGCTGCTCTCCGGCTTTTAAAGGTAGAAAAGCAAAATGACTACTCCACGGGGGATTAAGTCTGCACTTCACACTCATGTGAAGCTACAGCCTCCCCCTTTAGTCTCTGTCATCCTTCTGTTCTTGCAAAAACAAAACAAAGCAAGACAAAACATCCACCCTTCTTTTACAGGCTGGGTGAATTGTTTGTGCACATTTACTAATTCTAAAGTCAGTACCGTTTTTGTCTCAGTATCAAGTCAGTTAAAACTTTTAGTCGTCAGTCCATCACAGTCCAGTCACATGCATACATCCACACACATTCATACCAGATATTGCTGATAATGGAGTCTCACGCGCAACCTATTCGAGCCTCCATCACCAGCAAGATGACGTCATCATTTTAAAGGAAAACAGTTCCTTGTTTTTTGGACTGGATTGACTCGCTGCAATCCTTTTAGGCTCAGGACTTCTCATGTGATCAATGTCCCATATAAGTGAATTTCTCCCAAGCCCATTATAATCATGGAGAAAAATACTTTGCGACTGTTTTCAGTAAGAATATTTTATAGCGCTTTAAAGTTCAATCTCTCAGGCCTGGATTAAATAGCTGATTTGTTAAATCAGGAACTCACAAAATACCAAAATATCACCACCGGTGGATCACACCTCTCAGATTTTCTTATTTCAGTGCACTGTAACAAAAGCAAAAACAAACGTAACCAATAAAATACTCATATAATAACAAATACTGGGGCCCATTGCAAACATGTCCAAGCATAAAACCATCTTTCTCTCTCTTAGAGAAAGAAAACAATCCAAACCTCACTGATAAAATCAACCTAGTGTCAAGAAAAACCCAAAAATCAACCAAAACTTCACCAGAAAGTTTTTCTCCCTCCCGGGACAATATTGTGTAGGAATACAGGTATCGTAACTCGTTTTTGCCTTTTTGCACTAAAAAAAAACATGTTAGATTTACTTGACTCAATAGTGGACACTGGTTGCACACAAATGTTTTGCTTTGGCAGAAACTTAAACAACTGAGTTAAATCAACACAACCTTTTCATATTTAGTAAACCTGTGCATTTTGTGTTCATAAAACACGATTGAAACATGTTCAGATGGAGTAAGTTGAGCTCCTGGAATATTTTAATCCTTCAATTTTTTCAGTTTATTTCAACACTATTCAGTAACTTTTATCCAAATACTACTTGGTCACTTAAATACTACATGTTGTCTTCATATTGCATACGGTTCAACAAAGTCTAGATCCTGGTTACCATAAAAATTGAAGGGGTCTAACAACTACCATCCTCCTATCTTTATCCTGGTTACAGCAGGGCTGGGAAATAACCCTGAAGTGATAGGTTATCAGGTAGGGTACACCCCGGACAGCCGACCAGTCTATCAGATAGAAACAAACAGCCATTTACACTTACATTCATGGATAATTTAGAATCATCAATTAACATAGCTCTAATAACTGCATGACTTTTTCTCTCACACTGGAAACCAGAATTTCGTACAGATCTTTAAAGCCTGAGGCAATTGTGTGAAATACACGCAAGATGCTTACGTAAATCCAAGGGCTGGCCCCTTTTTTTTCAGTGTGTTCCTCCTTCAATTAAATCTCACTCACAACAATGTGGCGCTCCAAAATAAGGCTCACACCGTTAATTCATCATTTTCACTCTGTACCACTGCTCCTTATCAGGCTGTGTGAAGCACAGTAAACAATTCAGTCGAGGCCTTGAGCCATAAACAGACATCACGCACAGACATTGTTTTCATAACCAAACTGCCTTAGACCTTGTCCCCCAAATCTACACAAGTGCCCTCTGGGTGACATGAACTGCATTTAACCAATAAACAATCAATGGCTTCTTGTTGTTGTAACAGATTCTGTATTTGGATGTTTGTGTGCAGCATTTGTTAGTAAAGCATTCTTCATTGTATCAGCGTGTGTGTGTATCACTCTTCATTGCACAAGCGTGTGCATGTGTGTCTGTGTGGATCACTTCTCAGTGAATTGAATCAGCATTTCGATTTGCGGCGCGTGTGTGTGTCATTTCTCAGTGAATTGACTCAGCGCGTGTGTGTGTGTGTCAGTTCTCACTCAATTAACGAGTGTATATGTGTTCATACAGTGGGGCAAAAAAGTATTTAGTCAGCCACCGATTGTGCAAGTTCCCCCACCTAAAATGATGACAGAGGTCAGTAATTTGCACCAGAGGTACACTTCAACTGTGAGAGACAGAATGTGAAAAAAAAATCCATGAATCCACATGGTAGGATTTGTAAAGAATTTATTCGTAAATCAGGGTGGAAAATAAGTATTTGGTCAATAACAAAAATACAACTCAATACTTTGTAACATAACCTTTGTTGGCAATAACAGAGGTCAAACGTTTACTATAGGTCTTTACCAGGTTTGCACACACAGTAGCTGGTATTTTGGCCCATTCCTCCATGCAAATCTCACGATACATGGCCCCATTCATTCTGTCCTTAACACGGATCAGTCGTCCTGTCCCCTTGGCAGAAAAACAGCCCCATAGCATGATGTTTCCACCCCCATGCTTCACAGTAGGTATGGTGTTCTTGGGATGCAACTCAGTATTCTTCTTCCTCCAAACACGACGAGTTGAGTTTATACCAAAAAGTTCTACTTTGGTTTCATCTGACCACATGACATTCTCCCAATCCTCTGCTGTATCATCCATGTGCTCTGTGGCAAACTTCAGACGGGCCTGGACATGCACTGGCTTCAGCAGCGGAACACGTCTGGCACTGCGGGATTTGATTCCCTGCTGTTGTAGTGTGTTACTGATGGTGACCTTTGTTACTTTGGTCCCAGCTCTCTGCAGGTCATTCACCAGGTCCCCCCGTGTGGTTCTGGGATCTTTGCTCACCGTTCTCATGATCATTTTGACCCCACGGGATGAGATCTTGCGTGGAGCCCCAGATCGAGGGAGATTATCAGTGGTCTTGTATGTCTGCCATTTTCTGATGATTGCTCCCACAGTTGATTTTTTCACACCAAGCTGTTTGCCTATTGTTGATTCACTCTTCCCAGTCTGGTGCAGGTCTACAATACTTTTCCTGGTGTCCTTCGAAAGCTCTTTGGTCTTGGCCATGGCGGAGTTTGGAGTCTGACTGTTTGAGGCTGTGGACAGGTGTCTTTTATACAGATGATGAGTTCAAACAGGTGCCATTCATACAGGTAACGAGTGGGGGACAGAAAAGCTTCTTACAGAAGACGTTACAGGTCTCTGAGAGCCAGAGATTTTCCTTGTTTGAGGTGACCAAATACTTATTTTCCACCCGAATTTACAAATAAATTCTTTACAAGTCCTACCATGTGAATTCATGGATTTTTTTTTTTCACATTCTGTCTCTCACAGTTGAAGTGTACCTCTGGTGCAAATTACTGACCTCTGTCATCATTTTAAGTGGGGGAACTTGCACAATCGGTGGCTGACTAAATACTTTTTTGCCCCACTGTATGTGTGTTTCTCTTCATTCTGAGTCAGTGCATGTACCGTATTTTCACGACCATAAGACGCACTGTACTAAAAGGCGCAGTCTCAGTTATGTGTGCCATTACTGTATTTAACACACACATAAGGCGCACTGGATTATAGGGCGCATACAAGTACCGTATGCGTATTTAAAAATAAAGCGGGAGCAAACCTGAGTTCGGTACCTTACTCACATTTCTATTACCAGTAATCGTCATCATCAACAACACACAAGCATACAAGTGTGCATATTTAAAAATAAAGCAGGAGCAAAACAAAGTTTGGTACTCACATTTTTATCATCAATCAAACCCATGGAAGTCCTCATCCTCTGTGTCTGAATTGAACAGCTGCGCTAAATCTCCATCAAACATGCCAGGTTCACTTTCTTCACTGTCAGAGTCACTTTCCGTGCCGTGCGGCTCCTCGGAAATGATGCCGGCTTTTGCGAAAGCTCGAACAACAGTGCCAGCAGACATGTTAGCCCAAGCATCTACAATCCATTGGCAAATTGTGTCGTAACTCGCCCGGCGCTGCCTTCCACTCTTGGTGAAACTGTGGTCTCCATCGGTCATCCATCGCTCCCAGGCCGCTCGCAGCCTTACTTTGAACGGGCGGTTCACACCGATGTCCAGCGGTTGGAGTTCCTTTGTCAGGCCTCCCGGAATGACCGCAAGCTCACAGTTCATTTGTTTCACTAGTTTTTTCACATCGGCTGTGAGATGGGCACGCATAGAGTCACAGATTAAGAGCGATGGTGATGCGTGGAAAAAACCACCTGGTCTCCTTACATACACCTCCCTCAGCCAGTCTTTCATCATTTCCTCATCCATCCAGCCCTTTTCATTTGCCTTAATGATGATTCCTGCTGGAAACTTCTCTTTAGGCAAAGTCTTTCGCTTAAAAATCACCATAGGCGGCAGTTTCTGTCCATTAGCATGGCAGCCAAGCACAACAGTAAAAGAAGACTTTTCATACCCCGTTGTGCGTATCGCTACCGTGCTGGTCCCCTTCTTCTCCACAGTGTGACTCACCGGGATGTCAAAAGTGAGCGGCACCTCGTCCATGTTAGTGATGTGGCTGGGCTGGATGTTTTTGTCGCCGATGTGTTTGCTGCAGTAGGAGCGGAAGATGGCCAGCTTTTCCTTATAATCCGCTGGAAGTTGCTGCGCTACCGTAGTCCTGGTCCGGATGGAAAAATGGCACCGTTTCATAAAACGAAAGCACCAAGACGGACCTCCTTGGAAATGTTCAATGTTCATCTCTTCAGCTAGTGAAACTGCTTTTAGCCGAATGGCCGCTCGTTCTTTGCTCGATGATCCACCGCTCGAGTCTTTCCTCCAACTCGGGCCACCTCGCCTTATGTCCGCGGAAACTCAGCTGCGTTTTCTTGACCTGCCGGAGCTTGTTTTCTAGCTTCCTCCATTTGCGAACCATCCATTCGTTAATCTTAAATTCTCTCGCCGCTGCTCGATTTCCATGTTCCTCCGCATAGCTGATGGCCTTCAGTTTAAACTGTGCTTCATAAGCGTGTCTCTTTGCCATTTTCAGGGTTGTTAAAACAACGATGTTCCACATAATGCACATATCTGTCCTTTTATACAGGTATGTGCGATTGTCCGGTATATACGATCAACGCCCACACTTCACCCTTTAGCGTTCTCATGGTGTTCTCTACTACGTCCTCCTTACAACACACAGGGCGCACTGCGCTATAGGGCGCGCCGTACTTTTTGAAGAAAATCTAACACTTTTAAGTGCGCCTTATGGTCGTGAAAATACGGTAGATGTGTGTGTTTGTGTGTGTTTGTGTTCATCACTTTCCTGTTCTGGTGTTCTGGGTAAACCACGGCCTGAAGCGTGCCCTGGGGTCCTGCCCTCCTCCATTTCAGTCCGTTTGCATCCATTGGTGCTGCTGCTCAAAGTTCTGTCCATACTGGTTCTGGCCCCAATTGAGGCAGTCCTTTTCTCCAGTGTCCTGCATCTTCTCCTTGTCCAGCTCCTCCTTAACTTGACCCTTTTGCTTCTGTAGCTCCTTCAGGGCTTGCTCCTGCTGTTGGAGCTTTTTCGTCAGGTTTGGCGACCTCCTGCTCCAGCAAGCTCCGGCCTGATTTCAAGTGTCTGGGACTCCAAGCCTGACTGATGGGTTCGATTATCAGCCCGCTCCTCCTGAGCCATGCTCAGTTTCTGCTCTGATGCCTTGAGCTCTTACTGAGGGCAGAAACCTCAGAGTCTTTTCCGTACAAGTCAGATTGAAGTCCATTGATGTTTCCCTTGCTTTGCTCCATGGGCTTCTGCAGCTCTGCTGTTCGTCTCTTCTCAGAGGTCAGCTCCTGGCTGAGCCCCGACACCTGTGCCTTCAGCTTATTTTCTTCTGGTGCTTTTGTCCATTCTGAGGTGCCTCCTGACCTCAGTTACTCCTCCTGTCTCTGGCACGCCCTTTTTGCTGCCCGATCATCAGTGTTGGTCCGTCACTGTCCTGCACAGTTTTAATGCAGCGTTGTTAAGGTCAGCATTCTTTTGCTCGGCCTCACTTTTCATCTGGGCTTAATGGGCGTCTCGTCACAGCTCTGTTAGCTGAAGCTGTCTGGAAATCTCCCCCGTGTAGTGAAACGGGCCTTGGATTTAACGCTCTCTGTCTCCGCTGCATGAGATCGTTTTCCTGCAGCAGTGTTGACATTTGCAGGTTGTTGTTGTGGGTCCAGCTGCTGTAGCATTTGGTCAGGGTCACATCAAAGATGGTAGAGGAGTGAGCAAAGATGGTAGAGGGGAGAGCAGGAGTCCAGGTCAGCCTCGGCTTTCCGGGCCGACAAAGCAGCCTGTAATCAAGCATAAAGAGAAAAAACAAAACAAAAACAAAACAAAAACAGATAAACAGGAAAATGATGTTGTGTTGGCTGTTATTCAGAGAGGGGAGAAACAACGGGACCAGGCCCTGTGTCAGCCTTCTCTCCCCCTTTTTTTGTTTTTTCTCACCATATAATCAACTCATAACCCACCAAGTTGACAGGACAACACAGGTACATGTTAAATTTCTTAAGATTATGTTTAAAAGCTCAAAAATGGAATTTGCTTTCATTCAGTAATCACTTGTATTAATCAATCAGCAGAAAACATGTCACAATTTGACTCTTTTAACCACTAAATTTGTCGTGTCATCACTGGTTGGTCAGACCAGTGTCTTTTTTGAAGTTAAGTTGTTGTCCTGCAACCCAGAGAGTTTATTTGTTAGTAGTGGATAAACTTTATCATTTAACAACAGGTGTATGTTAAGTTTCGCTGCTTTAACCTTGCTGGAAAATCTTCACGTGTTCATGAATGTAAGCTGTTTCTTCATTGCGTGTGTGTGCGTTTGTAGGTGGGTTAATTTAACTTTTTTCTCAAACAAGGCATTTCTCTAACACGTGCCTTTCTCTCACATTTCTCTGCTTGTGTGTGTTTTTGTTTCACCTTTTGTTGTGATGCTCCGGTCGCCTTCCCAACCTCCACAAGTCTGTTGACCCCAATTTTATGTGTTAAAAACTTCTCTTAATTTCTCCTCTAATTCTCTCCTAGCTGCTGTCTTTTCCACAGCTGCTGATTCTTGCTGAGTGTGGTTTCCATTACTATAATTTTGCTTCGGCCACTGTGCTTGTGGGGGGCAGTTGGTCCAGGCCCGTAGCCACCTGTATTAACACACTAAGAGATTTATTTAATATCATTTTCATCACTGTTAAATAGACCAGCAGGCAACACGCCCACCTTTTCAGTGCAGACTACATGCCAGTCTCCCAACACACTCCTCTCTCTACTTCTCAATAATTCTCCACTCTCCCTTTATTTCTCCTTTCTCTACGTCAGTTTTAAAGCCCAACATATTTCACACCACAAAACTGAAACAAATCACCCCCGTATTTGTCACACAATCTTACTCTGCCGAATGAAGTGCCCCCAAAATGTTACGGATTCAAATATTGGGGATGGATACAAGAGGAAAAACCAAAAGAACAACACTGGTCCGGCCGGGTTAAGTCAAACAATGATTTTAATGATCACACGCATGGGAGATGAACACCGTACTCAGACAGCATCAGATCTCAAAATGGTGGAGCATTGATCAACCTCTTATAGCCTCTATTGGCCCCCACCTAATCATAAAAGCCTAACCATTCACATTCTTTCTCTCACACAGTGCCTAAGCTACGACCTTGGGGCCTGTTTATCTGCTCCTGCTGAGATGGGGCAGAAAACTCCAGTATATTCTGTTCTCTTCTACTCAGACAAATAAGGCGATGACTTTCTGCGAACAGTATTTCTTATAACTCAGCAGTATAATGCATCATATAACAATATCATTCATTCACAATAAATCAGCAGTCTAATGTAATGCAAATCAGTTTATCAAATGCAATAGTTATCACCTTCTTCTAATTCAGGAGAATAATGCAAACTAAGACTACATAATAATTCACAATCTTTATTTAGGGGTATAACATGGCATAAAATAATATTATAATCTCACAGCAGGTAAACAACACACCATACCTTTTTAATGTGCTGCGGCCATGCTTCACATTAAACGGTCCAAAGTAATCCACCCCAACATTAGAAAAGGGGGGTTCATCAGGTAGAAGCCTATCCTCTGGCAAATCTGCCATCTTCTGTTCCAGTGGTTTGCCTCCAGTTTTCCTGCAGATTATGCACCTTGACAGAAACTTCCTCACTTCTGAGTTAGCGGATGGAATCCAATACTTCTGTCGCAGCTGTGAAAGCATATACAGTCTTCCACAGTGCCCAATCTTCTCATGTATATCCTGCAAGATCAGTGTGGTGATATGTGAGCCCTTTGGGATAATGACTGGGTGCTTCACATGTTCTGGCATCCCAGCAGCTGCGAGGCGACCACCAACTCTCAAAACTCCGTCCTGCATCACGGGATCAAGTTTCCTCAATTGACTAGTCTTTGTCACACACTTGCCTTTCTTTAACATGGTGATCTCTTCTTGGAATTGTTGACTTTGACAGAACTGAATGATCTCTGTCTCAGCTTGCACCAGATCTTTCAGGGTAAGTATTGTGTGCATTGATTCGTTGTCTTGCTCTTTCTGTTTAACGTACGTCTCTTTCCTTTTTTCACATCGTCGTAGCAGTAAGTCTTTGAGTTTGATCATCCATGCCACAGCTCTCTTCACTCGATGCCAGCTGGAATAGTGATCGATCAGCTTGCTCAACGTGTGAACATTCTCAGCTGCATTTGTGAGATGTACCATGGTTGCATGCCTCACTTCGCTGCACTCAAAAAAATGAAATTGGGTGGTTGTTACATGCATAAGATCCAAACTTGTAATTTGAAGTAAATAATTCCATGTTTTTATGGTGAACGTAATTAAATCATGTAGCATCTGCATGAAATTCAGCAACTTAATTTGTTCTTGTTGAGATGACATCATACAATCTAGTAAGAGTGGCTGGATCCAGGCAACTAACCGCTCTTTTTTGACCTGCAAGTGCTAATTTCTTTAGTTATTGGGGTAAAATGGGTAGTGTTAATAGGAAGGTGTTTGCCAATTCAGTAACCTAATTTAATGTTAATGGAAACTAACATTACCTCAAATTGTTTAGTTATAATTGTTGTTTAACTGAATCTTGATGTCAGAGGCCTTAAATAGAATGTTTTGTATTGTTCTTTCCCAACATTTTTCAAAAGAAACAGTCTAATTTCTTTGCTGCGATTGATTCCAGAGAACACGGAAGAACTGACATTATTTAACTGTTGATTTATATAGATTCAGTAGAGGAGTAATGTCAGTTTAATTCTTTACCTACTGCAGTGAAATTAGACATGTTGTTTTGAAAGGTTACTGGTGGATGCCAGCAACCATCTTGGAAGAGAACAATACAATCTGTTATAAGGCCTCCATTTGAAAATTGTGTATTTGATACTAGAATATAATAGCAAAATGTAATTTGAAGATAACATGTAGTATTTAAGTGACCAAGTAGTATTGGGTAAAAGTTATTGAATCGTGTTGGGATAACGTGAGAAAATTGTGAAGGATTAAAATATTCCAAGAACTCAAATTACTTCATCAAAACATGTTTAAGTCACATTTTATCAACACAAATTGCACAGGTTTATTGAACATGAATAAATTGTGTTAATTTAACTCAATTGTTTAAGTTGCTGCCAAAGCAAAACATCTGTGTGCAACAAATGTCCACCATTGAATTAAGTAAATCCAACAACATATTTTTTTCAGTGCAGCCCAGATAAAGCTAAGAAGATGGGTGGATTGGAAGTTGCTGTAAATCCATTGATATTTTTTTTTGGTTGAACATTACTTAATATGAATACAACATGTACTACAGACATAAGTTATATTTCATTCATTCAACAAGATTATCATTGGTGTAACAAACAAATATTTTACTAGTTCATGTAACAAGACTGATTTTTGATGTGCCAAAGTGTTTAAACAAAGAAAATGGATTTAAATAAATTTAATTAGACTAACGTGGTGCAAACATGTTGATTGAACAAAAGTCAAATTAATTGAATGTTAATGTTAATATTATGTTAAACCTACACACATATATCGTGTTGACACAACACAATCAAGATGGATTAATATAACATGATTTGTTTAGATGGAATATAAGTGGCAAGATAAAATTACGTTCATCCAATGAATTATTTTTTTGAGTGTGTCATCTTTATCAATCCTTTCCTTGTCAGGTCTTTCTGGCCACTGTCTTTCTGGGGTTTTCAGGAAAGCTGGGCCGTGGAACCAGCTTAGATTCTTCATGAGCTTAGATGGTGCAAGCCCTCTGGATGCACAATCAGCTGGATTGATTGCTGTACCAACGTACCTCCACTGCTGAGGATTTGTTAGCTCTCTAATGACCGCAACGCGATTGGCCACGAATGTCTTGAAGCGAAGATTTTCATTTTCAATATACTTCAACACAGTTGTGCTGTCAGTCCAGAATGTAGATTCAAGAAGATTCATCTGAAGCTCTGTTCTTAACATTTTGTCTGTCTTTGCAGCAACCATAGCTGCAGTCAACTCTATTCGTGGAATAGTGGTTTGCTTCAGGGGCGCCACACGGGATTTTCCCATCATTAACGTACAGTGAACACGTCCGTCATTGCTGGTCATCCTCAAGTATGATGCTGTTCCATATCCACTTTCGCTCCCATCAGAAAATGGTGGAGCTGTGCTGTTAGGTTTCGTTAGGTGAAATCCTCCACCAGAGCACAATTCAGTGAGGTCTGTGTATAACTCCATACCTTGAGTTTCCGTGGCAACAGACTTCAAGCAGTCGTCAACATAAAAATTTTCCAGAACTGTGCTTACAGCTTCAGGTGATGATTTGCTGCGGTTCTCCTCTGCTGTTCTTCGCAGCGCATAGTTGGCACAACTGGGAGAAGAAGTCGCACCGAAGATATGCACCATCATCCTGTACTCAGCAATGTCTCAATTGAGGTCCCCTGCTGGCCACCACAGAAAGTGCTGCAGGTCAGCATCGTCATCCGGGACACACACCTGATGGTACATTGCTTCGATATCTGCTGTAAAGGCGATAGACTCTTGCCTGAACCGTGTCAGCACTCCGATCAATGAGTTTGTTAAATCTTGCCCTTGTAGGAGTTCACTATTCAGTAAAACTCCTTGGTAGCTGGCAATGCAGTCAAAGACCACCCTCAGCTTCTTTTTTGGTGGATGGTATACCCCATGGTGGGGAATATACCACTGTTTTCCATCCTTGCGGTTTAACTGTGTTGTTGGAACCTCAATGGCATATCCCTTGCTCAACATGTCACTCATGAAGGCAGTGTATTCTTCATGGAGTGCAGGATTCCTTTTCAGCTTGCGCTGAAGGCTCAGTGCATGCTGTAACACTGCACTTCGATTGTTCGGCATCTGAACGCACGACTTCTTCGTAGGAAGACTTATGGAATAGTGTCCATCAGTGAGACGAGTAGACCTTGACACAGACTCCATAAAGTGGTGGTCCTCTTGAGACATTCCTGCTTTATCATCACAGTGACACTCTGGAAAGTCGTGGTTATACTGTCGTACAAGCAGTTGTTCCACGTTGTCGATGGCTATTCTGTTCACAATAGCACATGGTTGTACATCATTGGCTGCAGTATCTGTTTCTCTGAGTGGTCCATTCAGAATCCATCCAAGTGTTGTCTTTACGGTGTATGGACCATTGTCCTCACTTGGGATCACCTTCCATGGCTCCAATATGGTGTATTCTTTAGTTCCAATGAGAAGCTCAACTTCAGCCTCAATATGAGGCAACCTCACCTCGCGTAGGTACGGCCACTTGTCAACCTCTTTCTGGAGTGGGATGTTCTCTCTGGAAACAGGAATACTTTTCTATGTCTCAGTCGGTGGCTCCACCGCGGAAAACATTCCTCCGTTACTCGCTAGTTTTTTTACTTTTATGTAGTGGCGAATTTCTGTCCCAAGCTTCGAAAAAATAATTCTTCCACTTTTTAATGTGAGCTGTTCAGATTTATTTCTGACTCATACATACAAACAAAAGATGTCACGGTCAAAAAACTATTTGCTGCTACAGCGCACATTTCCATTGCCGTCCTGGCTCACTCTAACCTGCTACCACACCTGCGCTGTAATGTTTTCTTACCCGACACAAATTAAACGCGCAGCATTTATTCTCTAACAACATATTATACAAAATCAAACATGTAACATAATAACTGAAACAGTATCAAAAATATTTCTCTATAGATTGGCTCTAAAACCCATTTTGCACAGAGAGGCATTTTTTGAAAAATGTATTGATAGCAATGTTGAATATTATTACATATGAAAAAAAACAACTACACGTAAAATAATCACACCATGATGCCTCTGCCTTTGTAAATGGGGAGACAGTAAGGTTGGGGAAACATGCAGTCAACTGGGACAGAAGAAGTCACTTGGATGAGTGACAAAATGTTTCTCCCACTAAAAACGCTACGTCCAGATGAACAGAACTCCAACTCCAACTACTGTTGACACAAGTTAATAGTGATTATGAGAAAACGGGGCTTCTTGAATGCGGACTGGCACTGGGTTTATGTTTAGGTTACAAGCAGCTACTATTAGTTCTCCTAACCCTAAATTAAGTCAATACTACTAAAGAGTTAATAGCAGACTATAAGCATAAGGGGCGTAAGGAGCATTTGACCTAGAGAGGATTCATACAGAGGCTAAACACAGCAGCCACAGATTGTCAGTTTGAAGCAGATGGATCTGCTCTACTAGAACATGAATAGAGCCCCCCACTCCACCCCCGACAGATTTCCTGACACCTGCTTGGCTGAGACCTAGCAATGGATCATTATGATGGTCAATGAGGTACATCAACACCGACTTGGATGGCCCCACATGAGGACTTTTAGTGTTAGTTGCATACAGCTAATTTGAGGAGATGTTTCCTTGCTTTGCCTCATCTGGATGTGACTGAACCATAAAGGTAAAAAATGACATGTCATTAATCAAACATTGAGACTTTTTTTTCTAACTTAGAAAACTAAGTAGGTTAGACTAGACTGATGGAGCAAAAGCAGCGAATTAAAGAAAAATATATCCACTCCTTGGCAAATACACTCTCACTATTCTAAAAAGAGTTCTCTCTGAAAACAGTGTTCTGTCATAAATACCTCTTTGAAGGGGCCGCAGTGACTGTACTCAGCCCGGTGATACTTCAGCCTCATATTTCACTTCAATTTGACACAGACTCCAATGATCTGCTTGACCTATTTCTGTAACCCTGGGGTTCAAAACAGTGGAAGGAATGGATATGGATGGAGAGGTTATCAATGTTGCCACTACAGTTAAACTAGGCCAAGCTGAGAAAGTTGAAAGAGCTGAAGGAAATAAGACAGAACAGTGCATATTAAGAAAATTATCTCTGAGCTGAGAGCAACAGCATTTGTGATCCATTCTTCATTTGGACTCCCATGTCCAGTGAACCAATATGCATTTCTGTCATGGTCTCTGAAGTCCAAGCCTTGTCTGTTCTCATTGACATGAGCTGATAATGGGGGCATGGTTGGAGCTGATTTATAGCGATGCTGGGCAGATTGCTGTTACAGAATTCCAGAGGTTGTGCCCTGTTATACAAAGAGTTGTAATGAGTGGCCTGTTTGCAGAAAGTAGGAGTTCGGGCCTGGGTCCAGGCTCATAGGTACTGAAATGATATGTAAAATGGGCACTTTCTATGCCTCAGGGCACAAGGACACAATGTGTGGTCAGATGAAAATGAATTTAACAAGATCTAATGTGACTTGGACTCATTGCTTACACCACTGTCTCTCATGTTTGTGCTGCTATTTTTGTCTTCTCTTTTTCTGTCTTCATTTTTATGCATGCTATCCACACAGAGATGAACAGAGAGGGTTTTAGATATAAGACAATTTACTTTTAAAGCCAAATTTATCTGAGTGATGTGGTTTGCACCTATTAACAAAACATGGGAGCAATTTTGAGAAATAACAACCAACTATAATAGTCCTCTGAAAACAGGCTCCAGGTATTAATGCAGATGGCCATTGGTATTCTGACAGTAATGTTGTAGCTTCGTGATGCTGAGGTGTGCTTAATCAGCATGTGGGACCTAATTATACCCCTTACATATGGAGACTGAAGAACACACTCACCTTGAGCTGCTATTTTAATGCTGAATAGAAAACTGACCTCACCGGCTACTGTGCAGTATATACAGCTGGAAAACAGCTACAGGAGCTGTGGCACCAAAATATACCTTCTTTATTCATGTATATGGTAACCATGTGTCCAACCTTATTAGGGATTGCAATTGTCTCCCTTCACCACAAAGTGAGACAGTGTCCCATAGGCAGTAGCATTTGGAACAAAAGCCCCTCTGTCAAATAAAAATTAGCTCACATTTTTTAAGAAAAAAAGTTGCTAAACCACAAAATTCCTTTGGCCATCTCTGCCATGCAAATTTGTGTTACTGAACTACATCCTGATATCACAGTGTAGATGTTTGAGGTAACAAGGAAAGTCCAAACTAGTACAAACGACTTTGGTGTCTTTTTTGCATCTCTTCAAAAGGGAAAGCTTTAAGCCTAATTTTGAAAGTAGAGAAGGTATCTGTCTCTCTTTCTACTTTTAAATAGGAATGAGAAGTAAGCCGGCAGTCTGAGAACACAGTGCTTGATTGTGGTAATATGACACTAAGAGGTCTTTAAGATAAGATGGGACCTGAAGACCTTCTATGTATGGAGCGGGATTTAAAATTTAATCCTGGCTTTAACAGGGAACCACTGAAGAGAAGTCAATATGGCCAGGTTTTTCCTAGAAAGTTTCTTAATTATCTATAAAGCCCACATCGTTTCATTTGAAACTAAAAAGGCCCATGATTCCAACTGTGTAAACATTAAGTTATACATTCCTTTCCATTATATCTAAAGTCCTTTCTATGTCTTATGTAAAAACGTGTCTCCGAACACTACCGAGTTGTTCTCACAGACAGACCTTGTCTGTGAGACCTTGTCTGTGTGTCCTTGGGCAAGACACTTCACCCGTTGCCTACTGGTGGTGGTCAGAGGGCCCGGTGGCGCCAGTGTCCGGCAGCCTTGCCTCTGTCAGTGCGCCCCAGGGTGGCTGTGGCTACAATGTAGCTTGCCATCACCAGTGTGTGAATGTGTGCGTGAATGGGTGGATGACTGGATATGTAAAGCGCTTTGGGGTCCTTAGGGACTAGTAAAGCGCTATATAAATACAGGCCATTTACCATTTACCATTTACTGACAGACCTTAGTGATGGTCTGTCAGTAATGACAATCTAATTTATAAATGCAGACAGTCTGGCAACACACTGGAATTAGAAGAGATTGCACTGATGAAAGCAACTCATCTGCTTCATAATTTTTTTTCTCAATGTGAGGACAACATGAATCACACAAATGTGACTTCTTCACTGAAGAAGTCACTTGGATGAGTGACGAAACGTTTCTCCCACAAAACGCTACGCCCAGATAAACAGAATCAACTTTTGGAGATCATGTATCATCTTATCAAAGGTAAGGACACCAAGTTACCTTACTGGCACCGATGGATGGCTGAGAAGTGCAGCGCCAAAATTTTGACTGTGTCCTGTAAGTCTTTAGTCTCACCTCACATAGTGTGCTAAGCTTTGCAATAATACTGAAATTTTGTTGAAACAGAGGAGAACATAACTAAACTTGACATGGAACCTAACTTTGAATACATTTTTAAAATTATTTTATTGGAAACAATCATCTTAATAATAGGTTGCAGATGGTCAAATGAATAATGGCTGAGTGGGCTGAAATGTGGACATAGCGATTATCAAGTTGACCAGTAGGTCAGGTTCATCCTGAAGAGCGTGGTAGATGGAATCCTTGACATCCCTGGAGACGAAACCTACCCTCCAGCCTGGAGGCGAGCTGGTGGGACAGAGTGTCAGGTTTGATGTTCCGAGAAATTAAAGCACCCAAAGAACAGAGACCCATGGGCTTGGCAAGCATTGAGCCTCTTGGCAGTCCTCAGGTGGGTTAGATTCTTGATCAGTCCAAATTGTTCAGCTCCTGCTAAGAGGTGACGCCATTCTTCTAAAGCTAGCTTGACTGCCAACAACTTTTGGTCACCCACATCATAATTTCACTCTGCTGGAATGAGATGACATGAAAAGAAGGCACAAAGCTGTAGCTTATCTTAGGGCCCTGAAAACTCCTGAATCTGAGGCATTTACCTCTATAATGAATGGCTTGGTTGATTAGGGTGGATTAGCACAGGATCAGAAGTGAATAGGTGGTTGAGCTTGGGATCTTGGTGGAGGTGACGTGGGTGACTGATGTGGCTACCTGGCTGTAATTTGAAGCAGTAGTAGAAATTGGCAAACCCGAGGAACCGCTGTAGTTGTTTCCTTGGCGTGGAAGTGGGCCACTCACAATCTTTGCCAGATTGGTCTTGACCTGTCCTTCTGCCAGGAGAGAATTGAGACAGATGACTGAGGAAGAAGAAGGAGAGTGGAACTCACATTCCGGTTTTCCAGGAGACGTTGCAGTACAGAGATGACATGGACTCTGTGGTCTTGTGGTGAATTGGCAAAAAATCTGAATGTTGCCTAGATAAACAAACACAAAGATATTTAGGAAATCTCTCAATACATCATTTACTGATGTGTCAAAGACTGCAGGGGCATCAGTTAGGGGCATAACAAGATATGCAAAACCTCCTAGCTGTGTGTTGAATGTCATCTTCTGTTCATCCCCCTCCTGAATGCAGACCAGATGGTATGCATTGCGTAAATGAACTTTAGTTAAAATGGTGGCCCCATGATTGGGTTCAAAGGTGGGGTTGCTTACGGGCAGTGGGTACTTGTTTATTACAGTGATCTCATTCAAACCTCTATAGTGTATTGAGGGGTGGAGTGTCTTATCCTTCTTGGCAATACAGAAAAAACTTACATCTTTTTTTTTTGCATCAGGAGAGGTCTTTATTAGAAACCTAGATTGAATGTTAGAGTGGAACGGAGGTTAGAAGAGGGTACAGTCTGATGAAGTTGTAACATTTCTGTTATTTTAGTCATTTTTGTTACTGTTTTCAGTTTAAAAAAAAAACAAAAAACCTTGTGCTATAAAAAAGAAAGGCACTTGCTATAAATGTAGTGAATCTATCCATGTAACAATATTTACTTGTATATCAGTCAGTTTCAGCTCTGGTTACAAACATACATACATCACTGATTTATCCACTTCTAAAATATTCTAGAAAACAAGAAATTAAACAATTAAAGAAAAATATGGTATAGGAAACAGAAATGATCTGAAACAAGTATGCACAAGGTGAAGAAAAAATTTGTAACATAGCACACAGATGTAACAAAAACAGCTTGATTTTCCACATATATGCATACATATGGTGGTGCAGTACATGCATGAGACAGGGGTGAGGTGTAATGAAGAAGGCCCAGAGTGCATCCTCCCCGGCCAAAATTGAGACGCCGTCATCGAAGAGATGTCGCCTGGCAGACTTCCCCGGTACAACATCGCCTGCCGGCAAAGACATCGCAGACATCCTGGAGTCAATCGACAAGCGATTGTCCAGTTTCGATGCGAGGCTGTCCCTGGTGGAGATTTTACACCGGGAATTTAAATCTCTGAGAGAATCCCTGGAATTCAGCCAGCAGCAGGTGGAAACGCTTGCCGCTGAAAATACCACGCTACGGGAGTCGGTCAAATCTCTCACCGATAACGTGACCCAGCTAAACATTGAAAATAAAAAAATAAAAGAGTCCGTTATCGATCTACAAGCCCGTAGCATGAGAGATAATCTTGTGTTTTCTGGTATTCCAGAATCTGCCGGAGAGGACGCGGAGGCAACGGTGAAAAGCTTCATCAAAATCCACCTGAAGCTGCCGGAGGACACCGTAAAGAACATCGATTTCGATAGAGTACATCGCTTGGGGGGCGTGAGGTCGCGGACCGGGAGACCACGGCCTATTGTGGCCAAATTCGGTCAATTCAAACAGAAGGAACAGGTGAAGAGTCGCGGCAGAGAGCTGAAAGGAACGGACTTCAGCGTGAACGACCAGTTCCCCAAAGAGATCCTGGAACGACGCAAGGTCCTGTTCCCAGTTCGACGTAGCTTCATCCAGAAAAGCTCCCGTGCTGTCATCGCCATGGACCGGCTCTACGTGGACGGACAGCTCTACCGCGACCCCGGCACCACACCGTGGTTATATTGACTGCACTCCAGATAAGAACCCACTACACTCTTTTCTTATTCATTCACACTTTCTCCTTTAACATGGGTTTAACCTAGTAATATCAATATGATGTCATAGCAGATATAACACCGTCACCCTCCGTCATTACTTTAATTGGAATGTTTCCGTTTCGTTTCTTTTTTTTTGTTGTTGCTCACAGTTCATGTGGTTTCTTTCTTTCTCTTGTCTTTCACTGCTGTGATCACCTACTTCCCCACTCACCTACAAACAACACCCTCTATTTCTCCATATTTTCAAACCACGATCACGCAAACACATCCGCTCAACGGCAGCACATTCTCAACAGCCTCACAGCACGCACAGACTTGCAGGACACATAACACAAGCCACGCTTGTTCATATTAGTGAATATTCACACACATAGTCAGACTTATGGAGCCTCTCACTACACTTTTTTTTCTCTCTCTCTTTCTATTTACAAACAAGGGATGTTTCCACATTCTCTCCACCTGTCTAAATGAAACACCCAGCGTACATCATTAGACATACACACACAATTATGGGCATGCTGAGGTTTGTCACATGGAATGTAAATGGAGCTGGCACCAGAGGAAAGAGGTTAAAGATATTTAACCAGCTTAAAAGACTACAGGCAGATGTTGTTTTATTACAAGAAACTCACAGACCTGTCACAGGTTTAAACGAACTTAAAACACCTGAGTTTCCTAACGTGTTTGCAGCCTGTTATAATTCTAGACAACGGGGAGTAGCAATTTTAATACATAAAAATGTTAATTTTACAGTACTTGATACAGTTATAGATCCAGAGGGTAGATTTCTAATTATCAAACTATCAATATTGAACAAAAAACTATGTATTGTAAGTATATATGGTCCAAATGATGATGAACCCTCATTCTTCCACGGATTTTTTTGTGCACTCTCTGAACACCTCCATTGCACACTCATTCTTGGCGGTGACCTCAACCTTGGACTAAATGAAGAAATGGATAGGCTCAACACAACAGGAACTCAGCACAATTGGCAATCCACAAATATAATCAAACAGTATATGAGCGACTTTGGCCTTCGCGATGCATGGCGCTCCCTTCACCCCAGCAGTAAGGAATATACTTTTTTCTCGCATGTTCATCACTCTTACTCTCGTCTGGATTATTTTCTGGTCAGCAGCTCACTGCTGAGTGACATTTCAGACACTGAGATTCATCCTATAGCTGTCAGCGATTATGCTCCTGTATCTTTAACACTAATGCACAAGAATAATACTACGCCAAGTAAAAACTGGAGATTTAATACATCATTGCTTAAAGATGAAGACTTTATTAAATATTTTAAAAAGGAATGGACTTCATATTTAGACTTTAATGACACTCGCGGAATATCTGCTTCTGTTCTATGGGAAGCAGGGAAAGCTGTGATGAGAGGTAAAATAATTTCTTTTTCATCACACAAAAAGAAAGAAGAAAACAAAAATATTCAGGAATTAGAGAAAAAAACATCAAATCACTAGAAGAAGCCTACGCGTGCGACCAAGATCAGGAAACATTGAACAAAATACGCAAGACAAAACTAGAATTAAATGAAACTATTAATAAAAAACACAATTCCTTATACAAAGACTTCGCTTGCAGAATTTTGAACACAGTAACAAATCAGGTCGATTTCTAGCTAACCAGTTAAAAATAAATAAAAAAAAAACAACTATATGTGCTGCTAAAGATTTATCGGGGAACACAATATATGACCCTGGAAGAATAAACAACATTTTCAGGGATTTCTATGAAACTTTATACTCACCACAAATAAACCCATCTAAAAATGAAATTGATCTGTTTCTTGACAACGTAACTCTTCCAAAATTACTAGACAGTCAAGCAATGGAACTGGATTCGCCACTGACGCCAAGTGAACTCCAGGAAGCCCTGATAAGTATGCCCAATAATAAGGCTCCAGGTCCAGACGGCTTCCCTGCAGAATTCTACAAAGAATTCTGGACAATTCTGGCACCAGTATTCCACGGAATGTTGCAGGAAATCGAGGAAAATGGCAGACTACCACCAAATATGAATTCTGCCAACATTAGTCTCCTGCTAAAACCAGGCAAAGACCCTTTATTTCCCTCAAGCTATCGTCCAATTTCTCTTTTAAATGTAGACCTTAAAATAATCTGCAAAGCTCTCTCAAAGAGATTAGAGAAAATAACCCCCCTCTTAATTCATCCTGACCAAACTGGTTTCATAAAAGGTCGGCACTCCTCAACAAACACTCGTAGATTACTTAATTTAATAGACTACTCATACGATAAAAACATCGAAACCATAATATTATCTCTAGATGCAGAAAAAGCATTTGACAGAGTTAACTGGAAATTCCTATTCGCAACTTTACACAAATTTGGTTTTGGAAACTCTTTCATAAACTGGATAAGAATATTATACAATTCCCCAACAGCTCGTATCAGAACAAATGACCAGACATCCTCCAGCTTCTGTCTCCTGAGGGGCACCAGACAGGGATGCCCACTCTCCCCTTCACTTTTTGCAATTTTTATCGAACCTCTAGCAGCAGCATTTAGACAGGCTACAACAATTAAGGGCATAAAATGTAAGAACATAGAACATAAAATCAGTCTCTATGCGGATGATGTGTTGCTTTTTCTGCAAAACACACAAACCAACCTCTCTGAGGTAATTACTCTAATAAACTGGTTTTCAAGAGTTTCAGATTATTCAATTAACTGGCCAAAATCTACAGTTCTCCCCATTAACTGCTCCTTCCATAATTCTTCCTCTGCCCCACTGCAATCTGGAAATATTAAATATTTAGGTATTAATGTTTCTCCTAAGCTTTCAGACTTAACTAAATTAAACCACATCCCACTTCTAAAGAAAGTAGAAGGCGATCTGACTAGATGGAAATCTTTACCCATATCACTCATGGGAAGGGTCGCCACTATAAAAATGATGATCTTGCCAAGAATAAATTACTTATTTTTGATGATCCCTAACAAACCATCACAAAATTGGTTCAGATCTCTGGATTCATATATTTCCAAATTCCTTTGGAAAGATAAACCCCCGCGTATCAGCTTAAAAACGCTACAAAGAACCAAGGATAGAGGAGGATTAGATCTGCCTAATTTTCACCAATACTTCTTAGCCAACAGGCTTCAGTTCATCTCAGAATGGTCAAAACATACCTTCCTAGATGAGCACTGGCTAGATGTTGAACAGGCACTATGCAAGGATCTAGAGATTTCAGACTTACCATTTATTAGCTCAAAAATCAAAAGACATGAATGCTTTAAAAGTATCAACATCAGCTTCTCTCTGACAGCATGGTGGGAGTTTCTAAAAATAACGGCGTCTTCATTAATCCCATGCAAACGTACACCTATCTGGAATAACCCTGACATATTAAAAAACAATAATATGATTAATTTCCCAGAATGGAGTTGTAAAGGAATTAAATACTTAGAACATATATTAGAGGGAACAGAATTTATTCCATTTGACAGACTAGTTGCACAATATGGGATCAACAAGAAAAGATTTTTAGAATATCAACAAATTAAATCCATACTAAAAAAGAAATTTAAACCGGGTCAAGTTGAATTAAAAACACCACCAAGTGCGGCACATTTCCTTACTCTTAAATCCCCCAAATTATTATCTAAAATATACAGAACACTCTCTAAATTAGATGAATCAATATCCCTTCCTATTGCAAAGTGGGAAGCAGATTTATCAGTCAGTTTAGACCAAAACTTCTGGTCTCAGGTATGCTTAAAAACCTTTCAATTGATTAAAAATCCCAGTCTGCAATTAATTCAATACAAAATACTACATAGAGTGCACTATACAGGTCATCGGATGTTCAAGATGGGCTTTACATCTTCCAACAACTGCTCACACTGTCAAGGCAATACACCAGACAATTATATCCACGCTCTTTGGTTCTGTCCACCAGTGCAGAAGTTTTGGCGCGAGATATGTGAAGACTTATCAAAGTGTCTGAAATGTAACATTCCAACTTCCCCCTTAGTGTGTTTGTTGGGCAGCTTAGATAATGTCACTTCAGAAAAGAATATAGCCCATATGGTTTTCACTGCCCTATGCATAGCCAAGAAAACTGTTCTCATGAAATGGAAAAATAAAAACAATCTTAATTCTAACCAATATAGAAATTATCTATTAGATTACATTAGTGTTGATACAGCCTCTGCCACCACATCAGATCAATTGCTCTGGGCTCCTTTGATCAGCTCCATCACCTAGTGGGGGTGGGGGGTCATAGTTTGGTCCCGCCTTCACTGTTGTGATTGGTGTGGGGGTAGGGACAGGCTTAGGGCGTCGGGGGGTTCCCCGGAGGCATCTTCCTTGGGGGGCTCAACCCGGGGTAGCGGTCATGTCCGGTTGGGGGCTCTTTTGGCTCTCGGGTGACTGTTTCCTCGTGGCTGCGTGCAGCGGGTCTAGGGGAGGGTCTGTGCTGATGGACGTGGGTTACTGACCTGGTAGCCTGTCTGCCCCTGGGTGGGTCCGGGATGGGCGTGAGGTTCTGGGGGCGCTCCGTCTCTGGGCTGGGGCCCTGGCCGGGCCTCGGGGCCTTGGGTCCTGGTTTGTGTGTTGCCGGGGTTGTGGGCGGGTGGGTGCATGGGGGCCCATCCCTGGCGCAGGGTGCCGCCGGTGCGTCGAGCCACCTGGGGGGCTCTTCAACTGGTGGGGGAGATTGTCACACCTTGCAGGAGCTTTACTCTCCTCAGGAACTCTCTGCAGGAGGGGGAGATACAGGAGAGGTGGAGGAAGATCTCAGCCTGGGCGTCTATTGTCTCATGTAGTCTGGAAGATGAGTGGATGGTGGGGTGGGTGCAGTTTTCTCTGTGGTGGGGTTGGGTGGACTGTCCCGGGCTCTGTGGGGCCGGGGGGGCGCTGCTGCACTGGGCCCCGGTCTGGATGGGCCTGGGCCCCCTTTCCCTGGCGGGTCGCAGAGTATGGGTGTGCCTACTGGGGTCAGCGGGGGAGCTGGCCCCAGGGAGGGGTCACCTGCCCCTCCCTTCCTTCCCTCCCCATCTCCAGCTGCCTCCCTCTTCCCGCTCCACCACAACCACCCACACATGCAGGGCCTTGGAGTAGGGGTATGTCACCAGGGTGCAGAGGAGGCTACCCCCCCCTCTGTCCCCTTCTGGCTGCCTCTGCCTCAATTTTATCCCACAACTTAGACATTCACATTACTCACACTCTCATTACACATACATATAGGATCTTGGGGGTGGGCACGATACATGGAGTCCAAATTACCATCAGGGTGTACACCTCACCCCTCTCAATTTTAAATACACGTAGACATTGAGGGCTAGCAGGAGGGACTATGCGCTTACCTGCTGCTCTCTGGCAGGTAGCTCCATGCCCTCCTGGGTTTTAATTGCACCTTAGAACACACATGCATCAACACTACAATGAGCGGGTGGAGGGAGGTTTGGAGTCTTCTCTCACCCCCATTCTCTGCGGCCTGCTGGAGCGGGGGGGCTAGGAGGAGTTGGCCGTTCGACTGCGGTCTGGAGTGTGGGGCCTTCCTGCTGCTGCGGAGTCGGGGCGGTCTGCCTCTCCCCACCGCAGGGAAAAGGGTAACACCACCTGGGTCTGGGTGCAGTTCCCCCCTCCAGGGGCAAGGGTACCTAGACCCGGTTCGTAGAGTACGCTTGGGGAGTGTGATCGTGTGTACAGCGTCTCTTTATGTCTGTCTCCACGTTGGTTGAGTGTGGAGTAAGTGCATATGAGAGCATGAGGGTGGGAATGGATGTTTGTGTCTGTGTGTGCCTGTATGTCTGTGTCTATATGTCAGGTTGGGTATCAGACGCCACCTCTCTGGGGACATCTCAGGCCCTCCAAGGTTTGGAGGTCTATCTCCCCCCACCACCACTTCCCCTGCCAGTGGTGGACTCCCTCAGACATCGGTGCGTTGGTGGTTCTTTGTGTCTGGGGATGGGCGTCTGTTGATCTTATGTGCTGCACAATAATGTTTAATATTTAGTATTTACTGTCATATTCCCATATATCATTGTGATGTTGTTTATTCTATTACTCTTGTTCTCTTCTGCTTGTTTTCTTTTTTCTTTCTCAACAGGTGATCCAGGTGATCGATATATGCTTTTTTTTTCCTTCTTTTTTTCCCCTGCCCATTCTGTTGGTTTTTGTTTTTTGCCCTTCTCCCCCGTCCCTCTTCTCAGCTGTTTCTCTTTCCCTCTTTCTTTCTCCCCTTCTTTCCTCCAGTCAAGTCAGCAAGTGAAAATAAAATAAACAATAAAAGGCGAATCAAATGGACCATTATGGCAAGGCTGGGATGGTCAATTTGGTAAAGTAAATCCGTTGGGCATCTTTCTTTGCCTTTAGACAATAATTCTGATGGCAAAAGAGCCAAAGGGGATAGGCAAGAAAAAAAAAAAAAAAAAAACTTCTGAAGATGGCAGGTCTCTGTGCAGTGGCTGAAGTCTGTGGTGTAGAGGGTGAAGAGGAAGGGGGAGAGGACAGTCCCCTGTGGTGCCCCTGTGTTGCTGATCACCTTGTCAGACACACACTGTGGGAGACGTACATATTGTGGTCTTCCTGTCAGGTAATCAACAATCCAGGACACCAGAGAAGCATCCACCTGCATCGCTGCTAACTTATCACCCAGGAGGGTCGGCCTGATGGTATTGAAAGCACTAGAAAGGTCAAAAAACATGACCCTCACAGTGCTCGCCGGCTGGTCCAGATGGGTGTAGACACAATTGAGCAGGTAGATGATGGCGTCCTCAGTTCCGAGACGAGGCTAATAAGCGAACTGAAGGGGATCCAGATGTGGTATTACTATGGGTCGCAGCTGGTCCAGGATGAGCCTTTCCAGGGTCTTCATGATGTGGGAGGTCAGTGCCACGGGCCTGTAATCCTGGGGGCCACTGGGACGTGGCGTCTTTGGTACAGGGACGAGTTGTTAGTTATAAGACAATTGATAAGTGTATTTGGTAATACTGAAGCTTAAAGGAATTTGTTCAAATGTGAACTACCATTCGCTTTAATTTTTTCGCCAAAATCTCCAGCATCTGACGTCAGTTACAACATGAGTCGTTTACCTTGTCCGTCACTTCCGTCACTTACTGTCGATTGCCAGCATTTCTCCTTGCATCTAACAGGGAGGAAGACAGACAGATGATACATGCTGCCAAACAATCTTGGATATGCGTCTCCATTGCCTCCCTCTCAGGCCGAGACAGTAGACTCTGCTAAAAGGCAACGGAGCGCCAGGAAGGATGTCAATGGCACAGTGGGCTATGAAAGGGACAAGATCTTATCCTTACTTAAGACATTCTGAAGGTGACGATACTCCTGGGGAACTGAGGAGAGATCCGGTGGTGTAAAGACTGCAGGTGCTGTTTCATGGATTACTGAAGATAGGGTTAGGCAGTTTGTGAGGCAAAATAAACTCCAACTGGTAATCTTGTGACCTGATCAATCATCATGAGGATTGTTTTTTCATAGCTATGGATAACCAAGGATTAGGGGTGTGTCAAGGAAGGCGATGGGGGAAGAAGGAGAGTGTTTCCCAATAGTTTCCAGATGTGACCAGGCAGACGGATTTGGTTTGGGGAGTGATTAGTGCAAAAACCTGATTGAGTGTGGTGGTGGGTATTGGTGGATCGAGCAGAACAAGCAGCAGGTTTAACTGTTTGGCCAGCCAAATTCGAGTTTGACAACCCAGACAGACAATTGGCTGCCTGGGAACCTGTGGTTTGCACCTCTAGGGAAAGTCTGTGGTATGAACTGAGCTTTGTACTGAGTGTGCAGTCTGCCCCATGTGCTTCTGTCTGTGAGCCTTGTCTACAAAACTTTGTCTAAAATGTGAGACTCTCTTGAATAATATTAGTTTTGCTATGGCCTGTGAGACTAATTTTGATTTCTGAAGGTTGAAGCCGTAAGCGTGCAAGTTGTTTTTGTGTTGTTGTTTTTTTCAGTTCTCTGAGCTTTTTTGGTAATAAAACTTTTTCAACACTGATTTCCCTCGTAAGAATCTCATTTTTGTTACTTCCCCTGTCCCATAGCAGAGCTGGGTCGTAACATAAGTGGGGGCTCGTCGAGGATCTCACAAAGGGAATCCCTGTTTCTGGAAGTGAAAATGTGTTTGTCTTAGTGTAATCATTTCATTTGTGGTTAAGCGCTATGCCAGCTGCATTTTGTCTGGAACACTTTTTAGCAGCGTCTATTGAGCTCTAATTGCTGCAAGTGTGATTTGCTGCAAATTGAGGACCACTTTAAGCTGCAGGTCCCAAAAGAATGATTTAAAAGCTCTAGTAGTGGATATGTTTGTGGAAACTGGCCTGATTCAAGCTCCTGATCTGCCTGAGATTTCCATTGTGCCAAGCCGAGGTGCTTTGTTTGAGGAGGACCATAAGGATGGTCCCAGTGTGAATGGTGAGGTGGATAAGCAGGGAAGACACTACACACACTCCTTCGCTATGATCCACTTTCTTCTGGGAGTTAAGAAGGCAGGGATGGAGCTCTACTAAAGGTACGGTTGGCATGCCTCCATTTGGAGGCCAAAGAGAAGGCACAGGCCAGACAAGCTCAGCTGGAGCTTGAAATCAGAAGGCTGGAGAGGCAGACAAGCATTAAGGCTGCGTAAGCTTGAGCTGGAGTCCCAGCCACAAGCCTCATCTGCCTCTGCTGACTCTCCATGTTCCACCTCCACGTCTCCTACTGCATTTGATGTCAGTAAGTGTATTTAGGGAAGCTGAAGTTGATTCATATATATTCATATGCCTCCACCAGTGTGTGAATGTGAGAGTGAATGAATAGTGGAATTGTAAAGCGCTTTGAGGGTCTCGAAAAGCGCTATATAAATGCAATCCATTATTATTATTATTATTATTATTATTATTATTATTATTATTATTATTATATTTTGCAGCATTTGAACACATTGCTGGTGCTTTTCAGTGGCCTATTGATATTTAGCCCCTTTTGCAAACTGAAAAGCTCTAGAGGCGGTTGCCACGTTTACTTTACAAGACAGTTTAAATTATCTGAGTGTTAAAGCCGCTACCTTGCAAGCTTATTAACTAATAGCTGTAGCTTATAGACAGAGGTTTCAACAACAGAGAAAACTTCTCAATCAAACTTACAGTGCCTTGCAAAAGTATTCAGCCCCCTTGAATTTTCCCACATTTTGTCACATTACAGCAACAAACATGAATCAATTTGATTGGAATTCCACGTGAAATACCAACACAAAGTGGTGCACACGTGAGAAGTGGAACGAAAATCATACATGATTCCAAACATTTTTTACAAATAAATAACTGAAAAGTGGGGTGTGCGTTATTGTTCAGCCCCCTTTGGTCTGAGTGCAGTCAGTTGCCCATAGACATTGCCTGATGAGTGCTAATGACTAAATAGAGTGCACCTGTGTGTAATCTAATGTCAGTACAAATAGAGCTGCTCTGTGACGGCCTCAGAGGTTGTCTGAGAGAATATTGGGAGCAACAACACCATGAAGTCCAAAGAACACAGCAGACAGGTCAGGCATAAAGTTATTGAGAAATTTAAAGCAGGCTTAGGCTACAAAAAGATTTCCCAAGCCTTGACTGTTCAAGCGATCATTCAGAAATGGAAGGAGTATAGCACAACTGTAAACCTACCAAGACAAGGCCGTCCACCTAAACTCACAGGCCGAACAAGGAGAGCGCTGATCAGAAATGCAGCCAGGAGGCCCATGGTGACTCTGGACGAGCTGCAGAGATCTACAGCTCAGGTTGGGGAATCTGTCCATAGAACAACTATTAGTCGTGCACTGCACAACGTTGGCCTTTATGGAAGAGTGGCAAGAAGAAAGCCATTGTTAACAGAAAACCATAAGAAGTCCCGTTTGCAGTTTGCCACAAGCCATGTGGGGGACACAGCAAACATGTGGAAGAAGGTGCTCTGGTCAGATGAGACCAAAACGCTATGTGTGGCGGAAAACTAACAAAGCACATCACTCTGAACACACCATCCCCACTGTCAAATATGGTGGTGGCAGCATCATGCTCTGGGGGTGCTTCTCTTCAGCAAGGACAGGGAAGCTGGTCAGAGTTGATGGGAAGATGGATGGAGCCAAATACAGGGCAATCAAAGTCTGCAAAAGACTTGAGACTGGGGCAGAGGTTCACCTTCCAGCAGGACAACGACCTTAAACATAAAACCAGGGCAACAATGGAATGGTTTAAAACAAAACATATCCATGTGTTAGAATGGCCCAGTCAAAGTCCAGATCTAAATCTGTGGCAAGATCTGAAAACTGCTGTTCACAAACGCTGTCCCTCTAATCTGACTGAGCTGGAGCTGTTTTACAAAGAAGTATGGGCAAAGATTTCAGTCTCTAGATGTGCAAAGCTGGTAGAGACATACCCTTTTTTTTTTTTTTTTTTGGCCTGTCCCGTTTGGCTCTTTTGCCATCAGAATTGTTGTCTAAAGGCAAAGAAAGATGCCCAACGGATTTACTTTACCAAACTGACCATCCCAGCCTTGCCGTAATGGTCCATTTGATTCACCTTTTATTGTTTATTTTATTTTCACTTACTGAATACGGGACAGACTTGACTGGGGGAAAGAAGGGGAGAAAGAAAGAGGGAAAGAGAAACAGCTGAGAAGAGGGACGGGGGAGAAGGGCAAAAGACAAAAACCAACAGAACGGGCAGAGAAAAAAAATGCATATATCAATCACCTGGATCACCTGCTGAGAAAGAAAAAAGAAAGCAAGCAGAAGAGAACAAGAGTAATAGAATAAACAACATCACAATGATATATGGGAATATGACAGTAAATACTAAATGTTAAACATTATTGTGCAGCACATAAGATCAACAGAACACAGTGTGCTTTGAGGTAGGAGCCAAAAAGGGTGTAGTTTGTGGGTGTGATCACCTGTGTGTACACCTGTGAGCATGGACGCGCTTGTTTTTTGTTTTTTTAAAAGGTTCCTTCATGTAATAATCTGCTAGAGGGTGTGGGGGGGCCACAGCCCCGTCCTCCAGGGCGTGAAGCAGGTGTGGAGGAGATCAAAACTCCAGACATCCAGAGGCCCCCAGAACACAAGAGACCAAGGAAGACCAACAGAGGGGCAGCTGCGCCACTGTCCCGGAAAGAGCTGAGGAGAGTCCCAGATGAGGGCTCACTCAGCAGCCGCGGAGCAGAAGCCAGGGGGAGTTGCAGTGACGCGCCCGTGAGCTCCGCCGGCAGCCAGCTGCGCCAGAGTGACCGAGCCCCAGGCCGAGAGGCCGGGGGCACCCCACCTCCGAAGTGGCCCGAGCGAGCCCCAGGCTCCAGGCCCCGATAAGCGGCCGCCAAGGAGTGAGCCGGTGTGTACCTGGACGCCCATCCCCGGACACAAAGAACCACCAACGCACCGATGTCTGAGGGGGTCCGCCACTGGCAGGGGAAGTGGTGGTAGGGGGAGATAGGCCTCCAAACCTTGGAGGGCCTGAGATGTCCCCAGAGAGGTGGCGCCTGACACCCAACCTGACATATAGACACAGACATACAGGCACACACAGATACAAACATCCATTCCCACCCTCATGCTCTCATATGCACTTACTCCACACTCAACCAACGTGGAGACAGACATAAAGAGACGTTGTACACACGATCACACTCCCCAAGCGTACTCTACAAACCGGGTCTAGGTGCCCCCGCCCCTGGAGGGGGGAACTGCACCCAGACCCAGGTGGTGTTTCCCTTTTCCCTGCGGTGGGGGGAGGCAGACCGCCCCAACTCCGCAGCAGCAGGAAGGCTCCACACTCCAGACCGCAGTCGGACGGCCAACTCCTCCTCCTAGTCCTAGCCCCCCTGCTCCAGCAGGTCGCAGAGAACGGGGGTGAGAGAAGACTCCGAACCTCCCTCCACCCGCTCATTGTAATGTTGATGCATGTGTGTTCTAAGGTGCATTTAAAACCCAGGAGGGCTTGGAGCTACCTGCCAGAGAGCAGCAGGTAAGCGCATGGTCCCTCCTGCTAGCCCTCAATGTCTACGTGTATTTAAAATTGAGAGGTGGGCAACGATGCCAGGGGTGGGGTGTACACCCTGATGGTACTTTGGACTCCGTGTATCGTGCCCACCCCCAAGATCCTATATGTATGTGTAATGAGAGTGTGAGTAATGTGAATGTCTAAGTTGTGGGATAAAATTGAGGCAGAGGCAGCCAGAAGGGGACAGAGGGGGGGGTAGCCTCCTCTGCACCCTGGTGACATACCCCTACTCCAAGGCCCTGCATGTGTGGGTGGTTGTGGTGGAGCGGGAAGAGGGAGGCAGCTGGAGATGGGGAGGGAAGGAAGGGAGGGGCAAGTGACCCCTCCCTGGGGCCAGCTCCCCCGCTGACCCCAGTAGGCACCCCCATACTCCGCGACCCGCCAGGGAAAGGGGGCCCAGGCCCATCCAGACCGGGCCCAGTGCAGCAGCGCCGCCCGGCCCCACAGAGCCCGGGACAGTCCACCCAACCCCACCACAGAGAAAACTGCACCCACCCCACCATCCACTCATCTTCCAGACTACATAAGACAATAAACACCCAGGCTGAGATCTTCCTCCACCTCTCCTGTATCTCCCCCTCCTGCAGAGGCAGCTCCTGAGGAGAGGAAAGCTCCTGCAAGATGTGACAATCTCCCCCACCAGTTGAAGAGCCCCCCAGGTGGCTCGACGCACCGGCGGCACCCTGCTCCAGGGCTGGGCCCCCATGCACCCACCCGCCCACAACCCCGGCAACACACCAACCAGGACCCAAGCCCCCGAGGCCCGGTCCGGGTCCCAGCCCAGAGACGGAGCGCCCCCAGAACCTCACGCCCATCCCGGACCCACCCAGGGGCAGCCAGGCTACCAGGTCAGTAACCCACGTCCGTCAGCACAGACCCTCCCCTAGCCCCGCTGCACGCAGCCGCGAGGAAACAGTCACCGGAGAGCCAACAGAGCCCCTAACCGGACATGACCGCTACCCCGGGTTGAGCCCCCCAAGGAAGATGCCTCCGGGGAACCCCCCGACGCCCTAAGCCTGTCCCTACCCCCACACCAATCACAACAGTGAAGGCGGGACCAAACTATGACCCCCCACCCCCACTAGGTGATGGAGCTGATCAAAGGAGCCCAGAGCAATTGATCTGATGTGGTGGCAGAGGCTGTATCAAGACTAATGTAATCTAATAGATAATTTCTATATTGGTTAGAATTAAGATTATTTTTATTTTTCCAGTTCATGAGGACTGTTTTCTTGGCTATGCATAGGGCAGTGAAAACCATATGGGCGATATTCTTTTCTGAAGTGACATTATCTAAGCTGCCCAACAAACACACTAAGGGGGAAGTTGGAATGTTACATTTCAGACACTTCGATAAGTCTTCACATATCTCGCGCCAAAACTTCTGAACTGGTGGACAGAACCAAAGAGCGTGGATATAATTGTCCGGTGAATTGGTTTGGCAGTGTGAGCAGTTGTTGGTAGACGTAAAGCCCATCTTGAACATCCGATGACCTGTATAGTGCACTCTATGTAATATTTTGTATTGAATTAATTGAAGACTCAATTTCTAATTAGATGAAAGGTTTTTAAGCAAATCTGAGACCAGAAGTTTAGGTCTAAGTTAACTGATAAATCCGCTTCCCATTTTGCAATAGGAAGTGATATTGATTCATCTGTTTTAGAAAGCATTCTGTATATTTTGGATAGTAATTTGGGGGGTTTAAGAGTAAGAAATTGAACCACACTTGGTGGTGTTTGTAGTTCAACTTGACCCGGTTTAAATTTCTTTTTTACTATGGATTTAATTTGTTGATATTCTAAAAATCTTTTCTTGTTGATCCCATATTGTGTAACTAGTCCGTCAAATGAAATAAATTCTGTTCCTTCTAGTATATGTTCTAAATATTTGATTCCTTTACCACTCCAATCTGAAAAGTTTATCATATTATTGTTTTGTAATATGTCAGGGTTGTTCCAGATAGGTGTACGTTTGCATGGGATTAATGAAGACGCCGTCAATTTTAGAAACTCCCACCATGCTGTCAGAGAAGAGCTGATGTTGATGCTTTTAAAGCATTCATGTCGTTGGATGTTTGAGCTGATAAATGGTAGGTCTGAGATCTCTAGATTATTGCAGAGTGCTTGTTTTACATCTAGCCAAGGTTCATCTAAGAGGGTGTGTTTTAGCCATCCTGAGATAAACTGAAGCCTGTTGGCTAAGAAGTAGTGCTGAAAGTTAGGCAGTTCTAGTCCTCCTTTATCCTTGGTCTTTTGTAGTGTTTTTAAGCTTATACGTGGGGGTTTATTTTTCCAAAGGAATTTGGACATACATGAATCTAGAGATCTGAACCAATCTTGTGGCGGTTTAGTTGGGATCATTGAGAATAAATAATTTATTTTTGGTAAGACCATCATTTTTATAGCGGCAACCCTTCCCATGAGTGATATGGGTAGACATTTCCATCTAGCCAGATCATCTTCTACCTTCTTTAAAAGTGGGATATGGTTTAATTTAGTTAGATCTGCAAGCTTGGGAGAAACATTAATACCTAAATATTTTATATTTCCCGATTGCAGTGGTGTAGAAGAGGAATTATGGAAGGAGCAATTAATCGGTAGGACTGTAGATTTTGACCAGTTAATTGAGTAATCTGATATTCTTGCAAACGAGTTTATCAATTCAATCACCCCAGAGATATTGGTTTGTGAATTTTGGAGAAAGAGTAACACATCATCTGCATAAAGGCTGATTTTATGTTCCACGTTCTTGCATTTTATGCCCTTAATTACTGAATTCTGTCTAATTGCTGCTGCTAGTGGTTCAATAAAAATTGCAAACAGTGAAGGGGAGAGTGGGCATCCCTGCCTGGTGCCCCTCAAGAGACAGAAGCTGGAGGATGTCTGGTCATTTGTTCTAACACAAGCTGTTGGGGAATTATATAATATTTTTAACCAGTTTATGAAAGAGGATCCAAAACCAAATTTGTGTAAAGTTGCAAATAGAAATTTCCAGTTAACTCTGTCAAATGCTTTTTCTGCGTCTAAAGAGAATATTGTAGTTTCTAGGTTTTTACTGTATGAGTAGTCTATCAAATTAAGTAATCTACGTGTATTTGTTGATGAGTGCCTACCTTTTATGAAAAAAAAGACATACCCTAAAAGACTGGCAGCCGTAATTGCAGCAAAAGGTGGTTCTACAAAGTATTGACTCAGGGGGCTGAATAATTACGCACACCCCACTTTTCAGTTATTAATTTCTAAAAAATGTTTGGAATCATGTATGATTTTCATTCCACTTCTCACGTGTACACCACTTTGTATTGGTCTTTCAAGTGGAATTCCAATAAAATAGATTCATGTTTGTGGCTGTAATGTGACAAAATGTGGAAAAGTTCAAGGGGGCCGAATACTTTTGCAAGCCACTGTATATGGAATCTGCCAGCGAGAAGGGGATCCTCTTTGATAAGTGTTGTCTTTGTCTTGTATCAAAAGCCAATGATTATGACTCTCTGCTAAGTTGGTGTTGCTGGAAGACTAACACACTGAAATTGGAAATGAACAGAACAGAGCCTTGTGGGGTTTATAGTGTCCTTCGGCCTCTCTCTCTCTCTCTCTCTCTCTCTCTCTCTCAGGTGATTGTCAATTCTGAGGGAGAGTGAGAGCATGTCCTCAAAGGATGAGGCCTATTGCGAGAAGACACTGATCCATCAAAATCCAATAACATGTTCCCCTGCAATGCGTTTGCCCTGCCTCAAATTTAGCAATCTCTTGGTTGTGCTGCCCTCAGAAGATAGGGTGAGCAAAAGTCTTTTTTTAGTTCCCCCAAAAACTCATCAAGGCAAGATAAAATTGGGTGAAGGGAAAAATATGCCTCAGCCCACACCAGCACTTGTCCCCTCAGCATTCCTACCAGGTAGGAGAGCTTAGAAGCAGGGAGAAAGAGCGGCCAAACACTAGTAAACACTGTAACAGGAAACCCTCGCACCTACCCAGTTCCACCCAAGATGGGTTCAGGGTTCAGGCGCTAGAGAAACTGCATCGCGAAACACCAGCATAGCGGGCAGAGAGTTGGCAGCGTCAAAGGATGATGCTACACTCTCAGGAGCCAGAAATGGTGTGGGTGTGGACAGGGCAGGTCCTCTGACTGGGACTAAGCTCTAATACTGTAGCGAGAATTTCTTTTTGTTTGTCACTGATGATTTTGCACTGTTTGCCTAAAAAGTCTGTTTATATTCACAATGAATCATGCCCTACTTGGAAATCACAGTCTTGTCAAGGGGCCCAAGGGCCAGTACCAAATAGAGACACAGTTGAGACAGTGATGCATTTTAAAAACCTTTACTGAGTGCACAGGGATTCAAGATAGGGATTCAAGCAGGGTAAGGCACTATATTTGTGAAAGCTGAATTTGTGGGCTTACTTGCAGGAGTAGAGTGTGGAACTCTGGGGAGAGTAGCTGAGTTGAGCATCCACGTGGTATGAGATCAAGTGAGGTTCCAACTATTTGTTTCCAGGAATCTAAGAGTGATAGTGGGCAGAAGGACAAGCAGGTGAGAGCAGTGAGTAGTCTAATTTGGAAGAGGCAGGTTGTGGAGCATTGCAGTGCATTTTGCCAAGAAGACCAGCGTCCAGAGACTTGAATTGCAAGTGAGAAGGTAGTGTCGTGGTGGAGAAATTGAAGGCACAAGAAGATCAAGGTAAGCAAAGACCATGTCTATACCCAAAGACATGAGGCCTGATTACCACCGCGAGGTAGCTGATGAACTGGCGGAGAAATGATGGGAACGCTGATCTTTATATACAGCCTCGCTGATTAATGTTGATGGACTCCAGGCGAGAAATAAGACACAGGTAAACACATGCAGGCGTAGAAAAACACCAGACGCTCACCCAGATCATGACACAGGTAAGAAAATCACAGAAAGTTGATTCTGCTCATCTGGACACACACACACGTGATGCAGTGTGTCCATGAAAAAACTAAACTAAACTAAAAAAGGGATTACTTAATTAGTGCCAACAGAAAAACTTTCTATACCTTAAATCATCCTCCCACAACTGGCCATCTGTCTATAGCATGAGTAATGTGCAACCAAATGGAGCTGTCATTCTCACCCTCATCACACAAGCACATAAGCATACGAGTGCGGACATTGTGTGTGTGTGTGTGTGTGTGTGTGTGTGTGTGTGTGTGTGTGTGTGTGTGTGTGTGTGTGTGTGTGTGAGTTTGAGCCGGGCCTTATCGAGTGAGTGTGCCAGGCGAGTGGGGAGTGTGCTGACAGAGGTGTGGAGGTCGAAGCTGAGGTTTTTTGTTATTCACCTGTGAATGGTGACAGGTGTTTGAGAGGTAAAAAGCCCTTCTAATGAGCAGAGCAGTCTGCTGCTGGCAGGATTAGGATGGGTAGAGGGGGCTGTGCAGTAAAGGTCACCTTCTGCTGTCTTGTAGGACTTGCCACTGAAACGCTAAAACAGAAAGAAAATAGCAAAGGCTGGCATGAACTACTCCCCTGTACATAGCCAGGATGTAAACTAATGAAGAGATTGGAAAAATGATTCCGATGTTGAGCTGAGACTCCTGAGTTCTTAGTAATTCTAGTCCATGTACTATTTGTACTATTGTATGTATATATATATATATGTGTGTGTGTGTATGTGTGTGTGTGTATTCATTTATATATAATTAAGAGAGAATGCTGGTGGTATAAGGGTGTATATAAATGTAATAGACTGTTGAGAAACGTCCACTTGAATCACTAATAATATGTGAGCTTTGTTCTGTTTTCCAGATTTCAACTGTGGCTCCTGTCTGTGTTAAGTTAAGTTGCCTGTCATCAAACACGTACTGGTACACTGAAGTACTTTTCTGTTTTTCCCTAATAAATTTGCTTCACAGATCAGATGGTGAATATGCTGGCAAGCTTTTTCTCACTGCGGCTGACCATCTGTTTTATTGTTAGAATTAAACAAGTTTTTTGTTTAATTTACCATCATGGCCATGTGTCCTACATGACCAAAGCAAAATGTAACCATTGGTAAGTTGTATGTTTTAGTTGCACATGTATCCAGTGTAGTCTACATCTCTAAATTAGACATGTAATATTTTGGCAATCAATATTGTAACGTGTTGCTTTGAAATGGAGAAACAACATATGCTTTTATATGTTCTTCATAGAATTTTAGACATATCACATTGACCAAACACCTTGAGAAGTTTTCCAAAATCCAAAGAAGGGACATCACAGAGGAGCTCATTGGCTGCTCAGTTTGATAGTTTGCTTTTGACGTAAGATGACATGTACATTGCAGAATTATACAAAAAGGCCTTTTTCTGGTGAACACAAAATGGGTTAACAATTTGAAGCTCTTCTGCAGCAATTAAGATTGATTCACTTTCAGAAGACTTTATTTATCCCCGAGGGGCATTTGAGAGACTGACCTTGCCGACCATACATACAATACACAAACATCACATTGGGGAGACAGGTCAGGGTAGGTAGCTGGCCGGTCAGCCGCACGAGCAGCGACCCGGAACCGAACAATGGAAAATACACATGTGGCGGAGGTGTGGACCCGGGCGCGGCTGCAGGGGAGGAGTGGTGCAGTGAGCTCAACGGGGCGGTGCTGGAGAGGCAGGTGAGAACACAGCTGATGGTGTTTGAGCTGATGACGGTTTCCTTCCCCTTTTTTAGTGAGACGGGAGAGGAGCGGAGGGGAGGGGAAGCTGGGATCAGCTGAGACCAGAGCATTCCAGACTACGGACTGTCACAACAAATGAAAACTCAAAATAAATGTGGCATCTGGCAATAAAGAACTGTGTGTGTGTGTGTATGTGTGTGAAGTGCATCTCACAACACAACATCAGGAAAGAGAAGGAGAAAAAAGAACTCCCCCCAGGCTGAGCTCCAACAGGGAGATCAGTTTGAGAACAGAAAAAAAAACACCTCTGCGCATAGCACAGGAAAAACTCTTAATACACCATAGAAACACATGACAAGCAACAGGGATGGGTAAAAGGTGAAAGACAGATAGTGTAGACAGCGCATCCGGGCCTGCAGCATATGCGCTGGTCCCCTTTGATCCACCGTCTGCATCGGGAGGGAATAAGCGTCGAAGGCGGTTGGAAGGGGAGGGGGGATGATTGTATATCTGCATGTGTATATATATGTGTGTGTGTGTGTGTGTGTGTGTGTGTGTGTGTGTGTGTGTGTGTGTGTGTGTGTGTGTGTGTGAAGGAACACAGACTCTAATTTCACTATACCACCGGTGAAGTGGCGTAGGCGATGGAGGCACAGGCAACAGAAAAGAGGGAAGAGAGCGGGGCTGAGGGCTAAGCTAAGTGCTAACCCACACAGACCGACTATTCTGAGTCTCCTCCTCACCAACTCATGGTCACTAAACAACAAGATGGATGAGCTACAACTGCAGATCACTTCGCGGTGTTTGGATTTTTGTGTAATGGTTGTAACAGAGGCTTGGCTGGACTCTTTTACTCCAGACACTGTGATTGAGCTAGCAGGCCATGCTACATTCAAAGTTGACAGGAGCAAAGAGAGGAGGTCCGTTAGTGTATATGAATAACACGTGGTGTACCAACACCACAGTTAAAGTTGTCCACTTCTGTCCAGACATAGAGTATACGATGGTACAGCATAGACCTTTCTATTTGCAGAGAAAGCTCACAGCAGTCACAATAATAGCAGTTTATGTGCTTCCCCAAGCTAACGCTAAGTTAGCCATGGAGCTTTTTCAGCGCTCCATTAATAAACAGCTAACAACGCACCTGAACTATGCTGTGATTGTAGCGATTTTAACCATGAAAACCTGAAATCTGTCCTATCTGGATTCTTTAAAAACGTGAGCTTTCCAATGAGGGAAAATAACACACTGGACCAGGTCTATACCAACATTTCAGATGCTTACAAAGTGTAGAAATGCTTAGCTGATTTAGAGTTTAGAAATGTGTTAACATAGAATGTAGAATTATTGTAGAGACACTGACACTGCCCTCAATGTAATAAAGGCCTGACTGTGTCATGAACTTAGGAGTAGATTGTAGGAGACCCCCCCCACTTGAACTATGAAAGTAAGACAAAGAGGAGTTAATGCTGAGTGGAAATTCCCCAGAGGATACCTGTGTGGGGGTCTCAACATTTGTAACTGGAGAACTGTGGTCTGGAAGGGAGATGAGTTTTATGACCTCTAGGGAGTCACCTACACCCACAGTGTTTTAACTGTCATGCACACACATCCACATGCACACTCACTCATGTGCACTCACACATACACACAGGTATGCGTACACAGTCACACACGAGCACTCACATAGACACAGACACAGAGTTTGCAGCACACTGTGGGGGGGTTTTATGATGGGGACGCCTCTATAAAGCTGGCTGTAACTAACAAAGGGGTGAAGATTTTGCAGAGGGACACTGGCCTCGTCTTCCCTTCTAGAAGTGCATGCTTAAATGAAGATGAATAAAGATGAATAAAGGTTTTGTGAAATAACTACTGAGTTCCGGTGCCGTCTCTGGAAGTTTCGACGAATAAAAGAACCGGGGTGAAAATGATTTTGTAGCAAAAGCCACCCCCTCACCTCAGACTCTCTGATCATCTCTCTCTGTCCCTGATCTCTACTTATAGACCTCTAATTCAAAGGCAAAGGCCATCTGCAAAAACAGTACAAGTGTGGACAGCGGTCACCACAGCCCTACAGGACTGTTGTGACAACATGGTTTGGGGTATATTTGCAGAAGGAACAGACTTGAAGGGTCACACATTTGCCATACTCTAATACGCTGCTTGAATGACTATTGTCCAGTTGCTAACGTCCATAATTGCCAAATGTTTTGAAAAACTTATCATGCACTCAGAAAAATTATGGTTCTTAAATGGTTCTTCAGATGTCTTCATGGTTCTTTAAAGAACCATCATACATCAAAGAACCTTTTTATTTTGTGGATGGTTCTTCAGATATTACAAATGGTTCTTTAAAGAACAATAGGTTCTTCATCCTTAGCTATCTAAGTTTGATGGTGTAAATGGCATAAATATTTATTCACTATAACGAGGCTGTGAATTATACTGTGTGTTTTCTTTGTGTGCATGTGTGTGCGAAGGGGGAGGGCGGATTACCTGGCAATTACCCTTTAAGAGAAGATGGTAGGAAACTGAATATTCAAATAAAAGTAAGAGTTGCTTAAAAATATACTGGTGGCAGGGGTGGGGGGAGCCTAAAGACCCTAACCCCCCCCCCCCACACACACACACACACACACACGCACATACCCCTAACCCCGCAAACCCATTATGAATATGGTGAGTTAACAAACAGTAGACACTAGGGCTGTACGATTTTGCATAAAATGAGAATCACGATTTTTTGGCTTAGAATTGAGATCACGATTCTCTCACGATTTTCTTTTCCAGTATAAATATTTATTGCACTTATTAACTCCACATCAACTTCGTAACAGTTGAGACTGAACATAAAAACAATAAATAAACATAAAAACAACAAATGTCTCACGTTTTGTTGTTGCCGCAAAATGTTGTACTGCTTGAAATTCCGTCTCCACCGTTGCTCGACACTGCGTGTATAGAGCAGGTAGTGCAACAATAGAAAAATAGTTGCGGGACGGCACTGTGTAGCGTTTGTCTAGGGTGTTGATCATTTTCCTAAATCCCTCGTTTTGCACAGTGTTGATGGGAGCCATATCTTTGGTCAGGTGATAAGTGATAGCCTCCGTAATTTCTTTGTGCCTGCGGCAGTTCGACGGGTATAGGGAAGCGCTGTGTAAGGTTCCCGTTATTGGTGTTTGGGTGGTTGACCGGGACGGATTTTCTCCTGTCACTTTCTTGTCATCCCTGACGTGCTCTCCGTTGTTTTTTCCCTGCTAATTTTAGCATCACACGGCACAGTTTCTGTATCACGTGGTATAAGGCTCCGCCCTTGTCATTTGTTGAGCAGGAAGAGTGAGCGCTTGTTTTCATGCAGAGTACGTCCCGGATCAAAATGCGGTGCAATCGTCGTCTTTTTTTTTTTTTTTTTTTTTTTTAAATCGTCATTTGGAAATGAGATCGCACATTAGTATGAATCGAGATCGTGATTTTCTAACGATTAATCGTGCAGCCCTAGTAGACACAATACACACATTCAAATACTGTACTTTAGTTTTAAATTATAATAAAGCATTACTATTTTCTACTCCAAGGCATTACTTTTGAGATTATTATATATTTTTGAAAATATAGCATAATGATAATACTAGTTATTGTAAACTTTACAAACCACCCAGCAGTATGTAAAGTCAAATTATAAAATACAAGTAAATAACAATTGCAGAACAGAATGTCAGTGTAATGAACACACACTTCGTTTTGACAAAGCACACTGTTTAGGTAAATGATCTGAGTAGTTGTTCATCACTGAGCAATTTGTTAATATGTGTTTCAAGCCAAATAAATGACAGGGAGAGAGAGAGTGACGTCAGAACACGTCATACTATAACCTCCCGGGAGTGGACGGAGGGGGTCAGTCGTTGGGATGTGCATGCGCAGACAGAGTGCGCGAGCGGCGGGCCTTGGCCTTTCGGGAAAAAAAACACTTTCTCACGGCCGGTGACAGGGAAACGGATAACAGTCTTCAGTACCTGCTGGACTTTGAAGCTCTGGATTCTGGGACTGTTGGAAAAGGTAAAACATTTTCATTAAAACCTTATTACTGTTTTGTTTTTGTTACTCGTCATTGTAGCTTGCTGTTAATGTTGTGCTAACAGTAGCGATTAACTAGATACGTTAGCCGTTGACGTCAGCGCAATTTAGTATCCGGTATACAGAAACTGTTTTCCTAACAAAACCACTGTTATAATTAAGTGAAGCTGCTCCCAGCTAATTTGAACCTTTGGCTTCTAAAATATGTGGTTCAATTGCGTGCTGCGTACATAACCTAATGTCAGCTAGACCGAAATTAAAATTTTATATAATGTTAAAGTCACTAAAATGGCGCCTGAAGCCTGTTGTGATGTGAGCTCTGTGTCTGTTCTAGAACCTCTGAAATTCTGTAGAACTGAGCCATACATTAAATACTCACATGAACCTGTACTTTGAATTCTGTATGAGCTGTATAAAATACAGCTATGCATAAGTGTTTTGAATGAATAATTAGATTAGATAACTCTTTATTGTCTAATATAGAAATGAATAGAAATGTGACATGAGAAGGTGTATCTTTGACTGTTCCTGTATAACTTATTTTCGGACTAGTTGACAAGTTATGCTCCGGTCATTTGATGTTTCCAAGATAGATGTTCCTTTCTAATATAGTTAAATTTTCTTTGTATATTTCATTTATCCACCATCATACATCATACATACAGTGGGGCAAAAAAGTATTTAGTCAGCCACCGATTGTGCAAGTTCCCCCACTTAAAATGATGACAGAGGTCAGTAATTTGCACCAGAGGTGCACTTCAACTGTGAGAGACAGAATGTGAAAAAAAATCCATGAATTCACATGGTAGGATTTGTAAAGAATTTATTCGTAAATTAGGGTGGAAAATAAGTGTTTGGTCACCTCAAACATGGAAAATCTCTGGCTCTCACAGACCTGTAACGTCTTCTGTAAGAAGCTTTTCTGTCCCCCACTCGTTACCTGTATGAATGGCACCTGTTTGAACTCATCATCTGTATAAAAGACACCTGTCCACAGCCTCAAACAGTCAGACTCCAAACTCCGCCATGGCCAAGACCAAAGAGCTTTCGAAGGACACCAGGAAAAGTATTGTAGACCTGCACCAGACTGGGAAGAGTGAATCTACAATAGGCAAGCAGCTTGGTGTGAAAAAATCAACTGTGGGAGCAATCATCAGAAAATGGAAGACATACAAGACCAATGATAATCTCCCTCCATCTGGGGCTCCACGCAAGATCTCATCCCGTGGGGTCAAAATGATCATGAGAACGGTGAGCAAAGATCCCAGAACCACACGGGGGAACCTGGTGAATGACCTGCAGAGAGCTGGGACCAAAGTAACAAAGGTCACCATCAGTAACACACTACAACAGCAGGGAATCAAATCCTGCAGTGCCAGACGTGTTCCGCTGCTGAAGCCAGTGCATGTCCAGGCCCGTCTGAAGTTTGCCAGAGAGCACATGGATGATACAGCAGAGGATTGGGAGAATGTCATGTGGTCAGATGAAACCAAAGTAGAACTTTTTGGTATAAACTCAACTCGTCGTGTTTGGAGGAAGAAGAATACTGAGTTGCATCCCAAGAACACCATACCTACTGTGAAGCATGGGCGTGGAAACATCATGCTATGGGGCTGTTTTTCTGCCAAGGGAACAGGACGACTGATCCGTGTTAAGGACAGAATGAATGGGGCCATGTATCGTGAGATTTTGAGCCAAAACCTCCTTCCATCAGTGAGAACTTTGAAGATGAAACGAGGCTGGGTCTTCCAACATGAGAATGATCCAAAACACACCGCCAAAGGAGTGGCTCCGTAAGAAGCATTTGAAAGTCCTGGAGTGGCCTAGCCAGTCTCCAGACCTCAACCCCATAGAAAATCTGTGGCGGGAGTTGAAAGTCCGTGTTGCTCGGCGACAGCCCCAAAACATCACTGCTCTCGAGAAGATCTGCATGGAGGAATGGGCCAAAATACCAGCTACTGTGTGTGCAAACCTGGTAAAGACCTATAGTAAACGTTTGACCTCTGTTATTGCCAACAAAGGTTATGTTACAAAGTATTGAGTTGTATTTTTGTTATTGACCAAATACTTATTTTCCACCCTGATTTACGAATAAATTCTTTACAAATCCTACCATGTGGATTCATGGATTTTTTTTTCACATTCTGTCTCTCACAGTTGAAGTGTACCTCTGGTGCAAATTATTGACCTCTGTCATCATTTTAAGTGGGGGAACTTGCACAATCGGTGGCTGACTAAATACTTTTTTGCCCCACTGTACAAGCTAAGAAGAGGTCTTTATACTAACAAGAGGTATCAACGCTGGGCCAAAGTTCAGCACATGGTTAAAGTTTGTAATCCAGCCAGGGTGTAAATATCACTCAGCAGCAAGAGTTGAAGCAGGTAGCATCAACACATAAATCTACTCTACCCGGCTTAAATCACAAGAGCACCTCTGACCAAAAAGCTGTAGATTTTTCTTATTTGCACAAATTAATCCAGATTCACATTGTGTTCACAGCTCCAACAAAATGAGGAAGAGGAGGGGGAGAAACACAATTAGGTTGAATTACAATTGGATGGAAGGCGAGGACAAGTAGAAGGAAGCTTAGGATGAGGAGGAAGAGAAGCAGCAGGAGCGTCTTTAGGGATCCCTATGATGTCATTGAGGTTTGTTTCATTAATATGGTCCTCTCACAAAGAAAGATGACTTGTTTTAGTTCTTCCTGTATTAAATAGTGATGTGCAAAATGTTGTGAAAAACCATGGAGCAGGTACGTATAGTGCATCTGCAGGTAAATGAACATCAAATTTCTAAGACAGACTGAAATCTGTATATTTATCACCCTTATGATAAAACCCATGTCAGCTATTAGTTTATGGACTTTGTATTTTGAAGCCTCAACATTTGCTTTACTGCTGTTGCTATGTTGGGACCATATTAGGATGAGGGATCAGAATCTGGAGTCATGCACACTAATCTTTCATCCATAAGATTCGTACAGCAGATCCAAGTTGTGCCTTAAAAACAGGAAAGTCGTCTGCATAGAGGAGAACTTTAATAGCAGGCTTGTACAAAGTGAGGCTTTGTGCTCACATTTGTAGCAAACTCTCGTTTTACTTCTGTTACCCTGTTTTGATGCAGAATTCATTTGAAATCAGGCCAGAACCGGACTTGTTTTTTATAATGTGTTCTTGTGAATTGATTGTGTATCGCATATGTTTGATTTGACTTTCTGCAAGACAACAGTCGTCAGTCGGCCAAAAAAGTTTTCCAAATACCTCCACGTGATCAAGCCTGGATTTAGAAAAGAATAGCAAAAAAAATCTGTACCTCCTGCTTCAGATGCAATTTGTGTTTCTGTGTTCAGAGGCAGCGGCGAGAGGGGAGACCTCGGCTCATCCAGCTGGAGAGCCTGACCAGGAGGAGTCGAACATTAACTCAGCTCTTCCAGGGCACCCTGCAGACTCGGCTGTTGGCATCGACGAGGGATGACGTGAACGCCAAACTGGAGTCCATCACAGGTCAACTGCAGGTATGCGAGTCAGACCTTCTGAGGAGGGTTTCACTTTTCTCTCTTCTTTATAATTGACTCTTTTCTCTCTCTCTCTCTCTCTCTCTCTCTCTCTTTCAGCTCCTTGTCTCAGAGTGTGAGGGATTTGAAGCACAAAGGGAGGAACTTGTCGTTTGGTTGGCTGATATGGATGTCCGCCTGAGTGAGGTTGACCAGCTGACAGGAAACACCAGTGAAAAACTGAAACAACTGCAGGTGTGGGCTTGTTTTGATATGACATATATTTGATATGAAACATATGTCAGAGACATGGTCCTAAACTGGACTAACAAAGGACCATGAGTACAACATGAAACGTACATTACATAGCGTAAGGCTGATCATTGATCATTTTAATCATAAACTTGTTGTTGAAATATTTTTATTGAACATGCAAGCATCTGCTGATGAAAATGTGTTGATTTATTAGTCTGTTATGAAGCTATTGCTATTCCTAATGTGTTTTATCACTTTCTGATGTTTTAGTAGTGATGTTGTGCTGAGGGTTAAAATGCCTTTTTGTCTTTTGGTAACTACAAAATGACAATAAACCATTAATATATGTCTATGCTGTGCTCGTATTTATTTTACCCTACACAAATTCAATTTATGATACATTTTATTTTGAAAGATTTAAAATGGTTTTTAAAGAACCACTCAAAAATGGTTCTTTAAAATGGTTCTTTAAAGAACCATTTTTAAAAAGGTTCTTTGAAAAACCATTAAAGGTGCCCCAAAGAACCATTTCTTGATGGTTCTTTGGGGCACCTTTAAAGGTTCTTCAATGAACCACTGAAAGAAATGGTTCTTCAAAGAACCATTGTTTGAAAGGTTCTTTGTGGCACCAAAAAAGGTTCCTCTATGGCATCAGTCTAAAGAACCACTTTTGGTTCCAGTTGGCACCTTTATTTTTCTGAGTGTGTCACACATTAAGGCTGTCATTCCTGCAGACCTCCATCCATACCAGTTTGCATACGAGGCAAACAGGTTAACAGAGGACGCCATAATAACAGCTCTTCACACAACACTTATATGAGAATGCTGTTTGTGGACTTCAGCTGCACCTTCAATACAGTTCAAACCGACAAACTGGTTAAAAAACTAAGCAACTTAGGAGTCAGCGGTTCTTTGTGCAACCTGGATACTGGACTTCCTGAGGAATAGAGCCCAGAATGTCAGGATGGGAGAGCACACCTCGTCTACCCTCATTCTGAATGTAGGCATTCCACAGGGGTGTGTGGAATTCCTCAGTCCCCTCTTATACTCACTTTTTACCCATGACTGTTCTCCAGTTCACACCAGTTACGCCATTATAAAATTTGCTGATGACACCATCATCATAGGACTGATTGAGTACAACAATGGTTCGGCCTACAGAGAGGAGGTCCAGCATCTGAAGCGATGCTGTGACAACAACAACAACAACATCTGAACACAGCCAAGACCAAGGAGATAGTAATCGACTTCAGAAGAACAAAGCGATCTGAGCACCCCACCCCCCTTATTGATGGGGACGAGGTAGAAAACTTTAAGCTCCATAGCTTAACGTTTGGGGTCCATATCTTGGCCGACCTTACTTGTCCACAAACATTTCCACCAGGTAGGAAAAGCACAACAAAGGCTATATTTTCTCAGGAAGTTGCATCAGGCCCAATCAGGGGTGGAAGTAACGAGGTGGAGTAAGTGCATATGAGAGCATGAGGGTGGGAATGGATGTTTGTATCTGTGTGTGCCTGTATGTCTGTGTCTATATGTCAGGTTGGGTGTCAGGCGCCACCTCTCTGGGGACATCTCAGGCCCTCCAAGGTTTGGAGGCCTATCTCCCCCTACCACCACTTCCCCTGCCAGTGGCGGACCCCCTCAGACATCGGTGCGTTGGTGGTTCTTTGTGTCCGGGGATGGGCGTCCGGGTACACACCGGCTCACTCCTTGGCGGCTGCTTATCGGGGCCTGGAGCCTGGGGCTCGCTCGGGCCACTTCGGAGGTGGGGTGCCCCCGGCCTCTCGGCCTGGGGCTCGGTCACTCAGGCGCAGCTGGCTGCCGGCGGAGCTCACGGGCGTGTCACTGCAACTCCCCCTGGCTTCTGCTCCGCGGCTGCTGAGTGAGCCCTCATCTGGGACTCTCCTCAGCTCTTTCCGGGACAGTGGCGCAGCTGCCCCTCTGTTGGTCTTCCTTGGTCTCTTGTGTTCTGGGGGCCTCTGGATGTCTGGAGTTTTGATCTCCTCCACACCTGCTTCACGCCCTGGAGGACGGGGCTGTGGCCCCCCCACACCCTCTAGCAGATTATTACATGAAGGAACCTTTTAAAAAACAAAATCAAGCGCGTCCATGCTCACAGGTGTACACACAGGTGATCACACCCACAAACTACACCTTTTTTGGCTCCTACCTCAAAGCACACTGTGTTCTGTTGATCTTATGTGCTGCACAATAATGTTTAACATTTAGTATTTACTGTCATATTCCCATATATCATTGTGATGTTGTTTATTCTATTACTCTTGTTCTCTTCTGCTTGCTTTCTTTTTTCTTTCTCAGCAGGTGATCCAGGTGATTGATATATGCATTTTTTTTCTCTGCCCGTTCTGTTGGTTTTTGTCTTTTGCCCTTCTCCCCCGTCCCTCTTCTCAGCTGTTTCTCTTTCCCTCTTTCTTTCTCCCCTTCTTTCCCCCAGTCAAGTCTGTCCCGTATTCAGTAAGTGAAAATAAAATAAACAATAAAAGGTGAATCAAATGGACCATTACGGCAAGGCTGGGATGGTCAGTTTGGTAAAGTAAATCCGTTGGGCATCTTTCTTTGCCTTTAGACAACAATTCTGATGGCAAAAGAGCCAAACGGGACAGGCAAAAAAAAAAAAAAAAAAAAAAAACGGCATTAATAAGTCTAAACAAAACACAAAAGCTGTGAGTATTGAAGCAAGAACCAAACAGTGTTTGTGCTACATACCTGTGAGGAGAGCATGGTAGTGTAAGCCTCTTTCCTTGTCTTCATGTGAACATACATCAAACAGGTAGGCCTTGATGGGTCCATCGATGAAGTCTGCAGCAAAGTCAAACAGCACGACTCCAAACATCACCACCACGATGGCCCATATGCTCTTCAGAGACCTATCTCTGACGAGTGCTGGAAAACAACAGTACACATCAGCACTCAGCACGTACCACAGAGAAAGATTAAAATAATAATACACTGAAAAAAAAAAAAAAAAAAAAGGGGTGGAAGTAACGAATTACAAATACTCACGTTACTGTAATTAAAAATATTTTTTGAGTACTTGTACTTTTATGAGTAATTTTTCAAGTGTGTAATTTTACTCGTACTTGAATACAATTTATATTATGTAATCTACTTTGCTACTTATAAAAGCAAAAGTCGCTACTGAGTACGCCCACAATTTGAATTAATATTCAAAACAATCATCTGGATTTTTGCAGCCAATAAGGCCGTGCAATCGCGACTGCGCCAATTTAAGACGTAAGCAAAGAAAAAACTCAGCTGCAGCAGCAGGCACAGGTGTCTAGAGGTACTAAACGGTGGAGTATAAACTAATTTATAAGATTTGGAGACAAAGAAGCCAAAATGGAGACAGAAGACAACACTGTCAACCGTGAAAACGATGTAGAAAAGACGGAGGGCGAATGCCCGTGGCTGTACCTGGAGGAATTTTTTATGTACAGGGGAGAAAAGGAGAAACTTTGTTTGACCTCTACAGTGATATCAGCTTAAAAGACTTCAGCGTCTAATCTAAGAAAACACATTGAGGTAAGAGGTTTTACAACTATACCTGTACGTTATTGTCATTGCCATTGGTTAGTCTGATATGTGTGTGTGTGTGTGTGTGTGTGTGTGTGCATAATTGAGCTACAATTCGAATGAATGTTTTAGCTTATTATTTGGACAACCACCGTCATTAGAATGAATTAAATCTTTAGTTATTTAAAACTCACAGGCCTACACTCAGCTGGCCTATATTAAAAAAACAAAAAAAAACAAAACTGGTACACAGTGCTGAGCTGCATCTCAAATTAATCTTCCAGCTCTCAGTTGACATGTAGCAAAGCCCGATTAATGGATTGCTGATCAGTATCATTGGCCTGATATAGGTCTATCATAGTGACATGGCTCTTAATCAGTAGGGTTATGTTTCGCAATCTGATATATTTATTTTAAAGAACATAATATGTATTGTTTTTATTTGTTAGCTGTGTAGGCAGCATTTTTTTTTGTGTATGTGATCCTTTTTCTTAATTTAAATTTGCTATATACACACATTTTGCTCTCTTAGTATTTTTAGAACCTGACTAGTACTGGAAACTTTAGGCTAATACTGATAAAGGACTTAAAATATTTAGATACTGACACACTGTTTGATACTCTTTTTACAGATAGTATGTATACAGATTACAGAACTTAGAATGTATACAGAAATACATTTTTTTTTCTTTGCAATGATCGTTCAAAATTGGTTTACATTTGTGAATAAATACAGCAATATATCTGCAAAGTTTAACCAAATTCACCACTTTTTTATACTATGCTAAACAATAAACAATGAGGAGGTAATTCAGCAATTTGAATCAGCTGTGTTGTGTCACGGCTGCCGATGGCGAGCCGTGTGGAGTTGGAAGAAGGACCCAAGATGCAGGCAGTGGATGAGATACCGGTGGTTTTATTTACAGAGGTGTAGTGGCAAACAAGCAGTGGGGCATAACAAATAACTAAAGACACCTAAACTGGGAGGACTAAAAATAACAGACCTGGGAGCATACGACAACGGGATGAGAAGCAGAGAGACGCAGACGAGGAAGAGGACACCGTGGAACACAGGGTAACAGACTGACACGGAGTTACACAGACGAACCGGCAACAGGCAGGAGAACACACAGGGCTTAAATACACACACCAGTAATCAGGGGATGAGAGACAGGAGGGCAACACAGCTGGGAGGAATCGGAGCTGACGGGACAGGGGAAATGAAAACTGAACACACTCACATCAGACAGAGACCTTCACAATAAAGCAGGAAACTCAAACACGGGGAACCAACCAAGACACAGAACTAAACAGCTTCACAAACAGACGGGTTGACACCATAGACAGACAGAGACACAGACGCAGACTCAAAGGCAGACCGAATATAACACATAGAACTCAAACAATCATCATCATCATCATCATCATAAACTAAAAGCACTGGGTCACCGACCCAGGACCATGACATGTTGTATCAAGGACACATTTTAAACCTGCAGGACACCAGCCCTCGAGGCCTGTAGTTGTCCACCCCTGCTTTAGTTGAATAATTTTAAAAAAATGTGTTTTCCATTAGTGTTAATCACAGTGGTGTTATGAATTAATTTACAAACCTGATGTATGATAACATTTATCTCTACAGAGGAAACATCGAAGATTGAGCAGTACAATATCACTGTGGCATCAACATCTCGTCAGCGAAAGACCACAGCCACACCAAACAATCTCTCAGCAAATACACAAGCCAAGTTACCAGACCTGATGTTGAGAGCTGCAAACAAACTGTTCCACAAGCAACTGTTGACAAGCTTGTCATCAATTTCATATGTGAGGGTCTACAGCCATTTGCAGTGGTAGAACAGCCTTTCAAAGAATTGATTACTACATTACAACTTCAAGCCAATGTCATTTCCAGACTTTCCTGTCTGTGCCAAATCTATGAAGTTGCTGATCACATTAAGACAACTTTGGCTGCAGCATTGGATAAAGTCAAATTTGTTGCTACCAATACTGATTGTTGGTCAGCTCATCAGAAAAGTTACCTTGGAATCACATGCCATTAGATAGAAGAAGAGTCCCCAGAAAGAAGATCTGCAGACCTAGCGTGCAAAAGATTGAGAGGGTCTCACACATTTGACATGCTTGCTGGTGCTCTGGATGATATCGATTGAAAATACAAGATTAGAGGCAAAGTTGTAAGAACCACAACTGATAGTGGATCCAACTTTGTCAAGGCCTTCCACGTGTTTGGGGCACAAAATGATGCAGATAAAGATGAAGCAGACCCAGATACTCTTGACCTGACTGACCATATTGACTACCATGAGTGAGATTCTTGATGAAGACTGGTTTGGAGTATCAACTCCCGCCTCATCAGCGATGTGCATGTCACTTGCTAAACCTTGTGGCAACAACCGATGCTGCCCTGGCAAGGAGCATGAATGACAACTACAAGAGGCTCTTCTGTGCAACCTTTGCAAAATGCCAGGCCATTTGGAACAAACTGTCCGGTCTCATTTGGCAAATGAAGTGATAGAGGACAAGTGTGAGCTACAGATCATTCGTCCCAATGCAACACGGTGGAATTCAACCTACCTTGCCATTGAAAGGATAATATGCATCATTGATGAAAAGGGGGAAGATGCCATCAGGAGCATTTGTGAGGACTTCAAGATGAAAATGTGAGTAAAATTGGACACCAATGTGGTTGCAAATTTTGTGAATTTTCCTTAATGGACGGTTAAAAACGTGAGCAGACTCTTAATATTTAATCATAAGATCTCTATTATAGTCATAGTGGGTTTTGTTGTTGTGTCTTACAGGTTGAGTCCTGCAGAAGTTGCATTCCTAAGGGAGTACTGTACCACCATGAAGCCACTGGTGAAAGCTTCAAACATACTTCAGTCTGAGTCCACTTCCTTTATGGGATGGCTCCTGCCAGTAATCCAACAACTACTGTCCAAACTTAGCAGGCTGGAGACATCAAGCAAGACATGTGTGCCACTCATCGGAGCCCTGCAAAATGGCCTTCAAAAGCGTTTTGGACCAATGATGGAGGATCCAGAGTTGGCTGCAGCTGCAATCCTCTTACTCAAGTTCAAGACTTCCTGGACTGACAGAGCAGATGTAATAGAGGTTGGTAAGACCAGGTTTTTTTCAATGATTCATATGATCCCATTTTTTCTGTATTGTTACATTTGAACATGTGCTTAAGTGAGTGTTTCACCTAATATGTTGTAAGTTATTCATGGTCTGTCCTGAATACTAAACAATCCTTTTTGAGAATTTGCTGATTTTAAGTTTGTGTGTTCAAGAATAATCACTGAAATTTAAATAACACAATTGTGTTATCTACTTGCAATTACAGCCTTGACATAGGGGCAGTACCCTCCATGGAGAAGGAGGCTAGAGGGCAAGATCAAAGTAGCACGGAGGGAGGTTAGCCAACTAACGGAGTTGCAGACAGGTGCGACAAAGAAGGTGCATAAGAAATACAGCAAGCTGTCCATACCTGAGGCCTTGGAAACTGCCAAGCAAAGACTCACAGCCTTGGCCAGCCGCTTGAGGAGGTACACCAGAGAGATAGAAGGCAGGAGAATAAACCAGCTGTTCTCCACAGAACCAGCAAAGGTGTACTCTCAGTTGCAAGGGAACAATAATAATAAGAGAACAGCACCACCCAGGCTGGAGACCGAGCAATACTGGAAGGGCATATGGGAGAAGGACGCAACCCATAACGGCAATGCTCAGTGGCTAGCGGATCTGAGGGCAGACCACAGCGACCTCCCCGAACAGGGTCCAGTAACCATCACAGTGGCAGATATCCAAGAAAGGGTCTCCAGTATGAAGAGTTGGACAGCACCAGGGCCCAACATGGTTCACGCCTACTGGCTAAAGAAGCTGACTGCACTCCACGAGCGTCTGGCAGCACAAATGAACCAGCTGCTAGTTAACGAGAGACACCCGGAATGGCTAACCGAAGGTCGGACGGTGCTGATCCCCAAGGACCCCAAGAAGGGACCGGTCCCCTCCAACTACCGACCAATAACCTGCCTCAGTACTACATGGAAGCTCCTGTCAGGCATCATATCGGCTAAGATGAACAGGCACATGGGTCAATACATGAGCAGGACACAGAAAGGAATTGGCAAGAATACCAGAGGCGCAAAACACCAGCTACTGGTAGACAGAACAGTCAGCCGAGACTGCAAGACCAGACTGACCAACCTGTGTACTGCCTGGATTGATTACAAGAAGGCCTATGACTCAATGCCCCACAGCTGGATACTGGAATGCCTAGAATTGTACAAGATCAATGGGACCCTAAGAGCCTTCATCAGGAACTCAATGGGGATGTGGTGCACAACACTAGAGGCCAACTCCAAGCCCATAGCACAAGTCACCATCAAGTGCGGGATCTACCAAGGAGATGCTCTGTCCCCACTGCTGTTCTGCATAGGCCTGAACCCCCTCAGTGAGATCATTAACAAAACTGGCTACGGATACCAACTACGGAACGGAGCAGTTGTCAGCCACCTCCTGTACATGGATGACATCAAGCTGTATGCCAAGAGTGAACGAGACATCGATTCACTGATCCACACTACCAGGCTATACAGCAATGACATTGGAATGTCGTTCGGACTGGAGAAGTGTAGTCGGATGGTAACAAAGAGAGGGAAGGTAGTCAGAACTGAGGGGATTGAACTACCAGAAGGCAACATTGCAGACATAGAGGACAGTTACAAGTACCTGGGGATCCCGCAGGCGAATGGGAACCATGAAGAGGCTGCTAGAAAAGCTGTAACCACCAAGTACCTGCAGAGGGTCAGGCAAGTCCTGAGGAGTCAGCTGAATGGTAAGAACAAGATCCGGGCCATCAACATGTACGCCCTGCCCGTGATCAGGTACCCTGCTGGGGTAATAGGCTGGCCAAAGGAGGAGATAGAAGCCACTGACATAAAGACAAGAAAGCTCCTTACCATGCATGGAGGGTTTCACCCCAAGTCCAGCACCCTGAGGCTGTACGCTAAGCGGAAGGAAGGGGGCCGGGGACTGGTGAGTGTCAGCACCACAGTCCAGGATGAGACAACGAACATCCAAGAATACATTGGGAAGATGGCCCCAACTGACCGAGTGCTCAGTGAATACCTCAGGCACCAGAAACCCAAGAAAGAGGAGGGAGACGAGGAACCATCATGGAAGGACAGGCCCCTGCACGGTATGTACCACCGGCAGATAGAGGGGGTGGCTGATATCCAGAAATCCTACCAGTGGCTGGACAAAGCTGGACTGAAAGACAGCACAGAGGCACTAATCATGGCAGCACAAGAACAAGCTCTGAGCACAAGATCCATAGAGGCTGGGGTCTATCACACCAGGCAAGACCCCAGGTGCAGGCTGTGTAAAGATGCCCCAGAGACAATCCAGCACATAACAGCAGGGTGCAAGATGCTAGCAGGCAAGGCATACATGGAACGCCATAACCAAGTGGCCGGCATAGTGTACAGCAGGGGTGCCCAATCCCGGTCCTCGAGAGCTACCATCCTGCAGCTTTTAGATGCATCCTTGTTCCCACACACCCGAATCAAATGAATGGCTTGTTATCAGGCCTTTGCCAAACACGATGGCATGCTGAAGAGGTAATCAAACCATTTGATTCAGCTGTGTTGGAGTAGGGATGCATCTAAAAGCTGCAGGATAGTAGCTCTCGAGGACTGGGATTGGGCAGCCCTGGTGTACAGGAACATCTGTGCCGAGTATAACCTGGAAGTCCCGAGGTCAAAATGGGAGATGCCCCCAAGGGTGGTGGAGAATGACCGAGCTAAGCTCCTGTGGGACTACCAGATACAGACGGACAAAATGGTGGTGGCTAACCAACCGGACATAGTGGTGGTAGACAAACAGAAGAAGACGGCTGTAGTGATCGATGTAGCGGTTCCGAATGACAGCAATATCAGGAAGAAGGAACACGAGAAGCTGGAGAAATACCAAGGGCTCAGAGAAGAGCTCGAGAGGATGTGGAGGGTGAAGGTAACGGTGGTCCCCGTGGTAATCGGAGCACTAGCTGCGGTGCCTCCCAAGCTAGGTGAGTGGCTCCAGCAGATCCCAGGAATAACATCGGTGATCTCTGTCCAGAAGAGCGCAGTCCTGGGAACAGCTAAGATACTGCGCAGGACCCTCAAGCTCCCAGACCTCTGGTAGAGGACCCGAGCTTGAAGGATAAACCACCCGCAGGGGCGTGCTGGGTGTTTTTTTAAAATATATATATATATATACAGTGGGGCAAAAAAGTATTTAGTCAGCCACCGATTGTGCAAGTTCTCCCACCTAAAATGATGACAGAGGTCAGTAATTTGCACCAGAGGTACACTTCAACTGTGAGAGACAGAATATGAAAGAAAAATCCATGAATTCACATGGTAGGATTTGTAAAGAATTTATTCGTAAATTAGGGTGGAAAATAAGTATTTGGTCACCTCAAACATGGAAAATCTCTGGCCCTCACAGACCTGTAACGTCTCCTGTAAGAAGCTTTTCTGTCCCCCACTCGTTACCTGTATGAATGGCACCTGTTTGAACTCATCATCTGTATAAAAGACACCTGTCCACAGCCTCAAACAGTCAGACTCCAAACGCCGCCATGGCCAAGACCAAAGAGCTTTCGAAGGACACCAGGAAAAGTATTGTAGACCTGCACCAGACTGGGAAGAGTGAATCTACAATAGGCAAGCAGCTTGGTGTGAAAAAATCAACTGTGGGAGCAATCATCAGAAAATGGAAGACATACAAGACCACTGATAATCTCCCTCCATCTGGGGCTCCACGCAAGATCTCATCCCGTGGGGTCAAAATGATCATGAGAACGGTGAGCAAAGATCCCAGAACCACACGGGGGGACCTGGTGAATGACCTGCAGAGAGCTGGGACCAAAGTAACAAAGGTCACCATCAGTAACACACTACAACGGCAGGGAATCAAATCCTGCAGTGCCAGACGTGTTCCGCTGCTGAAGCCAGTGCATGTCCAGGCCCGTCTGAAGTTTGCCAGAGAGCACATGGATGATACAGCAGAGGATTGGGAGAATGTCATGTGGTCAGATGAAACCAAAGTAGAACTTTTTGGTATAAACTCAACTCGTCGTGTTTGGAGGAAGAAGAATACTGAGTTGCATCCCAAGAACACCATACCTACTGTGAAGCATGGGGGTGGAAACATCATGCTATGGGGCTGTTTTTCTGCCAAGGGGACAGGACGACTGATCCGTGTTAAGGACAGAATGAATGGGGCCATGTATCGTGAGATTTTGAGCCAAAACCTCCTTCCATCAGTGAGAACTTTGAAGATGAAACGAGGCTGGGTCTTCCAACATGACAATGATCCAAACCACACCGCCCGGGCAACAAAGGAGTGGCTCCGTAAGAATCATTTGAAAGTCCTGGAGTGGCCTAGCCAGTCTCCAGACCTCAACCCCATAGAAAATCTGTGGCGGGAGTTGAAAGTCCGTGTTGCTCGGCGACAGCCCCAAAACATCACTGCTCTCGAGAAGATCTGCATGGAGGAATGGGCCAAAATACCAGCTACTGTGTGTGCAAACCTGGTAAAGACCTATAGTAAACGTTTGACCTCTGTTATTGCCAACAAAGGTTATGTTACAAAGTATTGAGTTGTATTTTTGTTATTGACCAAATACTTATTTTCCACCCTGATTTACGAATAAATTCTTTACAAATCCTACCATGTGAATTCATGGATTTTTCTTTCACATTCTGTCTCTCACAGTTGAAGTGTACCTCTGGTGCAAATTACTGACCTCTGTCATCATTTTAGGTGGGGGAACTTGCACAATCGGTGGCTGACTAAATACTTTTTTGCCCCACTGTGTGTGTGTATATATATATATATATATATATATATATATATATATATATATATATATATACACACACACACACACACACACACACACACACACACACACACACACACAGAGAAATATATTATCAAATATAACCTTTAAGGACAGATACTGTTACATCATCCAGCTTCTCCATTGCTCAGTCACCTGCAAGACAAATGTTTTCATTAGTGTTATGTTAAAAACATTTGAAAAGTTGAATCTTAATTGAGTCCCATGAGAATCAAATTGATTCACGTCAAAGAATCGTTTTGATTGTTCAACATTTTTACCCTTTTTAAAGCTATAATAGAAAAGAAATGTCCAGACAGCCAGGCTGAGGTCTGAAAGGGTTATACAATATTGCCCAGTGAACTTTTACTCACCCAGATTTGTGTCATTGAATTTTATCAATAAGATTATGCTGACTAGGGCTGCCAGATCATGCATCCATTGGACGGAAAATGTACAGCTTATTGCACCAGCAGCATCTGCTCTTATATAACCATCATTAGCTTATAGCTTTAAGTGTTTAAGGTATGTGCTAACTAAAAATAAAGGCAAGATGATAGTTTATTATATTTCAAAGAAATTTGCAGATTGCTCATTGCTATCTAAAATATAAAAGGACACCGGAGTATATTTTCGAGCATCTCACACTTCTGATAATCAGCTGTCTGCTTGACGTTTATTCAGCTGTGTAAAAACTATAACTTTAATCTCAGCCAAACCGATTTACTCAGAAACAAATAAAATACTGAAAAAAGCCAAACAATAACATTTTTAAGTTATTTAAGTGACTTATATATCATGTTTCACCTGAGTAGTGAAAGACGGCGGTGGTTTTGAAAATGGTTCGCCTGGAGTCCGGTGTTCTCACGGGCTCTAGTGAGCGTTAAACCCCGGCTAGCTATCGAACTAGTGGGTAACAGATGTCTCCGAAAATGTCGGAGGGCTTTTGAAAATGTTACGATTCGGTGTTGTCAGTGTTTTGTTTTAGGCGTGACTGTTATGTGCTTCCTGCTTTACTTTGAAAGTCTGTCTTATCTCAGTGTGTTCAGTTTACGCTTCCTTGTCTCGTCAGTTCTGATTTGCCCCAGCTGTGTTTCCCTCCTGTTGTCCATTCCTTGATTGCTCCCTCTATGTATTTAAGCCCTGTGTTTCAGTTTGTCATATGGTGATCTTCCCCCCCGGTTGTAAATAGTTTGGTGTTTTGCTGTAAATAAATGTCCTATTTTGCTTTGATGTAAATAGTTGTCGATACTTTCGTTTTGGGATTTTGGTGGAGACCCATATTAGTCTTTTTTGTTGGTTCGCCCTCCTTAAGAGCAGTAAGCGTGGGGGCATTTTTTCCTTACTTTATTTTTCCTGTGTTGCACGCCGGTTGCCTAGGCCGGGGTGTAACAAAAATATGTGGTGTCTTGATAAACTGTCCAGATATTTGAAGTTTACACGGCTACATTCTCGCCTGAAAATATGTTAAACGTTTATTTTGTGACCTAGAAAGAGTAATAAGAGAAATTTTAAAACTAACTAGCTGCCGCCATTTTTGGAAACTGAGCTAGGCTATGAATTCTGGGATACAGCTTCTTCGTCTTCGGGGTTTAACGGCAGCTGGCATCCTTGTACATGCAGTGCTGCCATCTTCTGTTTCAATTTTGAATCGATACACAGCCCTACTTGTTTTACCAACCAGCCTGATTCCTGAATAACACTGTTTTGAGCCCACTTTAATAAATCCAATTAATATCAAAATATTAATTTAAACCCACACCTTGTAAGGGAATTCAAGCAGCTAGTAAATCAGTCAAAGACAATTGGAAAACCCTGAATGTGGTTAATTAGCTCTCTTGCTAATTGAAAGAAATTCTCAGTGTGCCTATTAACTTAAGTTAATACAAACAGCTAACACTGCCCCTTATAAATAGCATAGCTAGGAATTCTCACAACATTACAGTAGATACTTCGCTAAATGTTCTCTGAACCACATGCGAGGGCTGCTAAGCTAACGCTAGCATCCGTTAGCATGCTACATTACTTAGTAACATTACTTGCTAAATTTATTATTCTGTCCGCTTGACTTTAGAACAGTGATTAGACTACACACTACTTACATTCAAAAAATTAAAATTGCTTACCTCTCTTTCTTGACGAAGTTTTCTCTTACAGTTTTTCTTTCAACGCTCAGGTGCAGAAGATTCCTGTGACTCCAAATTCAAACGGAGTTAGGTAACAACTAACATGGAAGATGAAGGGGGTGGACATCTCAATTTTTGCTTCTATATACAATTTAGTGGTTTGTACGTTCATAAAACACAGTCAGTATGATAGGTAAATTTTTTCTTCATTGATTTAAAATAAACTCTTATAGGTGTTATTTCATTTTACCTCATTTGTGGAGTCGATGGATGCGCCGAGGATTACCGTGTTTTCAACTCGTTTTACCACCATCTCAGACGCACACATCCACAATACATCGCCACTGGGAACCCGCCTACAGGATGGCTGACAGCTTCATCCGATGCAAATGTATTAGGAGGCGAAAATTTTGGTACAGCCATTTTTGCCGACTATACTGCCGAACCCAGACAAACTGTTAGCAATGGCACTGAAGTAGAGCTACCACCACTAGACCCCCCAGTAACATCGGAGGTGTTGGAGGAGGAGCGACAGGAAAGTCAGAACGTGATGGAGCGGCTGAGCTTCAAACACCTCATCAGAATCAGGTAATGTACTTTATGTGTTTCTGTGTGTATGCGCGCGAATTTTTAAATGTATGTGTGTTGTTTAACCTTAACCAAGCACAGTTACCCGAATTCAGCTTTAGTAAAACCGTAGTAAAGCCTAACTAGAGAAAATGTACTCAGTTCAAGTGAAGATTATAGTTTTAAAGTTGTGTGTTTTCTAAGATAAACTACTTGATTAGAATATTTTAATAGGTATGAAGGCCAGTGCTGAATTTGCCCCAATGCCAGTTTTTTGTATGGCATTAATGATGGAATTATTTTTAAAACCCACCCACTGTTTTACAACTGATACTCTATTCTGATGAGATAGAAATGTGTAACCCCCTAGGGTCACGTGCGAGTGTAAATAAACTACTAATGTTTTATTACACCTTAGGCAACATAGACCCTAAGTTTAGATCAAAGTTGGCTTCCATCAGACTTCTCGCAATCGCAAAGTCTAGGGACATAGATGAGTGTGGGGTAGATATAATACTACGGAGAACCAATGAGGACTTGAAGTTACTGTACGATGGTGTTGTGATTAACACTGTCAATGGGGAATTTTATTTAAACTGAGCAGTTGTTGCTGTGTGTGGAGACACTCTGGCCCAGCATGAGCTTGCAGGATTTAAGAAAGGAGTTGGTTTTGCGTATAGCAAATGTCATCATTGTGAGTGTACTTTTGATGAAATGCAAGAAAATTTCAATGAACATAGTTTCACCAGACGGATATTGGACGGACACATTAGGCAGTGCATTGAAATAGAAAGGGCAACTACTGAATTTTTGAAATCCTCGCTCAAAACGACTTTTGGCATAAATAGACAAAGCTAATTAGTTGATTTCCCAGGTTTTAATCTCATAGAGCAGATGCCACAGGATATTATGCATGTAATTCTTGAAGGAGTGGCACCAATGGAAATTAAGTGTGTGTTGAAATACCTTGTTTTATCTGGAAATTTGGAATTGAACATGTTTAATTCTGCAATGCAGAACATTCCTTTTTCATCAGTGGACATACGTGACAAGCCTTCACCAATTAGTATTGCTACTTTAGCTTCAAGTAACAACAGACTCAAACAATCCTCTGGACAAATGCTTATATTGATCAAGATTTTGCCATTCTTATTGTACAGTGTTGTAGAGAAAAATCCCTTTATCCAGTTTATTTTGGATTTAATTGAAATTGTTAAAATACTTTTTGCCCCAGTTGTGTCTTTACAAACTGTGTCCAAACTAAAAAAAAACGATAGAAGATCATCTTAAACAATTCAGGCAACTATTCCCAGAAAAAAATGTAATACCAAAGCAACATTACATGCTGCATCTTCCCTCTTAAATTATTGCCCTAGGACCTCTAATACGTCATGAGATTCGAGTCTAAACACAGTTTTTTTAAACAATGGTCATCCAAATTAAACTTTAAGAAAGTGTGTAAGTCTCTTGTAAACCACAATCAGCTGCTGGAGTGTTGCCAAAGTGAAGCAGGAACTGAGCATTTGATATTTGTAAATGAGAAAGAACTAGGTCCTATATCAGAGGTTGCTAACATGGACCATTTGCAATCAAAGGTTGTAGATTTTTTGGGATTGAAGATGCTATACATCATGAAGTTAGAGTAAAGTGGCTTATTTTACATGGAAACAAATACATCTGTGACAGGTCTCTTGTACTCATTTCAGCAAATGGTTTAAACCCTATCTTTGGACTTGTAAAAAACATTTTTATTGTTAATAGTTTACTTTATTGTTTTGAATACCAGGTGTATGAAACCTTGGGTTTCAACAAAGACTTTCTTGCCTATGAAATTGCAATTCCCAACCTTGCCCAAGCAACGGAACTGACTGATGTTGAAGACCTACTTGATTTTACGTCATATTACCCAGTCAATTTCAGAAACAGTGTCTATGTTATGATAAAATACAACCTTGAAGATGTCCTTTCTTTAAAAACCTGAAATAAATACCTTCCAATGAGTGACTTTCTTATTTCAAAGAAGGTGAATGTTTCTTATTTTGAGATAATTTTTGTTTTACACTCTATCTAAAAGCTATTTTTGCTTGAAATAAATGTAAAATGGTTCATTTTTAGATATACACAACGTAACGTTCGATAATGTGTCATGCGCAAAAGCATTGGCTCTAAGAGCTGTGTAAGTGCTCTAAGAGAGTGCTTAGTAGTGAATCAGAAGAATTGACTCCCATTGAGCGAGAACCGGCTCCTCACTTAATTTCCTTTCGCTGCTCAGCTCTCACACAGTGGCTCAGCTATGCTCCAATCCCTCAATATTGTGGCCAACCACATGCGAGGATATAGAATAATATCATTATGTGAAAAACAGTCAAGTGGAGCGTGCATCTGTCCTCTCAGTAAGTGAGTGAGAAAGTAGACAGTGGTGAAGAGGGCAGTGCGAGTGCATCGCAAAAAGAGATAAATATGCCTGACACCGTAAATGAAGCAGCATCTGGCTGCAGTTTAAAGACTTTTTTGTCTTCATATATATATATATATATATATATATATATATACACACACACACACCGTAGCATAGAAGCTGTTTAGCAAATGTATTAAAATGTATTAAGTGAGCTGTGCCTCTTTTGGTATTTTTAATATATTGTACTTATAAAGTTTTAATTCTTGTCACCTATTTCTCAACTGCACGGGATTAGACAAATCAGCTACTGCGGAAATATGGCCTTTGGTTGTCAAAGTGTTAATTTTTAGACAGACCAATCAATAAGCAGCATTGCCATGCTAACAATCAAAAACTTTGATGATCCTGATGCAACGAGACAAAAACAGCAGCAAAGTAGTTTGAAACATGCAAGACAGTAGCCAGGGGACTGTGAAATTTTTCTTGTGAATTTTGCCATTCCACGTCCCTTGCCTATTCTAGAACTTGTCAACAGCATTTCTTAATCTTTCTCGCTTTTAATTTCAGACTTAACACAAGCTGACAGATCACAGCTGAAGGGAGCAACTAAGCCGCTGAGCAGCTTTCAGTATGAAACTCAGTTGTTAGTTATGATAGGCTTCACAATGTAGTGTTTCTGATTTCATAGAACAGATTTTTTTTTCTAAACCAAGGATTAAAACAAAGACCTGCATTCACAAAAGATTTGAAAGCTTAAAGTGTTAGCAGTTGAGCTATATTCACATTAGTTCAGTGTTTACACTATTGATGCAACACCACAAACACAGAAAGCTAAAAAAAATAGGTGGCACTGGTGAAGGTGATTTACAGAACTTTATTTACAAGCCCAAGATGATAACGAAGGTGATTTGACTGTGAACTGTGAACGATGAGGAATAACATGAGACTCTAATAACATTAGCAAACATGAGTGATACTAAACTACGTGAAATACTAGATTTAGAGAAAGGCACTTTGGAACTGTGACAAGGGGAATAGGTACAGGGGCTCGGAACAGCAAACACAACCAGGAGGTTCTGAACACTAGAATGAGAGGAGACGAGGTTTAGTGGCTGGGTCAGTCAAGTGCTGGTGAGTATGAACCACAAACAGATTTTATCTTACTTTGGCAGGTGGAGGAATTTCAATAGAGGGGTAAGTGGTCCGATGTGAGGCAGTGTGGGTTCCGTCAAGTACTGTGACAGAAGGGCAGGCAGATGAGTGAATCCAAAAGGTGTTGTGATGCAAAGAGGTGCTGAGTACAAACCAGCGTCCGGATGAAGGAGTGTATTGCCAGAGGGTGGATGTGGCAGGCAACAGGATGGCTGAAGGTAGGAAAACACAAGGTAAATAAATATTACTATGAACAAAACTCTTTCTGTGAAACACTATGACGGTCAGCACTAACTGCGGTTAGCTTATGACTTGGCGAAGAGTAGTGGTGAGTGCTTGTAAGTACTGGCAGCTCAATTGCCAGCATGTGTGGAGACATGCAGGAATGCAGCGACTCCGCCTACGGTCGGAGACTGGGACTCCAGCACTCACCCGGACCATGGCACATAGCTTCCCAGACCAGCTTCTATGGAGTGAACATTCTAGTCCTTAGACTTGTTTTAATATAGCTGATATATTAATATAGCTACTTTTCATGTGTATGTGCCAGTGAGTCATTCTTATGCCACCTGCCTGGATAAAGAATAATAACCCTATTTACACTCTTTGCGGGATTATGAGGGGAAGGCCACATTGACTGAGACAGGTACAGTGCACAGGAGCAGTCATGATCCCTTGCTCATTCATCCTTCATCCCTCTCTTCTTTTTTGCTTTTACTGGTCACAGCTGGACAAGCCCGTCTGTCAGCTTTCAGTGAGGGGAATAAACAGTAGGAAGGCAATTGGTCCAGCTGACCTGTAGAGGTATGGAGATTTCTAAGAGAGAGGGCAGTAAACTTTTCTTTTAACAAATTGTTTCTCAGAAGAATGGAGATGTGCACTTGTATGGACTTATGTTTTAGCTAAATTAAAGAGAGTGGCGAAGATCACTGAGCAGCACTGTGACTTCATGCCAGAAAGAGCACTACACTTTGATGAAGAAGAATAGAGGAGGTCAGAAGGAGGTGCACTCTGCCTTTGCAGATCTAGAGAAATTATATGATAGAGGGCCATGACAAGAACAGTTGTACTGTATAAGGAAGTCAGGCATAACAAAAAAGTATGTGAGGGGGTGTAGGACATGTATGAGGACAGTGGAGGTATAGTATGGAGAGAACAAAAAATAAGATGAAAGGACTAGAGGCAGTTAAGGTGGATGAGTTTAAATACCTAGTGTCAATCATCCAAAGCAACAGACAATGCACAAGAGAGTTGAGGACAAGAGCGTGGGCAGGCTTGAGTGGGTGCAGATGAGGGTAAGTGGTGATTTGTGACAGAAGGATGACAACAAGAGAGAAAAGGAAGGTTTACAAGATGGTAGTGAAACATTGCTGATCTAGAGATGGCAGCACTGAAAAAAAAAAGACAAGACGCCAACCATGAGGTGGCAAAGCTGAGAATACTAAGATTTGAAGTGGGAGTGACTAGGATGGACAAGATTAGAAATTAATTTTTCACAGATAAAATGCTGGTTGAGAAAAGCTAAAGAGTGTGAGATGTGTAAGATGATGAGTCAGTTCACTTACCAGAGAGAAGCCATTTTAGTCTAATTATAAATGAAATGATGGCGTTGAGGCTGTCGTTTTTAACATCTACATGGATGCTAAAATCAGCCACAATAATTCTTATAGAAAGTCTGAGAAATCCGCCGGAAAGTAAGTAAGGGGCAGCTAGATGATGGACAATACAACCATCATTTGTATTTTCAAGTGGGGAAAATGCACACGCCTAAGAATAAGGCTTTCAATTTAATTGACATGCTACAATGAATGATTGCTGGAATTGATTAACTGAAGGTAGGATAATGTACTGAGACATTTTTGATATAAATCTGCAGCCGTTTACCTGGATGATGAAGAGGAAATGAGGGTAGTTGTTTCAGCTAGATAATAATTCCAAAAACACAGGCAAGGAAACTATCAATTATTTTAGAGAAAGAAATTAAAGCTGCTAGAATGGCCCAGCTAATCACCTGGCTTAAATCCAGTTGGAAATCAATGGAAAGAACTAAAACTCAGAGTTCATAGAGGGGACCCATGGAAATTGGATGGGTTACTTATTTTACCCACTGCACATGCAGAAAAGAATCTGATAAATTACCACAGTTCTGCAAAATCTGAAACTGAGCATTGCATTGTATTTAACAATGGAAAAATTTTGCATACTTTCCCTGACGGATGGGAATGCATTGATTCATTGTTTTGAGAATATCAGTTATTGTGCTAGAACTTCTAATTATTTAACAATTCAAGTACTGTATTTTCTGCAAGATAAGGCACACTTCAAATCCTTTTAATTTTCTCAAAAATCGACAGTGCACCTTGTAATCCAGTCTGCCTTATGTATGAATTCTGGTTGTGCTTACTGACCTCAAACACATTTTATGTGGTACACGACAAAAATCTGTCGAAAAATGTTTTAGTGTGACTTTGGTAAGCTACAAAGCCGCATCCCTTGATGGATTGTCGGAGCATTATGGCTACCGTAGTCAGGATCCTCGCAGAGTAATCTGGGTCCAAACTCTGCTTCAGGTACCAAAGTCAAACAAACACTGTTGCATCACTGAGAGTTAAAAACTGTCTAAATTCTTTTGTCTTTAATAAAATGATCAGCGTTGCTGCTTTACCAGGTGTAACAATTAACTCATTCACTGCCAGCCATTGGCAGTGAATGAGTTAAACCTATTGACTCATTCACTGCAATTGACGGCTATAGACGTCAATGGCAGTGAATGAGTTAAGTTTAACATCCAGGCATCCATGAAAGCAGAATTTATCAAATTTAACGCTGTTAGAAGTTAGCAGGAAGTTAGCTCGCTCGTTTCCACCTAAACATGATATACCATGTTCTGACTGAGAGATTTGTGAAAAAATTAAAACGTAATCACTTCCTATCACGGGACCGAGTGGTCTGTACTGGCAGGAAACAGTCATATTGCAGGAGGAGAAACAGAGAGTTGAGAGGGGGGGTGACAAGAATCCAGGGAAGCTGAGTGGCGTGGAAAGGCTGACCTGAGATCTGGGGTTTTCAGATGGAGTGTGATGGCAGGAGGGCAGGCAGGTGAGGCACAGAGTGATTTCCACAATGATTCCACAATGATTCCACCAGGATCCTGAGTCCGAGAGTAGAGTGTGAGCTAGAAGCTGAAGCTTCGGTGCGTGTGTCAAAAACATCAACACACTGCTTCAGAAGCACTGTGTCGAAGCTTGATTCGTTTGGCCAGAGTCACGTGATCAGTGACGTCCGAAGCTTCATTTAGAACCTAACTGCTTCGGTATCTGATTCAATGGTTTATAAGGAAGCGAATCATTCGAAGGATTTGTGGAGTGTTTTGATGGTGACAGATAGCGAACCACTGATCATTCCACTGAGAGATTTGGAGCCAGCGAGGAATAGAGGAGGTTCTGTTGTGTGGGAGAATTTTGAGTTGATTTTTGTCAATCGGGTGGGTTTTCCAGCTTTGTGTTCTGGCCGTTTGCTTTTGTTTTGTGCGTGTTTATTATATCTGAAAACGGGAAAAAGGTAAAATGTCAAAAATCTGCTTCCATAATATAAATATCATTAAATAACTTAACTTTGTTGCTTAACTTAAAAAACTTCCACTTGACTCTTTACATGTAATGTTGTAAAAATATTTTATTGTTTAATTAATCTGAAAATGTTAGTCTGCCAAATGTGCAGCAATTTAATTTATTTATTCTCTTTAGCTGATAGTTGGTGGGGCCCAGGTAGAATGTATAACTGCATCTCTACCAGTTTCTCTGCACTTCAGCCTCCTCTGTGCCATGTGAAGGGATTTTCCTTAAGGCAGGAGAAATGATCTCCACGAAAAGGAACAGGTTCGGCCATCGCACAGTAGAACAAATTCTCTTTTTAAAGAAAAATCAAAAAGGGTTACCTTAAATGCATCATGATTTTAATTTGCAAGTTCATAAGCATTTTCCTTTTCCATTTCACAATCAATTCTACCCCCAGGTCAAAAATATGTCAGGGAAAATTTCCCTAATATAATATTATTTATAAATACATCCGTCTAGCGATTAATTGCATAAGTGCATGGAGGCAAGACCTCAGAGCAGAAGCATACTCCATAATGTGTTGTACATTATTATATGTATATATTATATGTAACGTGGTATTTTTCAATTATTGTATTTACCAACATCAAGAATTCACAAGCAAAGAAAGACCACACCATGGTGCATGTTTAAACAAGGAGAGTTTACTGGTCAAAACTATTTATTAAACAAATAAAACACATTTTTTTAACCACCAAAAAAATACACGTTCAAAGCAACACAACAGCGGCCCAATATCAGACAGAATTCCACTCTGTCGAATGGGCAATCATAATGAAGCAGTTGGTTTTATTTTGTGGATTCAAGCTGCTCTTCATATTTTTGGCCACCAGATGTCACCAGAGAGGACTGTGTTGAAAAGCTTCGAGTAATGAACCGTTTTTAAGTACAAGCTTCAGAAAGCTTCATTTGGCCATCACTAGTGTGAGCCAAAGGTTTGAGCCAAGGTGAATCCAGAAACTGCAGCACAAGAAAGTTTTGTTAACAAGGTAAATCACATAGAGAACTTGAAACATGAGGGCCGATTACCAACATGGGTTCTAGCGGGGAATGAACATCAGCATGAGGCTTAAATCACTCTGGCTTGATTGCCTGCAATTGGCTCCAGGTGTGCAGGAGCTGAAGGAGGTGGCCCTGCCCAGGGGCGGATCCCAGGTAGGTTCAGGAGCCTCATGGAAATTCCAGCCACCTACCGCAAACCATGACACTTCCAACATAAAAAAAGACAGAAAACTAAACAGCAGTAACTTTTGTAGTGTTACTGAAGTTGGACAAGCTGGTATATAACGATGTTCTAGTGATCGCTAGTGACACAGCTATGTTAGCATAACATAAACACAGTGAAGCTTAAGGATGAATGCTAACTTTTTTCCACTCGATAAAAGTCAACAAATGCAGTCGCATGGCAGTATGCTGTAAAAGGACCAAACTTCAGTCAGGAGGACAACTGAGATAATCCATCCATAATACGAGGTTAGTCATTAATATACTGCAACAACATGGGAATAGAGCAACTGCGAGAGAATTCAGTATTAATCAATCAATGGTACGGAAGTGGAAATGTAATTATTTTATAATAATAATTAGAATAAGAATAAGAATTATTCTTATTATAACTATAACCATTATTATTAATATTAATATGCAATGATGACAACATAGCAAAGTTTCTTCAGTTTAATATACATTGCTCGTGTGCGACAAGAGTATTAATGAAGTGCAGTACAAGGGCAACCAGCCCATCTGCAACAGAGTGCACTCAGACATCTGGTGACTTCTTTGAAAGTCCCAAATTAAAGCAGAAAATCATCTAACCTGATGGGTTGGGATGTGAAGCAGAGTGAAGCGGTTTAGAATATCAACACAGACAAATGTATATGCATCAACACACACACATACCTTTGTAAATTAGTACCAAAAGCAAGCACACACATGCAAATGAGGAAACCGAAGTATCCAGACAAAGCACACAAGCATACACACAAACACATGCTAATTAATAGAAAACAAACAGTTACTCAGGCGGTCTGTAGGGACTGGATTATACTGCGTCTCTCCTTGCTGAACAAATTGCTCTCTAAATTCAATCAAACACACCAAGCTCTTATGTGAGTCTACGGGAGGCTATAATCAGCCTGGCAGAGACTGCGAAGATGAAAAATGGACAAAAGAAAAAATAAACAAATAAATAAAAATAATACAGCACACATAAGAAAAGAAAAGAAGCCGTCCCCTTAAACTACTCAGTGGAATTATTTATTTTGGCACAGAGTTAGCAGTCTTAAGGAGCAATGTGTTGATTAGGTGCAGTTGATCTCTGCCTTTGGAAAGCTTCAGGCTTCAAGTTCCCACAAAGTGCAGCAGGCAGCATGGGAGCTGCTCTTTTGATTTTTGCAAGTGATGGCTGCAGCTTCCAAAACATTTCTCTCACTAATTCAACTTCTTTTCCTCATGTAGTCAACCTCATTTGCTTTTAGAGTAATACAACTGTGAGCAACTACTGGGAAATTAATTTGGGTTTACTGAAAACATTGCCATTGACAAAGACAAGTGAGCCCATTCTGATCCCAACACAAATCTTGGAGAGCCTTCAGTCAGCTGTTTTGTTTTGCTGATTTGCAGAACACCTAACTTCAGAAATCAGATTGTTGTTTCCAAGATGAAACAAGGTAGAAATATATTTCTACCTTGTTTCATTAAAAGCAAATATATTTGGTTTTGCTTTTTGCGGGTCATTGCAACAAGTGCCTCACCTTCCACTTCTTGTTGAGTTCTTCCGTCAACTCTTAGTACTTCTACAGCTTCCCGTGTTTTATATCATACACACACACACACACACACACACACACACACACACACACACATATATATATATATATATATATATATATATATATATATATATATATAAAAAAACACCCAGCACGCCCCTGCGGGCGGTTTATCCTTCAAGCTCGGGTCCTCTACCAGAGGCCTGGGAGCTTGAGGGTCCTGCGCAGTATCTTAGCTGTTCCCAGGACTGCACTCTTCTGGACAGAGATCTCCGATGTTGTTCCTGGGATCTGCTGGAGCCACTCGCCTAGCTTGGGAGTCACCGCACCTAGTGCTCCGATTACCACGGGGACCACCGTTACCTTCACCCTCCACATCCTCTCGAGCTCTTCTCTGAGCCCTTGGTATTTCTCCAGCTTCTCGTGTTCCTTCTTCCTGATATTGCTGTCATTCGGAACCGCTACATCGATCACTACGGCCATCTTCTTCTGTTTGTCTACCACCACTATGTCCGGTTGGTTAGCCACCACCATTTTGTCGGTCTGTATCTGGAAGTCCCACAGGATCTTAGCTCGGTCATTCTCCACCACCCTTGGGGGCATCTCCCATTTTGACCTCGGGACTTCCAGGTTATACTCGGCACAGATGTTCCTGTACACTATGCCGGCCACTTGGTTATGGCGTTCCATGTATGCCTTGCCTGCTAGCATCTTGCACCCTGCTGTTATGTGCTGGATTGTCTCTGGGGCATCTTTACACAGCCTGCACCTGGGGTCTTGCCTGGTGTGATAGACCCCAGCCTCTATGGATCTTGTGCTCAGAGCTTGTTCTTGTGCTGCCATGATTAGTGCCTCTGTGCTGTCTTTCAGTCCAGCTTTGTCCAGCCACTGGTAGGATTTCTGGATATCAGCCACCTCCTCTATCTGCCGGTGGTACATACCGTGCAGGGGCCTGTCCTTCCATGATGGTTCCTCGTCTCCCTCCTCTTTCTTGGGTTTCTGCTGCCTGAGGTATTCACTGAGCACTCGGTCAGTTGGGGCCATCTTCCTAATGTATTCTTGGATGTTCGTTGTCTCATCCTGGACTGTGGTGCTGACACTCACCAGTCCCCGGCCCCCTTCCTTCCGCTTAGCGTACAGCCTCAGGGTGCTGGATTTGGGGTGAAACCCTCCATGCATGGTAAGGAGCTTTCTTGTCTTTATGTCAGTGGCTTCTATCTCCTCCTTTGGCCAGCCTATTACCCCAGCAGGGTACCTGATCACGGGCAGGGCGTACGTGTTGATGGCCCTGATCTTGTTCTTACCATTCAGCTGACTCCTCAGGACTTGCCTGACCCTCTGCAGGTACTTGGTGGTTGCAGCTTTTCTAGCGGCCTCTTCATGGTTCCCATTCGCCTGTGGGATCCCCAAGTACTTGTAACTGTCCTCTATGTCTGCAATGTTGCCTTCTGGTAGTTCAATCCCCTCAGTTCTGACTACCTTCCCTCTCTTTGTTACCATCCGACTACACTTCTCCAGTCCGAACGACATTCCAATGTCATTGCTGTATAGCCTGGTAGTGTGGATCAGTGAATCGATGTCTCGTTCACTCTTGGCATACAGCTTGATGTCATCCATGTACAGGAGGTGGCTGACAACTGCTCCGTTCCGTAGTCGGTATCCGTAGCCAGTCTTGTTAATGATCTCACTGAGGGGGTTCAGGCCTATGCAGAACAGCAGTGGGGACAGAGCATCTCCTTGGTAGATCCCGCACTTGATGGTGACTTGTGCTATGGGCTTGGAGTTGGCCTCTAGTGTTGTACGCCACATCCCCATTGAGTTCCTGATGAAGGCTCTTAGGGTCCCATTGATCTTGTACAATTCTAGGCATTCCAGTATCCAGCTGTGGGGCATTGAGTCATAGGCCTTCTTGTAATCAATCCAGGCAGTGCACAGGTTGGTCAGTCTGGTCTTGCAGTCTCGGCTGATTGTTCTGTCTACCAGTAGCTGGTGTTTTGCGCCTCTGGTATTCTTGCCAATTCCTTTCTGTGTCCCGCTCATGTATTGACCCATGTGCCTGTTCATCTTAGCCGATATGATGCCTGACAGGAGCTTCCATGTAGTACTGAGGCAGGTTATTGGTCGGTAGTTGGAGGGGACCGGTCCCTTCTTGGGGTCCTTGGGGATCAGGACCGTCCGGCCTTCAGTTAGCCATTCCGGGTGTCTCTCGTTAACTAGCAGCTGGTTCATTTGTGCTGCCAGACGCTCGTGGAGTGCAGTCAGCTTCTTCAGCCAGTAGGCGTGAACCATGTCGGGCCCTGGTGCTGTCCAACTCTTCATACTGGAGACCCTTTCTTGGATATCTGCCACTGTGATGGTTACTGGACCCTGTTCAGGGAGGTCGCTGTGGTCAGCCCTCAGATCCTCTAGCCACTGAGCATTGCCGTTATGGGTTGCATCCTTCTCCCATATGCTCTTCCAGTATTGCTCCGTCTCCAGCCTTGGTGGTGCTGTTCTCTTATTGTTCCCTTGCCACTGAGAGTACACCTTTGCTGGTTCTGTGGAGAACAGCTGGTTTATTCTCCTGCCTTCTATCTCTCTGGTGTACCTCCTCAAGCGGCTGGCCAAGGCTGTGAGTCTTTGCTTGGCAGTTTCCAAGGCCTCAGGTATGGACAGCTTGCTGTATTTCTTAGGCACCTTATTTGTCGCACCTTTCTGCAACTCCGTTAGTTGGCTAACCTCCCTCCGTGCTACTTTGATCTTGCCCTCTAGCCTCCTTCTCCATGGAGGGTACTGCCCCTTGTCGCTGTTCAACTTGTAGCCAAGCATCTCACTGATCACTGTTGCCGTATTGTAGATCAGCTTGTTAGTGTCGGTAATCGTGGTTGTAGGTATTGCCCGTAGTGCTGCATTAACATCATCTAGCAGACCTTCTGAGGGAACTTCACGTAATCTTGGTAACCGGCTACGTGGGATCCAGGTTTCAAGCTTGGCCATTATCCTATTTTTCAGGTCAGTTCCTCTCGCACTCAACGATCCTTCTCCTATCGCACTTGGGGCTATGTACCCAATCTCGGGTGGGGGTGATGATATCTCCCCCCTGACCTGGCGTCCTGACTCCTCCTTGCCGTAGCATTTGTGTTGTACCTCGTCAATCTCTAGCTGTGAGAGCAGTCCCTTCTTTCGAATGTTGGAACACTGAGCTACTAGTTGTTTCGCCGTCATTGTGGATGTTGGGTATCGAAGAATCCATAGGTCCCTCATCCTATTCATGTAGCCCCTTCCGCCGGGGTTACTTGCATAGTAGCATTCCAACAACGCCCTGTTTTCGTCTCTTGCCCACCGATGCCTTCTTGTATATATATATATATATATATATATATATATATTAGGGGTGCAACGATACACAAAATTCACGGTTCGGTTCGATACTTTGGTGTCACGGTTCGATATTTTTTCGATACAAAAAAAAATGTTCATGCCTTTTTAATTTGTCATTTATTAAAATTATAAATATATATTTTAACACAAAAGTACAGTTTTTAAATTTAACCCTAACCCTTGTGCGTGTTGTTTTTTAGCTCGTCATATTGCAGCCACAGAAATTCTTTTGTCCATGAAACCATAAAGCTGCACTTTCTTTTTGCCTTATAGTCTGATTTGTCATAACTTCTCCGTTTTGTGGTAAGCTTTTCTTTGGCTGTCACTTCTTCACCCTGACCTGTCTTATTTGGCTCAGCAGAACTAAAATATATATCTGTCTGTGAAGGTTCTCAATCATCCAGGTCATCGTAGTGAAATATATATCCTGCCGCACTCACATAAGCTCAGCGATTCTCTGCGCGATCAACCTCTCACATGTTTAAGCTGCGGGAGATTTCACTTGTCATGTTTGCATAGTAAGCTAACAATTAATAAGACGATGTCAGAGGAATTGGTGCACAAATTATCATCACTCACAGATCAGTGCTGTCGCTCTCTATACACAGTTCGCGCGATTGCAAAGTCAAAGCAAAAAAACAAGCGCAAATTCAAACACGATTTCAATATGTCACATATTGACAGTGGCTCACCCAATGACATAATTACCCAGCTACATTTCTGAAAGAATGCAAAAGCATTGACATATATTTTTCCTTCCTACAATAGCCCGACAGGCAGGGGAGAGATAGCCCCGGGACGTCGGGCTAGCGATATTGCGAGCCCTGTATCTGATTGAGGAATCACTCATCTTTGGAAAAGAGAGTTTATTACAGAGAAATTTCTCTTTCCAAAATAAAAGCTATACTATCCGTTTCTTCTGGGCTATCTCCTCAGCAGCATATTAAACATATCAGGTCTCCATAAGGAGAATCCTGTGCTAACAGCTGTCTAAATGACTCTGCTAAAGTTTGTAGCATGCATGCTTGTTTTTGTCTTTGCACTAGGATGATGTCGGTGTAAATGTGCAGTCATATTCGTTGTGTTCCCACTAGTGCTTTCAGGTTAATCTCGTTGAAATAACCTTAACGCCACAACACGGCAAATCTCCGTTAACGAGCTACCCTATACAGAGGGGCTAGACGGCCAACACCTTAACGAGCTAACTGCGCTAACACACTAGCTCCCACCCATGTAATTGAGCATTGCATGGCACATCCAACATACTGTTTTACTTTAGTCCATGACTCGCTTACCTTCAGGGTCATACGTCACATGAAAACCAAAATAATTCCAAACGCCAGATCTGAATGAGGGTGGGGAGGTCCACTTCTGTCTCGCTAGCTTGCCCTGCGCTCTTCCTTCTGACCATCCTGTCTGTGTTGAGTGCTCAGTGAATCTGCGTTCGACTACTCCGCCTAGGCTGCACTCTCGAGCCTAGGCGGAGTAGTCAAATGCAGATTCACTGAGCGCTCAACACAGACAGCATCGTCAGAAGGAAAGTTGATAAAATAAATTACAAATTTTGTATTGTTCTTTTTTTTTCTCCCCTTTGGTTTTCTTTCTTTCTCTCCCCCTCTTTCTTTCATTCTTTCCCCCTGTCCTATCCCACAGTCATGTCTGTCCCGTTTGCAACTGAAAATAAAATAAATTCATAATTATAATAAAGGTCAATCAAATGGACCAATATGATGATCCACTTAAAATAAATCCTCTTGGCATCTTTCTTGGCCTCAAGACAACAATTCTGATGGCTATAGATCCAAACGGGACACAAAAAAAAAAAAAAAAAAAAAATTGAAAAAAATTGTATTGTTCGATACATATGCGTAAGCACTGTATCGAATGGTTCAATATCGATACGAATATCGTTGCACCCCTACTATCTATATATATATATATATATATATATATATAGTAGGGGTGCAACGATACACAAAATTGACGGTTCGGTTCGATACTTTGGTGTCACGGTTCGATATTTTTTCGATACAAAAAAAATGTTCATGCCTTTTTAATTTGTCATTTATTAAAATTATAAATATATATTTTAACTCAAAAGTACAGTTTTTAAATTTAACCCTAACCCTTGTGCGTGTTTTTTATTTTGACAGCGAATGCGCACCTGCGGACCACTTATGTGCAGCCCTGGTTATTTAGCTCGTCATATTGCAGCCACAGAGATAATTTTGTCCATGAAACCATAAAGCTGCACTTTCTTTTTGCCTTATAGTCTGATTTGTCATAACTTTTCCATTTTGTGGTAAGCTTTTCTTTGGCTGTCACTTCTTCACCCTGACCTGTCTTATTTGGCTCAGCAGAACTAAAATATATATCTGTCTGTGAAGGTTCTCAGTCATCCAGGTCATCGTAGTCAAATATAAATCCTGCTGCTTTTACCCACGCACTCACATAAGCTCAGCGATTCTCTGCGCGATCAACCTCTCACATGTTTAAGCTTGCTACGGGAGATTTCACTTGTCATGTTTGCATAGTAAGGTAACGATTAATAAGACGATGTCAGAGGACTTGGTGCGCAAATTATCATCACTCACAGATCAGTGCTGTCACTCTCTATACACAGTTCGCGCGATTGCAAAGTGAAAGCAAAAAAACAAGCGCAAATTCAAACGTGATTTCAATATGTCACATATTGAGAGTGGCTCACCGATGCCAATGACATAATAACCCAGCTACATTTCCGAAAGAATGCAAAAGCATTGACATGTATTTTTCCTTCCTACAATAGCCCGACGGGCAGGGCAGAGATAGATTTTGGTACCCCGACTGGAAAAATCGCTAGCCCCGGGACGTCGGGCTAGCGATATTGCGAGCCCTGTATCTGATTGAGGAATCACTCATCTTTGGAAAAGAGAGTTTATTACAGAGAAATGGCTCTTTCCAAAATAAAAGCTATACTATCCGCTTCTTCTGGGCTATATTCTCAGCAGCATATTAAGCAGCTGTCTAAATGACTCGGCTAAAGTTAGTAGCATGCTTGCTTGTTTTTTTTCTGCTTCCACTTGTCTTTGCACTAGGATGATGTCGGCGTAAATGTGCAGTCATATTCGTTGTGTTCCCACTAGTGCTTTCAGGTTAATCTCGTTGAAATGACCTTAACGCCACAACACGGCAAATCTCCGTTAACGAGCTACCGCTGATCGCCCCGTGCATGGGGCTAGACGGCCAACACGTTAACGAGCTAACTGCGCTAACACACTAGTTCCCACCCATGTAATTGAGCATTGCATGGCACATCCAACATACTGTTTTACTTTAGTCCATGACTCGCTTACCTTCAGGGTCATACGTCACATGAAAACCAAAATAATTCCAAACGCCAGATCTGAATGAGAGTGGGGGAGGTCCATATTGTAAGGAGAGCTTAACTTCTGTCTCGCTAGCTTGCCCTGCGCTCTTCCTTCTGACTATGCTGTCTGTGTTGAGCGCTCAGTGAATCTGCGTTCGACTACTCCGCCTAGACTGCACTGTCGACCCCAGGCGGAGTAGTCGAACGCAGATTCACTGAGCACTCAACACAGACAGCATCGTCAGAAGGAAAGTTGATAAAATAAATTACAAATTTTGTATTGTTCGATACATATGCGTACCGAACCGAAAGCACTGTATCGAACGGTTCAATATCGATAAGAATATCGTTGCACCCCTAATATATATATATATATATATATAGATATATATATAGAGATATATATATATATATATTACACACACACACACACACACACACACACACACACACACACAGTGGGGCAAAAAAGTATTTAGTCAGCCACCGATTGTGCAAGTTCCCCCACTTAAAATGAAGACAGAGGTCAGTAATTTGCACCAGAGGTGCACTTCAACTGTGAGAGACAGAATGTGAAAAAAAAATCCATGAATTCACATGGTAGGATTTGTAAAGAATTTATTCGTAAATTAGGGTGGAAAATAAGTATTTGGTCACCTCAAACAAGGAAAATCTCTGGCTCTCACAGACCTGTAACGTCTTCTGTAAGACGCTTTTCTGTCCCCCACTCGTTACCTGTATGAATGGCACTTGTTTGAACTCATCATCTGTATAAAAGACACCTGTCCACAGCCTCAAACAGTCAGACTCCAAACTCTGCCATGGCCAAGACCAAAGAGCTTTCGAAGGACACCAGGAAAAGTATTGTAGACCTGCACCAGACTGGGAAGAGTGAATCTACAATAGGCAAGCAGCTTGGTGTGGAAAAATCAACTGTGGGAGCAATCATCAGAAAATGGAAGACATACAAGACCACTGATAATCTCCCTCCATCTGGGGCTCCACGCAAGATCTCATCCCGTGGGGTCAAAATGATCATGAGAACGGTGAGCAAAGATCCCAGAACCACACAGGGGGACCTGGTGAATGACCTGCAGAGAGCTAGGACCAAAGTAACAAAGGTCACCATCAGTAACACACTACAACGGCAGGGAATCAAATCCCGCAGTGCCAGACGTGTTCTGCTGCTGAAGCCAGTGCATGTCCAGGCCCGTCTGAAGTTTGCCAGAGAGCACATGGATGATACAGCAGAGGATTGGGAGAATGTCATGTGGTCAGATGAAACCAAAGTAGAACGTTTTGGTATAAACTCAACTCGTCGTGTTTGGAGGACGAAGAATACTGAGTTGCATCCCAAGAACATCATACCTACTGTGAAGCATGGCGGTGGAAACATCATGCTATGGGACTGTTTTTCTGCCAAGGGGACAGGACGACTGATCCGTGTTAAGGACAGAATGAATGGGGCCATGTATCGTGAGATTTTGAGCCAAAACCTCCTTCCATCAGTGAGAACTTTGAAGATGAAACGAGGCTGGGTCTTCCAACATGACAATGATTCAAAACACACCGCCCGGGCAACAAAGGAGTGGCTCCGTAAGAAGCATTTGAAAGTCCTGGAGTGGCCTAGCCAGTCTCCAGACCTCAACCCCATAGAAAATCTGTGGCGGGAGTTGAAAGTCCGTGTTGCTCGGCGACAGCCCCAAAACATCACTGCTCTCGAGAAGATCTGCATGGAGGAATGGGCCAAAATACCAGCTACTGTGTGTGCAAACCTGGTAAAGACCTATAGTAAACGTTTGACCTCTGTTATTGCCAACAAAGGTTATGTTACAAAGTATTGAGTTGTATTTTTGTTATTGACCAAATACTTATTTTCCACCCTGATTTACGAATAAATTCTTTACAAATCCTACCATGTGGATTCATGGATTTCTTTCTTTCTCTCACTCTGCACCATGGTACTCATCTGAACTTCGCCAACTTAAAGCTACTGGACGCCGCCTGGAATGTCTCTCCAGGAAAACAGGACTTACTATTCACAAGGACATGTATCTCAGTCATATACAGTGGGGCAAAAAAGTATTTAGCCAGCCACCGATTGTGCAAGTTCCCCCACTTAAAATGATGACAGAGGTCAGTAATTTGCACCAAAGGTACACTTCAACTGTGAGAGACAGAATGTGAAAAAAAAATCCATGAATTCACATGGTAGGATTTGTAAAGAATTTATTTGTAAATTAGGGTGGAAAATAAGTATTTGGTCACCTCAAACATGGAAAATCTCTGGCTCTCACAGACCTGGAACGTCTTCTGTAAGACGCTTTTCTGTCCCCCACTCGTTACCTGTATGAATGGCACCTGTTTGAACTCATCATCTGTATAAAAGACACCTGTCCACAGCCTCAAACAGTCAGACTCCAAACTCCGCCATGGCCAAGACCAAAGAGCTTTCGAAGGACACCAGGAAAAGTATTGTAGACCTACCATGTGAATTCAAGGATTTTTTTTTTCACATTCTGTCTCTCACAGTTGAAGTGTACCTCTGGTGCAAATTACTGACCTCTGTCATCATTTTAAGTGGGGGAACTTGCACAATCGGTGGCTGACTAAATACTTTTTTGCCCCACTGTACAACACTATATGGACGATCGTGGCTCAAGAGTTGGGAGTTCGCCTTGTAATCGGGAGGTTGCTGGTTCGAGCCCCAGCTTGGACAGTCTCGGTCGTTGTGTCCTTGGGCAAGACACTTCACCCGTTGCCTACTGGTGGTGGTCAGAGGGCCCGGTGGCGCCAGTGTCCGGCAGCCTCGCCTCTGTCAGTGCGCCCCAGGGTGGCTGTGGCTACAGTGTAGCTTGCCATCACCAGTGTGTGAATGGGTGGATGACTGGATATGTAAAGCGCTTTGGGGTCCTTAGGGACTAGTAAAGCGCTATATAAATACAGGCCATTTACTATAAAGAATCTAAATCTGCTTACTACACCTCTGTTATTGAATCCGCTGAAGGAAACACTCGCACTTTGTTTTCTTCATTGCATAATATTGTTAAACCCCCAGATACCTTTGCCATACATACACACTCTGCCGCAGTTTGCAACAAATTTATGGACTTTTTTACACCAAGATTGAGAATCTTCATCAACAATTTCACATCCTGTGAAATGGTCAATTGTTCTATCTGCATTTTTTTTATCCTTCTCAGTTGTCATCCTCTCTGTCCAATTTTGAACTTCCCACAATAACTCAGCTATCTTCCACAATTACTAAATTAAAGTCATCATCATGTAAACTTGATGATGACACCCAGCTCTACCTATCCTCCAAACCCACAGCTACTCTCCCACCCACATCCATTTCTGACTGTTTAAGTGAAATCAAGGTCTGGTTTTCTCACAACTTTCTTAAACTTAATGGCAATAAAACAGAATTCATTTTAATAGGCACCAGATCAAAACTGACTACAGTTCCAACCAGTCTTTCGTTATCCATTGATAACTCTGTTGTCACACCCTCTGCTCAGGTTAAGAGTCTTGGTGTCATCCTCGATAGCACTCTGTCCTTCACAGCACATATAAATAATATCACTCTGTCTTCCTACTTTCATCTCCGTAATATTAACCGTCTTCGTCCCTCACTCACTCCACACAGTACCGCCATACTTGTCAATGCTCTTGTCACATCTCGTCTGGATTACTGTAATTCTCTTCTCTATGGTTTACCTCATAAATCCCTCCATAAACTGCAGTTGGTTCAAAATACAGCTGCTCGTATTATTTCCAGAACTAGATCCACTGAACATATAACACCTGTTCTTAAACAGCTCCATTGGCTCCCAATTCACCTCCATGTCAATTTCAAGATCCTGCTTCTCACTTTCAACGCGCTTCATAACCTAGCTCCTCCATATCTATCCGATCTTCTCCATACATACTCGCCCCTTCGTACACTCCGCTCTTCTTCAGCTTCCCTTCTGTCAGTTCCACCTGCTCGCCTGACTACCATTGGACTCAGAGCCTTTAGTTGTTCTGCCCCGAGACTTTGGAATGCACTTCCACTTGCTCTACGGACCACACACTGTCTCACCACTTTTAAATCACTACTCAAAACCCATCTCTTTAGGATTGCATACACCTGATCTCTCTTAGGCCATTTTTACCTTGCTCAGTTTTTATACAGGGAGTGCGGAATTATTAGGCAAATGAGTATTTTGTCCACATCATCCTCTTCATGCATGTTGTCTTACTCCAAGCTGTATAGGCTCGAAAGCCTACTACCAATTAAGCATATTAGGTGATATGCATCTCTGTAATGAGAAGGGGTGTGGTCTAATGACATCAACACCCTATATCAGGTGTGCATAATTATTAGGCAACGTCCTTTCCTTTGACAAAATGGGTCAAAAGAAGGACTTGACAGGCTCAGAAAAGTCAAAAATAGTGAGATATCTTGCAGAGGGATGCAGCAGTCTCAAAATTGCAAAGCTTCTGAAGCGTGATCATCGAACAATCAAGCGTTTCATTCAAAATAGTCAACAGGGTCGCAAGAAGCGTGTGGAAAAACCAAGGCGCAAAATAACTGCCCATGAACTGAGAAAAGTCAAGCGTGCAGCTGCCAAGATGCCACTTGCCACCAATTTGGCCATATTTCAGAGCTGCAAAATCACTGGAGTGCCCAAAAGCACAAGGTGTGCAATACTCAGAGACATGGCCAAGGTAAGAAAGGCTGAAAGACGACCACCACTGAACAAGACACACAAGCTGAAACGTCAAGTCTGGGCCAACAAATATCTCAAGAGTGATTTTTCTAAGGTTTTATGGACTGATGAAATGAGAGTGAGTCTTGATGGGCCAGATGGATGGGCCCGTGGCTGAATTGGTAAAGGGCAGAGAGCTCCAATCCGACTCAGACGCCAGCAAGGTGGAGGTGGAGTACTGGTTTGGGCTGGTATCATCAAAGATGAGCTTGTGGGGCCTTTTCGGGTTGAGGATGGAGTCAAGCTCAACTCCCAGTCCTACTGCCAGTTTCTGGAAGACACCTTCTTCAGGCAGTGTTACAGGAAGAAGTCTGCATCCTTCAAGAAAAACATGATTTTCATGCAGGACAATTCTCCATCACACGTGTCCAAGTACTCCACAGCGTGGCTGGCAAGAAAGGGTATAAAAGAAAAAAAACTAATGACATGGCCTCCTTGTTCACCTGATCTGAACCCCATTGAGAACCTGTGGTCCATCATCAAATGTGAGATTTACAAGGTGGGAAAACAGTACACCTCTCTGAACAGTGTCTGGGAGGCCGTGGTTGCTGCTGCACGCAATGTTGATGGTGAACAGATCAAAACACTGACAGAATCCATGGATGGCAGGCTTTTGAGTGTCCTTGCAAAGAAAGGTGGCTATATTGGTTGCTGATTTGTTTTTGTTTTGTTTTTGAATGTCAGAAATGTATATTTGTGAATGTGGAGATGTTATATTGGTTTCACTGGTAAAAATAAATAATTGAAATGGGTATATATTTGTTTTTTGTTAAGTTGCCTAATAATTATGCACAGTAATAGTCACCTGCACACACAGATATCCCCCTAAAATAGCTAAAACTAAAAAGAAACTAAAAACTACTTCCAAAAACATTCAGCTTTGATATTAATGAGTTTTTTGGGTTGATTGAGAACATGGTTGTTGTTCAATAATAAAATTATTCCTCAAAAATACAACTTGCCTAATAACTCTGCACTCCCTGTACTTTTATGACTGTTTATGTCAAAATTTTATCTACCATGTTTGCTATACATACATTTTTCTTATGTTTTTTATGTTATGTTTGCGTGTTACTGTAAGGTGACCTTGAGGGTCTGAAAGGCGCCTATAAATAAAATGTAGTATTATCATTATTATTATTAAAAAAGACACGAGACTAGACAAGGACATAAGAACTAGCAGGGAAGATAAGGGAGAGGAGAAAAGTGCGTCTGCCTCCTCAAGCTACTGCCAACAAGCTTTAAAGAGTGTAGGAAGAGAGTACTACCATAATGGTAGGAGCAGGAATGCAGCACTGTCACCAAGTTCTTGCTTATAGGGGGTTTGTCTGATTCTAGGGCATGGCTATTCAACTACGAAGTTAGTTGGGCCAGATTTTCAAACCGAGGAATTTATCTGGGCTAGATGTTTTTTTTGTTTTTTTTTTTAAGCCAGTAAGCAGCAGATCATGATCAATTTCAAACCCACACAACTGTATTGAAAAACAAGTATTTTTTTTTTATTCCCTTTCCCCTGTAAATCTGGTGACCTCTCACAAATGCACACCAAAAGGTCCGTTTAAAAAAAGGGAGCTATAACTAAACTATTTTTTGCACATTTGAAATAATAATAATAATAATAATAACAAAAAACATTTTGATAATTCCTTTTCAAATTAAAATAAATATTTCGCTGACCACTCGCTTTTCCTGCCATGGATGGAGCCCCATCCGTCACAAGTATACAGACACGGTTCATATCCAGACCATTTTCCTCAAAAAGAGCTTAAATCTTCTCAAACATTATTTCGCCAGCTGTGTGTCCCTCAAGCCGAGCAATTTCCCATCCAAAAAACGGACATGTACGCACAACTGTGCATTATCAGTTCTGTCTGTGATCTCCTGCTATAGACATTACATCAGTTTTCTTCAGGTCATCTAGCAGCATTTCAAACTCCTCTGATGCCAGAACTTCAACTCTACGAATATTTGAACTGTCCTACAGGGGTACGTTTTTAATAGCAGATGTCACACTTACTTTAATTTTTTCATCACTTTTCACTGCATCCACCATGGCAAGCATGCAGTATTTCACTGTTTCAGAATCTGTGAAAGGCCTTTTCTTCTTCGCCAAGAAGCAAACACGAAGGGAAGATGCTGCAGCTCTCTCTTGGGCTGTACAGGACCCTCACCATGGTAGTACAACTCCGGTTGTAAGATTATTAAATTCGGTAAAATGAACAAGTATTTGTCAGTCCAGGCAGGGTTAAACCGACAGTTTTCATTGTCAATTTTGCACTTTTGGAGTGAGAAAGACATGCTGTTGTTGCATCATATATTACGATGATTGTTTAATATGTTTACATCACGGTGCATTGTGGGTTAAATATTGCTAGGCTACTAGGAGTGTTGCATTCATAGTCTACACTACACTGTAGGAATTTTTAATTTTTTAAAAATTAATTAATGAATTAATTTTTTGCGTTTTCTCTGTGTTTCTGCCAGGACCACAGGCAGGGCCACTCGCAGGTTGCTTCTGGGCCGCATTTGGCCCGCGGGCCGCCATTTGAATAGGCTTGTTCTAGGGGTTTTCTCTCTATTTTTTTTAAGGTTTTTACTCTGTGATTGTTATTGTAATTTGGGGCTATATAAATAAACATTAATTGAACTGAAAATTGAATTCGGCCTTTTCAAAAAGTTATATTTTGAAAGGTAACAGTCTACTGTAGCTCTGATTAGTATACTAGTTTCTGATATTGTCTTGTTTATCATATGGCTAAAATGCAACTTGACTTGGTATGCAACTTGGCATGTGTTTTTGACGCTAACGACTGGTGGCGTGCACTGACAGAAAAGGCAGGCAGAGGCAGAAAGATTGCCTGCAAAGTCTGCATATTCATATGCATTTGTAGGGCTGTGCGATATGACCAAAATCTCATATACCAATATAAGACATCTATCGTCCCGATAACGATATAAATCACAAAAATTTAACATTTTCTGTAAATTCTGTGAATCTCAGGCAGCTCAACTTGTGTGAAGTGTTTCTAGCTGGGCGTCGTATGCCTGGGGTCGAGTGTTTTAACCGATGCATGAAACTAAACATTTTTAGACAGAAGTTGTAACGGACGCCGTTATCCATAAATACTCTGCATACTCTTTCACGTGATTCAGTTTATTTTGAAAAGTCTCAACAGGATCTTGAGCTTTATTATGAAAGGTTTATACACTGTAAAAAATCAAACTTGCAGTTGTTGAGCTTACAGTCATTTCTTTCACAATTCAACAATAAAAGTTCAGTTGGCCCATAAACTCAAATACATTAAGGGTTTCAACTAATCATTTAACGTTTTGGAGCAAAAGTTGGTCTCAGATGAAATTTATTGCTGGCAAAATGAATGAATTCAAGTTTTACATGAGTTGAAGCTGTTGGCGCCTTTCTGTGCCTGAGTACGCATGCGCATCTCATATTTTTGGATGCTACGGGGTCTACTTTGCGCTTTTGCAAGGACTGAAAGCCACCTGCCCGTCTGCCTTAATGAGAACGTGAGGCTAGGAGCTGGATAGATCGTTCATCTCAAGTTTCTAAAGGCAAGTAATGCTTCTTTTATTATATCAGACAGTATATGTTTGAACAGTCTCAATTTGTCTGTTAGAAATATCACAACTGAAGTTCTTCGTATTTTTCCGAAACTTAGCATAGCATTACTTTCTTGGCTAAGAAGCCTTGTGGCTTATGGGTATGTGTTTACTATATCATTTAAGATTCCATGTCACAAACTACGTGCCATGTCACAAAACAATGAAAATCCGACAAACTTCGCTACTAAAGAGGCGCGCTCATATCTGACAAGCCTCCGCGACACCCCCTATGCGTATTTCATGAAGTGCAGTCTGTGGCCGCCATACCACCGAACGAAACAAAATAGGCTGGCTCACTCATGACCAACGGCAGCAACCCCCCACCGCTATTTAAATAAAATAAAATAAAATAAAGTTCGGGGGCGCCTGCTGCCATGTCGTTTAATTTGTTCGAATCACATCTAGCCAATAAAATGTGTGCTTTAGTTTCTGTGTGAACGGGGTGGTGGAGTCCTCATGGCCAGCGAGCTCCACTAAATGAACTAAATGAAATATGAGATGTGACAATATAGTTTATATCGATATAGTCTACATTATCATTATACTCGTGGAGCCGCAAGTTTGCCTCTCTTTCGTCCACTTTTGTCTCTACGCTGTGTTACTCCGCCTCTCTCCTTCACTGAACACAACTCCCCCTCCCCCATCGCTTCACCTGCAGGCAACGACAAGATGGACACGGCAGCTATCAAAGAGGAGCTGGTCGGTAAAAAGAAAACATTTGAAGATTACTATTTTAGTACTGTCAGCGTAAAGTTAATGCCATAACTGCATTAACGGGGCAAATCTCCGTTAACTAGTTACCGCGGATCACCCCGTGCGTGGGGCTGGGTGGTGTTAGTGAGCTAACCGGGCTAACGCGTTGACGCACGGCCTAAAATCCTTTCATCTCAAAAATCGACAGTCTGCCTTATGTATGAATTCTGGTTGTGCTTACTGACCTCGAACCAATTTTATGTGGTACACAGCTTAAAAAAATATGTCAAAAAATGTTTTGGTACGACTTTGGTAAGCTATGAAGCTGCACTGCTTGATGGATTGTTGGAGCATTACGGCTACCGAGGAGCCTCGCAGAGTGATACGTACTCTGCTTCAACGTAATATTACCATATTATGCGTGTAAGGACCATAAATGGCGCCTGTAAGAGACACGGTTACAAAGAGGATTTCAAACTCCAGGCTGTCAGTTGCGCAGTAGAACTTGGAAACAGAGCAGCTGCAAAATCTGTCTTTGTTATTATGCTCAGCATCTTTTATTTTACATTTTGACTGCACAATTGTGAGCTTTTTGTTATGCACAAAACAACATTGTTTTGGTTTATTTATGGAGCACCATTAATAAATGCACTGATAATTTAAACAGATGCTTCAGGAGTTTTATCCCACTCATACTCTCAATCCAATGTTTGTCATTCTAAGTTGTAAAACCAATCACACAAAATTATCCTTGGCTTACATAATACATCCCAGTATACTGTTGGTGCATTCCATGTAGAATACAATTTGTTAATAATAAATTAAATAAATTAAACATTTGATGTAATGTATGTTTTGTAAATTATTTGTTTTACTGTGTTTCACATGGCATTTTACAAGGCAGAATCAGCTCACTTTAGTGAGCCAAAAAAATTAGGACAGGAGAAAAAAATTCTTAAGTAATGTCAGGAAGCTGGTATTTTATTTTAAAACTAATTGCTATTTTTATTTATTTAGAGAATTAAAAGCCAACTCCAGACCACTGCTTGTCCTGATTTATGAGGGACTGATGAGGAGTTGGTAAGGAGAGGAATCAGAACAGGAGTGCCTGCCCCCCGCCCCAAACGCATTATCAGGTAATGTAACTTTGGTAATTTGAGATTAATTCAGGTTTCTTTTGAATTGTTGACACTGTCCTCTCCTCTCTTCTCATTATAGCTTTTGTATGCAGTGCCAGTTCTGCTCTTTTGTCTGTTCAAGCCAAGAAGTACTCTTAAGACATCACCAGCTACGACATAGAAGAGGATTTCATTTGCCCTGTGTTTACAGTGACTGCGTCTGTTCGTTCAGGACACGAGGGGCATTGAAGTCTCACCTCAGCAGATCACACAACAGGGCTAAGAAAAGGCAGGAGATCTCAACATTTTTTTGTGATTTTTGTGAATTTAAGGAAAACTGCTCACAGCATACATTTATTTCACATATTTTAAGGCACTTAAAAAAAAAATCAGACTGTATCCTGTCCTTTCCAAAAATGTGACTATGCTACCAACAATTTAACAACCTTTACGTCACACACAAGCAGAAAGCACAAAAACTCAAAAGATATAAAAAACTGTATTAGACTGATTTCTCATGCAAATGCATGTCCTAGTGAAAGTAGCTCCCCTGATAAATCCTTAAATACCTCTCAGGAGCCAGAGACATTACCAAGTGGTTCAGGTGTAGCATCAAGTGATAAAGAGGACAATGAGTTTGTAGATTACCAATGTCTTGAACATAAAATAGCTAGACTTTTTCTATGCATGCAAACATTGTTACATGTTTCTAAAAGTGCTTTGCAGAGAATTATTGAGGAAATTAGTGACATTTTAAAATTTTCTCAGGTTCATTCATTTCAAAGAATCAAACAGGTGCTTGCTTAACAGAACATTGAGGCAGATGATGATGTAATTAAAAATATAAATGGTGCACTTTTCAAAACCAACCCATTAATTATCTCAACAGAACCAAAAGATGAAGAAGACGGATAAGAACATGGCACTCATCACCCAAAAGATGGACATCACATTCTCTCTCAGGAGGAAAGAAGTTGTGGAGATGCAGCCCTTGGTCAAGGAAATGCAGCTCAGATGGCCAGCTCTCTTCTTGAAAGAACAGGTAAGATAATCTCTTAAATATTTAAAGGAAAACTTCCGTTTTTTTCTTCTTCCCTTTTTCCCCAGTGTGGTCTTATTTCTAAAATTGAAAACGTTCATTTATTCACCCAGAAAAATTTCAAGGCATTTGGAGTTGTTAGAAAGAAATTTTAATCCCAATGTTACGAGTCAGTCGTTTTGCAAGAGAGAGCTGAGCCACGGTTATGGGGAAAGGATTCACTGAGACAACTAAGAAATGCCTGAATTAAGCCAAAAACCACTCTGGAGGGATTTTAATCTAAGGAAATAACATTAAAATGTGTTTAAAAGCTCCAAAAAGTTGATTTTACATGATATAGGACCTTTACAATTCCTTCTGAACAACTCCAAATGCCTCGAAACTTGTCTGGGTGAGTAAATGAACGTGAGCTCCATTTCTTGTGCCCTTGAGAAGCATCTGTTTGTATCACTCCAATATCTTGTAGAAAAGGTTGAAGGCTACCGTTGAGCTAACAATGCTAGTGGTAAAATATAAAAAAATACTTGGCTCTAAAAATATGAACTCTATTGAAGTGAAATCTATTTACTTGTCAACTTGCTGTGTATAATAACGGATTGCTTTTATTTCGCTCTTCTCTGGGCACCCAAAGCGCTTTATAATTCCACTACTCACTCACTCACTCACTCTCACATTCACACATCGGTGCAGGGAAACCACAGTTGTAGCCACAGCTGCCCTGGGGTAGACTGACAGAAGTGACGCTGCCATATCGCGCCACTGGGCCCTCTGGCCAACACCAGTAAGCGGTGGGGTAAAGGGTCTTGCCCAAGGACACAACGACCAGGACAGAGAGAGCTGGGGATAGAACCAGCATCCTTCCGGTTACAGATGAGCTTCCCAACCCCCTGAACCACGGTCGCCGCAATGACTTGTCTTCACTGGGCATCTAGAATCTTTTGGTGCTGACCCTTAGCGGGCAACAGCCATGAAACTCACAGAACAGGATTGAGAAAGTCACTTACGTGTTATGAAAGTATACAAATTTGACCACAGGATGTTATTCTTACTTCATTTCTACATAACTATAAAATTAATGGAATTTTTTCAATGAATTTAAAATACAATTTATTGATTTATTTCTTTTCTGCAATACATCCTGTAACAATTGAAACCATTATTTTGTCTTATCAACATTTGATTAGGTATTCTATAGACTTACTGTAAAATCTGCCGATCAGATTTTTCTTGTTTTGTTTTTTTTTTTTTTTTAATACGTCAGTTATAATTTGTACCACCACTACCACTAAAAGAAAAAAAAAAATCCAATCAAGGCCTGACCAATAGATCAACCGAGACTAACTAAATGTTTTGAAATTAAGCTCTTTTAACCAAATTTGAAAACAATGTGATTTTTATATAATGTACCTTTAAAAGTTTTCTTCTATATTTTTTTTTTTGTTGCTTTGTAGATTTGTGCGGAATTCTCACGCATTACCACCAAGGATCTCATGGGGACCTTCATGACTGCCCTCGACACTTACTCACTTCGGCTGATTAAGCTGTATCGAATTAGAAAAGCTGCTTTCCGCAATGACATGGATTCCCTGTTGCAGAAGTTTGATGAACAGGTAATATATAAAAATGTATTTGTGTCTGGTTTATGAGGAACCTGAAGTTCCCACTGTAACGAAAGATACTTTATTAAATATTTACTAAATTGATGTAAAAATTGTTAGTTTTCAAAAAGTGTGTCCTGAATGGGATTATAAGCTAACAAGCAGCGCTGTGTTTGGCAGATTGCAGGTAATGACAGACAGTTCAACTCTCATCCCACTCATGGCACTTTTTGTTATAAATGTTGTAATAAGTGTGCTACATTTGTTGCACATCAAAATTACTTAAAAAATAAATAAATAAAAAAAACTGACAAAAACATGACCAATTATCTGTAATAACTCATTTCAACATCTTATTTCTTAAGGCTGTATTTTGAGCAACAACACTTAATGTGTTTTAAAAACAAAATGGTAGGTTTATAAATGAGACTGAGTCTTATTTGATTTCCTTGTTTTAGGTCTCAAACATAGTCCAGCATCGACGAACCATCAGTTTGGAAGGGTTACCGATATTTGTTCGCGACGACGAGACCAAACTCTTCTTAACATGTCTGGTGAGTATGCAAATCTACTCAATCTTCAGTTTTGGTTTTCAGAGACTTATATGTACTGTTGTTTTTTATTTTGCATAGGATACAGATCCAGTTGAGAGGGCAACCCGAGGTGTTACGGTGGGCATCCTCACTGTTCTGGAGGACTACGTGGGACCCAACTCGCAGTCCACAGTGGTCAACACTGCCATTGTTTTGGAAGAGGACATTATTCTTGATGATCTGCCAGACCTTCCCACTGCCTTTGCCTACTTGTTTGGCCTACTTTATGGGCTCAACATGGAGTTTCCCAAAGAACTCAAGTACACATTTGAAGCTGTGCAACACATTTTTATGGAGTTGACATCTACCTGTTCCCAGAGGATAAGAAGCTTCAAAACCAAGCTCTTAACCAAAGTCTAACCTATTTGACAACATGTTCAACTCAAATGCAACTTGTGTAAAACAGAATGGCAATTTGTTTTGATTTACTGTTTTTGGGTTTCGTGGCAAGTTGCTCTGAAAAAAGTTAATTTCTGTCTTTAAGAAAACGGTAAGGTGCAGAAAGTTCTGAATCAATGTCTTCTGTTCTAACTTTACTTAATGTAGCTTGCATGGCTGATTGCAGATTTCATGTATAACATGTTATTATAAAATGTTGAAAGGTTTTATTCTAACTTGAGCTGTTTTAAACAATTTTTATAATCTGGTTTTAGGTACATTTGTATTAGTTTTATAACAAATGTGGCGCGATACTGAACTTCACAGGAAATTGGAGTGTTGATACCATTACTATTAAAAGACAAGTGGTGGAAAAATTTGTTTGAAAGTTGTTAGCTGTATGGAAACCAGGAAGTTGTTCACATCCTGCCATCTGATGTTTTGAATCTGTTTGTTAGTGACTATCTATCAAGATAGGTTTGATATTCTGTCTGACAACACCACCTTTAAAATTGGATGAGTAACATTTGTTACAAAAATTTGACTTTTTTTGTGTTTTTGGAAGGACTTTATTTGTGGCTGAATGTTGTCAGTATGTTAAAAAATGGCTGATCTCAAAAGTCAACATTGTCAGTGGTGCAGTTGTGTTTGAACACAAAGTTATTTGAAAATCAACTGTGTAAACATTCATTGGTACAACAGGGAGCACCTCATGAAAACTATGAAAGATACTTTTTCTAAACTTTAGGAAATTGATTGGCAAAACAAAAAAAATATGTTGTGTAAACTTTAGGAAATACGTTGCCAAAACTAAAACTAATACCTTGTGTAAACTTTAGGAAATACGTTGCCAAAACTAAAACTAATACCTTGTGTAAACTTTAGGAAATACGTTGCTGAAACTAAAACTAATACCTTGTGTAAACTTTAGGAAATACGTTGCAAAAACAATAAAATATGAGTTGAGAAAAAGGACAATTATTAATTTTGTCAACACAAAAACATTAGCTAAAGCAACTTATCACCTAAACTTGAAATTATAAGTTATCCATCAGAACCTAAAAACGTAAATGCAGTCGGTTGCCTTGAGTTTTTAAGTTTTAGCAACGTTTTTTTTTTTTTACAGTGTATGGAAAATAAACAAGCAGACACGCGATGGTTTTACCGTCGTTGTTGCTAATGACAACGCATAAAAACAGGCGCTTGTCCGTCCATAATTTGGTTATATTAAATATAGGAGAAAGAGAAAACTTTAAAATTAATATAGCCACTACAGTGAGCATCAAAACCATAAAAAATATTGATGTAAACAGTTTATTTTGCAACACTACGAAACAATAGCATAAAATGAAACAATAGATGTTTTTATATTGTCATCCAATATATATCGTTATATCGAAGAGCCCTATGCATTTGTCTACTTACTTAACATATTCAGCATTAGCTTCAGTTTTATGCTGTGGATTTTGCTGCTTGGTCTAGATACACTGAGGCTAATTAGATAAAGGTGAGGTTCGTATGTGGGTCAGGACCGGGTGTATGAAAACATCTGCGGATGGACTGAGTGTGACAAGAGTCAAACAGCCACAGCAAAAAGAACAACACTGACAACTTGTCTCTTCATTTCTTTTCAAGAACATTAATTTGCATCACACACGGTATATAAAAATGTAGTTTTAGGGCCAAAGAGGTGTAATTATTATCATTCCAGTCCAGCAGTCCTGATCTTTAAGGTGTCTAGTATGAAAACAAAGCAAATCTCCTGTGTCAGTGACAGAAACATTGCCAGCTTGTTCACATGTGGTCTCAGTTATACCCTGCTCATTAATGAGATTTAATGAGCCAACAACCAAATGAGGGTTAATGAGCTGGGTGACCCTAACAATACCTAGCACATGCTGATGTGACAGAATGTTTCTTCAGATTGACGGTACTAGTGTCCAGAAGACTACAGAGGGATTCGAAGACAGACCAGAATCACACAGATTAGATTGTGCTGGGCTTTTATATTAAAAAACCTAAATTTCGATGCACTACAAATTGCTTCATGGACTTTGAGAATCCCTAAGATGAATGTGGAAGAAAGCACAATATTCAATATTCTTTCTTCAGTATTATCAATCTCTATTATCTCTCTGGCAGGTAGCTCCATGCCCTCCTGGGTTTTAAATGCACCTTAGAACACACATGCATCAACACTACAATGAGCGGGTGGAGGGAGGTTTGGAGTCTCCTCTCACCCCCATTCTCTGCGGCCTGCTGGAGCGGGAGGGCTAGGAGGAGGAGTTGGCCTTCCGACTGCGGTCTGGAGTGTGGGGCCTCCCTGCTGCTGCGGAGTCGAGGCGGTCTGCCTCGTTGGCCTGTCTCCACGTTGGTTGAGTGTGGAGTAAGTGCATATGAGAGCATGAGGGTGGGAATGGATGTTTGTATCTGTGTGTGCCTGTATGTCTGTCTCTATATGTCAGGTTGGGTATCAGACGCCACCTCTCTGGGGACATCTGGGGACTCCAAGGTTTGGAGGCCTATCTCCCCCCACCACCACTTCCCCTGCCAGTGGCGGACTCCCTCAGTCATCGGTGCGTTGGTGGTTCTTTGTGTCTGGGGAGGGGCGTCCAGGTACACACCGGCTCACTCCTTGGCGGCCGCTTATCGGGGCCTGGAGGTGGGGTGCCCCCGGCCTCTTGGCCTGGGGCTCGGTCACTCAGGCACAGCTGGCTGCCGGCGGAGCTCACGGGCGCGTCACTGCAACTCCCCCTGGCTTCTGCTCCGCGGCTGCTGAGTGAGCCCTCATCTGGGACTCTCCTCAGCTCTTTCTGGGACAGTGGCGCAGCTGCCCCTCTGTTGGTCTTCCTTGGTCTCTTGTGTTCTGAGGGCCTCTGGATGTCTGGAGTTTCGATCTCCTCCATACCTGCTTCATGCCCGGGAGGACGGGGCTGTGGCCCCCCCACACCCTCTAGCAGATCATTACATGAAGGAACCTTCTAAAAAAACAAGCGCGTCCATGCTCGCAGGTGTACACATGGGTGATCACACCCACAAACTACACCCCTTTTTGGCTCCTACCTCAAAGCACACTGTGTTCTGTTGATCTTATGTGCTGCACAATAATGTTTAATATTTAGTATTTACTGTCATATTCCCATATATCATTGTGATGTTGTTTATTCTATTACTCTTGTTCTCTTCTGCTTGTTTTCTTTTTTCTTTCTCAACAGGTGATCCAGGTGATCGATATATGCATTTTCTTTTTCTTTTCTTTTTTTCTGCCCATTCTGTTGGTTTTTGTTTTTTGCCCTTCTCCCCCGTCCCTCTTCTCAGCTGTTTCTCTTTCCCTCTTACTTTCTCCCCTTCTTTCCCCCAGTCAAGTCTGTCCCGTATTCAGCAAGTGAAAATAAAATAAACAATAAAAGGTGAATCAAATGGACCATTACGGCAAGGCTGGGATGGTCAATTTGGTAAAGTAAATCCGTTGGGCATCTTTCTTTGCCTTTAGACAATAATTCTGATGGCAAAAGAGCCAAACGGGACAGGCTAAAAAAAAAAAAAAGTATTATCAATCTGTTAAATTGGAGAAAATCTCACGTTTACTCTAAATGTATGCATTATCATTGATTAATGATTAATAACTGTATTGCTTCTATCATCCTAGAATTTGTTAAATCTTTTTGGTGTTAAGTGATTGTTCAGTAGGAAATTAAAGCAAGTCTTCATTGCCCCAAAGACTGAACAGAAAAAGAAAAGAGTACCTCCTACATTATCTCAAAGAAAGAAGACAACACACTAAGAAGCTTGACATTACTGTAGTTGCACCACAGAAACACGGAGTTTCCTGAACATCTGTCTCTTGAACAGCACAATAACACAATCATGTGACCACGGAGTATCATTTGTAGGAAAATGTGCAGGGCCAGGGGAAGCCACTTCTCATTAACCTCTGCCTAGTATGAGGGGAATGTGGTACAGTGGAGTCACTCAACTTTAATATTAAGAAGACCTTACCCTTCTGGTTGGTGTTATGAAATATGGTATCCACAGACACTTCATCTCTTTTGGGCTATGTTTTTTTTTTTTTTTTAAATAAAGCTTTAAATTTTCTCTTGTGTAAAATATAAACCAGACCAGTCCAGACCAGAGGGACAGACTTGCGTCAGGGCTGCTGCTAGATACATTATGAGAAGGATTCTACATCTGTTAGGCCATGATTGAAATTGACACTTGTGGCATATGGCAGCATGGCATTATTTTACTTCAGAGGTTCATTCACAACAGGGCTGTCTCTCCACGAGAAACCTGACATTACAGGTCTGGAGAGAAGAATGTTAAACTGGGGATACTTTCACTAAAATAGATCTTGACTACTGATTAGATAAAAGTCTACATTCGAATGATATCTCTCTTAAGCAGGACTCAATTATGAATTGTGGGTTTTTGTTTGTTTTTTTTAGCACAAGATAAATGGCTGTCCAACTAAACAACAAAGGGATAAAATAATAAATCTATCTGATTGAGAAATCACTCATCTTTGGAAAATGGCCTGTATTTATATAGCGCTTTACTAGTCCCTAAGGACCTCAAAGCGCTTTACATATCCAGTCATCCACCCATTCACACACTGGTGATGGCAAGCTACATTATAGCCACAGCCACCCTGGGGCGCACTGACAGAGGCGAGGCTGCCGGACACTGGCGCCACCGGGCCCTCTGACCACCACCAGTAGGCAACGGGTGAAGTGTCTTGCCCAAGGACACAACGACCGAGACTGTCCAAGCCGGGGCTTGAACCGGCAACCTTCCGATTACAAGGTGAACTCCCAACTCTTGAGCCACGATCGCCCACTTTGAGTAGCCAAGTAGAGTAGAAAAGCACCAAATAAGAACCAGTCCATTTATCATTTACCATATACTTTGCATGGCCTTCAAAACAAAGTATTGCTTCCTGTGTCCTAAAATTCCTAGGGAATTTTGAGCCAAGTTTTTCTCTCTTCATTATTGTGGGGCTCTTCTAGCCAGTGGATGTTACACCGATTATTGCTATGAATTTAACACTGAAATTAACAATTCGGGGTGTGACTCAGGTTATTAGGTTTTAGTCAGTCTTCATTTTTGTTGGAAAAGCAGAAAGGAATTTTGGCTTGAAAAACTTTCCCAATAAATACTTAAACAGTGAGCTTCAGTTCCTTAGATGGATCATTTAAGGTCAAATAAGGTTTATTCATAAATTTTATAGCTGCACTTTATGCAATTTATGTTTCATTATCTTTAATTTTCCGCAGAGGAACCGGCATGTCGCAATAAGTAATTATAGATAAGGTGGGGCCAGGTTTCACAATGAGCTCACCCAAAACTCTGGCTGATTGGGACCCACGCCCAGTTTCACACCTTGGCTCAGGCGATTAGAGGATCATCAGGGGGTCCTTTTGTCCCTCTGTGGGGGGTTACTCCCACTAGGTTTATATCTGGGACTCTCCACCATTTGACCTTAGAACTGAAGAAGCTTCTCGGATGAGAGGTGAAACGTCTTCAAGCAACTTAAAGAAGTCCAGACGCTTCTCTTTGCAAGCTCCTTTGACTACGATGACCTGGATGACTGAGAACCTTCACAGACAATAAGTAATTATGTATGTATTGTATTCCATATTCTTGCACCTTTTATTTATTTATTTTTTTTTACCTCTTACTGTTGTTCAAAAACAACAGCTTTACGAACTTCTTCTTACAGTCATTCTTGTTCTTTCAAGTGCACATGTGTGGAACGTGCCCGTGAATACATGTCCACAACAATGATATGTATGAAAGTCTTTGCATGTCTGCTGTTGCTGTGATATCCATGTCCATCCTGGATGATAATTCAGATTTTAGAGTTTACCATAAGGTAGCTTGGATTAGTTTGTTTGATTATGGCAGATGGTTTGTGTTTAATGTTCCCACCACTAGACTGGCAGTGCAGTGCAACAACATCCACCGGAAAAATACAATTTTTTTTTAGTTATGGCTGAGGTGGCTGATCTTTTTTCGCTTTTTTTTAAACTTTTTTTTTGGAACAGACGGTATGTTGCCAACAGTTTTACAAATGTCTCTTTTATAATGGAAGCCTAAGGGACAAACTAGGGAGAGGTTTCTTATGCATCTGTGTCTGGGAATTATAAAGGCTCCTTAAATGTTTTAGGTGAATATAAAAACTAATATGTAATATGTAAAATAACTAAGGTCTGGCTAACCACAGCACTAACATTTAGTTCTAGTAGATCTTGTGCTTCCTATATTTTCTAAGTAGAGAAGCTGGACATTTTCAGCCAGAATGTAAAATGTAACGGTTAACTAATTAATTATACATAAGAGTAGGTTTGTATTGGTTTATACTGAAGCCCTGGAATAAATACTTCCATGCATATAATACAACACTTAAGTAATGCACACACATTCTTCATTCAACCTGAACATGTGATTGAGCCTGATTTAAAATATTGTCTTAATATTGAACATTTCTGGCCCCCGATACGAATAATTGCTTCAGTGTGAACATAATGAAAAAGAAATTTCATTGACAGTACTGTGCGTTGAGCTGCTTAAACTCTCTTTAATCAGCAGAAGAATTCTGATGCTTATTTTGTTATTCTAAAGACTTCACAATATCCTGCACCTCAGTGAGTGTCATTTCAAACTATCAGTTTCCTCATAACTACTACACCAACTTGCGACTGTAAAAGATCTATTCATATATTATAATATTCTCTTGACAGTGCTGTATGTCATATATTGTGGAGATGGAACCCACAAAGTGGCCTCCTACACTCGATGATTGAAGATACTATCTACACCATTCAATCTAGCTTCTCGCTGTTGTTATGTTTGATTAATAGCAGGCTTGACATGCTGTTCCTCAGATCTCATTTGGATTGTAGCCTGTAGCCGAAAGGCCTGGTGTCATTACGCTATGGCACACACACGCACACGCAGATGCACACTCACGGACAGACAAACATGTAATCAAATGCCTTCAGACAAGCACACAAACACTTATTAAACACACATTTGCATCACTCAAAGTCTCATTTAGGTCACCCTCATTAGACTTTACGCTCCCTGTCTCCCCTTTCCTCTGTCTCCAGGTTTCTGCATGCCTGTCTTCAGAGAGCTGTTGTATTTTAGTAGACAGGGCAAGACGTAGATGATGCATTCAGTGCAAATCCAGTAGAATTCTCCAGTCAGACTGGGAAGCACAGCTACCAGTGAAGCCCACTGTTGTGATGACAATAGCAAACAGTGAATAATGTTAACTGCTGTTTTTCCACACAGTAGCACTCTCTTATCCCTCATAAAGTGAGTCCCACCTCCTCACATAGCCCCATTTGTGTGATAATAGTCATAAAACTCATTGACGGCTCTGTATGGATGTGTTGGAACGCTGAACCCCAGTCTCGTTCTCCTCCCAAGTTTTCTCATCTCCGCTGCCCACGCGGCTATGCTGATTATACAGCAACATAACAGATGTTTGTCTTGCTTGTCTCTCCCACACATGGCAACTGCAGTCAAATGTTAGTTCACCACAGCTAACCCTGCATTGAGAGGCTGTCAGCAGATGTGTGAAAACCAAGTGCGTGTCTGGAAGGCAGCAACAGAAAATGCATGTGTAGGAGGGTAGACAGTTAAACCTAGGAAGTGTGTGCGTATGTGCGTGCATTTTTGTGTGCGTAATAGAGAGAAAGATTCACTAATTACACAGGTAATTTCAACAAAAGCCATTTCTTCTTCAGCCACATGTGGAAACACATGAGGAATGACACTGTACAACATAAAAATATAGTGGTAGGTTCAGTACTCTGATTTCACATTAGGTGCTAGGATAGACAAAATACAAAACAGGACTAAAAAAAATCCTTAATTCTTAAATCCTGTAAGATGCAGTACCCTCACCAAATTTTTACCTGATCAGGAGTTGTCTTTTTATTCAGTATTTGGTAATCACATTTGCCATCATAGTGCATATATAAATGTAATCTCTTCTACATTTTTTGCACTCATGCAGCCTGAGAAGCATTTTCACAGTTTGCCTTCTGTAACTGTGACATCAAATAATTTGCACAGAATGGCATTACATTCTGTTCAAGCTTTTCATTTTGAACCTCAGTGTAATGTAACCTAGGAAGAACAACTCAAAATGTGCATCAAAAGAATGCAACGATTATAGAGCAGGGGAGAGCGTCTGTGCAACATCTGCCCTCTGAGCACTTGTAATTTAAATGATTTTGGATAGATCAGGTCTTTTTGGAGCAAACCTAGCTAAAATATAACACAGACAGCAGCAACCGCAAACAAGAAATTTAGACTTTAAAACGCAAACAGACAGCCTAGTCTGTAACAGCAATGGATGAATTTAGCCAGTGGACTAGCTAATCCAAGACAATTGTTGGTTTTGTGCCCTGGTTGAACTTGCTCCACAGACTTCACTTCATTTGTCACATTGCAAAACGCAGAGGCCACTAGTAATCAATGCTTTAGGAAGGTGTTTGAGGGACAATGACATTTACTAGCTAAGAAGAATTTGCCCGAGTTGCTCTTTATCTTCTGATCTCTTGCATAGAAATAGGTAGCTACTAGTGGTGCAACAGATCACGGTTGATCTGTAATCCGAACCGATCCCACTTCACGGTTCGGCACGCACGTGATCCAAAGATTCGAAAAAGAAGGAAAAAAATTATGTGTATGGTTCGCATGGTCAGTCTGTCAAGCGATAGTTAAGGCCAGCGCTGGCGGTCCAAGTGGAGGAGCAGAGGAGTTTGCGGCATTTAAGCAGCCCTTCGCTGCCCAATCTAACCGGGCTAAAGCTATTACAAAAGCTACTGGGGTGTTTAGCTGCAGATGGGAGGCCGTATTCCCTTGTGCAAAACAAGAGGTTTAAACTATGATGAAGGTGCTTGAGCCACGCTATGATATCCCGTTACGTGTCCACTTCAGTGACAAGATCGTACCCAGGCATGTAGTTTTGGAGAATGCAACACCTAAGGTTTGGAAAAAGGAGCTAATAGCCAAGGTCAGCGGCTCTCCTAACTCATCATAAGTGAACTTCTGAGGTGGGCGTCTTTCTCTGTCAGAGCGCCTCAACCTCACTGGTTCTGTAGTACCAGCATCAGTACTAACAGCATCATCATTAATGACTGCAAGCTCTGGTGGAGTGAGATCTGCGTCCAATTGCTGTTGGGCTTTAGGATGAGCTGACTCAGTTTGACTGTAAGGGCCTTTTGTAATGATTTGTGGATTCCATGTGCCAAAACATAATTCCTCTTCATCACTCATCTCATCCTCATCACTGTACTCTCCTTTATTATCCTTGTCGTTGCCTTTTGTGCGGTTTGGTTTACTCCTGGTCCTCATTTTCCTTTGATTCACATTTTGAGAGTCCGATCCAACCTGATCTTCAACAGGTAAGAACCCGCAAGGGAGAAGCAAATCCCTGTGCAATGTACGCTGGGGGCCGTCTCCGTTTTCCGGTCTGACAACATACACTGGCCTGTCTTTGACCCGTTTGACAACAATGTGAATATTTTGTTCCCAACGGTTAGCAAGTTTGTGCTTCCCTCTAACATTCACGTTCCTTACTAAAACTCTGTCACCTGGAAACAGTTCTGCAGCTCTGATCTTTTTATCAAACCTCATTTTATTCTTCTCACCCATCTTTTGTGAGTGTTCGCTGGCAAGGGTGTAACTCTCTTGGAGGTTTTGGCGAAGACCTTTAACATAGTCAGAGTAAGACTTTGGACTGGTTTTGCCCGGGTGAGTACCAAGGACAAGATCAATAGGCAACCTCGGCTGTCTGCCGAACATAAGTTCGTATGGACAGTACCCTGTTGTGTCATTTCGTGTACAGTTGTAGGCATGTGTTAATGGCCTAACAAAGTCTCTCCAATGGTACTTGTCTTTGTCCTCCAGTGTGCCTAACATGTCTAAGAGAGTCCTATTGTACCTTTCCACCGGATTTCCTCATGGATGATAGGGCGTTGTGCGAATTTTGCTTGTCCCAATCAATGTGCAGAGCTCTTTAACAAGCTTAGATTCAAAATCTCTGCCTTGGTCACTAAGCAGGCAGCTAGGGATACCATAGGGGATGATAAGGTGATCCCAAAGAGCCCTGGCTATTGTCTTAGCCTTTTGATCTTTTGTCGGGACCGCGACTGCAAATTTTGTGAAATGGTCCGTCAATACTAACACATTTCTGGTGTCTCGACTATCGGGCTCAATACACAAGTAATCAATGCACACTAGCTCAAGAGGGTAAGTTGCCTGGATATTCTGTAGTGGAGCAGCCTTTTGGGGAAGGGCCTTCCTCATGAGACAACGTGAGCATTTCTTACACTTCTCTTCAATGGACTGAGCCATTCGTGGCCAGTAGAACCTTGCCCGAGCGAGATGTAAGGTACGCTCAACCCCGAGGTGACCAACCTCGTCATGTACACCTTTCAGGGCTCTGTCGCAGTACTTTTGGGGCAGTACTAACTGGTACACAAGGGAATCTCTGTCATTGAATTTCCTGTAAAGCACGCCATTACTGAGCTCGAGTTTGTTCCATTGTTTCAGAAGGAGTTTAACATCTGACGATTCAAGATTTGCTTCTCTGGGGCTGGGTTTCAAGCCTCTTCCCAACAGGGCTATAACACGAGCGAGAGAAGGATCATCCTTTTGTGCAGCGCACCAATCAGCATCTGTCATTGAGGGAAGATGTCTTCTCCATAAGCCTCAGTGACTGAGCTGGGGTCAATAGCAAGACTCTCGACAACTGAGAGGGTTTCTGAATGGCATGACACTGAGTGACGCTGACACAAGGGAGAAAACGTTTCATGGTCAAGATTGTTTGGCATGTTAATGAGACGTTCTTTCATGTCATCAATGCGAGCCTTTTCTTTGACAAATGCCTCATCTTCATGAGGAGGCTCTTGGGGCCGCCGTGACAACCCATCAGCATCTTTGTTTGCTTGACCTGCCCTGTACTTAATATTGAAATTGTAAGTAGACAAGGCAGCCAGCCACCTGTGTCCTGCCGCATCTAATTTCGCAGTTGTCAAAACATAAGTTAGCGGGTTATTGTCGGTCAGGACTGTGAAGCTAGAACCGTAAAGGTAGTCATTGAACTTTTCACACACAGCCCACTTGAGGGCTAGGAATTCAAGTTTGTGTGTGGGATAGTTCTGTTCACTCTTAGAAAGCCCCCTGCTAGCGTAAGCAACTGCTCTCAGCCTCCCCTCTTGCTCCTGATAGAGCGCAGCTCCCAACCCATCCCGACAAGTATCCATGTGCAATACATAGGGGAGTTGTGGGTTGGTAAAAGCAAGAATTGGTGCAGAAGTCAGCTTTTCGATTATTGTTCGGAAGGAGGTTTCACACTCATGAGTCCATTGTTCCCCGAGAGGCTGAGTGGGACTGTAAGAAAGTCTGGGTGGTTTTCTCTTGTAAATCTTGCCTCTCTTCTTCGGTGGCCGGTAACCGGCAGTGAGACGATTCAACGGTTTGGCTATCTTGGAGTACCCTTCAACGAAACGCCTATAGTATCCAGCGAAGCCTAAAAAATATTTAAGCTCTTTGAAATTGGATGGGCGCGGCCAACATTTCAGAGCAGAGATTATTTCGGGATCGGTGTGGACCCTGTGAGCATCCACAACATGCCCTAAATACTTCACAGATGTTTTGAAGAAGTGGCATTTTTCTGGGGATAATTTAAGACCGTAGTCTCTCAAGCGAGTAAGAACTTTCATTAGCCTGGATTCGTGCTCTTCTAATGTGTCTGAGAACACAATCAGGTCGTCTAAAAAGACAAGCACTTCGGTGAGGTGGAGCTCACCCACACACTTCTCCATCAGGCGTTGGAAGGTGCTTGGGGCATTTGTAACACCCTGTGGCATCCTATTAAATTCATAGAAGCCAAGAGGACACACAAAGGCTGTCTTAGGCTTGTCCTCCTCGGCTACCTCCACCTGATAGTAACCGGACTTAAGGTCCATGACCGAAAACCATTTAGCTCCACTCAGATCTGTGAATGTCTCCTCAATATTTGGCAGGGCATATGCATCTCGAATAGTTCTTAGATTTAGTTTACGGTAATCTATGCATAGCCTTATCGAGCCATTCTTTTTCCTTACCAATACAATTGGTGAGGCGAAAGGACTTTGTGACTCTCGAATGATGCCTGCATCCAGTAATTCTCTTAGATGTTGTTTGACAACAGGGGTAGGGACAGGCTTAGGGCGTCGGGGGGTTCCCCGGAGGCATCTTCCTTGGGGGGCTCAACCCGGGATAGCGGTCATGTCCGGTTGGGGGCTCTGTTGGCTCTCAGGTGACTGTTTCCTCGCGGCTGCGTGCAGCGGGGCTAGGGGAGGGTCTGTGCTGACGGATGTGGGTTACTGACCTGGTAGCCTGGCTGGCCCTGGGTGGGTCCGGGATGGGCGTGAGGTTCTGGGGGCGCTCCGTCTCTGGGCTGGGGCCCGGGCCGGGCCTCGGGGGCTTGGGTCCTGGTTGGTGTGTTGCCGGGGTTGAGGGCGGGTGGGTGCATGGGGGCCCGGCCCTGGAGCGGGGTGCCGCCGGTGCGTCGAACCGCCTGGGGGGCTCTTCAACTGGTGGGGGAGATGATCACATCTTGCAGGAGCTTTCCTCTCTTCAGGAACTCTCTCTGCAGGAGGGGGAGATACAGGAGAGGTGGAGGAAGATCTCAGCCTGGGCGTTTACTGTCTTATGTAGTCTGGAAGATGAGTGGGTGGTGGGGTGGGTGCAGTTTTCTCTGTGGTGGGGTTGGGTGGACTGTCCCGGGCTCTGTGGGGCCGGGAGGCGCTGCTGCACTGGGCCCCGGTCTGGATGGGCCTGGGCCCCCTTTCCCTGGCGGGTCGCGGAGTGTGGGAGTGCCTACTGGGGTCAGCGGGGGAGCTGGCCCCAGGGAGGGGTTACCTGCCCCTCCCTTCCTTCCCTCCTCATCTCCAGCTGCCTCCCTCTTCCCGCTCCACCACAACCACCCACACATGCAGGGCCTTGGAGTAGGGGTATGTCACCAGGGTGCAGAGGAGGCTACCCCCCCCCCCGTCCCCTTCTGGCTGCCTCTGCCTCAATTTTATCCCACAACTTAGACATTCACATTATTCACACTCTCATTACACATACATATAGGATCTTGGGGGTGGGCACAATCACGGAGTCCAAAGTACCATCAGGGTGTACACCTCACCCCTGGCATCGTTGCCCACCTCTCAATTTTAAATACACTTAGACATTGAGGGCTATCAGGAGGGACTATGTGCTTACCTGCTGCTCCTTGACAGGTAGCTCCATGCCCTCCTGGGTTTTAATTGCACCTTAGAACATACATGCATCAACACTACAATGAGCGGGTGGAGGGAGGTTTGGAGTCTTCTCCCACCCCCATTCTCTGCGGCCTGCTGGAGCGGGAGGGCTAGGTGGAGTTGGCCGTCCGACTGCGGCCTGGAGTGTGGGGCCTCCCTGCTGCTACGGAGTCGGGGTGGTCTGCCTCTCCCCACCGCAGGGAAAAGGGTAACACCACCTGGGTCTGGGTGCAGTTCCCCCCTCCAGGGGCAAGGGTACCTAGACCCGGTTTGTAGAGTACGCTTGGGGAGTGTGATCGTGTGTACAGCGTCTCTTTATGTCTGTCTCCACGTTGGTTGAGTGTGGAGTGAGTGCATATGAGAGCATGAGGGGGGGAATGGATGTTTGTGTCTGTGTGTGCCTGTATGTCTGTGTCTATATGTCAGGCTGGGTATCAGACGCCACCTCTCTGGGGACACCTCAGGCCCTCCAAGGTTTGGAGACCTATCTCCACCTACCACCACTTCCCCTGCCAGTGGCGGACTCCCTCAGGTGTCGGTGCGTTGGTGCTTCTTTGTGTCTGGGGGTGGGCGTCCAGGTACACACCGGCTCACTCCTTGGCGGCCGCTTATCGGGGCCTGGAGCCTGGGGCTCACTCGGGCCCCTTCGGGGGTGGGGTGCCCCCGGCCTCTCGGCCTGGGGCTCGGTCACTCAGGCACAGCTGGCGGCCGGCGGAGCTCATGGGCGCGTCACTGCAACTCCCCCTGGCTTCTGCTCCGCGGCTGCTGAGTGAACCCTCATCTGGGACTCTCCTCAGCTCTTACTGGAACAGTGGCGCGGCTGCCCCTCTGTTGGTCTTCCATGGTCTCTTGTGTTCTGGGGACCTCCGGATGTCTGGAGTTTTTGATCTCCTCCATACCTGCTTCACACCCTGGAGGACGGGGCTGTGGCCCCCCCACACTCCCTAGCAGACCATTACATGGAGAAACCTTTGGAATACAAGCGCGCTGATCCACACAGGTATGCACACGGGTGTTCACTGCTCGTAGACCTAAATTACACCTTTCTTGGCTGCTACTTCGAAGCACATCTGTCCTGCGTGCTGCACAACAACATTGAATATTTAGTATTTACTGCTGTTTACACTTAGCTAGATTAATGCGATGGTGTTGTGTTTAGTATGTTGCTTTTTTTTTTTGTCTTTTTTTTTTGCTTGTTTTCTATTCTTCTCTCAACAGGTGATCCAGGAGATTTTTATTTTTTTTCTCCCCCCCTTTCTCACTGTCCCTCTCCCCTTCTGTTTTTCCTTTCTTTCCTCTTTCTTTCTCCCTTTCCTATCCCTCACTCATGTCTGTCCCGTCTGGGGCAGGCATTGTTTGTGTCTTGCAGGGATTGTCACTGCCCCTTTGCTATGCAACATGACAGGGCAGGAATGAGTATCATTTCTTTGTACTTGGGCAACATGTTGAAGGATCGTTGCAAACTGCTTAAAGTGTAGCTTACGAATGAATTTGGGACCATCTTGATGTACTAACTGTCCATAAACCCGTAAAAGCACATTTGTCCCTATCAACAGTGGAATTCTACTGTTAAAGTGACACTCAGGAACAACAAGGGCCAAAACAGCTAATTGTTGTTCTTTGCCTGCAATATTTTCAGGAAATGTAATGCAAGTCTGAACATAACCCAAGTATGGCACGTTTTGCCCTCCTGCTCCTTCAATTTCAAGAAGAGCATGTATTGGCTGGATGGGAAGGTGGGAAAGGTGCATCTTGTGAAAAGACTCAGAAATGGTTGTAACCTTTGAGCCTGAGTCCATTATGGATTCACAGGGTACCCCGTCAACAAGTACTGAGGCTGCACAGCGTGGGCCTATGAGACCTTGAGGGAAGAGGAAGTTAGGATCTAGGCTGTCTATGGGATGAATGGGTTCTGTGATTTGCACTTCAGGACCACAAGCTAATGTCTCGGGACTGGGGGAATCAAGGGTTTCAGCTCCTGGGTGTCCCACGACAGGAGCTGCCACTAGTTTAAAGCAAACGGGGCTGTGGCCTGTCGTGCAGCAAAATCAGCCTGTTTCTTTCTCAACTCTGCATGCTTTTCTCGGACAAGTGTGGGATTAGCGTCATTTGTGCAGCTTACTGCAATATGATTGTCTTCCCCACACTTAAAGCAAAACCATGCCCTAGGTGTGCCAGGGACTTTAGCAAATGTCTGTGAGTTTCTGGTGTTGACAGCTAGAGAATTTTTGGGCTCATATTTCTCAGGTTTGGTTGAATGTCTTTGGCTTTGGACAAGCATTTGGACTTGTTTGGTCAACTCGGCTATTTGACTTCCAAGCTTGGCAGTTTCATTCGGTTTTGGGTCCACAGATTTGGATTTAGTGCTTACAAGAGGTTCAGTACTTGGGGTGGTGCTCCTTGGCCTTTGAGTTAAAGTTAACTGTTCAACTTGCTTTGTGAGTTCATTGACTTTTTGTTCGAGTTTCACAGCTTCACTGTCGGTTGGAGTAGGAGTCGCAAGTGGCGCTTGGCCAAAGGTGGGCATACTAAAAACTGAGTGTGCATGTGCAGCAGCTTTTGTTGCACCCAAATGTTTCTTCATGCGGTCCAACTTGGCGAAACGACGCTCTTCCTCAGTCCTTAACATGAGGAGAAGCTCCGAAAATGAGGGTGGAAAGCTCTTTTTTGCTTCAAGCTGGAGACTTATTATCAAGCTTTGGTCCCAGCAACCTCTAATGAATTGCTTAAGAAGCAGTTCATTTACATTTGTAGGAGGGGCTCCCCCTCTAGAAATGACTCGTGTGAGAAGGCTGTGAAGACGGTTCAAGAAGGCAGATGGGTTTTCTCCGCTGTTTTGATTCGAGCCAAGAAAGGCAGTGTAAAGCTCTTCACCGTCCTCAACAACTCCAAAGGCTGAATCAAGCTGAGTGACATAAGTGCTTGGTGTCGCAGTGACCCCCAGAGGCTTTACAATTTCAGATGCAGGGCTAAGTAAGCTCTCAAGTATCTTCCTCACTTTGAGGGCATCAGTCAGAAAAGGGTCACTCTCTAGAAGATCGACTTGGGTACGCCATGTCTCATAGTCGACTTCACCGTTGGGCCGTGGAAGTCGGCCTGAGAAGGTATGTATCTTAGCATGAGCAAGGGGTGCGTGACTTGGCTCATTACGAATAACATGTTCAACCACTACTTTCTGAATATGCGAAGGGTTGTAGATGCTCTCGTCTACATGTACTGGACCAGCAAAAGTGTCAGTATGTGGGCTGAAAGCACTTGTGGGTTCTACGGGTTCACTTGAATCAGTATTGGGAATGATGTCAGCTGTCGTATTAACGTTATGGTCAACGGGTGATCGTGTCTCAGTCTGGGGGTTAGGGCTGGCCTGCAACTCGCCTTGGAAAATACTGAGGAAGCCTGCCCTCCCACTGCCCCCCATAAACTCAAGTTCCTTCAGGTATCTACGGGCCACTTCCTTGCCCATTTCTTCTTGGGTGATATCTCTGACGGTTTTGGAAACCCATTTCACTGTAGGGTCTACAGGGCTGACAACTTCCCCTAAGGTGGAAGGGTCTATCTTTAAGATATAGTGTATGAGTCTGAACAGGCTAAGTGTTCTGCCTTCGGGCTGATGTGGCTCATCAGGGACCCTGACAATGTTAGAGATCTTACCATTGACTTCAAAAACATTAGTTATATCATGTTCACTACGATGTCTTTCAATACCTGTAATAAGCAGGGTTTTCTGGCTATCAACTCTAAAGCGTTCACAAAGGTCAAGTGCCATTTTCGAAAATAAACGTATCACTCAGTGTGTCATATGAGTTGGAGGTAAAACCACTATGCCAATCTCCTGGCTGGCTCGCCACTAGTTGTCACCCTTTTTAACTGAGTAGTCCAAAATCAGTCAAATCCACAGTAATCTGTCATACAAAGTCAAGGAAAAAAACAATATTTGAGAATCTACTCTTGTTGGGTTCAGTTAGGATCGTAAGGAGACTGGCAGTGGTAACTCAACTTAAAGAAGGAATATCCCTCCACTCAGAATGAGACACTGACAACAACTTAAAGGGAGAAAAGTGATTTGAGTGTATTCAACATTTAAATGCTCCAAACATAGACATGAACAAAACATTTAGACCATTTCAAACATGTAAATCTCAACAATGTACAATATATCACTTAAAGTGTCCATAAATGTATCAGGTAGGCTGTCCATTTCAGTTCAGTGCACTTAGTATTCAGTGTTCTTAGTAAGTGTTAATTGTCTTTAGTCACAGTTTTGCTTTTTTGATGCATCAGTTTTTTGTGTTAAGTGGAATCAGATCTGACCCAAAAAAGAAAAAAGTAACAACATAAAGTGTCCTGAGATCTCAGAAAAAACGTTAATCCAAAAAAAATTGCAATCGTTGTATCCTACCACCCTCCAAGGAAACAGGTGGCCTTCAGATTGAGAACGTCCTTTCTAGGCACCTCCAGTGGCATCCAGTCCTTAGATGGCACCGCTCGGTCCTTGCAGCAGATCTCTACCACGTAAAAAAAAAAAAACAGCCTGCACACAACGTGCAGTGCAATCACTCACTTGTAAAATAAAACGTGTTTCTCTAGTGTTATCCCTTTTTTTCCCTCACACAATCACACATCTATACAGTTCTTATTGGCCAATAACAATTTATCAACAACAAAAATACATTCCACTGCAAATCATGAAGCATGAAAAGTGTCTCTGTGGTGTGTTAGCTAAAACTTCACATGTAAGCGCATTAGCCCAGGGAGCACATGTGGGTATGCTAGCATACTTTCCACAGGCTAACACAGCTAAGCAATCGTTAGCAGGTTCTAAGACAAATATCACATTTCCGACAAGCATTGTATCCTGACTGGTTTTATGTTCAAAAACTAGACTATGAATCACAATTTAAACTGCAACTGTGAGACTCACCAGGATATTCTTCACAGAAAACATTAATTCCGTAGCGCAACACGTTACAAGACTGAATATCCACACAGCTTCGCGCATCTAGCTCCGTGCAGGCGGATGCAGTGAAAGAAAGTCACCACGCACGCGCTATGGTGCATTCAGGGTACATGGGAAAACTCAGCATTTAACAAAACAGTAACACTTCAAATTAGAATAAAAACAGAATACAATTGGCAATAAAATAACCATGGGTTACACGTGGAATGAGTCTTGAGTTGAATATTTTTAATAGGCAAAAAATACTTATAGAATAAGTTAATAAGTAAATGTTAAAATTTTGTCTTTGTTTCTTTTTTTGCTGAAAATTGATCCGATCCGTGACTTAAAACTGTGATCCGATCCCAACCGTGAGATTTTTGATCCGTTGCACCACTAGTAGCTACACATATTTGATTTGGCAGTTCTTACACTGGATGGCCTTCCTGGCACCCACTTAAGGGGATTTGCATCTCCTACTGGGATCTTTCTCCTGTTAGACAAACGTGTAAACAGCTACACAACATTGCCACTGCTCTCTCTAAATGTGAGTTGATGATGTCAATCAAACAATCACTAAGTGGTCTGATTAAATATTAAGTTGTAGAATGAAATTAACAATTGAATAAAGGTAATCACTAAATGTTCACAAATGAATCCATTAATCACTAACAAAGTGCTTCCATTTGAAAAAAATAAACAAATAATTTTTTTAAAATCAATGAGCTTTATTACTGATATGCATATTGCAACATCGTCGGGTTTAAGTGAGCCAGCAGCAGGCAGTAGCATAAGTGACGTTTCATATATTAAAATCATGCATAAAATAGACACACACCTACCTCCTGCTACAATAAATATAAAACACATCACCAAGGACAGATGCTCAGAGGCAAACACAAACTGCTGCTTCTTGATCTCAAGGAGCGTGTGAGGAATGTGTTGCCTGCAAGCAGAATTAAGTCATTATTTTAAAGACATAAATCATCTCTTCATTCAGATGAGTAACAGTTTCTGTAACTTAGATGAGTTGCAGTTTTTCACACTAAAATCATAGATAAAGCCTGGAGGAAAGAACTTGTAGCATCAAAAATTAACATTGTTGTCAGGTTCAGTGATCCTAACTGCTTTTGGTGAACTGTTCGTAACTAAAGTTGTCATCTTGATTCACTCTTTTGAGAGAGGAAAGATTCAGTTTTAAAGATTTTTTAAGAGTTACACATACAAAACTTGAAACTATTTATGCTGTTTTATCTCTGTCTATTACAGAAGCCTTGTGTTGAAAACTGTGTGACTGTCACTGTTGTAACTTGTAGAAATGTTGTTGGTGTGTATGTAAAAAAAAAAATGAAGCATTTGGTTGAACAGCGCCTGACTTTGGCTACGTTCACACTGCAGGTCTTAATGCTCAATTCCAATTTTTTGATCAAATCCAATTTTTTTGTCTGCTTGTTCACACTACAAATAACATGTGACAGCAAACACGCTCTAGTGTGAACGGTTCACAGCCCTCAAAGCAACCCGGATGCGCAAAAGAAGACATCACACACAACACGCTCTGTTTACGGAAGTAAAAATGGCGGCTACAGAGCGAGTAGGTGCTGTTGCAGCAGTTTGTCAATTTCTGCACAGTCGTAACCCTCAGAATCTTGACAAATTAATCACAGAAAGGAGGACACTGAGAAAAAAAGAGAGCCTGTGCAATGGCCTTGTTTGGAGCAGTGGCTGCTACCTCCGTGCAGAGGTATATGTGGACACGGAGTCAGAACCAGGAGTGGTGGGATTTGGATCTGAGAGGCTTCACTGACACAGAGTTCATCCACAATTTCAGGATGTCAAGACAAACATTTGAATATCTCTGTCAGCGCCTATCAGCAAGAATGCTTAGACAGGATACTCATCTCCGCCAATCCATACCTGTGAGCAAGCGCGTTGGAATCGGGCTGTATTGGCTGGCAACAGGCGCATGTTATCGGACCATGTCAAACCTGTTCGAAGTTGCCAAATCCACAGTTTGTTCCATCCTCCATGAATTCTGCTTTGCAGTCCGCTATGTCCTCATGCCTGAGTACATTAAATGGCCTCGAGGAGATGACCTGATACAAGTTATTGAAGGCTTCAGACAGCGATGGGGGTTCCCACAGTGTGCCGGAGCAGTAGATGGGAGTCACATTCCCATCACTGCTCCTGAGGACAATCACTGTGATTATTTTAACCGTAAAGACTGGCACTCTGTCATCCTACAGGGCGTCGTCGACCATAAATTCTGGTAAGCATACTATGATCTACTAATTATGAAAAATTGGAAGGAAAAAAAACATGCATTTGAATGGCTCAAACGTATATACAGAGCTGGGCAGAGTAGCCAAAACTCTAGTATTGTAACTCTACAATCCCATTTCTAAGTAAAAGCAAAAAGTAGTCGCCTAAAGAATTATGCAAGTAACCGTTTGATCATAACTGTGATGAACATTTTGTGTTGTTTTCCTTCAGTCTCTCCGTTTTCTCCTAATTACCCACATCTTTCCTGCCTCCTGTGATTGGTTTCCCTATGCATTTAAACTCACTTTACTTGTATAGTTTTTTTATGTAACATATTTTTAAATGATTACTATTACTATTACTATTACTATTACGGACGACACAACGGTGGTGGGTCTCATTAGCAACAGGGATGAGACCGACTACAGAAGTGAGGTGAGACGCCTGGCCACGTGGTGTGTTGACAACAATCTCTCTCTGAATGTGGAGAAGACGAAGGAGATTGTTGTGGACTTCAGGAGAATGCACACCCAACATGCTCCTCTGACCATTGACGGAGCGTCTGTGGAGAGAGTGAGCAGCACCAAGTTCTTGGGTGTGCACATCACAGAGGATCTCTCCTGGACGTACAACACCACAGCACTGGCCAAGAAATCACAGCAGCGTCTCTTCTTTCTCCGCAAACTAAGAAGAGCAGGAGCACCAGCCCCCATCATGTACACTCTCTACAGAGGCACCATCGAGAGCATCCTGTCAAGCTGCATCACTGTGTGGTTTGGAGCCTGCAATGCGTCCTGTCATAGAACCCTCCAACGCATAGTGAGAGCTGCAGAGAGGATCATTGGTGTCTCTCTCCCCTCCCTCCAGGACATTTACAGCACCCGTCTCACTAAAAAAGCCCTTTGCATAGCGGCTGATCCCACGCACCCAATGCAAAGCTTCTTCAAGCTGCTGCCGTCAGGGAGGAGACTGCGGAGTCTCCAGGCCAGGACCAACAGACTGAAGGACAGCTTCATCCATCAGGCTGTCAGGACGCTTAACTCCCTCCCGATTCTGCCCCCTCTCCCCTCTTCTCCTCCATGGTCTCACTGAACTCTGTCACACACACTCTCTGACTCACTCACTGGCCTGCACCAGTTACCAGTCACTTTGTGGAGCATTGGACTGCCATTACCTCATAAGACTTTGTTGTTATACTATCTCTTACCGTATATTACTAAATCTCCATTTGCACTATTTGCCTATTTGCACTACTCTGCCTGGTTTACACTCAATGTCATTTACCCAATGTCACCAATGTTACACCCAATGTCATTTAGAAAAGCACAGTGGGGGGGACTGTGGAGAAAGCAAACGAACTCAACAACTTCTTCAACAGGTTTGACCAGCCCACAACCCCCCCACCCTCACCCTCACCTTCACTACAGAGTCCAATCCTCACTCTCCTACCTCCCTCGCTTCCCCCCCTTCCTGACACCATGATACCCCCCTCCTCCAATCCCTCTCTCAGCAGCAAGACATCTCCCCCCCTCCCCTCCTCCCAAACATCTCCCAGTGTCACAGTGGATCAAGTCAGGAGACAACTGAGGAAGCTTCGCCCCAGAAAGGCAGCAGGCCCAGACAAGGTGTGTCCTAGGATGCTAAAGGCGTGTGCTGCTGAACTTGGGGAGCCGGTACAACGAGTCTTCAACCTCAGTCTGCGACTGGGGAGAGTGCCCGCCCTATGGAAGACATCCTGCATCGTCCCGGTCCCCAAAAAGAACCGGCCCAATGAGCTGAATGACTTCCGACCGGTGGCACTGACGTCACATCTTATGAAGACTCTAGAGCGGCTCTTCCTCAACCTCCTCCGACCACAGGTACAACATGCCGAGGACCCACTACAGTTTGCATACAAGGCGGGTGTCGGAGTGGAGGATGCCATCCTGTACCTCCTACACAGAGCCCACTCACACCTGGATGGGGGAAAAGGCACGGTCAGGATCCTGTTTCTTGACTTTTCCAGTGCCTTTAATACCATCCGGCCCTGTATGCTTCAGGAAAAACTGAACAGGATGGAGGTGGACCCCTGCCTGGTCGCTTGGATCTCCGACTACCTCACCGACAGACCACAGTACGTCAGGCTGAAGGACATCACGTCTGACACAGTGGTCAGCAGCACAGGAGCACCACAGGGAACTGTGCTGTCCCCTCTTCTCTTCACCCTGTACACCTCTGACTTCTGCTACAACTCTGAATTATGCCACATTCAGAAGTTTGCAGACGACACAGCCATCATGGGGTGTATCTGGGATGATCAGGAAGAGGAGTACAGAAGTCTGGTGAGGAACTTTGTCGCATGGAGTCACACAAACCACCTGCAACTCAACACCTCAAAGACTAAGGAACTGGTTGTGGACTTCGGGAGGTCTAGAGCAGGTCCACTGCCGGTTCAGATAGAGGGGGAGGAGGTGGAGGTGGTCAACAAGTACAAGTACCTCGGGCTGTGGGTGGACAATAAACTGGACTGGTCATGCAACACAGAGCACCTGTATAAAAAAGCACAAAGCCGACTGTACTTCCTCAGGAGGCTGAGGTCTTTTAACATCTGCAGGAAGCTCCTGAGGATGTTTTACCAGTCAGTGGTTGCTGGAGTCCTTTTCTATGCTGTGGTGTGCTGGGGGAGCAGCACAGCAAAGAAGGACTCATCCAGGCTGGAGAAACTGATCAGGAGGGCTAGCTCTGTGGTCGGCATGAAGCTGGACACTCTGGTGACAGTGGCAGAGAAAAGGACATTAAAGAAACTGATGGACGTTATGGACAATGCCAGGCATCCTCTGCACACGGCCATTAGCAACCAGAAGAGTCTGTTCAGCGACAGGTTGCTTCTCCCCAAGACAAGAACTAACAGACTTAAAAACTCCTTTGTCCCACACGCCATCAGACTGTTTAACTCCTCTCTGGAGGGGAGAGGGAGGGGAAACAGGAGGACAAAGGAGGGGGGAACAACTAAGCTGTAGTGCCTCTTCACCTCACTGTGCAATACCTTTTGTGCAATACTTTTGTAAATAGTCAACAGTGCAATAGACCTCAATACTTGAAATGTGCAATTCACTTGTATTTTTATTTTTTATTCCTATTTATTCTATTTATCCCCTTCGTATATTTTATTTATATTGTCTCTGTATTTATATATATGTGTGTGTGTGTGTGTGTGTGTGTGTGTGTGTGTGTGTGTGTGTGTGTGTGTGTGTGTGTGTGTGTGTGTGTGTATATATAATATTCTGTAACTCTGTAACTTCTGTCGGTGCTGGGCTTTTTTGGAAATCGAATTTCCCAGAGGAACCCACCCGAGGGATTAATAAAGTTCTATCTTATCTTATCTTATCTTATCTTACCCTTACCTGAATATTGTATATTGTATATTGCATAGCTTTCTTGTTAAATTGTATTGTATTTATTAAAATTTTTACTTTTTAATTATTTTATTTGCATTTTTTAATCACTCTCTTATATTTAAATGTTCATTTGCTATTTCATCTAGGGTTTGAGAGTAACGAAATTTCTATTCTCTGTATGTCCTGTACATGTGGCAGAATTGACAAATAAAGTTGACTTTGACTTTGACTTTGACTTTGAAATCAATGAGTGATCCTTTATAAATTGTCATAAGTAATCAAGTGTTGCTCAATGTAGTGGTGAACTGTTACTTTTACACTAGTACTATAATAGTAACAAAATATGTTGCAGTAAAACTACTCTTAAAAGGTCAAACTTATACTACCCACCTCACAAACAGATTTCATATACTTTATTAAAATATATTGCATTTTCTGGCACCCATACCCAGACCAAACAGTATTGTTTGACTGATGGCCCGTAATATAAAGACTTGTTTTGGACTTTACGTTTTGCAATTTTGCCTTAAGTTATGAAGTTATTTTGCTGTTTATGGCCTGATAATTATCCTTATTGCTGTTTTAGAGAGGAGCAGTGCTTCAAAGGATACTTGCAGATTTCTGTGAGAATCTGCAGATTTACAGTAGAAATAAAGTGTTCACTTTTCTCAAACGTTGTCTTCCCAACAGTTTCACTAACATCTACACTGAATGGCCAGGAAGCGTTCACGATGCCAGGGTTCTCAAGAATTCTGAGATACACACAATGGCAGAGAGAGGGAAGCTATTTCCACCAGTCAGTATCTTTGAACACAGTGAATTGTAATTAAAATTGTTTTATCATTCCTCTTTGTTGATGTGTGTCACCTTGTATTCACATAATCTTAGGTTACAGAAGAAATCATGGGTGTTGAAGTTCCAGTCTAACTGAAGAACAACAATACTTCAACGAGCGACAAAGCAGAGCCAGGATGACAGTGGGGTGTGCATTTGGCCAACTTAAGGGTCAGTGGAGGTGCCTTGGGAAACGTGCATGCTGCACACTCCACAATGTGTGTGAAAAAACATGGTGAAGCCTACAATGAAACTGATAAAGCTGATCTGCGTAATTCTAGAGGTACCGAAGGAGGCATCTTACCAGATGTTCAGCCAATAAGAATCAGAGAGGTGCTGACAAAATTTTTTCATAGTCAACGTTAAGGCACAAAAGCCATGGTTTCATCTCATTGTCAATAAATTTGAGCTTGAAGTTTAAGTGATGCATTCACAAAATTTAAAGTAAAGCATTCAAAGTAATTTTTTATGGAAAATATTTATTTTGACATGTGTAACATGTACACTTCTTCCTTTGTGTACTGAAATTGCAATGTTGTTTGTCTCAAAACATTGCAAAACTTTGCATATGAAAAGCACAAATTAAATCTGAAAGACCCACTGTCCTTCAGCAGTACTGAAAATCTCTAACAACAAATATAAAGCATTTTTGGATTGTCATGAATGAATGACATGACATGACATGAATAGCATAAGCATAACGTGGAGCATGTCCAGCATAAATAAAATAAAATAAAATTACCTGTGGTAGTTTCTGTGTAATAAGCAGGAAACAGAACTGCATAATGCAAAACTGTTTTTATTTAATAACATATTAACAACCTATTAAAACAGGTAATTATTACCTGGAAACCACTGTGCTATGTAATAAGCAGGAAACAGAGCTGCAAAACAGACAGACAGAAAGACACATATAGGGAGTGCAGAATTATTAGGCAAGTTGTATTTTTGAGGAATAATTTTATTATTGAACAACAACCATGTTCTCAATCAACCCAAAAAAACTCATTAATATCAAAGCTGAATGTTTTTGGAAGTAGTTTTTAGTTTGTTTTTAGTTTTAGCTATTTTAGGGGGATATCTGTGTGTGCAGGTGACTATTACTGTGCACAATTATTAGGCAACTTAACAAAAAACAAGTATATACCCATTTCAATTATTTATTTTTACCAGTGAAACCAATATAACATCTCCACATTCACAAATATACATTTCTGACATTCAAAAACAAGACAAAAACAAATCAGCGACCAATATAGCCACCTTTCTTTGCAGGGACACTCAAAAGCCTGCCATCCATGGATTCTGTCAGTGTTTTGATCTGTTCACCATCAACATTGCGTGCAGCAGCAACCACAGCCTCCCAGACACTGTTCAGAGAGGTGTACTGTTTTCCCTCCTTGTAAATCTCACATTTGATGATGGACCACAGGTTCTCAATGGGGTTCAGATCAGGTGAACAAGGAGGCCATGTCATTAGTTTTTCTTCTTTTATACCCTTTCTTGCCAGCCACGCTGTGGAGTACTTGGACGCGTGTGATGGAGCATTGTCCTGCATGAAAATCATGTTTTTCTTGAAGGATGCAGACTTCTTCCTGTACCACTGCTTGAAGAAGGTGTCTTCCAGAAACTAGCAGTAGGACTGGGAGTTGAGCTTGACTCCATCCTCAACCCAAAAAGGCCCCACAAGCTCATCTTTGATGATACCAGCCCAAACCAGTACTCCACCTCCACCTTGCTGGCGTCTGAGTCGGACTGCAGCTCTCTGCCCTTTACCAATCCAGCCACGGGCCCATCCATCTGGCCCATCAAGACTCACTCTCATTTCATCAGTCCATAAAACCTTAGAAAAATCAGTCTTGAGATATTTCTTGGCCCAGTCTTGACGTTTCAGCTTGTGTGTCTTGTTCAGTGGTGGTCGTCTTTCAGCCTTTCTTACCTTGGCCATGTCTCTGAGTATTGCACACCTTGTGCTTTTGGGCACTCCAGTGATGTTGCAGCTCTGAAATATGGCCAAACTGGTGGCAAGTGGCATCTTGGCAGCTGCACGCTTGACTTTTCTCAGTTCATGGACAGTTATTTTGCGCCTTGGTTTTTCCACACGCTTCTTGCGACCCTGTTGACTATTTTGAATGAAACGCTTGATTGTTCGATGATCACGCTTCAGAAGCTTTGCAATTTTGAGACTGCTGCATCCCTCTGCAAGATATCTCACTATTTTTGACTTTTCTGAGCCTGTCAAGTCCTTCTTTTGACCCATTTTGCCAAAGGAAAGGACGTTGCCTAATAATTATGCACACCTGATATAGGGTGTTGATGTCATTAGACCACACCCCTTCTCATTAAAGAGATGCACATCACCTAATATGCTTAATTGGTAGTAGGCTTTCGAGCCTATACAGCTTGGAGTAAGACAACATGCATGAAGAGGATGTGGACAAAATACTCATTTGCCTAATAATTCTGCACTCCCTGTATGTATGGTGACTGATCCACACCACCAGGATCTACAGCAAGGACACTGGAATGTCGTATAGTAACAAAGGGAGGGAAGGTAGTTAGAACTGAGGTGATTGAACTACCAGAAGGGAACAGACATCGGGGACCGCTACAACTACCTGGGAATCCCCCACAGGCAAATGGGAACCATGAAGAGGCTGCTAGAAAAGCTGCAACCACCAAATACCTGCAGAGGGTCGGATAAGTCCTGAGGAGTCAGTTGAATGGCAAGAACAAAATCTACTGAGATCTACTGACTTCCGGCTTGAGTGAACGCTGGCGCGTCTGGCTGCCGCTACTCACCGGTTCATTTTTCGACTATTTGGATTTATTTGGATTAATTGGATTATTTGGATTCAGATTTGAATGAACAGGGACATTCACACTCAGCACCAGATCGATCTCTGCCAGGGATTGAATTGCAACTCTTGTCCTCAACTTCTGTTATTTCAGCTGAATGTGTTCTCACGTCTTCTTCTCAGTTAGCGGCACTAGCTTAACTGTTTGAGCTATTTTAGCCTACCTGTTCGTTGCTCCGGCCGGCTTGGCTCCTTTTCCTCCACACAATCGAAGATGCGGACCAAGATGTTCCTGAGCTGGTCGGCACTATTTTGGATTCTCCTGATGCTCGTCTACCATCCTACGGCTGGACTGCTCCGCTATACAGCCGCTGAGCTCCTGTGCCTTCGTGGGCAGCTATCGCTCCCGTCGCTGGCGGAGCTTCACTACCAACCGGGCATCACTTTCCAGCCTCGCCGGAGATACATCCATCGCGGGTCCCGCAGGATTTTCCATAACTCCAATGGAACTAAATCGTTCTGGTCTGCTACTCGCCGCCCTCGCAGGAACCCTGATCGGGCTGTCAACCATCGATCTCTAGCCCACCTGCCTAGGGCGCCCACCGCGATTAGCAAAAAAGAAGATACTCCACTCAACTTCGGTCTTCTAAACATTCGTTCATTGACAAGTAAGGGACCTCTCATCCAAGACCTCCTATCTGACCGTAAGTTTGACTTTTTCTGCTTAACTGAAACCTGGCAACAACCTGATGACTTTCCTCAGCTAAACGAATCTGCTCCTCTGGGGTTTGTTTACTTTTCTAAACCCCGCTGCTCAGGTCGTGGGGGTGGTCTCGCGATCCTTTTTCGCCAGCACTTGAAAGTCCTGCCAGTTAATGTTGATACCTTTAGTTCTCTAGAGGTCCTTGCATGTGAGCTGACTGGACCCATTCCCACTATCATAGCTACTGTATACCGCCCCCCCAAACCTAACCCTGTCTTCCTCAGTGACTTTGCTAATCTACTAACCCATCTTTCATCTCTCTCCCCAAATGTGATCTCGGTGGGAGATTTCAACATTCACATGGACAATAATGACCCTCTGCTCACCAGAGACTTTTCCTCCTGTCTCGAAGGTTCTGAATTTAAACAATTTATCGACTTTCCCACTCACTCTAAAGGACACACCCTGGACTTGGTCTGCTGTTCTGGTCTTACTCCCTCGAATTTTTCTGCTACTGAAATCCCCATAACTGACCACTTCCTCCTTTCATTTAACCTCACTCTCTGCTGCTCTTCTACCAAGCCAACCCGTCTCATCTCGTTCCGCAACATCAAGAATATTGATATGGACATTCTCACTAGCAGTTTGGACAATGTTCAGATTCCGAAATTCTATTCTACTCCTGATGATTTGTTGTTATATTATAATAATTGTCTACACACTGTCCTTGATTCTCTGGCTCCTGTAAAAACCCACTCTGTTTCCTTCGCTCGCTCTGCTCCCTGGTTTACCTCTGACCTCCGAGCTCTGAAGGCCAAAGCTCGGCAGCTAGAGCGTAAATATAAGAAATCTGGTTTAACTGTTGATTCAGAAATCTATAAATACCACGTACTTCAGTATAAAGACTCCATTAACAAGGCCAAACAAAGCTTCTACTCTGGTATTATCAGTTCTTATGAGGGTAATGCAAGGACTCTGTTTTCAGTTTTCAACAAGCTAATTCAACCCCCCAACGCTTTACCACCGCACTTCTATTCCTCTGAAACATGCAACTCCTTGATGCTGTTCTAGACTACGAAAATCAATGACATCCACCAGCAACTCAGATCAAATGTTGTGTCTACGCCCTCTCCAGAACCTCTTCTCCTTTTTGAGCCGTTTTCCACTTTTCATCTTGCTGATTTATCTGATATTTCCGAGTTAATATGTAAATCAAAGCCTGCCACATGTCATATTGACCCCATGCCCATGGGGCTTGTGAAATCCTGCCTCTCTTCTTTTCTCCCACTCATTTCTGCTATCATTCACTCTTCTCTCACCACCGGTATCGTTCCCTCCTTATTGAAGACTGCTCTAGTCACTCCTATACTGAAAAAACCTTCCTTAGATCCTAACAACTTTAACAACCTTCGTCCGATTTCCAATCTACCCTTCATTTCTAAGATACTCGAAAAAGTGGTTGCAGCTCAACTTCATTTACACCTGATTAATAATAACATCTACGAGAGATTTCAATCTGGTTTTCGCTCATGTCACAGTACCGAAACTGCTCTACTTAAAGTCACTAACGATCTTCTAATCGGAGCTGACTCTGGTCTTCTCACCATTCTCGTCCTTTTAGATCTGAGCTCAGCCTTTGACACCATTTCTCACTCTGTCCTTCTAAGCAGACTTTCCTCTCTCGGCATCTCTGACACACCCCTCGTCTGGTTTCAATCATATCTCCTCGACCACTCCCAGTTTATTCAACTAAGATCATTCCGCTCTCGTCTATTCCCCGTCACCTCTGGTGTACCCCAAGGCTCAGTTTTAGGCCCTCTTCTCTTTATAATATACATCCTCCCTCTAGGTACCATCTTCCGCAAATTTGATCTTCAGTTTCACTGTTTTGCTGATGACACCCAGTTATATCTCTCTTGCAAACCTGATTCCTCCCTCCCACCTTCTTCCCTTACAGAATGTCTATCCGAGTTGGTTTACCTCTAATTTTCTAAAGCTCAATGAGGATAAAACTGAGATCCTCCTTATTGGCACCAAATCCAACCTTTTGAAGGCAAACCATTTCTCACTCACCATCGATAACTCCACAGTTTTCCCTTCTCCTCAGGTTAAGAGCCTTGGTGTCATCCTAGACAGTTCACTTTCCTATAAATCTCACATCAATAATCTCACCCGTTCTGCCTACTTCCATCTACGTAACATTAACAGATTGCTTCCTTCTCTTTCCACCCAGTCTACGTCCATTCTTGTACATAGTCTTGTTACCTCCCGTATTGACTACTGCAATTCTCTTCTGCATGGTCTCCCCCAAAAATCCCTCCATAAGCTTCAGCTGGTTCAGAACTCTGCTGCTCGCATTATCACCAGAACCCCCTCCTATCAGCACATCACCCCTGTTCTTCAGGAACTTCACTGGCTCCCTGTGAAATTCCGGATAATTTTCAAACTTCTTCTGCTCACCTTCAAGGCCATTCATAACCTCGCTCCTTCTTACCTTTCTGACCTGTTAACCACCACTTGTTCTGCCCGTTCACTTCATTCTTCTTCTTCTATCCAGCTTACTGTACCTTCCTTCCGCCTCACCACCATGGGAAGCAGAGCTTTCAGCTGCTCTGCTCCCAGGCTGTGGAACTCTCTGCCCCCTGAAATAAGAAATATTGGTTCTCTCCCCCAGTTTAAATCCCAACTCAAAACTCATCTGTTCAAATCTGCATATTCACTGTGAATCCACTGTTTGTTCATTTTATCTTGTGCTTGTATTTTATTGTTCTTATTCTGCCATTGTTTTACTAAGTGTTTTATCCTATTGTAAAGTGTCCTTGGGTGACTTGAAAGGCGCTCATAAATAAAATTTATTATTATTATTATTATTATTATTGAAATCCGGCCTATCAACACCTACGCCCTGCCTGTGATCAGGTACCCTGCTGGGATAATAAGCTGGCCAAAGGAGGAGATGGAAGCCACTGATATCAAGACCAGGAAGCTCCTGACCATGCAGGTTTCACCTCAAGTCCAGCACCCTGAGGCTGTATGCTGAGTGGAAGGAAGGAGTGAGTGTCAGTACCACAGCCCAGGATGAGACAACAAACATCTACAAGTATATCAGGAAGATGACCACAACTGACCACATGCTCAGTGCCTCAGGCAGCGGAAACCGAAGAAAGAGGAGGAACCATCATGGAAGGATCGGCCACTGCACGGTATGCACCACCGGCAGATACAGGAAGTGGCTGACAACCAGAAATCCTACCAGCGGCTGGAAAAAGCTAGACAGCACAGAGGCACTAATCATGGTGGCACATTATACAGAAACATCTGTGCTGAAAATGGCCTGGAAGTCCCGAGGTCAAAATGGGAAACATCCCCTGGGGTGGTCGAGAATCCTCTGATAGAAGACCCGAGCTTGAAGAATAAAGGCCGCCCTGCAGGGGTGAGCGGGGATAGATGCACTCAATTGGACAATTAATTACTTGTCTAATGACTATTCATCTGCTGATGGATCCAAAATCATTGGCCTTTAAAACAGGCACAGTGATGCAATGTGAAGACAAAACGACAAGTGGCAAATTACACAAAAACATATTTTCAGAAAATCTAGAAAATATATGTGAATAAGAATATATTAACATTTGTGTTAACATGGAACACTGGGTTACTAAGGAGTGTTTACAAAAAGGCAACAAACAAAAACAGTAGCCTACTTCATCCCTTCATTGAGGAAAGCAACCATAGGAAGTTTATGGGAGTTAGTGAAAGTAAATGGAGAACACCTTCGGAATCACAGCAATGTGTTAGCTTTTTGAACAGGGGAAGCGTATTGTTTAAACTGCCTCTGTATTTCAAACAGGCAGGCACAATGCTGCCTTTTCTTGACATTCCATTAAAGATGCTGTTTGCAGCTTCAACATGGAGAAGAAAAGGGCTGCAGGAGGAGAAGAGAAAGGGGAGGAGGATGAATGATGCAGATTTTACTTGAGTCATACTGCCATCTAGTGTCACCTCACATATCAACAAGTGTTTTCCATGATGCTGAGCTTGAACATAAAAATAGACCAGATTTTTTTGGTCTTTGGGAAAAATCGTTATATTCTGTACACAGCAGACTAAAGATAAGATAAGATAAGATAACCTTTATTAGTCCCACACGTGGGAAATTTGTTTTGTCACAGCAGGAGTGGACAGTGCAAAAGTTATGAGGCAAAAATTAGAATACAATAAGAATAAATACAGTACACAGCTTTAGCACAAACATCACTGTCCTTCAGGTTAGGGCCAGGCCATTCAGATGTGAGTAAACCATGATCACTTGTATTGGTTCAGAGTGACCACAGGACTCAGCTCACAAACTCTCCTATGTGCACAAGTAATACCAAATACCCTCATAAAAACAGCCCAGGCCCTGCAGCTTAAGCCCAATAAATTGTAGAACTAATTCATCCCTGGTTCAATTTAACTGCTAAAGCAAAAAATATGCACCCGTAAGAGGCCCAGGGCTGTGTGCAGTGCAGCTCATAAAGAAAGAAATGTTTGCATATGTTGTCTGTGGTGAGATGAAGTAGCTCATGTCACGTAGGTGATACTACTGGAATGTAAATTTGTAGAATATACACTGCAGTATACTGTTTCTCAACTTAGCAGGAGCTAAAATCATACCATACAAAATAAAAAAGTAAATGATGCTTTTCTCAAATAATGATACATGTTTCGGGTGACTATGTGAGCCTTCTCTTAATCAATTGAGTTGATTAGTCCATTTATGATATGACGGAACATTGGTCTATCAGTACATACGTGAATTGATTAATTCTTATATTATGAAAAAATAATAATGATCAAATTAAATATATTGATACACCTTGTCAAATTATAGTATAATTCCTTCTACTTTCCAAAAGTACAGTAACTGAACTGAAAATGAAATGTTTTACACTGAATATGAATAATTGTCAGTAGCACCCTAAGAGTACATGCAGTAATAGAACTGTAACTGTTAACACCGCATGATGTATTAGACATATTAGTTTATAATTTAGTAGCATTTAATTCATCAGTTAAAGTATTTGATGTGCTGAAGCTCTTGCTCATCACTATATATGTCATAACTTCAACCTAAAACAGTCCTTGATATTTCAACATTATTCACACATCTTTCTCTGTCTTTGATTAACCATCTAAAATTAAAAATAAAATGCAAGATCTATGTAAGAACAGAGATTGGTCCAGATGGATTGAGGTTCAGTTATACAGTACCTTAAGTTTGATAAGATAAGAGATCACATTTGTGAAAAATCCTGAAACTATCCAGCTGCCAAAAATAGATCACTAAGATATGTGATATTCATTTTCACTGTAAAAAAAATCCTATATTTATATTATTTCAGTCTTTTATTGACTCACAAAATATGAAGTAAATCAGAAAACCAACTTGTCAGAGTTGTTTGCTAAAACTAGTTGGTTTTCCAGTCTTGCAGAAGGATGGTCTTGGTTTGGTGATGTCAGCCAATTTAATGAGTCCAGCACTTTTGTTCATTGTACTATTCAGATGGTGATGGAATTGGACAGGTATTCACTGTAACTGCTAATCATATTGCTTAACTTGACATTTAACTTTCACTAATATGGGTGGTCATGTCAAAATATCACTTTTACTAACACTTCCAGGGGTGGCTGTAGCTCAGGAGGTAGGGTGGGGTCAAGGTTGGTGGTTCGTTCTCTTGCTGCTCCTCTTTGCACTAATCACTTCTTAGATAAGATACAGAACCCTGAGTTGTTCATAATGCATTTACACTACCAGTCAAAAGTTTCAGAACACCAATTTTTCCAGTTATTTATTACAATTCAAGTTGTTCAAGTCCAATGAATAGCTCAAAATGGTAATAAGGTAAGTGGTGAACTGCCAGAGGTTAAAAAAAAGTTTACGTTACCCAAAAAATGAAAAATAATGTATATTTCAGAATTATACAAAAAAGCCTTTTCCAGAAAACACGAAATGTAGGAAATGTTAAAAATGTAGGGTTTCCCTACAGAGACATTGCAAAGAAAGTCAAGGTGTCAGTGAGTACACCATCAAAATGCACTCAAACTAGGACACACTCTCACAGGATAAAGTCTGGCAGACCTAAAGCCACAACTGAATCAGAGGACAAGTTCCTAAGAGTAAACAGCTTGAGTGATAGGCAGCTCACAGAACAACAGCTTCAAGCACAGCTAATCAGTGATCATAGTAAGCAAGTCTCAGTTTCAACTGTGAAGATAAGACTTCGAGCTGCAGGGTTGACAGGACAAGTTGCAGCAAGAAAGCCATTGCTAAGATGTCAGAGTAAGACAAAGAGGCTTGCCTGGGCCATAAAACACCGCCATTGGACTACAGAAGACTGGAAGAAGGTATTATGTACTAATGAATCATAATTTGAAATCTTCAGTTTATCATGCAGGACCTTTGTATGCCGTCGGGTAGGTGAAAGGATGGTTCCAGAGTGTGTGGCATCAACTATCAAACGTGGAGGAGGAAGTGTGATGGTCTGGAGCTGTTTTGCTGGATCCAGGGTCAGTGACTTGTACAGAGAGGCACCCTGAACCAAAACAGCTACCACAGTGAACTCCACTACTACTGAGAGTCACTGCTCACCTAATGCGGAGTTTTTAATGGTCAAATGCAGACCTTATTACCTCCCCAGAGAACTCACTTCTATCATACTCACTGCCGTGTATATACCCCCCGACGCTAATGCTAGGTTGGCCATGAAAGAACTTTCTGCAGCCATTAACAAACACCAGAATAAACACCCCGAGGCTGCTTTTATTGTTGCTGGCGACTTCAACCACACCAACTTAAAGACAGTCCTCCCCAGATTCCACCAACATGTCTCCTGCCACACCAGAGGAGACAAGACTTTAGACCATGTGTATTCCAACCTGGCTGGAGCCAGGCTGGAGCCATGTACCCCAACCAGAAGCCTTGGATGAACCGGGATGTTCGTCTCCTCCTGAAGGCCCGCAACACCGCCTTTAGGTTAGGAGATGCACATGCCTACAGTACAGCCAGGGCTAAAGAAGGGCATCAAAAAAGCCAAACACCATTACAAAAAGAAGGTAGAAGAACACTTCTCCAACTCCAACCCCCGATGCATGTGGCAAGGACTCCAGACCATTACAGACTACAGGACCACCAAACCCTCCCCTGCATCCTCTGATGTCTCCTTCCTCAACGAGCTCAACAACGTCTATGCTCATTTTGAGCGAGGGAACCCCACAACCACAACCAAAGCAGACGTGACGCCAGACCACCAACCTCTGACTCTCTCCCCTACCGATGTAGGAGCGGTGCTGAGCAGGATCAATGTCCACAAGGCTGCAGGTCCTGATGGCATCCCCGGGCGTGTTCTCAGAGCGTGTTCTGGGGAGCTTGCAGGAGTGCTCACAGACATATTCAACCTGTCCTTGGCCCACGCTGTGGTACCGGCCTGCTTCAAATCCACTTCCATCGTCCCGATACCCAAAAACTCCAACCCATCTTGCCTCAATGACTACCGCCCAGTAGCACTCACCCCCATCATCACTAAGTGCTTAGAGCAGCTGGTCCTAGCACACTTCAAATCCTGTCTCCCCCCCACCCTGGACCCCCACCAATTCGCATACCGCCAGAACAGGAGCACAGATGATGCAGTCTCCATCGCACTGCACTCTGTCCTCTCACACCTGGACAACAACAACACCTACGCCAGAATGCTGTTTATAGACTTCAGTTCAGCATTCAATACAATCCACCCCTCACAACTCATCAGGAAACTGACAGACCTGGGCATCAGTTCCCTCATCTGCAAATGGTTACTGGACTTCCTGACCAACCGCCCCCAACATGTCCGGCTGGATAACCACTGTTCATCTACAATCACGATGAACACCGGTGTACCACAAGGCTGTGTGATGAGCCCTTTCCTCTACTCCCTCTTCACCCACGACTGCAGACCTGCTGATGGTTCCAACACCATCATTAAGTTTGCAGATGACACCACGGTGATTGGCCTCATCAGTGACAACGATGAGGCTGCCTACAGGGAGGAGGTGGATCGTCTGGCTGAGTGGTGCGACAGAAACAACTTGCTGCTTAACACCGAGAAGACCAAGGAGCTCATCGTGGACTACAGGAGGAATGCTGACCCACATCCACCCATCCACATTAAGGGGACGGCTGTGGAGCGCGTGAGCAGCTTCAAGTTCCTGGGAGTCCACATCTCCGAGGATCTCACCTGGACGACCAACTGCTCCAAGCTGGTCAAGAAGGCTCATCAGCGCCTCTTCTTCTTGAGGACTCTGAGGAAGAACCACCTGTCCTCAGACATCCTGGTGAACTTCTATCGTTGCACCATCGAGAGCATCCTGACCAACTGTATAACAGTCTGGTACGGGAACTGCTCTGCCTCGGACCGGAAGGCGTTGCAGAGGGTCTTGAAAACTGCCCAGCGCATCGCCGGAGCACCACTTCCTGCCATGAAAGACATCTACAGGAAGCGGTGTCTGAAAAGGGCTGGAAAAATCATCAAAGACCCCAGTCACCCATCACATGGTTATGATTATGCGAACGTGCACCCGGTCAAATCCTTCTGCTCACCGGACCTGGAGTACCTGATGATTAAGTGCCGGCCATTCTGGCTACCGAGGGAATTTACAGCAGTGATTATTACGGCTGTTTACATTCCCCTACAAGCCAACAATGACCGAGCACTCAGGGAACTGTACAGCGCGATCAGCAGCGAGGAAACCGCACACCCAGAGGCAGCGTTTATCACGACCGGGGACTTTAATAAGGGAAACCTGAAGAAAGTCTCACCGAAACTCCACCAACACATCCACTTCAACACTCGTGGAGACCGGCTACTTGACCACTGCTACACCTCTTTCCGGGATGCGTACAAAGCCCTCCCCCGCGCCCCATTCGGCCAATCAGATCACCGCTCCATCCTGCTCCTGCCCGCCTACAGGCAGAAGCTGAAACAGGAAGCTCCAACCCGGAGGGCGGTGCACTGTTGGACGGACCAATCGGAGTCTGCGCTGCGGGACTGTTTTGATCACGCGGACTGGGAAATGTTTCACGTGGCTGCTATGGACATTGATGAGTACACAGACTCAGTCTGCGGATTTATCAGGAAATGCGTGGAAGATGTCGTCCCATCCAGAACAGTTAAATCCTTCCCAAATCAAAAACCCTGGATTAACGGAGATGTTCGCGCGGCACTGGCGGCAAGGAGCACCGCCTTTGCCTCCGCGAACACATCGGACTACAAACACGCACATTACCAACTCCGGAAGACGATCAAAGCAGCCAAACGTGAGTACAGGGACAGGGTCGAGCAACAGTTTGACAACCCTCGGAGTATGTGGCAGGGACTAAACACGATCACAGACTTTAGAGGGAAACCAGCACACCGCAGACCACGGCCTCTCTGTGTGAGGATCTAAACGTATTCTACGCTAGATTCGACACAGCGAACACCATGAGACCGGACAGTGTGCGCACCGCGGATGACGTCAGTGCACACACTGTGTCTGAGGAGGATGTGCGGAAGTGCTTCAGGAAGGTGAACGCACGCAAAGTTACTGGTCCGGACGGGATTCCCGGCCGCGTCCTCAAGTCATGCGCGGCTCAGCTGGCTGGAGTGTTCACACACATCTTCAACCTTTCCCTCTCTCTGTCTGTAGTCCCAGCCTGCTTCAAAATGGCCACCATCGTCCCTGTACCCAAATCCTCCACCATCTCCTCATTGAACGACTGGCGACCTGTAGCCCTGACCCCCATCGTGAGCAAATGCTTTGAGAAGCTGGTCAGGGACTTCATCCGCTCTGCACTACCCGACTCACTGGACCCTCTACATTTCGCATACCGCCACAACAGGTCCACCTGGAGAAGAGAGACATGTATGTGAGAATGCTGTTTGTAGATTACAGCTCAGCATTCAATACCATCGTTCCCTCAAAGCTGGACAGGAAACTGCAGGATCTAGGACTGAGCAGCTCCCTCTGCAGCTGGATCCTTAGCTTCCTGTCTGACAGACGCCAAGTGGTCAGACTGGGCAGCATCACCTCATCCCCCATCACACTGAACACTGGTGCTCCACAGGGGTGTGTACTGAGCCCTCTTCTATACTCACTCTACACCTACGACTGCACGGCCACTAACAACTCCAACATCATTGTGAAGTTTGCGGACGACACTACAGTGGTGGGTCTTATCACCAATGGTGATGAGACGGCTTACAGAGAGGAGGTCAGCGCCCTGACCCACTGGTGTCAAGACAACCATCTCACCCTCAACGTCGCAAAGACAAAGGAGTTGATAGTGGACTTCCGGAGGTGCAGAGAAGTACACACCCCCATCACCATCAACGGCGCTGCTGTGGAGAGAGTGAGCAGCTTCCGGTTCCTTGGAGTACATCTGGCTGAGGATCTTACGTGGTCAGTACACACAAACAAAACAGTGAAGAAGGCGCAGCAGCGCCTCTTCTTTCTCAGGAGACTGAAAAGATTTGGCATGAGCCCCCGCATCCTCAGGACCTTCTATCACTGTGCCATTAAGAGCATCCTCACTGGATGCATCACCACCTGGTATGGCAACAGCACCGCCTACAACTGCAAAGCTCTCCAGTGAGTAGTGCGGTGCTCTGAACGGATAATTGGAGGTGAGCTTCCCTCCCTCCAAGACATCTACAGGAAGCGGTGCCTGAGAAAAGCGAGGAGGATCATCAAGGACTCCAGTCACCCCAGCCATAAACTGTTCAGACTACTTCCATCAGGAAGGAGGTTCTGCAGCATCCGGTCCCGTACCAGCAGACTGAGAGACAGCTTCTTCCACCAGGCCATCAGACTGCTGAACACGTCATAGACACCTCACCTTCACTACTGGAACTTCAACATTATGCACTCCATACTGTACAGTAATGCCACTGTTTTGCACATGTCTCAACTCTGTATATTTTTATATATTTTATTTATTGTTTACTCTATTTAGTTTGTAAAATATGTGTACACACACACACACACACGTAGAAAAATATTTAGTATACACATCCAGAAATGCATATACTATTATATATTGTACATATATTTATTAGTTTCAGATGTAGCCATTCTTGTTTACATTATTGTATTTGCACAACTCTGTTGCTTGTGAAGCTCGCACACAAGAATTTCACTCACATGTACTGTACAAATGTACCTGCATATGTGATGCGACAATAAAAGTGATTTGATTTGATTTGATTTTGATTTGACATGGACTCTTCACCCTCCTGCCCTCTGGGAGGCGCTACAGGAGCCTCCGGACTAAGACCACCAGGTACCGGAACAGCTTCTTCCCCACAGCTGTCAGACTCCTGAACTCTGCCTCCTGACATCTGACCCATGTTAACACATGGACTGAGCCTCCTCCTGAGCCTCTCCTCAGAGACCGCTGGGTCCACACGTGGCGGGATCATTCTGTCACGGTCTGGCTGGCAGACCGTGGGGATGTGGGGAAAAGGAGGACCCAGGCGCGGTACTCTGTGTATAAACAGTGCGTTTATTTACAGTGATGGAAAGTAACAATAAACCCCAGTGTATTCCCCAGACTCCCGTGTCGTGTCTCCCTCGTGCTCTCTGCTCCTGTGTCAGCACCCCCCGGTGCTCGCTGCTCTCCCAAGCCTTCCACGCTCCACCTGTGGGAAACAATAGCGGCAGCTGTCAGGACACTTGGAATGGCAGGCATACACTTTAAGACAAAACCTAGACAGGGTGACTAACGTGGAGTCTCATGCAATGATCCCGCGTCGGTGGGAGCTCCAAGACTCTCCTAAGTAGCTCCCCCGACGAGCCCTGATCAGCGGCAGGTGTGTGGCTTCGGGTGTGGCCAGTCCCTCCGCAGGGCCACACCCCTCAGGCCTGGAGGTGGCCGAGCTCCATCCTCCAGGCACACCCGCAGACATACACACCCATACCTCGCCTAAACATATGAGTGGGACACAGACTAACACAGCACAGAGAAACACACATATGTACACGCACAGAGAAGGGGAAACGACACCAAAAATACATAATAATACACAGGTCCATGACTGCCCAGGGATCCTGGGTCGCCCAGTCCCAGGACCCTGACAGTACCCTCAAACACACAATAATAACATGGACTGAACCACCACTCACAACCACTAGCACTTTATATAGCCTCTGAATTATATCTCACTTATCTTAACTGCACAACCGTATAGCTCTGTGTAAATAATCATTCTGTACATTCGATAATTTTTAACCCTACAAATGTTTACAACTTGCATAGTTCCCATTTCTGTATAGCTGTATATCTCAGATTCTGTAAAGTTATTTATTTCATATTCTGTATAGTTTTTCATATTTATATCCTGTTCATATCCTGTACATAGCTTGAACTCACTACAGCCTGTACATACTTATAGTTATAGATAGGGATGGGTATCGTTTAGGTTTTATCCGATACCGGTGCCAAATCGGTACTTTTGAAACGGTGCCGGTGCTTAAACGGTGCTCAAACCGGTGCTTAAAGAATGGAGAACACAAAATTGGTCCAAAAACCTCTCATGTTCAGCTGGTTCACCAGGCCATCAGACTGCTGAACACGTCATAGACACCTCAGCTTCACTACTGGAACTTTAACATTATGCACTCCATACTGTACAGTAATGCCACTGTTTTGCACATGTCTCAACTCTGTATATTTTATATATTTTATATATTTTATTGTTTACTCTATTTAATTTGTAAAATATGTGTACACACACACACACACACACTTAGGAAAATATTTACTATACACATCCAGAAATGCATATACTATTATATATTGTACATATATTTATTAGTTTCAGATGTAGCCATTCTTGTATTTTGCTTGTTTACATTATTGTATTTTGCACAACTCTGTTGCTTGTGAAGCTCGCACACAAGAATTTCACTCACATGTGCTGTACCAATGTACCTGCACATGTGATGTGACAATAAAAGTGATTTGATTTGATTTGATTTGGTTTTTGTAAAAAGATAACAATGTTAGCCTTTTCTGCAGCTATAGGGCATATATGGTATCACTCTTGGCTGGAAGCAGTGCTTAAACAATGGAAAAAACACAAACTTTGTCCAAAACCTCTCATGTTCAGCTGTTTCCCTCTTTTACTTTGGTCATTTTAGCCTTTTTGGCCAGGGTGAAGGGAGTATCTGCCATCAAACAAGAAGACAGCCGCATGTAGATATGATGATGTTTGCTAGTTCACCTTACATGCATTAATTTAATAACGTGGTTAGCCTACTCAACGTAAATTACTCACGCAGAGAAGAACGGCTGCTGCTGCATCATCATCCGTCATCATTTCTGCTACACTGGCAGGGCTAGGGGCCAGGACTCTCCTCTTCGTGTTTTTGGGTATGTTGCTAACTCCGGGTCCGATAACAGGCACCACACCGCAGTAGATGCGCTCGGTGTGAGGTCTCGCAGCAAGCTATCAAATACAGCGCATTTCTTGGTTTTTGGAAAAAAAAAAACGCTATGCGTCGCCAGGTGTTTCATCGGATTTGAGGAGTTACCTCCTTTGACAGTATCAGCTTAAAGCACTTGTTGCAGGCTGCTGAGTTTGCATCTTTTGCTGTGAAGTACAGCCAGACTTTTGACCGCTTCGCCTTGGGCATTTTTAATCTGTAGCTCTGCATAAAAGAACGTACGTACCTGGCCCCGCCTACTATCCTCGGAAACGTAAAATGATTGGGTAGAAGTGTATCACAGCTCAGGAAAAAAAAGCACCGAAATAAAGCACCGAAATGTGCGCTGCTTTTCTGTCTGGTTACTACCGTTTATGTCAGAACCGGTGCCATCATGGCACCGGACACCGGTACCCATCCCTAGTTATAGAATATTCACAACATACTTCATACCGTGTACATTATAACATACCATAATAGACCCATTTCTGTAATATACTCACATATCTATATTATTGCTAATATATATTGTAATATATCTATATCACTAAAGCACTTCTGGATGGATGCAAACTGCATTTCGTTGCCCTGTACCTGTGCATGTGCAATGACAATAAAGTTGAATTCTATTCTATTGAATTCTATTCTATTCTACTCTGGAGCATCATGCAATACAATCTGGTATGCACCTAGTTGGTCAGGGGTTCATCCAACAGCAAGATGATGACACAGAACATAACTGTGTATACTGTTGGGTTGACAATAAAACATTACTTGACTTGACTTAACTTGAAAACATGGATTTGCCAGTACAGTGTCCAGACTTAAACCCTATCAATCTTGTTTGGGATCAACTCTACAGAAGAGTGAAAGCAAAGCAACCTACAAGTGCCACACATTTATAGGAACTTCTGCAAAAGATATGGGAAGAACTTTCTGAAGAAAATTTGAATTCTATTGTAGAAAGAATGCCACAGGTGTGTTCAGCTCTTATCAAAGGTGTCTACTTTGATGAGTCAAACGTTTAGGATACTGTTGGGTCTGTGTTTCCACAAGCCCTGCTGGTTTAGAGAGTTATTCATTATGAAGAAAACAAGACAGTCAGCGATCGATCGATTTACCTGCAAGGGAGGCCTCGTCGGTATCTCAGAAACGCACTTCGAATCTCATAACGAATGGCCCCAACAACGGCCTCCGCTTGCTGCCTTTTATTGGGAAAACAGTTCACACAATACACATCACAGCAAAGCAACGCCCACCATTGTCATTATGTTCTTAAATTTGTACAGTCTTGGTTCAAGCAGTAGGATCAAGACATTCCTTCGATCCTGAGCACCTCTCTATACACACACATAGTGCCTTGTCTTAGAACCATTCCCCAAATGGTTCTAAGACAAGGCACTGTGTGTGTGTGTGTGTGTGTGTGTGTGTGTGTGTGTGTGTGTGTGTGTGTGTGTGTACAAACTTAAGAACATAATGACAACATTCAACAATTAGACTTAACAGATACATTTTGGTTTATAAATGGATTCCATGATTTCTTTTTTAAACTCCAACTGCTCATTTAAGAGTGCAATGAGAGATTAACTTACTTACTTATTTAGTTCCTCCTGCGCCGGATGGTGCATTGGGCGGCAAGGGATCGCCAACGAGCTCAGTTTGCAGCCACATCTTCAGCCTTGTCCCATGAAAGATCGACCGCTTTCAGGTCCGCAATGAATGACCGTCTCCACGTCTGTTTTGGTCGTCCACGACTCCGTGTCCCTCGGGCGGGTCTCCATGACACAATTATCCATTCCTTTTAAGAGAAGTTAAGTAACGCCACATGAAGAACCTCCTTGTTGGTAACATAATCTTGATACGAGTAGCACAATGTCGTCTGCTCAATCAAGATCTGCAATTCGTCGTCCGTCGTGTCCTTGAACTCGCATGATGAATCCACAGCAAGCACAAAAAGGAATGGCGAAATAACGCAGCCTTGTCGCACTCCCATCTCGATCTCGAACGAGTCCGAAAGATTTCCTCCGTAATTTTCGTCGGTAGCCACGTGATTATCAGTAGTTACCACGCCTACCTAGCCGCATCAGAGCCATTTTCCGTCAACAACTTCCATTTTAGACCCACAGACACGTGACTGGACAGTTGCCACATGCAGTAAATTTGGGCCCACGTGGGTTTTGGCATTGCAACGTCTGATTGTTTGAAGTGACGTGAACGCGACATCATTACTGTGATTCTATTGGCTCAAATGATTAAAAAGAGGTGTCAATCATGCAAATTGACCAAAAGAAACCAAAGTTACAGCCCCTCAGAGTTTAAAGGACCAGAGACCAATTAAACGCTCCATGCCCACAGCAGAAAAGGGCCATTGCCATGTAAATGTGTGGTTAATTCTTCAAAAAAAAAAAAAAAAAAATATATATATTTTTTTAAAGCATTTGTAGGCCTGTTAATAAAATTAATTCATTTTTTCATGTTAACTGACACATTTTTAGAAGGGTTATGTGCTAAAAATAAAAAATATAAAATCTACTTACTTTTTCTGTGTTCCACTCTCAGGAACTTTGACACCGTAATTTCTGCTTCAATAATTACACCTCTGATGAAATTTCAGAAGTGTCAGACAGAGTTTGTAATTGCAGAGGAATAATCAATTAAATTTGGGCATTACATTTTCGAGCAGGAAGCTCAGAAACTCCCTGGGGGCTTAAGAGGTTTTAAACTGCATAATTTATAAAAAAAAAAAAAAAAAAAAAGAGTGGAAAAGCACTATTTAAGAATTTTGAAACGCAGCTTGGCGTGATGGTGCATTCGTGGCCTTACAGGTTACCTGAACATAAGAGGCAAATTGTTCAGAAGGAAGTTGCTGAAATGCTGAGAATGGGAGTAATAAAAGAGTCAAACAGCGTCTGGTGTAGCCCCATAGTTCTGTTTGTAAAGAAAGACTGGTCTATACTGTCATGTGTCGCTGTGTGCAGGCAGGAGTAGTAGACCCAAAGTGCAGACTCACGGCAGGCAAAAGTGTACTTCAAAACTCAGCTTTTATTGCTGGATGGCAAAACGTAACAAAAATCCAAATAAACTCACTCACACACACACAGCCAGACAGCCAGACAGCCACAGCATGAATGAGGGTAGATCACGACACAGACACAGAGAAACACAGAGGGAGCAATCGGGGAATGGGTAACAGGAGGGAAACACAGCTGGGGCAAATCAGGCCTAACGAGACAAAGGAAGCAAAACCAGACGCATTTACATGAGACACAGACTTTCAAAGTAAAACAGAAAACCAGTGTTGCCAACTCCTCAGTAAGGAAAATCGCTATTGGTTGTCCTAAAAGTCGCTAGAAGTCACTAAATGATGTCATCGCCTAATTTGCATAATTGGTCATGCTAATCTAATTGTAAATTATGTTGTTGGAGAGAGAAATAACATCGTGGAAGAGACATAAAGTGAGTAAAAAACGTCCTAAATGCATTTAGAGTTTATTTAGAACTACAAATTAAATTTCTTTTAGCAATTATTGTTTTTTTTTATGTCACAGTTCCACCCCTGCTCCTTTACCCGGGCTTGGACCGGCAAAAGTGACCTGAAATAGGCACTCTGGTGGAGTTACTTTGTGTGTGTGTGTTTATAAGTAGTTTTAAACCTTGTGATCCACAAGACAGCATAACAGTAAAAGAGTAAAAGAAGAACTGACTGCGTTACAGCACCCGCTGCTTGTTGAGAGTAAAAGCGATATGCGCTTTCACGTCTTTTTTTAGCGACTTTTTTTTTAGAAAAAAGTCGCTAAGGGGTCTGAAAACTCGCGGGGTCAACGACCCAGGCATCCGAACATATACAGCCTCAGTGTGGACTCCCGCAAGGTTCAGCCGATGTCGGCACAGCCTCAGTCGGGTGGTGCAGGTGTGTGGCAGGGGTGTGGTCTCTGGCTCTGCTGGAGGGGTGGTACGGTAAGCTGACGGGGCTGTGCCGGGAGGATGGAGTGGACAGGTGAGAGTAGTGATGGGATTTCTGGCTCTTTTTAGAGAACCGGCTCTTTTGGCTCGACTCATTAAGAAGAGCCGGGTCTTTCGGATCCCAACCAACTCTTCAGGTTGTTTTGTTGCTTTAACAACATTATAAAATTATGCACAAAAGGAATTACTAATGTAAAAAAAAAACCTGTGTTTATATATAAATATATACGGTGGCCCCTAGAGACAAAGCATGTACAAACTCCAAAAAGCATGTACAAACTGCAAAAAGCACGTACAAATTCCAAAGCATGTACAAACTCCAAAGCACATTTCTAGCGTTAACTGAACTTCCAAAACAGAGCTACCTAGATCACTTAAATTACACAATTGAAAGCATATGTGTAATGTTTGTGTATTTATACACAGGCACTCATACATATTCAAATAATTTTAAAAAATGTTCATTTACCTGTTACTACCACACACCAAATCCGGTCGTTGGTACTTCCTGGCTTGTGTAGCCACTAGGTAACAAAAGCTCAACACTGCCCCTAGCATGCTGGAGCACTTCTGTTGTTTTGTACATGTTTTGGAGTTTTTACATGTTTTCGAGTTTGGACGTGCTTTGGGGTTTGGACGTGCTTCGGAGTTTGTACGTGTTTTGGAGTTCGTACGTGTTTTGGAGTTTGTACGTGCTTTGTCTCTAGGGGTCACCGTAAATATACTTTTGTTTATTCACTCCACATAAAATGTAATAAATAACTCATATAATACAAAAACCAACTATTTACATTTCAACTTTTAACTATTTAAATTTTCAGCTTTTTCCTTTTAAACAAATTTAAAGTGAAACATCACAAAACACTGCAAACTCAACCCTATTAAATATAAATATGAAAAAATAGGAAAACAAAAAGAAGATGCACATTCTGTCATATGGGCCTGCATGAATTAACTTTCTGAATCCTTTATCATCCGCAATCATCCCGTCTTCCCAGCGCAAAGCACAAGGCTCGAGGGAAGCGGAAAAAAAGAGGGTGAGAGAAAGAAAAAAGCCGGCTCGCGTCGTTCACTTCAAAGAGTCGTCTCTAAGAGCCATTTCATTCACAACCGACAAATCACTAGGTGAGAGGGATACAACTAATGAACCATGTTCTTTTTAGTGCCTAGGCCCAGAAATGAGCGGTGTGTGGTGTGGGAAGGTGCTGGAAAGCTGGCTTCCCGGCTGGAACATATATGGTGCTGAAGCAGTGGGAATGCTGTATTTTAAAATAAAGGTGCTCAGAGGGACCCTGGAACACTGTGTGGATCCTGATCATTTCACAAAGAACTAGTCCATTTACAACGGGTGCACCTCAAAATATCCTTCGTAATTTTTCAGTGTGTGAAGCTTTAATCTCTTTTTTCTTTGCTCACAGAAAATAACTATAACAATATTATAAGAAGTGCTTGCATGTTCAAGGTATCCCTGCTAACCCTGGATGAATCTAAACAGATTTCACCATAAGGTTCTGTGTCCCATGCAGTGTTGGGACTAACGCGTTATTAAGTAACGCGTTACAGTAACTACGTTATTATTGTGGTAACGAGCACGGTAACTAGTTATTATGCCAAAATCAGGAACGCGTTAGTCGTTACTCGGATTTAGATAGGGTCGTTACTCGTTACTTCGTCTGGTGGCTATCACGGAGCTTCCACAGATTCAGTAACATTAGTAGGTGGGGGAAGCCAGCAGGTGGATGAAAGAAAAGGGACGCAGAAGGAAAAGAGACCCGAGGCGGCCGCCGGTCCAAGTGTGAACTGAACTTCAGGTAAGAAGTTATGACCTGCAGTCTCTCTGTGTCAGATATAAACCAAGTTTAGGTGGAGTTTATTTTTGTTATTCTGACTTTTTCCGTACTGCGTGCTAGCTAGCATGACGGAGTTTCTATAGAGCTGGGTGGGTGCTATGAAGTTAATGATGTTGAACTTTATTTTGTTCATAAGTTATTAGAGTTGCCAACCGTCCCGTCTGGTATTCAGAGAAAATATTACGCGTTTCTTATTGAGGTGAAAAGGAACAGTTTGTCCCGTAATTCAGCTACAATGAAAAAGGCACAAAGCTGGAGTTATTCTGTGTCTTTACGCTGCACAGCTGCCTCTTCTTCTTTCATTCTACCCCCTCCCTCTCCCGTTTCTACTTCAATCATGAAAACTGATCAATGATCAGCTGATCGGCTCTCTTGTTTGTTTATCGCTCACTTTGCGCAAGAAAGAGGAAACCAGTGGATGTCGCTCTAAACAACAGCAGCACGTTTAAGCTTGATCAGCTATTGTTAGAATTTATTTAATATTAATTTCTAGTATCAGCTGATGTTTGCTGGCGCCACAGCTGCAAAAAAGCTGCTGGTCATGATATGGTTTGGTTATCTGGTGAGAGGGAAACATGAAGATGAAACCAGGAGATGTCCTTACTGGATCATCAGAGCTGAACAGGTGATGGAGAAACAGGTTTACCTTTTAGGTAACATGAATGAGTTGAAGGGAAGTTATGAACTGTTTCTGAGAGACAAATAACCCCAGGATCCTTTTTTAGGTAGCTGACAGCTGGTAACTGTGTAGGTGCGAATCTAGCAAAGTGTTGCCAGGGGGCCAGGTAGGGCATTAACAGGGAAAGGGGGGCACAAAGAAATACTTTTCTTTCTTATTCTCATTTAAAATGTCTAGCTTTTAAAAAATAATTATCTGAATCTTACAACAAACGATTGATAGATTGATGCATACAGTGGGGCAAAAAAGTATTTAGTCAGCCACCGATTGTGCAAGTTCCCCCACTTAAAATGATGACAGAGGTCAGTAATTTGCACCAGAGGTACACTTCAACTGTGAGAGACAGAATGTGAAAAAAAAAAATCCATGAATCCACATGGTAGGATTTGTAAAGAATTTATTCGTAAATCAGGGTGGAAAATAAGTATTTGGTCAATAACAAAAATACAACTCAATACTTTGTAACATAACCTTTGTTGGCAATAACAGAGGTCAAACGTTTACTATAGGTCTTTACCAGGTTTGCACACACAGTAGCTGGTATTTTGGCCCATTCCTCCATGCAGATCTTCTCGAGAGCAGTGATGTTTTGGGGCTGTCGCCGAGCAACACGGACTTTCAACTCCCGCCACAGATTTTCTATGGGGTTGAGGTCTGGAGACTGGCTAGGCCACTCCAGAACTTTCAAATGCTTCTTACGGAGCCACTCCTTTGTTGCCCGGGCGGTGTGTTTTGGATTATTGTCATGTTGGAAGACCCAGCCTCGTTTCATCTTCAAAGTTCTCACTGATGGAAGGAGGTTTTGGCTCAAAATCTCACGATACATGGCCCCATTCATTCTGTCCTTAACACGGATCAGTCGTCCTGTCCCCTTGGCAGAAAAACAGCCCCATAGCATGATGTTTCCACCCCCATGCTTCACAGTAGGTATGGTGTTCTTGGGATGCGACTCAGTATTCTTCTTCCTCCAAACACGACGAGTTGAGTTTATACCAAAAAGTTCTACTTTGGTTTCATCTGACCACATGACATTCTCCCAATCCTCTGCTGTATCATCCATGTGCTCTCTGGCAAACTTCAGACGGGCCTGGACATGCACTGGCTTCAGCAGCGGAACACGTCTGGCACTGCGGGTGTCACGGTGCGGCATGGCACACCGTGGAAGGAGTGGGGAAGGAGGACCCAGGCGCGGTACTCTGTGTATAAACAGTGCGTTTATTTACAGTGATGGAAACAATAACAGTAAATCCCCCTGCTCTCCCGTGACTCCCGTGTCGTGTCTTCCCAAAAAGTCCGTGCTCCGTGTTCTCCACTCTCGTGTGTCCACACACACCCCGTGCCTGCTGCCCTCCGATGTTCCACGCTCCTCCTGAGGGGAAAATGACAGAGGCAGCCGTCAAGACACTTAATTCCAGTAGGCATACACTCAGACTTTAACTAAGCAGAAGACTAACGTGGAGTCTCATGGAATGATCCCGCGTCGGTGGGAGCTCCAAGACTCTCTTAAGTAGCTCCCCCGACGAGGCCTGATCAGCAGCAGGTGTGTGGCTTCGGGTGTGGCCAGTCCCCTTGCAGGACCACACCCTCCAGGCCTGACGCCGCCTATAAACAGGTGCTCAGCCACACACACATATATATATATATACATACACACAAGCACAGAGAAGGGAAGCAACACCAAAATACATATAATAATACTAATAATATAATTCATAACTGCTCAGGGATCCTGGGTCGCTCAGACCCAGGACCCTGACAGCGGGATTTGATTCCCTGCCGTTGTAGTGTGTTACTGATGGTGACCTTTGTTACTTTGGTCCCAGCTCTCTGCAGGTCATTCACCAGGTCCCCCCGTGTGGTTCTGGGATCTTTGCTCACCGTTCTCATGATCTCATCCCGTGACCCCGTGGGATGAGATCTTGCGTGGAGCCCCAGATCGAGGGAGATTATCAGTGGTCTTGTATGTCTTCCATTTTCTGATGATTGCTCCCACAGTTGATTTTTTCACACCAAGCTGCTTGCCTATTGTAGATTCACTCTTCCCAGTCTGGTACAGGTCTACAATACTTTTCCTGGTGTCCTTCGAAAGCTCTTTGGTCTTGGCCATGGCGGAGTTTGGAGTCTGACTGTTTGAGGCTGTGGACAGGTGTCTTTTATACAGATGATGAGTTCAAACAGGTGCCATTCATACAGGTAATGAGTGGGGGACAGAAAAGCTTCTTACAGAGGACGTTACAGGTCTGTGAGAGCCAGAGATTTTCCTTGTTTGAGGTGACCAAATACTTATTTTCCACCCTGATTTATGAATAAATTCTTTACAAATCCTACCATGTGAATTCATGGATTTTTTTTTCACATTCTGTCTCTCACAGTTGAAGTGTACCTCTGGTGCAAATTACTGACCTCTGTCATCATTTTAAGTGGGGGAACTTGCACAATCGGTGGCTGACTAAATACTTTTTTGCCCCACTGTATATACCATCAAAACAGTGTACATCACTGTCACAACAGTGTTTATTTTCATTCAAAGGCTTTATGATTTTTCCTATAATGGTGGGCCAGTCTCTAGTCAAAATGCCCGGGCCAATTTTCTGTCCCAGTCCAGCCATGTATGTAGCTCATCTGCAGTCTGGTGTTGCCTACATCTTCCTGTTCAGAAGGCAGAATTTCTGAGTTCTGAGTACAATCGAAAGCACCACGACTGCAGTTTTTGTGTTGGATGTAAAAGGCGCACATGACGCTGTGACGTAGGCTAGAATCATGGCAGCAGTCAATGACGGTCCAGGCGTGGGATTTCTCTCGTGGAAATATGCACATTATCTTTTCCTTTCTATTGGTAGGTGGCACAGTGCACTTGTGGCAAGTAAGCAAGCTAGAAGACTGGCAAAGTTATGGAAGAAACACATTAACAAGAGAATTCTGAGTAAAACCAAAGTTACTTTCCCTAGTAACTAGTTACTTTGAAAGTAATGAGTAACTTGAAGTAACTGAGTTACTTTTGAGAGAAGTAACTAGTAATGTAACTAAGTTACTATTTTAAAGTAACTTACCCAACACTGGTCCCATGGCAACCTAAATGTTTCTTCACCCTTACTGAATCAGTTTGCCATGAAATTTTCCAGTTTAATCTTTTTATATATTAGTGCAATACATCAGAAATCCCACACTGTTGTACAGCACAAAGCATTTATCAGTTCTTTGCGCCACTCCATTGTCTCATTGGTCTGAAATCGATCACAGCAGTTCAGGAGTCCTCAAAAATTTCACTGATTCACAGCAGAAGATTATTCCCACTACACACCACACACACACACACACACATCACCATCAGTCTTTTTGACTGGGGGGCCTGTGTTTTTCTGAGGTCATGGAAGATCAATGTTGACTCCATGGCATAATCATCTGAGGAATAAGATTAGCATATCTTAGCCCGATTGAGTTGTCTCATGAATGCAGTGGGGAGGGCTGATTAAGGATTGATAATCCCAGTAGGAGCAGTTGTGAATTTCAGGAGGCAAGGAGAGAGAATGGAGGAAAAAGAGAATGGAATAGTGGAGAAATACTGACTTTGAATGTGGCACCCAAAACCATTTTTATTCCAAATGAATAACTAACCTTAATCATAATCATTTACAGCTTGCCTGATTTTGCTTTATTAATTCACATATATATCACCTATTACATCTCATAAAAATATTTTTGCAGTGTCACCATGTTCAGGGTCTTTCCAAATTTTGTCTAACATAGAGGTTTGTTGAAATTCCAACTTTTTTAGGTACTTGAAAAGTGAGAGGATGATGAGAACTATATGTTTAACATAACATCAATGTAAAAATATATACTGACCATCAAGAGCACAGCAAAAACAAGATTTATACACAAAAAGTTGCCTAAAGAAGTAAGGGAGTTTTCAGACATTACAGTAAAAACCCAAAACAAATCCATGTTGGGTGACACTTTATAATACCCACCCAGTATTGAACATTATTAAGGTATTAGTTAAAACTTAATTCATCATTTAAAAACCAATACTCCCTTTTAGCTTGTCATTTAGAAACATTGATGTAAATAGTTGCTTTGTATTTCATAGTAATTTCACACTATTAAGCATTATTAAGGTATTAATAAAGTATTAGCAAGTGCTGAATTCATCATTTATATAGCATTAATCATCCCTAGTTTGCCATTTATAAATAAAGATATATTATTATGAATATGATTATTACTAGTAGTGATGTAATTGCAGTGATATCTGTATATAGTGTAACAGTAACAGATGGAAAAACATATCTGTATTTATAAATGGCATACTAAGGAGGAGCCCTCGCTGATACCTCACTAATGTTTAATGGTGTGACATTACAATAAAATGCTACCAAATAGTTTTGTAGAATTTATTTGGGAGTTGTTAACGGTTCATGATATAATTTTAAAAAGTCTATGTAAATGATTAATAAAGCATTTAAAGGCACATTTGAAATGAGCTAGTTGTATTAATAAAGGTTTTATAACTATTTCATATTCTAATTTGTGGTTAATTTAGATGGTAACTAGTTGTTAGTTCACTTTTTTCTGTGGCTTTATTAAAAATGAGAATCATCTATATCCTACAAAGCATTTACAAAAGGAAACTAAAATGCCACCAGAACTTTGAGACTCGAACAAGTTTCAGCTATCTTTACAGTAAAAGAAGGGAAGAGACAAAGCACAAAATGATGCAGAACATATAAATATGTATTGCAAGACATAAACATAACTGAATAGGTGCAGAACTAGAGTGTGAATTTTACAAGGGTTTAAAAGAGAAAGCGTCACAGTGAGCGATTGGAGCCACAGGGTACTTTAACTTAAATATACTGCTCAAAAAAAAATTCATGGGACATAAGACTGGCATCAAGTCTGTTAAACTTGTGAGACATTGATCTGGTCAGTTAAGTAGCATATGGGGTTGTTAATCAGTTTCACTAGTTCTACATTTGGCTAGAATCAGTGTCACAACTGATAGCATGAAGTGATAACTGCAGAGATTCCACAAGTAGTCCAACTCCTCCAGGATGCCAAATCAATACGTGACATTGTCTGAAAGTTTGCTGTGTCTTCCAGCATAGTCTCAGGAGCATTCAGGAGATTCCAGGAGACAGGTAGTTACTCTTGGAGAGCTGGATCGGGCCGTAGAAGATCCTTAACCCATCGGCAGGACCTGTATCTGCTACTTCTACAGTGCACAGAATTAGCAGGTCCACCACTGGTGCCCTGTGCTTTTCACAGATGAAAGCAGGTTCACCCCGAGAACATGACAGATCTGAAAGAGTCTAAAAAAGCTGTGGAAAGCATGATACTCCCTGTAACATTGTTCAGTATGACTGGTTTGGTGGGGGGGGGGGGGGGTCAGTGATGGTGTGGGGAAGCATAGACCTCTACAGTCAGGCAACTCTGAGTAGCATTTTGAGTTGTTGGCATGAAATTGGACTAGCCTGTGCATCCTTTTTTCACTGTGAATTTTGGGGTGTTTTTGAATTTGGCCCTCAACCTGTGCATCAAAATGACGTGGCATCCTTTTATTCCTAACACATTACCTAGTTCATATTGGTATAGATGCCCGGCATGATTGTTTTCCCCACTGAGATCTTTTCGAAGTGTGCCTTTAATTTTTTTGAGCGGTGTATACTGAAATGTCATCATGAAAAAAATAACAAAGATTAAAAATCAAACAATGTTCTAAAAACAGTAGTGAGTATTTCAGACAACTTCACAAACAAGTACAACCACAAACAAAGTATCTATCATATTAAACTGTTAATGCCTATTTTAAAACTTTAGTTTAAATTCTTGACTTTGTTTCTTGAGTTCAAGCAAAGACATATGGCAATATAGTGTAGCTTTAAGTAAAATGTGACATGAAAAAAAAATTGCCATTCAGGTTAAGTCAATTCTGCCACATGTACAGGACATACAGAGAATAGAAACTACGTTACTCCCAATCCCTAGATAAAATAGTAAATGAACATTTAAATATAAGAGTGATTAAAAAATGCAGGTAAAATAATTAAAAAGTAAAAATTTAAATAAATACAATACAATTTTACATATAACAAGAAAGCTATACAATATACAATATAATGGGTAAATGACATTGGGTGTAAACCAGGCAGAGTAGTGCAAATAGGCAAATAGTGCAAATGGAGATTTAGTAATGTACGGTAAGAGGTAGTGTAACAACAGAGTCTTATGAGGTAATGGCAGTCCAATGCTCCACAAAGTGACTGGTAACTGGTGCAGGCCAGTGAGTGAGTCAGAGTGTGTGTGTGTGTGTGTGACAGAGTTCAGTGAGACCGTGGAGGAGAGAGGGGAGAGGGGGCAGAATCGGGAGGGAGTTAAGCTTCCTGACAGCCTGATGGATGAAGCTGTCCTTCAGTCTGCTGGTCCTGGCCTGGAGACTTCGCAGTCTCCTCCCCGACGGCAGCAGCTTGAAGAAGCTTTGCATTGGGTGCGTGGGATCAGCCGCTATGCAAAGGGCTTTTTTAGTGAGACGGGTGCTGTAAATGTCCTGGAGGGAGGGGAGAGAGACACCAATGATCCTCTCTGCAGCTCTCACTATGCGTTGGAGGGTTCTATGACAGGACGCATTGCAGGCTCCAAACCACACAGTGATGCAGCTCGACAGGATGCTCTCGATGGTGCCTCTGTAGAAAGTGTACATGATGGGGGCTGGTGCTCCTGCTCTTCTTAGTTTGCGGAGAAAGAAGAGACGCTGCTGTGATTTCTTGGCCAGTGCTGTGGTGTTGTACGTCCAGGAGAGATCCTCTGTGATGTGCACACCCAAGAACTTGGTGCTGCTCACTCTCTCCACAGACGCTCCGTCAATGGTCAGAGGAGCATGTTGGGTGTGCATTCTCCTGAAGTCCACAACAATCTCCTTCGTCTTCTCCACATTCAGAGAGAGATTGTTGTCAGCACACCACGTGGCCAGGCGTCTCACCTCACTTCTGTAGTCGGTCTCATCCCTGTTGCTAATGAGACCCACCACCGTTGTGTCGTCCGCAAACTTGATGAAGAGGTTGGAGCTGTATGATGGAGTGCAGTCATGGGTCAGCAGAGTGAAGAGGAGGGGGCTCAGCACACATCCCTGCGGGGCCCCCGTGTTTAGAATGATGGTGCTGGATGTATTACTGCCGACCTGTACTGCTTGAGGTCTTCCGGTGAGGAAATCCAACAGCCAGTTGCACAGTGAGGTGTTGAGCCCCAGCTGGACCAGTTTTTGAGTGAGCTGTTGGGGGATTATAGTGTTGAATGCTGAACTGAAATCTATGAACAGCATTCGAACATATGAGTCTTTTTTGTCCAGGTGTGTGAGTGCCGAGTGGAGTGCAGTGGAGATGGCATCATCGGTTGAGCGGTTTGGCCGATACGCAAACTGGAAGGGATCCAGGGAGGGGGGCAGGACAGTCTTGATGTGTTGCATGACTAGTCGTTCGAAGCACTTCATCAGGATGGGAGTAAGTGCAACAGGACGGTAGTCATTAAAGCAGGAGGGAGATGACTTTTTTGGAACCGGAATGATTGTGGTGGCTTTAAAACATGTGGGGACGACAGCCTGGATGAGTGATATGTTGAAGATGTCTGTGAAGACATCAGTGAGTTCCACTGCACAGTCTCTCAGTACACGACCAGGAATGTTGTCAGGACCCGGAGCTTTACGTGCATTGATCCTGCTGAGGGATCTCCTCACGCTGTCCGGGGACAGAGTCATCACCTGGTCACCAGGAGGGGGTGGGGTCTTCTGTGCAGTGGTGCTGTTTTGGACTTCAAAGCGAGCAAAGAAAGTGTTCAGCTCGTTCAGCAGGGGGATAGTGCTATCACAGGTCTGTGGTGGGGGCTTGTAATCTGTGATGGTCTGAATGCCCCGCCACAGGCTCCGTGAGTCTCTGCTGTCTTTGAAGTGATGAGATATTTTCCTGGAGTACTGTCTCTTAGCCTCTCTGATGCCACGGGAAAGGTTGGCCCTAGCTGTCCTCAGGCTTGCCTCGTCTCCATCTCTGAAGGCAACATTCCGAGCTTTCAGCAGCCTGTAGACCTCTCCTGTCATCCATGGTTTTTGATTGGCCCGGACAGTTATGGTTTTCGTGACTGTTACATCCTCAATACACTTGTTGATGTAGGCAGTAACAGTCTCTGCGTACTCCTGGAGGTCAGTGGTGTTGTTATAGGTGGCAGCCTGCTTAAACATGTTCCAGTCTGTGGTGTTGAAGCAGTCCTGTAAAGCCTCTGAAGACCCTTCTGGCCACACTTTTATCCGCTTACGAACCGGTTTGGTGACTTTAACGAGCGGTCTGTAAGCAGGCATTAGCATGACAGTGATATGGTCTGAGGCGCCGAGGTGGGGGAGGGGAAAAGCTTTGTAGTAGCTAAAGATGAATCATTTACACAGTCTGGGGCATGATCAGGTTCAAACCTCCCTTTCCTTATGTCTAGTATGCTGGGGTCTTCCCATGATTCATTCACTATGTGTTTATACACTACTCTGCATTTAATAATTATTTAATATTGATCTCTTACACAATGTGTCTTTTTCAAATCACCCCCAACCAGTCGGAGCAGATGGCTGCCCCACCCTGAGCCTGGTTCTGCCTACGATTTTTCCTGTTAAACGGAAGTTTTTCCTTCCCACTGTCTGTTAAATCTTGGTGAAAGGGGGTTGTTTGATAGTTTCCCTCTATTATTTTAGGGTCTTTACCTTACAGTATACAGTTGTGAGGTGATTGTTGTTGTGATTTGATATCATTTATATAAAATTCAATTAAAACATTACATTGAAACTAAATTTTCAAAATGATACCATGAACCAATAACAGCTACTAAATAACAATTTATTTAAAAAAAAATGTATAAATGACATACTAAAATGAAGTGATTTAAAATTCTATATGGATTCTATAAACACATACTTTATATGGATTCAATTTTAGGTTGGATTTGCCCTGAAAAATACTTACTCGCCTTACTTTGAGCTTTGGAGTAAAAAAAAAAAGGAACATTCCTTACAGACTTCTTGTTCATTGTTTATTGTCTACATGTTTGTCCTTAAATATTCATACATAAATTCCAACCTCTGACATTAGCTGTGACAAGGAACCACAGAGGGCTCATCCACATTTTGTGCCAGTTTCTGTCAGAGCATATAAAGAGCCCATTACTGTGTCTGTTTGAGTAGCCGCAAATATCATTAGCAAGTCCTCCATGCCACCTCTGATTGCTTTTTGTGGCTCTCCAGTGGGGTAAAGGTTACCTTGCATTCATTTACTGAGGCCATTACCTGCATATTCACACCAGATGCCATTACACATTATCAGAGTGTGACTGACAGATGCCAGAAGTGATTAGATCCAGCGGTTTAAAGTGGATGCTTACTGCCTGAAAATACACCTCCTGAGCTCTTAGATGTCAGCATGAAATGAGACAGACACTCCAAATGAGAGAACAGCTCAGGCTAATATCCCATCACAAATGCTATTTACTCTGGGTGTCTGGGTTTAGCTGGCTGCCCATAACTCTGTCTGCCCAAGCTGTGTGTTGCACGGAAGGAGCTCTGCCAGAAACATTTCTCTTGGAACCTAAGAAGACATTCGCAGTGTTTCAACCAGAATGATGCATATCAAATACATCCAAATTTTTGTCAATCATATCTAAAATCTCCTCCAAAAGCAGGCTAAGTGGTAGTCAGAGAGTGGCACAGTACCATGCTGGATCACCTCACAGCTAACATACAGGAAATAAAATTATTTAGTAAGTCTTGCATTTTTGATGGTCCCTTCCTCGTTTATGGATGAAGCTGCATTCATCATTAAGAGAATACCACAATTTTGAAAGGCAACATAATGGCAAACAGTCATCATAGTGTATGGCTTCCCTGAAAAAAATAGTAGAGGTTTTCACTTCTGCTAATTCCACTCAGTGCAGAATCTGAGCACTGTACCCGACTCTTTCTTCCACATCAAACATTCACGATATAACTCTGTAAAATTTAAAACTGAATATAATTTAGCATTATGAGGTCTATACAGTATTAGATGTATAGAATAGATGTCTCCCCTATTGGCTTCTCTTCATTGGTCCCTGTTAAATCCAGAATTTTCACATACAAGGTTTTGTATATTCAGGCCCCATCTTATCTTAAAGACCTCATGACCCTAACAGAGTACTTTGCCTCACATTGTACTTTTAAAAACCCTATGAACCACAAGTAAGTCAACTGTCTGAAAGCGGGGGGCAGATACTGCCAGCTTTTCTGGGCACCTGGAGCCCCTGGGACCCTGACCTCAGCTTGCACTGAGGAGCCTGGTCTCCAGCGGGATTGGCTGCCTGTCCTCTTAGGTCTTCAGTACTCTTGGGGGCTGCAGATGGCCTGGTTTCACCAGATCTATCTCTGCCTGCCTCTGGCTCGTGGGGGATGTTATTGCAGCTTCCCATCCTCATTGTCTTTGTTATGAAGTGTACTTGTCAAACACACACCACAAGAGGATTGTTGATTTATGTAGGTATTTCAGAATCAGAATACTTTATTGATCCCTGGGGGAAATTATTTTTTGTTACAGTGCTCCATTTTAAACCAACATTAAGACAAGACAGACAATACACTAACTAAGAATAGTACAATATATACATATATATACATACATAAGTCACTCATAAATAAATAGTTGGAAAAGAAACGTGTAGTTGTAGCAGCAAACAGTTTATTATTTATTAGGGGTGCAACGATACTCGTATCGATATTGAACCGTTTGATACAGTGCTTTCGGTTCGGTACGCATATGTATTGAACAATACAAAATTTTTTAATTTATTTTATCAACTTTCCTTCTGACGATGCTGTCTGTGTTGAGTGCTCAGTGGATCGAACCCAGAATCACTGAGCTCAGGGCAAGTTAGCGAGACAGAAGTTAAGCTCTCCTTGCAACATGGCAAATTGAACCTCCCCCACCCTCATTCAGATCTGGCGTTTGGAACTATTTTGGTTTTCATGTGACGTATGACCCTGAAGGTAAGCGCGTCATGGACAAAAGTAAAACAGTATGTCGGATGTGCCACCCAATGCTCAATTACATTGGTGGGAACTAGTGCGTTAGCGCAGTTATCTGTCACGGAGGAGCAGGGAGGACTCGGCGCAGACTGAAATCTCAGAAAAACAGGTTTATTTACACACTCCAGGTGCACTATATACAGGTGAAGGAGAAGGGGGCCAGGGTTCCCAGGGGTGCAGAGCGGGGTCGGGAAAAGCGTCCAGAGTCTCCAAACCAAACACGAGAAATCTGCATACAGAGAACAAGGGTTAGCACGGAACTTTCACGGACAGAGCTCAAAACTGGCTGAGGCTAAAGTAGCACTGACGAGCGTTATTCAATAGTCCAGCGGCGAGGTGCTCTCAGTCACTGCCTTAAGTAGCGGGAGCAAACAAGGTGAGGAGCCACAGGTGATTGCCTACAGGTGGTGGAGGCCGGGAGCTCACAATGAGCTCCGCCCAGGCAGCGAGCAGAGAGAGAGGAGAGAGAGAAAAGACAAAACATAACATGTAGCCACACAGGGCCAGCTGAGCAGGCACGGGGACCATGACAGTACCCCCCCCCCCCCTCAACGGGAGCCTCCCAGCGACCCACCAGGCTTACCCGGATACCGACGATGGAAGTCCCGGATCAACTCCTTGGCCAGGACAGCCGACCGGGGCACCCAGGATCGTTCCTCCGGCCCGTAGCCCTCCCAATCCACCAGGTACTGGAAACCCCGTCCCCGGCGCCGAGAGTCCATAATACGAGTGATGGCGTACACCTCCTGACCATCCACAAGCTGGGCGGGCGGAGGGGCCCTAAGAGGGGGGCACAGCGGGCTGGAGAGCACGGGCTTGACCTGAGAGACGTGGAAGATGTTGTGTATGCGCATATTGCGCGGCAGCTTCAGGCGAACAGACACCGGGTTGACAACAGAGTCAATTTCAAAAGGCCCAAGGAAGGTGGGCGCCAGTTTCTTAGACTCAGCGCGAATAGGCACAAAGCGAGTGGACAGCCATACCTTCTGACCCGCGGCGTATGCAGGGGCAGGGGTCCGACAGCGATCAGCGAGGGCCTTGTTTTGCTCCTTAGTTCGGAGCAGGGCCGCTCTGGTAGTACGCCAGGCCCGACGGCACCTTCGGAGGTGGTGTTGCAGAGAGGGGACCGCATGCTCGCCTTCAAGAGCAGGAAACAGCGGCGGTTGGTACCCCAGAGAAGCCTCGAACGGCGACATTCCCGTGGCGGACGACGTGAGGCTGTTATGAGCGTACTCAATCCACGGTAACTGGTCGCTCCAGGTGCCTTGATTGTGGGAGACAACACAGCGAAGGGCAGCTTCCAGCTCCTGGTTGGCATGCTCCGTCTGTCCGTTGGTCTGAGGGTGAAAACCAGATGAAAGACTAACCTTTGCGCCCAGGGTCATGCAGAACTCTTTCCAAACCCGCGAGGTGAACTGAGGGCCTCTGTCGGAAACGATGTCGTCAGGGATGCCGTGCAGCCTAAACACATGTGCCGTGAGCAGTTGAGCAGTCTCCAGTGCGGTCGGGAGCTTTGTGAGGGCAACAAAATGTGCAGCCTTAGAAAAACGGTCCACAATGGTTAGTATTACTGTGTTACCTGAAGAGGACGGCAGCCCCGTGACGAAGTCCAGGGCGATGTGGGACCAGGGCCGGCCAGGAGTGGGGAGAGGCTGGAGCAACCCGGACGGCGGTTGGTTGGGACGCTTGTTTTGAGCGCACGTGGGACAGGCGGTCACATAGTCTCTAGTGTCTTTTATCAGGGAGGGCCACCAGAAGTAACGTTGCAAGAAGGAGATCGTGCGATGAAGTCCAGGGTGGCAGGAAAAGCGGGCGGTGTGACCCCACTGGAGAACACGTGACCTGACGGATGTGGGAACATAAAGCCGCCCTGGTGGGCCCGTCCCTGGGTCGGGTTCGGTGACTTGCGCCTCGAGGATTTGGGATTCAATCGCCCAAGTGACTGCTCCGAACACGCAGGAGGAGGGGAGGATGGGCTTAGGGTCAGGGTCTTTCTCCGTAACGGTGAACAGCCGGGAAAGGGCGTCAGGTTTTACGTTTCGTGACCCGGGCCTGTAGGTGAGAGAAAAGTCAAACCGTGAGAAAAACAGAGCCCACCTGGCCTGCCGGGAGTTGAGACGCTTCGCTGACCGGATGTACTCCAGGTTTTTGTGGTCTGTCCATACAATAAAGGGATGCTCAGCGCCCTCTAGCCAGTGCCTCCATTCCTCTAGTGAGAGTTTCACAGCCAGCAGCTCTCGGTCCCCAATGTCATAATTCCGCTCCGCTGGTGTGAGGCGGCGAGAGAAGAAGGCACACGGGTGGAGTTTACCTTTAAAGCGCTGAGACAGGACTGCCCCAACCCCCGTCTCCGACGCATCCACCTCCACCACGAACTGTTGGTTGAGGTCAGGCTGTTGAAGGATAGGAGCGGTGGCAAACCTTTCCTTTAGGCAGGCGAACGCCTCCTGGGCTGGCGGGTCCCACTGAAACGACACCTTCGGGGAAGTAAGTCTTGTGAGAGGCAATGCGATCTTACTATAATCTTTAATGAAGCGCCTGTAGAAATTGGCAAAGCCCAAAAAACGCTGGAGCTGCAGGCGATTTGGGGGCTTGGGCCAGTCTAGGACTGTTTGGACCTTTGCCGGGTCAGGCTTCAGATTACCTTGAGCGATGATGTACCCCAAGAACGCCACTGAGTCTACGTGGAAGTCACATTTCTCCGCCTTCACAAAGAGTCTGTTCTCCAACAGGCGCTGGAGAATCTGTCTCACATGGACTTCGTGCTCCTTCACAGTCTTTGAAAAAACAAGAATGTCATCAAGGTAGACAAAAGCACAGCGGTTAATAAAATCCCTGAGGACATCATTGACTAGCGCTTGGAACAGCAGGGGCGTTCGTCAGACCGAAGGGCATTACCAAATACTCAAAATGACCAAGATGTGTATTGAATGCCGTCTTCCACTCGTCTCCCTTTCGAATCCTCACTAGGTGGTAAGCGTTTCTCAGATCGAGTTTGGTGAACACTGTAGCCCCTTGAAGTAGTTCAAAGGCAGAGGAGAGAAGGGGCAGCGGGTATTTGTTTTTGATCGTGATTCTGTTGAGGCCACGATAGTCTATACACGGCCGGAGGGTTTTGTCTTTCTTGCTGACGAAAAAAAACCCCGCACCCACAGGAGAAGAAGAGGACCACATAATGCCCGCGGCCAGCGAGTCGGTGATGTATTTCTCCATTGTCTCTCTCTCAGGTTGGGTGAGACTATACAAGCGGCCAGAGGGAAGCGGCGCCCCCGGGAGGAGGTCAATGGCACAGTCGTAGGGCCTGTGGGGGGGGGAGCATTTTTGCTTTGTCCTTGCTGAATACTGCTGCCAGGTCGTGATAGACAAAGGGAACAGCGGACAAATCGCACTCCTCTGTGGGCTCAACTGTGGTTAGCTGAGTGACCGGGGGGGTGGCAGTTTTAAGACAGTTCATGTGGCATTCCACACTCCACCCCGTAACACGCTCTTTCTTCCAGTCTATCTGGGGGTTATGTTGCACCAACCAAGGGTAACCTAACACAAGTGGTGCAAACGGTGTCTTGAACACGAAGAAGCTAATCCTTTCAGTATGGTTACCGGAGAGTGTGAGAGACAAGGGTTCAGTAATATGAGTGATGTCTGGCAAACGTTGGCCTGATAAGGCAGACACACGGAGCGGATTTGTCATGATCCGGAGTCTGCGACTCCGTGTTTGTTTAGTTTATTAGTATTCTGTGGTTTTGGTTACCTTGGGTGTTTTTACTCTTCTGTTTCATGGTTCATGTTCCTATGTTCTGTGTCCCCCAGTCTGTGTTAAGTTGGTGTGTTATGTCATTGCGTGTATGTGTTTCCTGTTTTATTGTGAAGGTCTGCGTCTTATGTGAGTGTTTCAGTTTGTCTCCCTACTCTCGTCACGTGATCACTCCCAGCTGTGTTCCCACCTGTATGTAATCTCCCTGTGTTCTCTGAGTGTATTTAAGTTGTGTCTTCTGTCATAGTAATTGCTGGTTCGTCTGTATTGTTTCCCCTCGGTCTCCCTGCGTCTCCCCGTATGTATTTCCCCGGACCTCCCTGCATCTTCGTTTCTGGTTTGTCTTATTAGTTTACCCAGTTTAGGTTTCTAGTTTCATGTTTTGCCACCCTTGCTGTTTGTATTGACCCACTATCATAAATAAACACCCACCTGCACCAGAACTGCCATCCTTTTGGTCCTACTACAAATCCACACGGCTTGCCCCGCAAACCGTGACAGGATTAGGCAAAGCTATGGTAGCAACGTTCAGCTTTGTGGCTAGTGAGATATCAATGAAGCTCTGCTCAGCACCAGAGTCTATTAATGCAGAAAGAGGGTGAATCGCTGTCTGTATCGTGAGCTTTGCGGGCAATGTTAAACGTGGATGGGAGTGTTTACCATACAGGTCGCCCACCAGTACCCTCTCCATTACTGGTGGGCGCGCTCTTTTGCCAGAGCCGGGCAGGTGGAGATAAAGTGACCCTTACGGCCGCAATACAGGCACTCACCAGCGGAGAACCGACGCTGACGTTCCGCGGGTGAAAGGCGGGAGCGACCTATCTGCATCGGCTGCTCTCCTTCCTCGCCCCCGCTGTACTCACGGGCTCCTCGTGACTCGGGGGAAGGGTCTCTTGTTGCCCGTGGCTCCGACGGTGCGTGCCTCCGCACGCTCCGGCGCGCACGCAGCCGATCATCCACCTGAATACACAGCGACATAACAGCCTCCAGAGATTGAGGGAGTTCACGCATCATTAATTCGTCCTTTAGGTCGTCGTTGATGTTATTTAGTAACGTGGTCCTTAATGCCTCCTGCCCCCACTTTGTTTGCGCTGCCAGGGTCCAAAAATCAACAGAATAATCAGCCATGCTGCGCTTACCTTGTTTAAGGTTGAGTAAGCGGTGACCGGCAGCTTCTGTGCTGGAGCCCTTATCAAACACAGCCTTAAACTTGGAAAGGAAGTCAGCATACGTAATTACAGGGTTTGCTTGAAGTTGAGCCTGCGCCCAGGTCAAAGCACGGTCACGTAACAGCTGAACGAAATAGGCGATCTTGACCTCATCGCTAGAAAAGACATGTGGCAATTGGCGAAAATGCATAGCGCACTGCATCAAAAACCCCGCGCACTTCCCCAGCTCCCCCGTGAATGCCTCAGGTGTGGGCAACAGCTTATCCAAAGACACAGAGGAGAGAGGTGGTGCAGCAGCGCTTGCAGCAAAGCCTGATGTTACCTGAGGAGATGAGGCAGAGGCTGGGCGCTCCGGGGGTCTCGTCTCGGGGGGGCTCGCCTCTAGTGGTGTTCGTTGGGCGACGGCCAGAGCCAAGGCGGCCACCTCTCCACTGAGCCGGACTAACATCTGCTCGTGCCGGTGTAGTAGCTCCTCCAAGGTAATCGGGGCCGGGGCCGAGGAAGCAGAGTCCGCTGAGTCCATGGTTGGCTGGACTATTCTGTCACAGAGGAGCAGGGAGGACTCGGCGCAGACTGAAATCTCAGAAAAACAGGTTTATTTACACACTCCAGGTGCACTATATACAGGTGAAGGAGAAGGGGGCCAGGGTTCCCAGGGGTGCAGAGCGGGGTCGGGAAAAGCGTCCAGAGTCTCCAAACCAAACACGAGAAATCTGCATACAGAGAACAAGGGTTAGCACGGAACTTTCACGGACAGAGCTCAAAACTGGCTGAGGCTAAAGTAGCACTGACGAGCGTTATTCAATAGTCCAGCGGCGAGGTGCTCTCAGTCACTGCCTTAAGTAGCGGGAGCAAACAAGGTGAGGAGCCACAGGTGATTGCCTACAGGTGGTGGAGGCCGGGAGCTCACAATGAGCTCCGCCCAGGTAGCGAGCAGAGAGAGAGGAGAGAGAGAAAAGACAAAACATAACATGTAGCCACACAGGGCCAGCCGAGCAGGCACGGGGACCATGACATTATCTCGTTAACGGAGATTTGCCGTGTTGTGGCGTTAATGTCATTTCAATGAGATTAACGCTGACAGCACTAGTGGGAACACAACGAATATGACTGCACATGTACACTGACATCATCCTAGTGCAAAGACAAGTGGAAGCAGGCAAAAGCAACAAGCACGCATGCTACAAACTTTACCCGAGTCGTTTAGACAGCCGTTAGCACATGATTCTCCTTATGGGGACCTGATATGTTTAATATGCTGCTGAGAATATAGCCCAGAAGAAGCGTATAGTATAGCTTTTAATTTAGAAAGAGCCATTTCTCTGTAATAAACTCTGTTTTCCGGGGTGATCGTGGCTCAAGAGTTAGGAGTTCGCCCTGTAATCGGAAGGTTGCCGGTTCGAGCCCCAGCTTGGACAGTCTCGGTCGTTGTGTCCTTGGGCAAGACACTTTACCCTTTGCCTACTGGTGGTGGTCAGAGGGCCCGGTGGCGTCAGTGTCCGGCAGCCTCGCCTCTGTCAGTGCGCCCCAGGGTGGCTGTGGCTATAATGTAGCTTGCCATCACCAGTGTGTGAATGGGTGGATGACTGGATATGCAAAGCGTTTTGGGGTCCTTAGGGACTATTAGAAGCGCTATATACTGTAAATACAGGCCATTTACCATTTTCCAAAGATGAGTGATTTCTCAATCAGATAGATTTATTATTTTATCCCTTTGTTGTTTCAGCAACATTAAATTCAAAAACTGTACGTTTGAGTTAAAATATATATTTATAATTTTAATAAATGACAAATTAAAAAAGCATGAACATTTTTTTGTATCGAAAAAATATTGAACCGTGATACCAAAGTATCGAACCAAACCGAACCGTGAATTTTGTGTATTGTTGCACCCCTAGTATTTATGTATGTATTTCTGCCTGTCCTGCCTTAGACATTATATATGACAATGTATTAACTGAAATAACACTAATAGAAATGAAGAAATAAACAGATAAATCCTGAACAAGAGGAGCCTGTAGTGAATTTATACAGCTGATCTTGGAAAAGTAAAACATGTTTCTCACAACAGTGCACTCAGATTATTCTGACTGCAAAAGTTGCTGGAGAGGAGAGGACAACAAAAGAGAAGTGAATTATGTCCAGAGGTAAGCTGATTAAGAAATTTTCATCCACCCAATTATTTCCACTAGTCATCTCAAATCACCATAATTAAGAGCAAAGTGTTAATATCACGGAAGAAATCAAGACTGCCTTTTATCTCTTATCATGCACATGATTTTTATCGATAGGCTGGCAAAGCGTGCTGTTTTTTCTACCTAATGATTCAAATAATGTTCTAAAAGCTTCCCACCAGATCTTTATGTAATAGTACAACAAAGGATGTAATCTGGGCGCTGAGCTACACCTAGCCTTGATATGTCATGGTCCTGGGTAATTAGACCCAGTGTTTTGAATTTTCTTGTATTTTGATGTCATTTTGTATTATTGTTTATGTTTAAGTTCACTTTGTTAGTCTTGAGTTTATTCTGTATCAACGAGGATGTTCTGTTTACCTTCTTGATTAGTAGATTACCTCATGTGTCGTTTTACTCTGTGTTTATGTGTGTGTGTGTGTGTGTGTGTGTGTGTGTGTGTGTGTGTGTGTGTGTGTGTGTGTGTGTGTGTGTGTTTATATATGTTGTATGAGTGCTTGTGTATTGTTTCCGTCCTCATGTTTCATTCTATGTTCCCCCCAGTTTGTCATGTCTCCTCTCTCCCTTGTACTCCCACATGCTCTCTCGCTCCCTCTCGTCTGCCTTTCCCCCACTTTTGTCTTCTTTACATAAACTTCTGATGTCCCATCAGGCACCAGGTGACTGAAGCCACTCCTGAAAGAGGCTAGGAGGCGGCCCGTCCAAGTCTTCTGCCCCGTCAGAGTGAAGCTGTTGCACTAAGAGTGGGAGTTACAGATGCACGCTGCCTCTCGGGCACTGTGGACTGACAGCACGCAGCTCTGCTGGCTGTAGGATGGCCAGCAGCGGTACTCCACGTTCCCAGAAGTGCCCATCCCTCGCATCACAGTGTGATCTCTGATTATTGATGGAGACAGGTTCTCCAGGTGTAGGTCAGACTTATAGAGGTGGAGGATGTGTTCAAAGGCCTCCAGTGTCTGATTGATGTCAGCTTTCAGCTCCCCTGTGGCGTTCATGATGCGGTCTACCAGGTGTGTGAGGCCGGGCGGGGCCTGGTGAGGCAGCAGGTAGGTGAAAAAATACCTGTAGGCGTTGTAAATGTTCCTCTTCTCGTTTAGCCCCTCACACACACCCCAAGCTGAGCAGGGCAGAGTAAAGTTTCTGTGTGGAAACTGGAGAGTACAGTCTGCGTCTGTGTGACAGGTGGTCTCCTCCGCGCTGGCATCATCCAGGTCCGTGAGCTTCAGCGAGCCGGACACTGTGACAAACTGCCGAGGCTAGAAGTCCAAAGGGCCACGGAGCCCAGAGGCGACTGAGAGAGGAAGTGGAGGAGCCGGACCAGGTCCAGACACACTCTGAATCTGTCCACCCAGGGGCTCTGGGGCAGCTGGATCATCTGGAGAGGGTTCCCCTGCTCCAGATTGACTGTGACTCTTTCGGCCTCTCCTTCTCTTCCTCCTTCAGCTTAATGATGTTCAGATGCTGGAGTCTTTGGAGAAGGACCATTTCTTTGCTCAGCTTGAATGAAACAAGTTTTAAATTAAGGCAACATGGTGGCACGGTGGTTAGCACTGTTGCCGCACAGCAAGAAGGTCCTGAGTTCAATTCCAACATCAGGCCAGGGTCTTTCTGTGTGGAGTTTGCATGTTCTCCCCATGTTTGTGTGGGTTCCCTCCGGGTACTCCGCTTTCCTCCCACTGTCCAAAGACATGCAGCTTGTGGGGATAGGTTAATTGGAAAATCCAAATTGCCATTAGGTGTGAATGTGCGAGTGAATATGAGCGCGAATGGTTGTCTGTCCCTGTGTGTTGGCCCTGCGACAGACTGGCGACCTGTCCAGGGTGTACCCTGCCTCTCGCCCTATGACAGCTGGGATAGGCTCCAGCGCCCCCCGCGACCATGAGAAGCGGAAGCGAATGGATGGATGGATTAAAAAAAATTATACATGATGTAGTAGATTTCTTCAAGAAAAAAAAGATAATTGAAACTAATTTGAATTGAACAAATATTTAAAATATAATCTGATCATTTTTAGAGCAGCCTTCGGGATCTCCACGTATTAACATGCTATTTTTAGACATGATGGATAGCATTAACAACCTAGTAGCTGCAAATAATCAATAATCATCCACATGATTATTAACAGACAAAAAGAAAACATATTACTGCTACAGAAATAGTTTTCCATACGAGATCACTGCAAAAAAGTGCAGCCTTACCTAATGTCCACCCTACTGTTACTCATTTTATATTAACAGGAACCCCGACTATTATGACAAGTTACTCTAAATATATTACAAATTATCTCCACTACATAAAAACATACTTGAGAATAACTACAGTGTTTTTGTTATTCATAAAATCTTTGTTGTTTGAAACTATTTTGGAGCCGTGAGAGCGGTCATGTTTTTGCGCACTCCGTGCATTCTGGGACGATGACATATATAGGTTGTCGGCAGTATAGGCGCTTTCATTCTGCTAACCTGTTATTGCAGGAGAGGAACTGCCATGCCGCATTATGCAGCTTTTTGTTGTAATTTCCTGTTGAAAGGCAACAAAGGAACAGATGTAAGTCTGCACAGCTTTCCTCATGAGAAAAAAAGAAGAAAGCAATGGGAGGAGGCTTGCGGTAGAGTACAACTCCCACAAGACCCAAGGCTCGTCATTTTAGCCCTGATGCGTTCAAGGCATTTAGTCGACCACAGTTGCTAAAAGAGGTCACATGTGCATCTGGTTATAAGCGAAGACTGAAACCAAATGCAGTCTCGACAATTTTTCCCCATAAGGTGACCGTGCCACCACGCTAAGAAATGCAAAGACAAAGAGATGCTAGACAATTTCCTGGATGATGGTAAACAATAACAGTAGCAGACTTTATCTACAAATATTATCACCAATGTGCCCATAACCCCCTTGATGACACAGTCCAGAGATGCAAGCTTTGGTTAAAGCCAGGATCTGAAGCCCACAATTGTTTTCATCTTCATCTAAACTAAGTACTGGATGACTATTTTCATCCTCTTTCTCGGTTTGCTCTGGTTCAAACTGGAAAGGTTGAACAGAAGCCATCGACATGTGCTGCTTACTGTAAACATGATGCGGTGCAACCGTATGATGTTACTACGCAGAGTGCAGTGCTAGGTAAATAACTACTAGTAAATCGGTTTTATATAAAATGTGCTTAAAAGGAAAACATCTGGCATATTTGTCTTAACATGTCTTAATAACTGGGGTTCTTTTTAAGATTTAAAAATCTAGTTGGTATTTGTATGGCGAGTAGCTTTCAGTAATAGTAATAAATTACACAGCAATAGTACATTCATGTAGTTGTAAAATGGATGACAATATATTAAGTAATCCAAAGTATTCAGAATACTGCATTTGACAATAATGTTAATTTCTAATCAAGGATGATCTTAATAACATCACACCAATGTCTAATAGTTCATGATTTCATCAAAATCATTCAATTTTCAAGTTCAATTTGGTTGAATACTTTGTGACACTAAATTTTGCTGTAATTGAAATTCCTTCAGTTTTCATTGCATACATTGAATGATCACAGCTGGACTGATTTGTGTAAGCCTATTCCTAGATGCTGCTAATAGCCAGCTGGTTTTTAAGAAGTAAAGGGGAAATTTTTCACCTATGCAGTAGTACTCTCCAGTGCCCAACAAATAAATTGGTGTAGGCCTCCTTTGATTCTTACCCACATTTGTATTTTCTAGCTCCTAAGAAGAGCTAATCTAACTTTGTGAAATACGTCCCTATGCTTTTGAATTCCTGCATGTCATTAAAACTAAAAATTACATTTAGAACTAGTGGCTGTCCAAAAAAAAACATAACATCAAACAATAATGCATAAGCAGCACAAAGTCTAATTTCCCTGTGCAATACCATCCTTTACAGTGTTTGCCAATCACTTGAGTTGTGTAGCAGTCAATAATGGGCAAATCAGTGACTGAAACTGAGTGGTGAGAAAAGGCTGACAGCATGGTAATGTCGCTCCATTTTAGCCTTAAGATCAGCCAGCATGTAACACAAAGTGACAGGCAAAGCCGACTCCAAAAATCAAAGCTTCCTTTAGCTTCCACATTCTGCGAATGGAACTATTTGAGTGGCTTAGAAAAACTTCAAAGCCGTGGAAAAGGGGACTTTGAATGTGAACTGCTGGAATTGTACAAGTTCACATCTTAATTGACGTGACCGGCTGAATTGAGTAGTGAGGAACTCATCTTCCAGCTCCTGTTTTTCTTTCTCCCATCTGTTTTGACCCTTTATTGCAGATTTGTATAATCAAAAACTGTTGCCAGACCTCCGGTTAGAGAGAGACTTATAATGTGTATTGATTCAAAATGAGCTTTGGTAAGTGCAAAGCACATTTCCGCCTAGTTAAGCTGCAGCAGTGTCATATGCTCCATTGATTTTAGTAAGATCGTGTTGTCATTATCAAGCCAAGATAATCTCTGTTACGTCTCCCTTTCTGCATCAGCAACAGAGTCAGTGGCTTTTCATGTATTAGGCTATTGATTCCAGCTTGCTCTTCTACCTTAGTGTGTGTGCATCCACAGCTTGTTCTAACCCCATTTATTTCCTTCCTTGTTTGTACTAAAGGTCTGACTCAGGAACAGATACCACAGCCATGCAAATACACATTGTCACATATAAATGAGCCCAGTGAAGCAGGAGTGACAGGTCTGCTGTGGAGACAGGGGAGAGGCGCGCTCTTATTATTCAGACTTATTGTTGAGGCACATGAATAAGCAACATCCTCTCTGGGTGCATTTTCTTGGTTAACAGGAGCAGACTTGGACTCCCTTAGCAACTGCAGATCAAAGCTGACGCTGTTATTTTTTTAAAGTATTGCTATAAGCATGTACAGCAGGACTTCTATTCATATAAGCCATTACTAATGGACTTCAGTGTTTAATGCACAGACTTGAGCATGCTATACTAACAGACGCCCAAATGTCATTTCCACTCACACTTCCAGTGCACATGCATCAACCAGCATGCAGCCTGTTACAGTTTCACCTCTGTCAATCGTTGATATTTATTATTCAGTGATTTGTATATAATGTGCTATTTCTTAAACCTGTAATATATTGTATTGTTAAATAGTCTAGTCTGTTTCTGTTACTGTACTGGAGCAACTGTAACCCATTTAATTTCCTTAGGGAAAAATAAAGTATGCTAATTCTGATTCTGATTTAATTTGTTTTTTAATCTGTTCAAGTATATGATGTCTATGAGAATTTTCCCACACTGCTCTGTGTCTATCTGATATTTCACCAGAGTTTGGTTAATGGAACAAGTCAGTTTAACAGGCACCCACTGACTTAAAATTGAAAGCACCAATAACTAGAAAACTAGTAGTAGGAACAAAAGCAGGACACTCACAAATATATATATAATAATCAGAAAAAGGACTTTAGTGAATTATTTCTTTGTTGTAACATTTCTTGGCTTTAAATCTTATATCACTGGAAAGCCTATTTATTTGCTCCATTTTTAAGGGAGATGTATTTATGAGTTGAGCAGTAAAATTGAGTATTTCATTAACCCACATACTCAACCATCCCACCATTAAAAAAACTCTGACAGTGCCAAAAAGCGTATGTTGTTTTTGACTCTTGTTTGGTGTCGCTTATTGCACTGGATTATTGAAATCTGTAAAAACCAAGACATTTTGGCAAGTCATCAGTTCTTTCATTTAACAAACAGGAGCTTCAGTAGCATGTGGAAGAACTCTGGCACAAACAGCACACACAAGCTGATCCCACAAGTGTTCTGCTGGGTTGAGGTCAGGTTTCCAGTGATGACAAGCCTTATTTTTCCAGCAAGGGACATGCTGCCCTATACTATCATCATCAAAAGCTGTTACTTTATGGTATCTTCTCCACACTTTGACCCTACAATCCACCTGTTGTACACAGAATATAGACTCATCACTGAACATGACGTCCCTCCAAACGTTCAGGTTCTAGTGCACATGTTGCAGACACCTGTGCAAACGGGTCTGAAAGAGAAGGCCAGTCTCATAGGCTTTGACGGCAATCTCTAGCCTTATGAGACTGGAGATTGCTGTGTGCAGTCTGTTCTGGATTGTTTGGGTAGAGAGCCATGTGCCATATTGTCCTGCAAAAGTACTGAGAGGTTGAGTGAATGGTCTTCTTGTGGGGTCTTCTCCTTCACTTTCTTGGACATCCCCCATGATGTGGAACCTGTCCCTAGGCATGGGGCTCACTACAAAAATGTTGCAAGTCGATTTTGTTAAACACCAGTTGCCATATAGATAGGGCCATATCCAAAACGGTCAAACCTTGCAGGCTTGGAGCAGGGTCTATGCTTGCAGGTACTCCTTGTCACCGTTGATTTACCAGAAACGATGGCCAAATAAGGCGGTACCACTCACGTCCTGAACTCTGCTGCTTAACCCACAAATACATTTTTATTTATATCAAATATAGCACCATTTACACATGAAAAGGGAAATCAAAATGCTCTCCAGCAGGACAAGTTTTATTAGGAAGAAGCATTGTTAAAAAAATAAATAACTGACCAAACGAAGATTTCCTTACTTTTTGTGCTAAGTTTATTTGTATAGTGAGTGAAATAATAATTTGAGCCTCTGCTGAATTTACAAAGAAATGAACAATCTCGAATTTTATGGTAGCTTTATCTGATGTAGAGAGACTGAATATCAACCACAAATCCATAAAAAAAATGTATTTAATCATTCATTCACATTCATTTGCATGTCACCGGGTAAAATAAGTATTTAAGTATTATTATTAATTGATGGAGAAACCCTTGCTGACAAGCACACCAGTGAGATGTTGGTCACCAGGTTTGCATCTCAGGAGGGACTTTGGCTCACTGCTCTTTACAGGAACTCTCTAAATTCTTTAATTTTCTTGGCTGCCCCTTGGTGACTTGCAACTCCAGCTCCCTCAACAGATCTTCTACAGGAAATTTCCTTTGTGAGAAAACAGCCATTTGCTTCTTAAGCAAACTAACGGCATGGGGAGGCAGCATACATCCATTAGGCACAGAGTTGTTAATGTGCTGTTCAGAATAGAAGGAGAACTTCTTCCTAAAAATATGATGTCTAAGTGTATTCCCAACAATCCCTTCTTTATACATCTTTGTTTGATTGTAATGGCAGATCAAACTGAAAAGAAACATGCTAAAATTTGACAAAATAACTTTCTTTTTTTTTTCTTTTTTTTTTTCCCTGTCCCGTTTGGCTCTTTTGCCATCAGAATTATTGTCTAAAGGCAAAGAAAGATGCCCAACGGATTTACTTTACCAAATTGACCATCCCAGCTTTGCCATAATGGTCCATTTGATTCACCTTTTATTGTTTATTTTATTTTCACTTGCTGAATACGGGACAGACTTGACTGGGGGAAAGAAGGGGAGAAAGAAAGAGGGAAAGAGAAACAGCTGAGAAGAGGGATGGGGGAGAAGGGCAAAAGACAAAAACCAACAGAATGGGCAGGAAAAACAAAAGAAAAAGAAAAAGCATATATCGATCACCTGGATCACCTGTTGAGAAAGAAAAAAGAAAACAAGCAGAAGAGAACAAGAGTAATAGAATAAACAACATCACAATGATATATGGGAATATGACAGTAAATACTAAATATTAAACATTATTGTGCAGCACATAAGATCAACAGCACACAGTGTGCTTTGAGGTAGGAGCCAAAAAAGGTGTAGTTTGTGTGTGTGAGCACCCGTGTGTACACCTGTGAGCATGGACGCGCTTGTTTTTTTAAAAGGTTCCTTCATGTAATGATCTGCTAGAGGGTGTGGGGGGGCCACAGCCCCGTCCTCCAGGGCATGAAGCAGGTATGGAGGAGATCAAAACTCCAGACATCCAGAGGCCCTCAGAACACAAGAGACCAAGGAAGACTAACAGAGGGGCAGCCGCACTGTCCCAGAAAGAGCTGAGGAGAGTCCCAGACGAGGGCTCACTCAGCAGCCGCGGAGCAGAAGCCAGGGGGAGTTGCAGTGACGCGCCCGTGAGCTCCGCCGGCAGCCAGCTGTGCCTGAGTGACCGAGCCCCAGGCCGAGAGGCTGGGGGGACCCCACCGGTCCCGACCACCGACCACCCACAGTGGCCCGAGCGAGCCCCAGGCTCCAGGCCCCGATAAGCGGCCGCCAAGGAGTGAGCCGGTGTGTACCTGGACGCCCATCCCCAGACACAAAGAACCACCAATGCACCGATGTCTGAGGGAGTCCGCCACTGGCAGGGGAAGTGGTGGACAAAATAACTTTCAAATATTACCACTAAAATAATGTTATGGGAAGTCTCACTATTAACTGCAGAGTTTTACTCACTGCCAGTTATACTTGACTCAATACTGCTAGGCCATATGATCTGTTTGTAAGATAATAATTTCTAAGTCCCAGTGGCTTTATGTTTTATGCTTATGATAAATTAAACATAGTCCATTGAGGGTTTGAACAAAAACATTTTTTTATATAATTTTGCCTGTATACACCACAAATAAAACATGTGATTGAAGGACCATAATTTAAGATTTTATCAAATTGTTTTAACAAAACAAAAGGCATTAACTGTTTAAGAATTGTAGCTATTTTTATAATTTTTATACACTGTCTGGCAGTTTCAGAGGCTCAAAAGTATTTGGACAACTGACTGTCAAGCAGTTTCATAACCAGGTCTTTGTTTTTCAGTAACAAATTAAGCAGATAAAAGATCTAGAGTTGATGCTGCACTAATGAATTAGACTAACTATTCATGTTAGCTAAAGTTATTAAGTTAGCTAAAGAGTTGGATGCTGTGTAAGGCATAAATAAAGCTAAAATACAAAGGTTTGGGCACCGTTTTGCATGTTTCCCTACTGTAGGGGTCTCTGCAAGCATACAAAGGGGTACTCTGAGAGGGTACAAGATGACAACTTTGGAATTCTACTAGAAACAGTCGATCATATTTGTTTGTCAAAGCTGAATTCAGGGCAAACTACGCTAAATTAGCGTTTTTAGCTAGCAGCTGCAATAAGCATAAAAGTTACCTTACGGCTATCATTTGTTAACATGACACTTGTTCTTATACATGTAGTACATTTATTACCAACCTGAGAGTTTATCCGCTGGTCATTCGACATGACGAATGACTTCTGAAGTCGTAATTCAGCTCAAGACGCTGTAGATTCCCGTCAGTAACACTTTCGGTCCGCTAGTAAAACGTAGTTATATTAATCTGCGCTTGAACCGGAACCGGATGTAAGTTCCAAAAAACTGAATTTTGGAACTGAAATTGAATTGTAGAACTGAAACTGAATGGTGAGAAGTGAAACTGAAATTATTCGAGAGCTGAATTTTTAAAGGATAAAATGCAGTTTCAAAGCAAATCTATTCATTTTCAAAATATAAAATGCAATTTCACTTTAGTGATGATCATTTTCAAACCATAAATGCAATTTCAAATTAGACTAATTCAAATTCAGTTTTCAAAAGCATTTATTCAAGTTACAATTCAGATTCAATCTGAGCAATTCAAATTCAAATTTAACTTATTCAAATTCAGTTTCTGATGGCACAGATTTCTGCCCATAATAACCATGTATAATACACAGCAAATCCAGCATGTCCAAATTAACACTGTCGGATTTGATTTCAACACTATTAAAGTGTCTATATGGGTCCACACCAGAGAGTGTTAATTTAACTCTTTTTGGAGAGTTGGTACGTTAACTCTGATTTAGTGTTAAACACCAAATCTGTCTGGAGTTGATAATTTAACACTTGGTGTTAAATGTTAAAGAGTTTATATATTAACTCTCAAAGAGTATTTTAGTTTAACTACGTAAGAGTTATCTTCTAATTCATTCTAAAAAGCGGGAATTTTACTGTTCTGAACTTCTAGAAATTTCTTTTGGAAATAAACATTTACTAAAAAGATGCAATGGTTTTTGAAAAACATTTATTCTGAACTGTGCACCACAATTTCAAAACATTTTCTGAAAGATGTAACAGTATACATGTTCTCACTTTCATTAGAATTTTGTTTATCAAAAGGTCTGACATAGGTGAGCTGGTAAATGCAAATAACAGCATTCTCATCACTTATTTCTTCAATACAATATGCATGTCCTTCATTCATCCCTTTGTGGAACTTCAACGCACTTCTGCTCTCCCCCATATTCCATCTTCACAAGCATATCCTGTGTGGAGATCGAATAAGAATTAGTTGACACTAATTAATGGCACAAATAATCCAGTAAACAATTGCAGCACAGTAAAAAAAAAAAAAAAAAAAAAGGAATCCTCTTTGAGCCATTACTTGTGTAAAGTATTTTCCCAAAAGACAAAGACACAGGCAACAGGTAATACTGAACTAAATGTAAAACCTCAACCTTTTTAATTTTTACCTAAACCATGTGCACAAAACTCTGGAGGGATCTAAATGCTAACGTAAGAACCTAGTCAGGACGTCAGCTACTGCTGTTTGCTCTTGTTTTTGTTTTTTTGTTTTTTTATGGGCGATCGTTTTCAGGCTTCAAGCAGCACCATTATACCAACATTTCACATTCTAAACATTGTTTTAGGAGTATTTGACCAAAAGTTTGACTGAAAATTCACATGCAAGCCTTTTTTTCCCAAGGCTGTGGTATTTGCCCGCAAACAATACCTTTCAGCTAGCTAAAACAGAATATTATGCTATCAGCGAGCAACATGGCTAATGCCTTTCACACAGCTTTGTCTCAACTCCAAAGAGCCACAGAAGTAAAAGCTAATAGAAATAATTGAAACAATCTTTGAAAAAATGACTTACCAAGCATGGCAAACAACTCAAATATGTAGAGCAAAATGTTCTGAAACGGCTTCACTTCAGCTTCGATTGGAGCCGTGCTGGGGGCGGAGTCTGTGAATTTACTCTGTTGGTGTCATAGCCCCTCTAGGAGTTCAGAGTTAAGAGGTCAAGAGTTAATGTTTCCATTGTAACACCTCCAGATTTGACAGAGAAACACTCATTTTTAACACTCGATTTTAACTACTATCATTTTACACCTCAGAGTTACATTAAAAGAATGTGACTCTGCTTAGAGTAAAATTAACTCTACTTTTGCAAGAAGACTATTAACACCAAAACATTTAACACTTTTGAATTTGCTGTGTATCCACTAAAGTTAAAAAGAGGTTGATAGGTTTGTAGCTTGAACCTATCCGCTGGAACGTTGAAGACAATATAATTACACAGCAAAGCAAGACACAAGTAGGCAAAGTTCTTCATGTTTCTCGTGCACGGGAGAGAACCGGACAACCGCCGTTCCTTCGCTTGACCCCAGTTGCTCTAGTTCGTTCTCCCGTAACACTGTTCTTTTATTGAGGTTACATGAATATGCATAGGTTCATTAACATATGACGTCTACATACACACAAAGAGTACCTTGCCTGTGTGTGTCTGTGTGTGTGGTGTGATTTGTGTGAGGTCAAGATGTGACCCTGTGAAGACTCCCCAAAGCTGGTGCCAGGCGTCTAGCAGATCTATCTAAACAAAAGGCTCTTATACTTAAAGAGATATACGCGTGTTTGCTATACCATATATCAACAAAGAGAAGATAGGACCTCTCTGATGTTCCTAGACTGTGGGTGTGCATTCTAGTGTGGAATACACACCAAGCCTTTACAGCCTGCTAAAGATCAGTCCTATCACTACACAATTGATTATACACCTCTAAGCATATATGGTTAAATATTTCTAAGCATAAATGACAATCAACAATACAAAATCTAACAGAGGTGCTTTGCAACATTAATAATAATAATAATAATGGATACTTTATTGATCCCCATGGGGAAATTACTTGTTTTTCTCTGCATTTGACCCATTCACTCAGTGAAGCAGTGGGCAGCCCACTAAGCAGGCGCCCGGGGAGCAGTGTGTAGGGACGGTACCTTGCTCAGGGGTACCTCAGGGTAGCCGTTAAGTGGATTCGAACCGCCGACCTTCCGATCATGGGGCGACCACTTTACCTACTGAGCTATAAACTACAGTGTGCCAAATAAAAAAATTAAAATACGTATTTTTTGGACCATAAGGTGCACGGGATTATAAGGCACAAAACAAAGCAAAACAAAGCAGTTAGATAAATCAAACTTTATTCAACTCATTCTTCTTGCTTCCTCCACTTCCGTACCATTGATTCATTAATGCTGTATTCTATCACAGCTGATCTATTCCCATGTTGTTGCAGTATATTAATGAAATACGACTGCAGATCGCCACTCGACGGACTTTTAATAACTGTTCGTGCATGATTTTCACTGAAACCTGGCTGGACAGCGCCATTCCCGATGCGGCTATCGATCTAGCAGGCCGCACCGCCTATCGAGCCGACAGGTCTGCGGACTCGGGTAAGAAGACTGGCGGGGGGCTGTGCATCTATATTAACAACCTTTGGTGCACGAACGTCACGGTAACGGAAAAACTGTGCAGTACAGAGGTAGAACTGTTGGTGTTAAAGTGCCGTCCATTCTATCTCCCTCGGGAATTTTCTGCCGTTTACATCTGCGCTGTTTACATTCCACCAGATGCTAATGCTAAGCTAGCGTTAGCACAATTGAGCAGCAGCATCAATAACAGCCTGGTAGCACACCCGGACAGTGTCTTTATTGCGGCTGGGGATTTTAACCACGCGGACCTGAAATCTGTACTTCACAATTTCCACCGTAATGTGAAGTGTGCTACCAGAGGAGATAGAACGTTGGACCAGGTGTACACCAACATGGCGAATGCGTACAGAGCCCAGGCTTATCCCCACCTGGGTCTGTCAGACCATCTCTCCCTTCTGCTACACCCAATATACACACAAAAGATCAAGAGCACTGGGATTACAACCAAAACCGTGAGAACATGGCCGCAGGACGCTATTCCGATGCTTCAGGACTGTTTCCACTGCACAGACTGGGATGTATTCAAGGTGCAGGACACTGACAATCGTGTCGCATTGGACAGTTACACCGCCACTGTCTTGGACTACATCTGTTTCTGTGTGGACAATGTAACAACTTGGAAACGATTCCGTGTGTTCCCTAATAATCCACCCTGGATGACACACGGAGTTCAACAACTTATTCGAACAAGGAACAACGCTTTCAAATCCGGGGACCAGGAGGCATACAGTGCTGCCAGGGCCAACCTGAGAAGAGGCATCAAGACTGCCAAGCAGCAGCACAGGAGGCGTATCGAGGCCAGGTTTGAGAACAACACAAACCCAAGGCAGGTCTGGGAGGGCATCAGGGCTATCACGGACTACAAAAGAAGAACACCATCACCCTCAGCCGACAGTTCTACTCTGGCTGAGGATCTAAATCTCTTTTATGCCCGTTTTGACAGGGAGAACACCGACCCTGTCCTGTCCCCTCTCCCCTCAACCGACCCTGCTCCGGTCCTGAGCACTCATGAGCTGAGGCGTGTGTTCCGGAGCATTAACACCAGGAAGGCGGCCGGGCCGGATGGAGTGCTGGGCCGGGTGCTAAAAGACTGTGCTGCGGACCTGGCGGACGTCTTCACCTCTATATATAACACCTCGTTGTCCTGTTCACTGGTACCATCCTGTTTCAAAGCAGCAACCATCGTTCCCATCCCAAAACAGTCAAATGTCACATGTCTGAACGATTTCAGACCTGTGGCACTCACCCCCATTCCCGCCAAATGCCTGGAGAGACTGGTCATTAAACACATCAGAGCTGCTTTTCCACCATCCCTGGACTCGCACCAGTTTGCATACAGGGAGAACCGGTCAACCGAGGATGCGATCGCCACAGTGCTGCACACATTACTGAAGCACTTGGAACACAGGAACACCTATGCACGGCTCCTCTTTGTAGACTACAGCTCGGCTTTTAATACCATCCGGCCATACAAACTCCGTCCCAAACTCCACCAACTGGGACTTGACTCCTCTCTGTGCAACTGGATTGTGGACTTCCTCACTAACCGTAGACAGAGTGTCAGAGTGGGTAAGAACACCTCTTCCACCCTTGTGGTCAACACCGGTGCCCCTCAGGGGTGTGTTCTGAGCCCTCTGCTATACACTCTCTTCACCCATGACTGTATTTCCTCCTGCGCGTCCAATCTCATTGTTAAGTTTGCAGATGACACTACAGTGCTCGGACATATCCAACAATGATGAGACAAACTATAGGACAGAGGTGCAACAACTAGAGTCATGGTGCCACGACAATAACTTGGTCTTAAACACCAAAAAGACCAAGGAGATCATTGTAGATTTCCGGAAGAGGGGTCATAACAACCATCTGCCTCTCTTCATTGGCAGTGAGGCGGTGGAGAGGGTGAGCAGTTTTAAATTCTTGGGGGTAACTGTGACCGAGGACCTGTCCTGGGGCAACCATATCACCTCAGTTGTACGGAAGGCCCAACAGCGCCTCTACTACCTGAGGAGACTGCGGAGCGCACACATTCCCAGATCTCTGATGTTGAACTTCTACAACTGTGCCATCAGCAGCGTTCTGACGTATGGATTTCTAGTGTGGTTCCCCAGCTGCACCAAGGCCGATCAGCAAGCACTCCAGCGGGTGGTGAAAGAAGCTGGCAGAATTATTGGAACAAGTCTGCCAGAGATCAGTAATATCTTCCCCACTCGCTGTCTGAGGAGGGTGCACAGTATCCTGCGGGACCAACATCACCCTGCGCGCCACCTTTTCCATCTGCTGCCCTCAGGGAGAAGGTACAGGTCTATACAGGCCAGAACATCCAGACTGGCCAACAGCCTGTATCCACAGGCTGTGAGGCTCCTGAACTCTCTGCCCCCCTCTCACGGACAATAACCATATCCAACTTCTTAATAGCAATGAACTGGTCTGCATTGGTGCATCATATCTTTATTCTCTTCCCCCTCCTGCCCCCCCCCCTTTCTTAAATAGATAACTATCATATCTGATATCATATCTCACAGTACAATAATATTGAATGGGTTGCATTGTTGTATTTTGTCATGTTTCTCAGGTCTTTGTCTGAATTTCTACGAACATTATTGCTAAGGATTGTCTTATTGCATTGGAGTCACACTGGGTTAAATATGTACACTTGGGTTTTAAGGGGTATTTATTATTTTCTTCTTTTTTTTGGGTTGTATGGAAGCCCCAAACGCAATTTCATTGTTCTTGACAATGACAATAAATAAATAAATACTAAATACTAAATACTAACCTTCTATTGTGGATGGATTTTCTCAGTTGTTCTCCTGACTTCTGACGTTTGGTCCGTTTACAGCATCCTGCCATGCGATTTAGTTGCATTACAAAGGTTTTCCGACTAACTAAGATAATGCCAAATTGATTCGTATATTAAAAAAGAAAAAGAAAAAAAGATTTATCAGTTTCAGCTTTTATATCCAAGCTTTTACATGACTTCTGTCCAGGTCACTGAATTCTGCTTAATTATACTTTACACGTTTTTTTGTTTTTGTTTTTTTTTTAAATAGGGCTGTAGAGCTGTAGAGTTGTGTTGATAAGACAGGTACATTATAACTGATGGTGTGAAACTAAACAGAAGAATGTACTTTTGCAAATAAAATCTAGTTTAGAACAGATTTTGCAGCAGTGTTACCTCAAAATACAAGCTGTTTTCATGCGGGGAGTTGGCTCGATTTACCACAGTGCTGTGCCTTGCCTGTGGCTGTTTAGCTTGTTTCATTATGTCAGAGTGTAGCAAAACAACCCTTTAGCTATCATAATCCTGTAGTCTGTGGCAGTCTTTGGAAAACTCCAAAGAAAATTCCAATCCTGTGCTTTTAAAGACTGGCTTTCACACTTCAGAGATGGCCGACTTAGTAGCTGCAGGCAAGCGGTGGGAACCAAAACACCATCCACACTTCAGAGGAGCAATACTGCAGTCCTTTAGACAGACAGAAAAAAATTAACTCTGGAGCTGCAGCAGGTGACACTGAGGGAACTTCTTTACCCCTGATGTAATCAGCTAAAGCGACAGAGCTTCTCACATACCTCTAAAAAGAATTGTGGATTAGTTTGTATTCTAATGCAGGTGTATAATCTTAATAATCAATATATTTTCCCCCTGTGATTATCATGTTTAATTGTAATTATGATACACCTTGTGTATGGTATAAACATACATATTTTTTCACACATACAGTATACAACCCTCGGTACTCCTTTCTCTCCAGCTTAATCCTCATTGCACCATGAAAAGCTCAGCAGGAATCTTTATGTGTTCCCCTCTGCTCTCTCAATCTTTTGCTTACTGGATGAGGCATGCACATTGATGCTATTCCTGTGTGTGTGACTGACGCTCCAGATGGATTGACAGGTCAAAGGGATAAAGCTTTTTCATCTTCAAAAGCCATGCAAATAGGCTCTGTAACACTTGGAATACACTTTTTAAAAATATTGTAACATTCACAAGAACCAGACGGTTGGATCTCAGTCTGTCCGTTTATTCGGCAACACAGGCAAATGGGCCGTTAACTCTGGGGAGAGAGCCCTCGTACAACACTTCACTTCGGCCCCGCACAGTCACACAACAACCACCACAACCAGAACCCCCCTCCCCTTCCTGCACACATTAACTCCCTATTTCCTGCAGCACAACCAAACATGTATCTTAAAGAAATAACAACAGTGTGCAGAGATAACCAACATGTCACTGTAAAATAACATTTAACCATCGTTACACTGCCCCCCCCAGCAATAAGTTCCTTGTCCCCGAGGGAACAACACTGTCTCTGAGGTGGGGTGGTAGCCTACGTTCCCTCCTTGACCTCCTGTGGTGTACACGGAGCTTCGGGGCTTTGAGGTGAAAAGTCCGAGGGAGGGGAACGCAGGTCCGGCCGGGGCTCCCTCTGTGCAGGGTCATGGGAGCTCTGTACACGTCCCTCAGGGAAGGAGGGGAGGGACTGCCACTTTCCTCCCTCTAGGAGGCAACTGCACCCTGTAAACAACTTCCCCCACTCGCTCCAGGACGCTGCAGGGCCCCACCCAGCTGCTATCCAGTTTAGGACACCGTCCCTTCTTTCTCTTTGGGCTGTAGACCCACACCAGCTCCCCAGCATGGAAGTGCCTCCCCTTAGTGGTGATGTCATAATTCCTCTTTTGGCACAGGCCTGCCTTTGCCAGCTGCTCCCGGGCGTAGGAATGTGCAGAATCCAGCCGGTCCTGCAGCTTCCTTGCGTAGTCCCGGCCTGGTGGTGCCACTGGCGCGTCCGGGGGCTTCCCAAAAGCCAACTCTGCAGGAGTTCTCAGCTCTCTCCCTAACATGAGCAGGGCAGGCGTGCATTGGGTGGAGTCTTGCACTGCCGACCTGTAGGCCATGAGGATAAGGGGAAGATGGTAGTCCCAGTCCCGTTGGTGTTCTGAGGTAAGGATGGCTAGCTGCTGGGCCAGCGTCCTGTTAAACGTTTCCACCAGTCCATCGCTTTGGGGGTGAAGTGGGGTGGTGCGGGTCTTCTTAATCCCAAGGCGTTCACACATGGCAGCAAATACCTTGGACTCAAAGTTACGCCCCTGGTCACTGTGGAGGGTCTCTGCTGTTCCAAAGCGGCTGAACATCCCCTCCACTAATACATCAGCGACAGTCTCAGCCTCCTGATCTGGGATGGCATATGCTTCCGGCCACTTGGTAAAATAGTCCATGGCCACAAGAACATAGCGGTTTCCTCTGTCTGTATGAGGAAATGGGCCCATGACGTCCACAGCTACTCGCTCCATTGGAGCTCCTGCTGGTTGCTGCTGAAGCTGAGCCCGGGACTGGTCCTGTGGCCCTTTGTGCGAGGAACATGCATCACAGCTGCGGCAAAAGTCCTCCACATCCCTCCACTGCTGACCCCAGTAGTAGCCCTGGCGGAGGCGGCGGAGGGTCTTGGAGACCCCAAAGTGGCCGGAGCCAGTGCTCCCATGGCAGGCTTCCAGCACAGCTGACCTCAGCGACCTTGGCACCACAACCTGCCACCTCTCATCCCCTGTGGCAGGATCCTTCCAGGCACGCTCCAACACCCCCTCCTTCAGCCTGAGAGCGGCAAACTTGGCCCACAGCCCCCTGGTACAGATGGAAAACCCAGTGACCTCATCCCAAAGGGGTTGCTCCTCCCTCTCCAGCCACTGCAGGACTGGCAGCAGGTCAGTGTCTTGTTCCTGCCGTGCCCTCCACTCCGCTGCATCCACCACCAGAAGAGCCCTGCAGGCGAGCTGTGTTACTCTGTCTATTGTTGTGAGTTCCCGCTCTATCTCCTCTCGCTTCTCACAGTAACGGCAGCCAGCTGCAGCACATGGGCGGCGAGAGAAGGCGTCTGCATTAGAATGGTGCGTCCCTGCTCTGTGCTCCACAGTGAAATTGAAGGCTTGGAGCTCCTCAGCCAGCGAGCCACCTGTCCCTCTGGCTCCCTGAAAGACATCAGCCACTGGAGGGCAGCATGATCAGTTCTGATAACAAATGATGTGCCACACAGGTAGTACTTAAAGTGTCTCACCCCTGCCACCACGGCCAGCAGCTCTCGTCGTGTGACACAATAGCGCCGCTCACTCCTTTTCAGGACCCGGCTGAAGTACGCCACCACCTTCTCACCTTCCGGCCCAACCTGCGACAACACAGCTCCCAGCCCCACATTACTTGTGTCAGTGTCCAGGACAAAAGGCAGGGAGGGGTCAGGGGGGGCGAGGACTGGGGACTCTGTCAGCGATCTGCGGAGGGTGTTGAATGCCTGCTGACAGTCCTGGGTCCAGATGAAGTCACGGTCCTTCTGCAGTAGGCGGAAGAGTGGTGCAGCTATAGAGGAAAAGCCCTTCACAAACCTCCTGTAATAAGACACCAGTCCTAGGAAGCTTTTGAGCTGTTTCTGGTCCGCTGGTGTGGGCCACTCAGTAATGGTGTGAATTTTTTCCTCCAAAGTGCTGATGCCCTCATGACCCAGCTTGTGGCCCAGAAACTCCACTTCCCTCCTCATGAAGTGGCACTTGTTGGGGTGCAGCTTCAGGCCTGCAGCCGCCACCCTCCCCAACACTTGTCTCAGGGCATCCAGGGCAGCATCAAAGGAGCTCCCGTGTACTAGAAGATCATCCAGGTAAACCAGACACCGTTGCCGTGGGACGCCAGCCAGCACACTGTCCATAAGCCTCTCGAAGGTAGCAGGAGCGTTGCAAAGACCAAAGCTCAGGACTTTGAACTGCCATAGTCCCCTGTTAGTGCAGAAGGCTGTCTTCGGTCTGGATTCAGGGGACAGTGGCACCTGCCAGTAGCCACTCCGCAGGTCCAGGGTGGAGAACCAGGAGGATCCGGCTACTAAATCGAGAGACTCATCAATCCTGGGAAGGGGGTAAGAGTCCTTTTTCGTCACTTTGTTGAGTGGTCTGTAGTCCACACAGAAACGCATCCTTGGGCTTTTTTTCTTAGGCACCATCACCACAGCGGAGGCCCACAGGCTATCGGATGGCTCTATGATGCCCGCCTTCATCATTTCACACAACTCTCTGTCAGCAGCCTCCTGATGAGCCAGGGGCAGGCGGCGGGGGCGCACTTTAATAGGCTGGGCATCCCTGGTCTCAATGACGTGCTCTACCAAGTGTGTCAAGCCAACATCACTTTCTTTCAGGGCAAAAATGTCATTTAGTCTATATATATATATAGACTAAATATTTAAAAAAAAGAATGGACTCTATATTTAGACGTTAATGACACTCCCGGAACATCAGCTTCTGTTCTATGGGAAGCAGGGAAAGCTGTGATGAGAGGTAAAATAATTTCTTTCTCATCACATAAAAAGAAAGAAGAAAACAAAAATATTCAGGATTTAAAAAAAAAAACTTTAAATCCCTAGAAGAAGGCTATGTGTCACACCAAGATCAGGAAACATAGAGCAAAATACACAAAACAAAACTAGAATTAAATGAGATAATTAATTTAAAAAAAACAAAATTCTTAGTACAAAGACTACGCTTACAAAATTTTGAATATGGTAATAAATCCAGTCAATTTCTAGCGAACCAGCTAAGAAAAAATAAATAAAAAACAACTATATGTGCTGTTCAAGATTTATCTGGGAACACAATATATGACCCGAAAAAAATAAACAACATTTTCAGGGATTTCTATAAAACGTTGTTTTCACCACAAATAAACCCATCTAAAAATGAAAATGATCAGTTTTTGGACAACATAACTGTTCCAAAATTATTAGACACTCAAGTAATGCCGCTGGATTTGCCACTGACGCCAGGTGAACTCCAGGAAGCCCCGATAAGTATGCCCAATAATAAGGCTCCAGGTCCAGACGGCTTTCCTGCAGAAACATTCTACAAAGAATTCTGGACAACAAAAGCACCAGCTTTTACAGAACATTGTAGAAAATCAAAGAAAAGGGCAGACTTCCACCAAATATGAATTCTGCAAACATTAATCTCCTGCTAAAACCAGGCAAAGACCTTCTATATCCCTCAAGCTATCGTCCATTAGTCCTTATAAATGTAGACCTTAAAATAATCTGCAAAGCTCTCTCAAAGAGATTAGAGAAAATAACCCCCCTCTTAATTCATCCTGACTAAACTGGTTTCATAAAAGGTAGGCACTCAACAAATACACGTAGATTACTTAATTTGATAGACTACTCATACAGTAAAAACAAAGAAGCTACAATATTTTCTTTAAATGCAGAAAAAGCATTTGACAGAGTTAACTGGAAATTTCTATTTGCAACGTTACACAAATTTGGTTTTGGAACCTCTTTCATTAACTGGTTAAAAATATTATACAATTCCCCAACAGTTTGCGTCAAAACAAATGACCAAACATCCTCCAGCTTCTGTCTCCTGAGGGGCACCAGGCAGGGATGCCCACTTTCCCCTACACTGTTTGCAATTTTTATTGAACCACTAGCAGCAGCAATTAGACAGAATACAGTAATTAAGGGCATAAAATGCAAGAACATGGAACATAAAATCAGCCTTTATGCGGATGATGTGTTACTTTTTCTCCAAAACTCAAACCAATCTCTCTGGTGTAATTGCATTGATAAACTCTGTAATGTTCGAACTCTTATTTTGAAAATCACCTGAAGTAGATAGGTACGCCGGTTGTGTGTTCATGTGCTAGCTTAGCAGTTTACAGTGTGTGGATACGTTTTTCTATATCTACGGAATAAAAGAACCTGTATGACAGTTCCGAGGCGATTTCTTCATAAGCAGTGAAGACACAACATGGTGTCAGAGTGAGTAACTCCTCAGCGGACCCACTCGAAAAAACAAATATATAAATAAAAAAGAGGAAGAAAATGGAAGCCTATGGTGTACCAGCCCCGAGAATGGACTGGGACTCGTCCAATCTACCCGACGCCTGGCGCCGCTTCAAACAGCATGTGGAGCTAATGTTTTCTGGACCACTTAAAGACAAGTCAGAGGAACAAAAGTGCAGCTTTCTACTTTTGTGGATCGGAGACAAAGGACGAGATATAAGTAATACGTGGAACCTAACAGAAGACGAAGCTAAGCTAACGTATTACAACGGCTTCACAATGTACCTCACGCCGAAAGCTAACCCTATATTCGCCAGATACAAATTCCACGAAAAAACGCAAGACAGCGGTGAGTCTTTTGAGCACTTCGTCACAGAGCTAAAACTCCTTGTTAAAGACTGTGATTATGAAAAAAGTGAAGAAATGGTCAGAGACAGAATAGTTTTTGGAACCAACTCTCCTCACGTCAGAGAGAAGCTACTTAGCCAAGGACGGACTCTTACGCTAGAGAAAGCTATAGACATAGCCCGTTCCTATGAGCTAGCACAGTCACAGCTAAAAGCTATGACTAACGACAACCATGCATGCCATACGTCGCAAAGGCGCAAAACCACAAAACTTACCACGAACCAGCAAAGCAAGTGAAAGTTTCAGACACCAAAACAAAGCCTGCATGGCATGTGGGAGGAATCACGACAAACGAACTGATTGCCCAGCCAAAGGAAAGCAGTGTCTGAAATGCAATAAATTCAACCACTTTGCAAAAGTATGCAGATCTAAGAGCAACGTGGAAAGAAAAACAGGACACAGAGAGGTGCACACTGTACTAGAGGCTAACGATTCAGAGCCAGAGCTGTTCATAGACACCATAGCTGCAGAGGATAATGGAGACAGTCTGTTTGCAGACATACTACTGGGACCAAATAAGATAAAACTCACGTTCAAGTTGGACACTGGAGCACAAGCGAACATCATACCAGCCAACACTTTCCAAATGCTACAAACTCCACTCAGGGAGGACAAGGACAAACTGTTTGGCTATGGGGGCCACCCACTCAAAGTCAACGGACACTGTGAGTTGATTAGCAGATACAAAGACCGAAAATCAGAACAGACGTTTCATGTTGTTGACTGCACCGGCCCACCAATATTAGGCTTCAGAGCATGCAAAGCCCTCGGACTCATTAAGGTTGTGTACGCAGTAACGGAGAGCATGGAAGCAGGGCAGCCCACCGAAGCACCAGACATCATGAGCGAATATTCTGATGTTTTCAAAGGCATTGGGGAATTCCAAGGTGAGTGCAATTTCACCGTGGACCCGACTGTCGCACCAGTTGTGTGCCCACCAAGAAGAGTGCCCTTTGCCCTCGAAGATCGGGTCAATTCAGATCTGGACAATATGGAAAGAGACAAGATTATCGAAAAAGTCACAGAGCCCACCAAATGGGTCAATGCTCTGGTAATCTGTGAGAACCCGAAAAGACCCAAACTCCGGCTGAGCCTGGACCCAAGACCTCTAAATAAAGCCATAATGAGACCACATTATCCACTCCCCACTCTTGAGGATGTGACACACAAGCTTACAGGTGCAAACTTTTTCAGCATCCTCGACGCACGTTCCGGCTATTGGGCCATCAAGCTAAGTGAAGAGTCATCCTTTTTGACTACTTTCAACACAATCTTCGGCAGATACCGTTTCCTCAGACTCCCCTTTGGCATTGTGTCTGCTCAAGATGAGTTCCAGAGGAGGATTGATGAGACATATGAAGGCCTGGAAGGTGTGGCAGGCATCGTTGACGACATCATTGTGTTCGGAAAAACAAAAGAGAAACACGACAAGAACCTCAAAGCCATGCTCAACCGCACAAGAGAGAAAGGTTTAAAACTCAATCCAGAAAAGTGCCGCATCTGTGTTACAGAGTTGAGTTTTTTTGGACATAAGCTCACAACCAACGGGCTGAAACCAGACCCACTCAAGGTAAAAGCCATCAAAAACATGAAACCTCCAGAAAATGCTGCAGAGCTGGAAACAATCCTTGGCATGGTGAATTATCTCGCCAGATTCGCCCCAAACCTGGCAGAAATGAGCGCACCACTCAGACTGCTGCTGCACCAAGACATGCCGTTCAAATGGGAAGAAGAACATGCGCGTGCTTTCCAGCAAATCAAAGACACCCTTACTGCCGAACCAGGGCCAGTGCTTGCATATTTCAACCCTCAAAAGGAAGTAACTCTACAATTAGACGCATCTAAAAATGGACTAGGTGCAACAGTCATGCAAGAAGGAAGGCCGGTCACATACGCTTCAAAACTGCTTAACAAAACAGAGCAAAACTACGCCGTCCTCTATGGCTGTAAAAGATTTCATGACTACATCTACGGACATCATATTACAGTTGAGTCGGATCACAAGCCACTGGAAAGTATACTACGCAAACCGCTAGCCTTGGCACCGCCTCGACTACAACGTATGCTGCTTGCTCTTCAGAAGTACAGCATAACACTTGTCCACAGGCCTGGAAAAGAGATCCCAGTAGCAGACACGCTATCAAGAAAGTCAATAGACGACAGTGACAGCTCACTAAGTGAGGAAATGGAAACACAAGTGCACACAATCATCCGGACAGCACCAGTGAGCACAGAGAAACTGGAATGCATCAAAACTGCCACAGCCCAAGATGAACAACTCTCCACCCTCAAACGCATCATCCGGTCAGGCTGGCCAGAGACACGCAAAAAGTGCCCAGAACTTGTCAGTGAGTACTGGAACCATCGTGATGAAATCCCTGAGGTAGATGGACTTCTCCTGAAAGGTGAAAGAATAATAATTCCGCACTCACTGAGAAAAGACATGCTGCAACGAATACACACTGGACATTTTGGAGTCGAAAACAGCAAACACAGGGCACGAGACATAATGTTCTGGCCAGGCATGAGCAAACAGATTGAACAGACAGTTATGAAATGTGACATCTGCCAAACGCATCGCAGCTCGAACCAAAAAGAGCCCATGCTGTCTCAAGAAATCCCAGAGAACCCATGGCAAACTGTGGGGACCGATTTGTTCTCATGGAACTCTGAAAACTACATTGTCATTTGTGACTACTTAAGCAGATACTTTGAACTCGAGCGCCTGCCAAACATCACCACAGCAGCTGTGATTCACAAGATGAAAGCCACATTCTCCAGACATGGCATTCCGAAGAAAGTCATAAGCGACAACAGACCATGTTACAGCTCACAAGAGTTCAGACGTTTTGCAGAGTACTGGGGATTCTCAGCATATTACATCAAGCCCACGTTACCCCCAGAACAACGGCTTAGCTGAAAAGACTGTCCAAACTGCAAAACTTATTCTGACAAAAGCAAAACAGGACAAGATGGATCCCTACTTGAGCTTGCTGGAGTACAGGAACACACCTGTTGATGGCCTTAAATCCCCAGCCCAAATTCTCATGAGCCGTAGATTGCGCTCCATTTTGCCCTCAACAACTACACAGCTCCGCCCTCAGGTCACCCCACAAAGCCTTGTGCAAGAAAGACGGGAGGAATGTCAACTCCGTCAGAAAAGACATTATGACACATCCGCCCGACCCCTGCCGACACCGCAGGCTGGCGCACTAATACGCTATCAACAAGAAGATGGGACATGGCAGCCAGCCACTATTGTCAAACCAGCAGAGACCCCACGCAGCTATCACATGGTGATACACAAAACAGGTGATGGTCAACTCCTGAGACGCAATCGCCGACACTTCATCAGCGCCCAGAAATGTTTACCCATATAAATCATGGGAAGGGTTGCCGCTATAAAAATGATGGTCTTACCAAAAATAAATTATTTATTCTCAATGATCCCAACTAAACCGCCAAAACATTGGTTCAGCTCTCTAGATTCATATATGTCCAAATTCCTTTGGAAAGACAAACCCCCATGTATAAGCTTAAAAACACTACAAAAGACCAAGGATAAAGGAGGATTAGAACTGCCTAACTTTCAGCACTACTTCTTAGCCAACAGGCTTCAATTTATCTCAGGATGGCTAAAACATACCTTCTTAGACGAACCTTGGCTAGATGTAGAACAAGCACTTTGTAATAATCTAGAGATTTCAGACTTACCATTTATCAGCTCAAACATCCAACGACATGAATGCTTTAAAAGAGTCAGTATCAGCTCTTCTCTGACAGCATGGTGGAAATTTCTAAAATTGATGGATTCATCATTAATCCCATGCAAACGTACACCTTTCTGGAACAACCCTGACATATTAAAAAACAATAATATGATAAACTTTCCAGATTGGAGTTGTAAAGGAATCAAATACTTAGAACATATATTAGAAAGAACAGAATTTATTCCATTTGACAGACTAGTTACACAATATGGGATCAACAAGAAAAGATCTTTAGAATATCAACAAATTAAATCCATAGTAAAAAAGAAATTTAAACTCGGTCAAGTTGAACTACAAACACCATCAAGTGTGGTACAATTTCTTACTCTTAAAACCCCAAAATTATTTTCCAAAATATACAGAATGCTTTCTAAAACAGATGAATCAATATCACTTCCTATTGCAAAATGGGAAGCGGATTTATCAGTTAACTTAGACCAAAACTTCTGGTCTCAGATATGCATAAAAACCTTTCATTTAATTAGAAATCCCAGTCTTCAATTAATTCAATACAAAATACTACATAGAGTGCACTATACAGGTCATTGGATGTTCAAGATGGGTTATAAGTCTACCAACAACTGCTCACACTGTCAAACCAATACACCGGACAATTATATCAACTCTATTTGGTTCTCAGGGTCCCTGACACGTCCTACGTTCACTGGTTGTAATTGTCCAAGCATCGATCACAGGCCCGTCTGGCTCCCCACAGACTGGAACCGGCAACTGAGGTGGTTTAAACTTCCCAGCACAACACTCGGGAAGAGGATCGCTCTAGCCCGATCACAGACGCATGGGTGCAAGCAGCAGTCCAGAATAAAATCGAATAAAACCAGGCGAACCAAAAGGAAAAGGCAAGCCCACTTAATAAAAACAGTCCCACGAAAATAAAAGATGACACAAGACAAGACAGCAGCTCCATCCGGCCTGGGCCCCCTTGCCCTGGTGGGTTGCAGAGTATGGGGGTGCCTACTGGGGTCAGCGGGGAAGCTGGCCCCAGGGAGGGGGACACTTGCCCCTCCATTCCTTTCCTCCCCATCTCCAGCTGGCTCCCTCTTCCCGCTCCACCACAATCACCCAAACATGCAGGGCCTTGGGGTAAAGGTGTGTCACCAGGGTGCAGGGGAGGCATCCCCCCTCTGTCCCCTTCTGGCTGCCTGTGCCTCAATTTTATCTCAGACATTCACATTACTCACACTTTCATAACACATACATATAGGATCTTGGGGGTGGGCACGCTACATGGCATCCAGAGGACCATCAGGGTGTACAACCTCACCCCTGGCGTCGTTGCCCACCTCTCAATTTTAAATACACGTATACATTGAGGGCTATCAGGAGGGGCTATGTGCTTACCTGCTGCTCTTTGGCAGGTAGCTCCATGGCCTCCTGGGTTTTAAATGCACCTTAGAACACACATGCATCAACTCTACAATGAGCGGGCGGAGGGAGGTTTAGAGTCTTCATACACCCCCGTTCTCTGTTGCCTGTTGGGGCGGGGGGGCTGGGAGGAGGAGTTGGCCGTCCGATTGGGGTCTGATATGTGAGGCCTCCCTGCTGCTGCAGAGTCGGGCGGTCTGCTTCTCTCCACCCCAGGGAAGAAGGTAACACTACCTGGGTCTGGGTGCAGTTTCCCCGTCCAAGGGCAAGGGTACCTAGACCTGGGGTATAGAGTACGCTTGGGGAGTGTGATTGTGTGTACAGTGTCTATTTATGTCTGTCTCCACTTTGGGTGAGTGCTGAGTAATCGCATATTAGAGCATGAGGGTGGGAATGGATGTTTGTATCTGTGTGTGCCTGTATGTCTGTGTCTATATGTCAGGTCTGGTATCAGACGCCACCTCTCGAGGGACATCTCAGGCCCTCCAAGGTATGGAGGCCTATCTCCCCGGACCTCTCCCCCTGCCAGTAGCAGACACCCTCAGACATCGGTGCATTGGTGGTTCTTTGTGTCCGGGGATGGGCGTCCAGGTACGCACTGGCTCACTCCTGGTGGCTGCTTGTCAGGGCCTGAAGCCTGGGGCTTGCTCTGACCCCTTCGGGGGTGGGGTGCCCTCGGCCTCTTGGCCTGGGGCTCAGTTACTCTGGCACAGCTGGCTGCCGGCGGAGCTCATGGGCACATCACTGCAACCCCCCTGGCTTCTGCTCCGCGGCTGCTGAGTGACCCCTCATCTGGGGCTCTCCTCAGCTCTTTCCGGGAGAGTGCACGGTTGTCCCTCCGTTGGTCTTCCTTAGTCTCTTGTGCTCTGAGGGTCTCTGGATGTGTGGAGCCTGGCTCTCCTCCATATCTGCTTCATGCCCTGGAGGACGGGGCTATGGTCCCCCACACCCTCTAGCAGATCATTACATGAAGGAACCTTTTAAATACAAGCGCGCTCATGCTCACAGGTGTACACACGGGTGCTGACAGACACAAACTACACCCTTTTTGGCTCCTACCTCAAAGTACACTGTGCGCTGTCGATCCCACGTGCTGCACACTAATATTCAAAATTTTGTGTTTACTGTTATAATCACATAGATCATCGCGATGATGTTGTTTATTATATTGCTCTCTTTTTTTGCTGGTTTTCTCTTTTTTCTTTTTTAATAGGTGCTACAGGTGATACAGGTTGTCTGTTTGTTGTTTTGTTGGTTTTTGTTTTTTGCCCTTTACCACCGTCCTTCTTTCCCGCTGTTTTTCTTTCCTTCTTTCTGTCTCCCTTTTCTTTCCCCCAGTCATGTCTGTCCCGTGTGTAGCAAGTGAAAGCAAAATAAAATAAACAATAAGAGTAAAGGTGAATCAAGTAGACCAATACGGCAAGGCCGGGTATGGAGCGCCAGGACTGCCATAATGAATTAATTAAATACACCATTAAATAATTAATTAAATGTGGCAATAATTAATTAAAATTGGAATTAATTAATTAAATAAATAGTTATGACACATGTAATTAATTAATTATTGACACATTTAATTAATTATTTATGTATTTCACATTTTATTTAATTATTGACACATTTAATTAATTATTTAATGATGTATTTATTTATTTCATTTTGGCAGTCCTGGCGCCTGGCTCTCATCTTGAAATAATTTTATCTGTCAGCCTCACCCATCAAACTCAGGGGGCGGGGTTAATGCTGCCCATGCAGCTTCTCTAACATTTGATTGGTTGCCGTGCAAAGTAAGTCAAAACAGGTCGATCCTAGATAATCGATTGCTTGTGTAGACTTGGGGCAGCCAGGTATCCCAGAATGCAGATCAAATCACAGGCAGCAATGGTGGTGGTGTAGTTTTAAAATACCCTGTTTTTCTGTCACCAACTACACTTTTAACAGTGTTTTAGCCGCGAATGTCGCGCCGTATGTCTGGTCAGGTTGTCAACATAGAACATGTTTGCAAAAGTGCTTAGATGTTTTCAGAGATTTCACTAGCTCTGCTAACAATTAGCATGCAGAGTGCACCGAGGGGGTTACGTTAACCGGTTTGTTTACATATTCCACTCTCCGTGTTCCACATGTTGCATTCGCAGATTCTCATTTTCACCGAACGATCGTCTCTTTCCGCCAGGTCTTGTGTCTCTGTGCTTCTGTAACATAAAGAACGAGCTGACATTTTTCTCACGAAACCAGCGATCAGCTCAACAGACCCTCAGTTTACCTGCATGCATCCTCCTCCTCATCTGTCAGCTGTTTAACACCTGCTGCTAATTCAAGAAACACGCCTAGGTTACCTGGTGATAGTCACAGTTTAATTGGGCAGCCGGTGCTTGATATAAAGCAATGTCAGCGCATTTTTCTGCACAAGATAAGTAAATATAGTGTTTTCCCCGAGCGCAGAGCTGCTGGAGCTTGTTTCCTTACAGAGCACTTTATAGGCGAACCAGCTTCATCAGCGGCTGATGTCCAATCACCGGCACACAGCTTTGAAACCTCACCTTAGTTTTAGCTCTCAGTGGTTAAACGCTGGACTTCATTCACTCAGGTTCTGTCTGTCGGGTCACGTTTACTTCGCTGTTTTATTTACAACTGAGCAAATCGGTTTGGCTGAGGTTAAAGTTACGTCTCATAACTGCATAGTTTCACAGACGTTTAATGGTTCACTGGCACATGTGTTAGACTGAACTATTCGCTTTTCTTTATCTGGTGTGTTTTGGATTTAACAGTGAATTTTGAGATTAAACTGACTTTTAAAATGTTTTTATACAAAGAGGAAAGAGAAGGCGCATTTCCACCGAGAGAAGCAGAGTTTGCGACAGCATTTTCATCATGAAGTCTGCAACCTGGACAGAAATATTATATCATCTGTTTTTTAATAGTTATTCAACTGTATTCTAAGCACCAGCTGTCTGTTAGAATGTGATTTTTTTTCTCTCTCTGTTGGTATAAAAAATGCGCAGGAAAATCTGACGTGCATGGCAAACTTCACCGACGATATTTAGGGATGAATTTAGGGATGAATAAATACACCATTAAATAATTAATTAAATGTGGCAATAATTAATTAAAATTGGAATTAATTAATTAAATAAATAGTTATGACACATGTAATTAATTAATTATTGACACATTTAATTAATTATTTATGTATTTCACATTTTATTTAATTATTGACACATTTAATTAATTATTGACACATTTAATTCATTATTTAATGATATATTTATTTATTTCATTTTGGCAGTCCTGGCGCCTGGCTCTCATCTCGAAATAATTTTATCTGTCAGCCTCACCCATCAAACTCAGGGGGCGGGGTTAATGCTGATCGAGTCAAAACCATTGCTTTGGCCTGGTGGCCATTGTTTCTAGCACACAACAACCGGCATGTGGAAGCTAACAGAACTGAACTTTGAAAAACCCTGTTTGTGTGTCACCAAATACCGTTTTAATATTTTTTTAGCCGAGAATGTAGTGGTTTAATCTTCATGTGTCTGGTCGGTTTGTCAAGATACAGCCTCTTTGCAAAAGTGCTTTGATGATTTCGGAGATGTCTGCCCAGTCTCACGGCAAAGCGTGGGATAGACCCGCTCGCCTCGCAAGCAATCCCACCGACAAAGCGCAGGCCCCGGTACACAGCTGTAGTAACCCCCGCTGACTTCTTTTACTGAGGTTATATTTATCGGTGTTTTATTTCCTGATGTTCTTATGTGTCCTATGTGTTTCAGTCGCCAATTCTGAATTATAACTAACATTAAAAACATGTTTAAAGAGGAGAGAGAGCAAATAAATCTGTTTAACATCTGATCTTTGGGTTTTTGTTCAGTAATCAGCGTCACGCTGTGTATAAACGCATAAAAGAGATAACGTTGGTGTCTGTGAAGGTTCTCAGTCATCCAGGTCATCGTAGTCAAAGGAGCTTGCAAAGAAAAGCGTCTGGACTTCTTTAAGTTGCTTGAAGACAGGAACTTTTCAGAAGACAAGAACTTTTCAGACAGGATTCTCACTGAACCTGAAAAGAGAGTATTAGCCAAAGGACTCAATTTTGCCATTTCTCCACAACAGTTGCCCATAGTGGACCTCATCACAGCCACAGAATCTGCCATACGGATTAATAAATTATCACAGACAGCAGAGCAAATCAGGATGAAAGTCTCAGCCACGCTCTCCAGTGCCAAAGTCCCTCCATCCAACCTCACAATACAGGAAAAGAAGGCCGTCGCTTCCCTGAGCAAAGACCACAACATCACTGTTTTACCAGCTGATAAGGGAAGATGCACCGTGGTCCTAAACACTACAGATTACCATACAAAGATCACTACCCTCCTCAGTGACAACAATACCTACGAAGCCCTGAAGCGAGACCCCACAAGCAGCTACAAAAAGAAAGTTATAGCTTGCCTTCAGGACTTTGAAAAGGACAAAATTATTGACCGCCTTACATATCACCGCCTTTACCCAGGGGATGCCATACCCTGCATCTATGGACTTCCTAAGATCCACAAGGAAGCTGTCCCACTCAGACCCATAGTCAGTAGCATAAACTCAGCCACTTACAACATTGCTAAACACCTTGCTACCATCCTTGCGCCTCTCGTGGGGAACACCCCACACCACATCAAGAACTCCACCGACTTCACCGACAAGGTCCAGAAACTTACCCTGGATCCAGATGAAACCATGGTGTCCTTTGATGTAGTCTCTCGTTTCACTTGCATACCCACCACGGAGGCCGTGGAGACTGTCAGAAAACGACTACAAGAAGACAGCTCCTTGGAGGACAGGACCAACTTCACACCCGATCAGATCTGCACACTGTTAGACCTCTGCCTCACCACTACATATTTCAAGTACAACGAAGGCTTTTACAGACAGAAACATGGCTGTGCCATGGGCTCCCCCGTGTCACCTATTGTAGCCAACCTTTACATGGAGGAAGTGGAAAGGAAGGCTCTTGGCTCTTTCAAAGGAAGAGTACCAAGCCACTGGTACAGATATGTGGACGACACCTGGGTCAAAATCAAGACACAAGAAGTGGAATCCTTCACTGCGCACATTAACGCTGTGGATAAAAACATCAAGTTCACCAGGGAAGACACAAAGGACAACTGTTTGCCGTTCCTGGACTGCGCCGTGCACATTGAAGAGAACGGCAAACTCAACATCGAAGTTTACCGGAAGCCAACACACACGGACCAGTACCTCCTCTTTGACTCCCATCACCCTTTGGAACACAAACTTGGAGTAATTAGGACCTTACACCACCGGGCAGAACATGTTCCCTCTAAGCCTGAAGGAAAAAAGAAGGAACACACACATGTAAAGGAAGCACTCAAAACGTGCGGCTATCCTAAATGGGCATTCTTAAAGTCAGCAAAGAGGCACAGAAAAGAAGACCAGACACCAGCGAGGGAGGATAAGAAGGACAGACGCAACAACATTGTCATTCCCTATGTAGCCGGTGTATCAGAGAAACTCAGGAGAGTTTTCTCCAAGCATGACATCCCAGTGTATTTCAGACCCAGCAACACGCTCAGACAGAAACTGGTTCACCCGAAAGACAAAACGCCAAGACACAAACTTAACAATGTGGTGTATGCTGTACAGTGCAGCGAGGAATGCTCAGACCTCTACATTGGAGAGACCAAACAGCCACTTCACAAGTGCATGGCACAACACAGAAGAGCCACCTCCACAGGACAAGACTCAGCAGTCCATCTGCATCTTAAAGATAAAGGACACTCTTTTGAGGATGCCAATGTTCACATTTTGGACAGAGAGGACAGATGGTTTGAAAGAGGAGTGAAAGAAGCCATCTATGTCCATTGTGAGCGACCATCTTTGAACAGAGGCGGGGGTTTACGACACCAACTCTCTGCCATCTATAATCCAGTTTTGAGATCCCTTCCCAGACGCCTTAACGCCCACTCACATCCTGGGCCATCTGACCTCAGGAGAATTCCTGAGGTCAGATGGCCCGTGCCCATGCCCGTGCCCATGCGAATGCATGATAAGGTGGGGCCAGGTTTCACAATGAACACACCCGAAACTCTGGCTGATTTGGACCCACGCCCAGTTTCACACCTTGGCTCAGGCGATTAGAGGATCATCAGGGGGTCAATTTGTGCCTCTGTGGGGGGAAACTCCCACTAGGTTTATATCTGGGACTCTCCACCATTTGACCTTAGAACTGAAGAAGCTTCTCGGATGAGAGGTGAAACGTCTTCAAGCAACTTAAAGAAGTCCAGACGCTTTTCTTTGCAAGCTCCTTTGACTAAGATAACGTTGGTGTTTCTGTCATGTAGTAACTGATGGCTTTAACTGCACAAAGGTTGTTCGACACTATGAAACACATACAGACTTTGTGATGTTCGGCTAATATTTGTATAGTGAATATTAATCATGAGGGTAAACGGCCCTGTACACCACGGAGCGAGGTCAGCATATCCACGATATCCTCAGCTCCATGAGTTAACACAGAGTTTCCCAGCTGACTATCTAACTGCCAACTATTCCAGAGACGTGAAAATATACAGCATAAAGAAAAGTGTAAGAGACCCAGCAGCCGATTAGAATAACAGTTATACATTTAATAAATCACCAAATGAATCCAAGAAACGATCAAACCTGTTCCGACAATTTGAGTTTGTATTCCCTCAGCTGCAGACTCGCTGCTGTTTAAATGTTTGAAAAGGAAGATTAGATATAAAAAACGTCAAACATAGACTCAGTCTGCCTTCACATTTGATATGAGGCCAGCACATATAGTGGCTGTGTCCTGTTTTAAGATCATACATGTAAAATTGTTGTCTGACCTCCGTCGATCCAGCCACTCAGAGTCCGTGGTTTCCATGGTTACTGCATAAGCAGCTATAATGTTAACAGCTGGCACTGAGGAAACCTACCGGCAGCATGGGTGTTTATGTTTTTCATTGCAAAAGAACTGTCTGAATGGTTAACTGAAGTTAACTTGGATAAATTATAGTTAAGGAGTATCACAGATAACGCCTACGTGAGCTGTGCGACTGTTCACCACTACACTGAAATCAGCAGGCTATTACTGAAATACACGTGCTATATCATAAACTATGATATAAATAGGGAGGTTCTATTAACATGTTTAGTTTTAAAGGACACCTTCCTGCCTTTAGTCTCCTTCATGAGCAGTATTAGTTTTCTTCTAACATCCATAAGTCTGCACGATGTGTTTCATAGTTTGTAACAAGCCTTTGACAGGTAAACATAACATGACCGAAAAAGCAAAAAAAAAAAGAGAGAGAGAGTGTTGACATAAGAAGAGAAAATGGTCTCAATTATGGAGACAGGCAAATGGTTCATTTATGTTTGATGTGTGTTTATTCATCCCTAAATATCGTCGGTGAAGTTTGCCATGCACGTCAGATTTTCCTGCGCATTTTTTATACCAACAGAGAGAGAAAAAAAATCACATTCTAACAGACAGCTGGTGCTTAGAATACAGTTGAATAACTATTAAAAAACAGATGATATAATATTTCTGTCCAGGTTGCAGACTTCATGATGAAAATGCTGTCGCAAACTCTGCTTCTCTCGGTGGAAATGCGCCTTCTCTTTCCTCTTTGTATAAAAACATTTTAAAAGTCAGTTTAATCTCAAAATTCACTGTTAAATCCAAAACACACCAGATAAAGAAAAGCGAATAGTTCAGTCTAACACATGTGCCAGTGAACCATTAAACGTCTGTGAAACTATGCAGTTATGAGACGTAACTTTAACCTCAGCCAAACCGATTTGCTCAGTTGTAAATAAAACAGCGAAGTAAACGTGACCCGACAGACAGAACCTGAGTGAATGAAGTCCAGCGTTTAACCACTGAGAGCTAAAACTAAGGTGAGGTTTCAAAGCTGTGTGCCGGTGATTGGACATCAGCCGCTGATGAAGCTGGTTCGCCTATAAAGTGCTCTGTAAGGAAACAAGCTCCAGCAGCTCTGCGCTCGGGGAAAACACTATATTTACTTATCTTGTGCAGAAAAATGCGCTGACATTGCTTTATATCAAGCACCGGCTGCCCAATTAAACTGTGACTATCACCAGGTAACCTAGGCGTGTTTCTTGAATTAGCAGCAGGTGTTAAACAGCTGACAGATGAGGAGGAGGATGCATGCAGGTAAACTGAGGGTCTGTTGAGCTGATCGCTGGTTTCGTGAGAAAAATGTCAGCTCGTTCTTTATGTTACAGAAGCACAGAGACACAAGACCTGGCGGAAAGAGACGATCGTTCGGTGAAAATGAGAATCTGCGAATGCAACATGTGGAACACGGAGAGTGGAATATGTAAACAAACCGGTTAACGTAACCCCCTCGGTGCACTCTGCATGCTAATTGTTAGCAGAGCTAGTGAAATCTCTGAAAACATCTAAGCACTTTTGCAAACATGTTCTATGTTGACAACCTGACCAGACATACGGCGCGACATTCGCGGCTAAAACACTGTTAAAAGTGTAGTTGGTGACAGAAAAACAGGGTATTTTAAAACTACACCACCACCATTGCTGCCTGTGATTTGATCTGCATTCTGGGATACCTGGCTGCCCCAAGTCTACACAAGCAATCGATTATCTAGGATCGACCTGTTTTGACTTACTTTGCACGGCAACCAATCAAATGTTAGAGAAGCTGCATGGGCAGCATTAACCCCGCCCCCTGAGTTTGATGGGTGAGGCTGACAGATAAAATTATTTCAAGATGAGAGCCAGGCGCCAGGACTGCCAAAATGAAATAAATAAATACATCATTAAATAATTAATTAAATGTGTCAATAATTAATTAAAATGTGAAATACATAAATAATTAATTAAATGTGTCAATAATTAATTAATTACATGTGTCATAACTATTTATTTAATTAATTAATTAATTCCAATTTTAATTAATTATTGCCACATTTAATTAATTATTTAATGGTGTATTTAATTAATTCATTATGGCAGTCCTGGCGCTCCATAGCCGGGATGGTCCATTTGGTAAAGTAAATCCGTTTTGCATTGACAGGGGATTTCTAAGAATCACCCCACAATTCTTCAGCTGAGACACCTGAGTTAGAAAACACAAACACTGCAGTTGTCTTTACTCTCGAGGGCAAGTCACAGAGCGCTCACTCACAAGAGGCACTCACGGACTCGCGCTCTGTCACTCTCTGCGTTCTTTATTTATACAAGCTTGTGTGTGTACAAAGATAACAAAGTTATTCTAAGAACTCAGAGCTAAGGTTCCCCTTTTCTAAATCTGTATGTTCTTAGAAAAGAGGAAGCTGTTAGTTGTTTATCACACAAGATTTCATGTAAAAAGTCACGTAGACATGTGGATTGCTTAGTGATCAATGAAAACACATTTCATGTAGCTGATCACACTATGTACAATTTTCTTTTGACAGGTATCTTTCTTTGCCTTTAGACAATAATTCTGATGGCAAAAGAACCAAATGGGACAGGCGGAAAAAAACATAAATAAAAAAATAGCAGGTATGATTCGATGCAGAGAGGTCTATTAACACATAGTGAGTGAGAAAGGTGACTGGAAAGGAAAAACTCAATGCATCATGGGAATTCCCCGACAGCCTACGTCTATTGCAGCATGACTAAGGGAGGATTCAGGGTCACCTGGTCCAGCCCTAACTATATGCTTTAGCAAAAAGGAAAGTTTTAAGCCTAATCTTAAAAGTAGAGATAGTGTCTGTCTCCCGAATCCAAACTGGAAGCTAGTTCCATAGAAAACTGAAGGCTCTCCCTCCCATTCTGCTTTTAAATTCTCTAAGAACAACAAGTAAGCCTGCAGTGCGAGATCGAAGTGCTCTAATAGGGTGATATGGTACTACAAGGTCATTAAGATAAGATGGGGCCTGATTATTTAAGACCTTGTATGTGAGGACCAGAATTTTAAATTAAATTCTGGATTTACCAGGAAGCCAATGAAGGGAAGCCAATACAGGAGAAATATGCTCTCTCTTTCTAGTCCCTGTCAGGACTCTTGCTGCAGCATTTTAGATTAACTGAAGGCTTTTCAGGGAATTTTTAGGACATCCTGATAATAATGAATTACAGTCGTCCAGCCTAGAAGTAATAAATGCATGAACTAGTTTTTCAGCGTCACTCTGAGACAGGATATTTCTAATTTTAGAGATGTTGCGCAAATGGAAGAAAGCAGTCTTACATACGTAGATTAGCTTGGTTGCTGATTTTACTGGCTCTCGGGCTCCTTTTCGGATTTTTTTATCCTCTTCATTTCTTTAAAACAAACTCTTTATTAAAGATCTATTCTGTGATGTATCAATTCTGTATTTTAATTTGTTTTGTGTTTCTCACTTTCTCTCCTCACACTGATTGTGTCCTACTGCAACTGGCTATACTCATCAGACTGAAATATAACAGTGAGCTGGCTGCAGAGGAACAGCTGCAGAGGCTGCATAAAACAATAAATGTGTGCTATAGGCAAGTGGGTTTCACAATGCATATATATCAGATCTTTTTGGTCACATCTCTGAACAAGGGGTAAGAAAATTAAAGATATATGTGCCATCTAAAAGGATGTTCTATTTTTTTTTTTTTTTTTTTTTTTAAAGAAAGGAACTGCATTTATCTATTTGGAACCTTTACACACAAAAGTAGCCCCGAGGCTCCTTTCTTGTGTATAGAAATTAAAAGCAACCAAGTGGGATGAAAAGACAGATGGGAAATAATACAAGAGATATGAATGATCAACCAGGAGAAGGGGAGGTAGTAATGTCAGTAGGAAGAAGATGAGGCATTGTAAGAATGGAAGAGAGAGAGAGAGAGTTTAAAACAGTTTGCCTGAAAGTGGTTTTTAATCAGCACAGGGACCACCGTCAAATTGGATAAAATGTTATCTTAAAGCTATAAAAGAGTTGGAGGAATTTATGGAACATTATGTTTCCTCTATAAACAACTACTCCAAGAATTTAAGTTCACAGAAGTCATTCATTACACAGAGCTCAAAGGAACCTTTTCCCTTTCTTTGCTTTTGCCCGCTGGCTGGAATTGTGCCCAGACCCATTTCAGGCTCAAAACACACAGAGTGCTACAAAAAACCTTAATGGCAGAGAAAAGCAAATTTTCTTTGTTCCAGAAGAGAGTCGCTGAATTTGTGTTTTTTCTGCTTTATCTGTGATAAACATATTGTATTATTTGTCCTTGTGGAGAGAGGTCCAACACTTCACTGCACACAGTTCTTAAGTGTTGAGGAACTCTTCAGAGATGAAGTCAAATGGGAACATTTCCAAACAAGTTAGGCTGTGGTGGAGCAGAGACAGAGTGTGGGCAATACTGTGAAATAAAGGCACAGCACCCAAAAAAAAAAACCAACAACAATTTGCCAAGAATCCAAGGAGGTAAATAAATTATATCTCAAGAGTGGTGCTTCTGGTTAAACTCCATCAGGTTGCCACTTACATGTTTAGCTTCGGATATAACACTTACATCTTTAATTTGGCGTGCCCAAATTGAAGATGTGGAAATCTTTCACATAATCACAGAAAAGCTGAAATTACAATTACAGATTAAAAACAAAAAGCTAATCTGAAAGGTAACATATTCTAGTTTCTGAAATTATGCTTGTGGCTACCATGCTTTGACACACAAAATTCTATGTATAGAGACATCACAGTCGTAACAGGGCAAAAACCAGCTTCAGAGACCAAACAGCAAATATGCAGTCTTTCGCTGTGAACCCCTATGCCAGGGGTCAGCAACCTGCGGCTCTGGAGCCGCATGCGGCCCTTTTGTCCTTATACTGCGGCTCCGGGTGGTTTGGGAAAATATAACACGTTCTCACTCCCAACTTGTCAAACGTGTGACGCATGGTCAGGCTCCCTCTGCTTCACTTATGGACGCGCAGGGTACCCCTCTCGCGTCGGGAATTGACGTGAAGGGTCCTCCGATTGAAGAGATTGCCGCGGAAGTGCCTGTTGTCGGTATATTTAGACATTTTCCAAATCACATTGTAGTGACGTATACAGAACACAATAAATTATATAATGTAATCAACTACCTGAAAAACAGGTAGAACGATACTTTTGTATCGTTTATTGCATTTACGGAGGGAGTGATGTATGCTGGGTAATGGCACAGCTAGCTACTGGGTGACTTTATTCACCCGCTTCGGCTGTTATCAGTCCATACAATGGGCGTTATTAGCACAAATCAGTCCCATAGATATTGGCCATCTCCTGCTAGATTGTTCAGAAGGTTGTTCTCATCCATCCAGATGGAGGATCACTAACAGGAGCGTGGGAGACTCCAGAATCCACTCCGGCTGGAATCCGGTGGATATGCAGTGTGTACAGGTAAGACCATTTAAATGGTGGCGATCGTGGCTCAAGAGTTGGGAGTTCGCCTTGTAATCGGAAGGTTGCCGGTTCGAGCCCCGGCTTGGACAGCCTTGGTCGTTGTGTCCTTGGGCAAGACACTTCACCCGTTGCCTACTGGTGGTGGTCAGAGGGCCCGGTGGCGCCAGTGTCCGGCAGCCTCGCCTCTGTCAGTGCGCCCCAGGGTGGCTGTGGCTACAATGTAGCTTGCCATCACCAGTGTGTGAATGGGTGGATGACTGGATATGTAAAGCGCTTTGGGGTCCTTAGGGACTAGTAAAGCGCTATATAAATACAGATCATTTACCATTTAAACGGACAGCATTTATAGAATGACTATTAAAAGTCTGCGAGTGTCAGTAATGTTAATGTGGTTATCTTAGTAATACACAGAGTGCTAATATAACAGCTTTAAGATGCATTTGTAGATATTATTACGTGTTTTACCGTCTTTATGGTGCTAGCTTAAAGTTATGGTGTAAACGTTAGCTTATATTGGAGTAAAGCTGTTACTGTTTAAACGATGTTAGCACAGAAATATTAGCTTCTGTCATGACTGATGAAGTTACTAGTTAATAAAGTTTTCAGTAAAGTGTTTAATCGCAGCCACAGATTGACAGCAAATATCTCGATTAGCGTCAGTGCATCTATAATAAATATGTTCAAGTTTCAGTGCTTCGTTTAAACTGTATGATACTTATACTGACCCAGGGTCAGTGTAAAATACAATCCCAGCTGTGTGAACAAAGCCACTGTAAATTTCAAATTTAAAATTCAAATATTTATTTGTCACGTACACAGTCATACACAGTACGATATGCAGTGAAATGCTTAGACAACTGCTCGTGACCTTAAGAAAAAAAAGGGAAAGGGCTATGAATAAGATAGGAAATAAATATGAAAAATTAAAAAGTGTAAATTTAACTAGGAAGGAATAAAATATAAGAATATAAAATATAAAAGATGAAATAACTGTACAACACAAATTAGAATGAAGGTTAAATTTAACTGGGAAAGAATAAGATAAAATATACAAATTAAAGTTGAAAATAAAATAACTGTACAACAAAATACACAATACGCAGTATAGAACTATATAAGAATGTATGAAGAAATATAAATAAATAAATATATATATACACACACAATAACAGCAGCTGTACAAGTATTACCTGGAAATGAAGAATATAGTGACCAGTGTTGTGCAATCCACGTTTGTCTTGTGCAGTGCAAATATGCTTAAAGTGATTTAATCCTGCATGACAAACCTCAGGATGCAGGTTATTATTACTCTTTCCTGCTGGCACACCTGTCACACCTGAGAGTCAGCTAGAAACTTAAAGTGACGTGGACATCATGCAAAGACTGCCAGACTCTGTAATACTGCAAATGATCAGTGACTCAGGTTATCACTAAACTTTAAACAGCACCTCTGTGTCTCTGTGTGCTGAACATTTAGGATTGAGTCAGGCTGCATCAGCTGAAGCTGTTATTTGTATATATCAGTATTTTTTTATTCAGGTGTGGGGAAAATACGTAAGACTGCAGTGAAGCGATGCACCAGATTAATCCCTGGCCAAAGGTATCGTACTTAAATCAGACTACTGATCCAGCCACATCAGCCTTTTGTGAGGTCTGTTTAAAGTTGACTAAAAGTGAACTGCAGGTTCCTGAGAGGTGGACTGTGAGCACAGAAACACATGTTCATACATACAGCTGCAGCAAACTTACATTAATTTTAAATAGATTTGTTACTCTGATGTCTTTCTCTGTGTTAGTCCTCTGACAGACTGGTGACCTGTCCAGGTGTGCTCTACCTATGACTACTGGGACAGGCTCTAGCCTCTGTAATAGAAATTTTCTGTTATTCTCATTTAAAGTATTTAAGTGCTTATGCACATGCTTAGTTGTGACACTGTTATAGACTGTTCAGTGAAAGTTTCTAAAACTAGATGAACTTACTTCAGCGTCAGCAGTTTGAGAAAACAATTCCCTTTACAGGTGCTGATAAGGCCAAGGGCACAAAACAGCATAACCATTGATCTGTTAGGTTTCATAGCGAGACACGTGAAGTGTGGTAGGATCAGTTTGTAACTTCCTCCCTCTTCCTTGGAATGCATAAAGGAGTAGGAGCACCACTTCTGTGGCAGCGCTGACCTGACTGAACTGTGATGTTTGATGTGTGTTGGCGCAGTAATAAATAGCTTGATCACAGCTCTTTCTGTGTTGCAGACTTTATTTTAAAAATTCCACAACACCCCCCACCCTTCCACTGTGAACATGAATTGAATATTCAGAAGACATTTGTTTAAATAGTTCTGAGCTGTTGGTGTGTCCTTGGATTGTGTGGTAATAATATTAGAGCTAGCAATCTTTCTTACTGAAACTCTACTATGAGTCATGTGACCTGAGATTAATTCTATGTTTACCTGTCAGCCTGGACGAATGTGCTGTGTGAAGGAAATTAAATTAAATCAGATCTGAACTGCGTACATTTAAGGAACCTGTTCATATTTAATTGAAATATGAACCAGTGATTTTTTTGATTGCTGATTCCAAGAGAGTCTTTGTGGAAATCCTGTTTGGCTTTTTGTTATTTTAATTCTCTTCTCTGTTTTCCAGAACAGTTCTCCACAGTCGCTGTCCACATGGGTCAGTGGGACCAAGAAGCACTCTGCTAATGTGTGGACTCTGACCAGCAACATCCAGCAAGACCCAGACAGCGTTCTCTATCTCCCAGCTGGAGTTTTTGTTTGTCTGTGACTGGCGAGTCAGATTTTTGTTGAGCTTCACACTTGCAGAGGTAAATCAGTTTGCAGAGATCCCTCCCACCCTTGCTTTTATGTGCTAAATTTCTTATCTGAAAGAGTAATATTTCAGTGACTGCTGCTTATACCACAGGTTAATACACTCTACTGATCCCTGATAGGAGAATCATCAATTTTGGCAACAAAGAAGCCTGGTGGAAGTTTGTTTACAGTCTGATGATGGGACATCATGCTCTGCATCTTCAAAGTTTGCCTCCTCATTATTATTCATACCCAGTAATGTGAAGTATGCTTATATCTACTATAACTGAACCAACCTGGTGCACTTCATTGAGTCTGAATTTTGGATATTGTGTATCTCGTGTTCTCTGGGCTTTGTTGTCCTCAGTCTTTTTGCGGGATCAGAAAACAAAACCAGGAGGCGCGTAAATGTTTCTTCTCCATTATGTTTCTTCAAATGTTTCTTCTGGATGATGATAAGACTGTGACACGGGATGCCACCTTTGGTCTTGTGATGAAGCAAAGCTCAGGAAGAAGTGGGATTAAATGGTACCCACATGTGTGCTGCTGAGAAGGATGTACAGGGGCACCTGCAGCCAAATCCAAGCCTCAGGTTAGTTGTAGTTGCAGAATGCTATAGGACTGAGACAGCTGAGGCATCAAATGTTTGATTAAACGGATGAAAAAGAGAAGTTTCTTCCCTATAATTATCACTTCTTAAAATCTGTAGCAACTTCAAGTCTGTCAGCGTGCTGAGCATGCTCAGAATGTGACAATATATTTTTGTTCAATATTTGATTTCTTTCAGTTGCAATTGTTAAATGAAAAAAAAATAAAAATATATTCTTATAATTTAGCAAACTAAAAAAAATATATACATATATCTGTATTAGTTTTAATAAATTAATTTGACACCTGTATTGAAAATACCATATTGTATTCATACAGAATCAGTATGGTATCATTGTTTGTCTGCTCACTGATTGCTGAAACTAAGAGCTACTTTGATCTGTTAAGATCTAACGTATCCAAAGTTGAGCTCTGATGTTTCTTCACCCCTGTGTGTGTGATATGTGATTCCTACATGCTGGCAGAGCAGCAGTTTGTGCTCACAGATGGTGACGGTGTGGAGAGGCGGTGGTGTTTCCTTAGAAGAACCAGCAGAGTCACTTGCTGACTGATGTTCGTCTGCACTGCACAGAGGAAATCTACTGACCAAGGTTTGTCCAGTGACGTGTTATGAAATGTATATTTGTTTTATGCTTACAGTTATGTATTTCTTGACAGAGGCTCTGCAGAGGTTAGACATAGCAGAGAAAGCATGTGCTTTACATTTTACTGTGATTTATTGAGATATTTGTTGCCTGATGTTCAGTAGGAATGGAGAAATAGAATCAAAGGGAGATGTTTTTCCTGTTTTTGTAATGATGTAAGTAAATCTTCAATATTATTTATTTGCTTGGTTATATTGAAGAAGACAATAAACCACAAAAAAGATGATTTAGTCACTTTGTCTGCATCATGCAGCTCGAATGTGTTGTGTACCGATGTTGAATAGCCGTCGTTATCCCTGTGCTGTGTCAGTAGGATTGTACTGTACAGCATCTCATTGATATGTGAGGAATGCTAATGTAACACGATAACAGACTTACATCATTAAAACATAAAGGACAGGAGATATTTAGATATTTTTATATTTATATTACATTTTATAGCTGACGGATATTACTAAATAGATAGAATTTACTAAATAGCTGGATGAACATGAAAAATATGTCTATAATAACAAATGACCATGAGAGCCAGTAGAATTAATTCAACTGGACACTCAAAAGACGTCCTTAAATGCTCTTTAAGTGGCAGAACAGATGAACAAACAGTTAATTGCTTACTTGAGATGAAATCTGCTCAGCTACTTTGAAAACAGCTTCTAACTGGTTCCTCCTTTAACAGGATGACTGCTCAGGGGTAAGGCCATCATGCAGTCCAGCAATCTTTATGGTTCTGCTTTGATTCACCAGGAACTATTAGGGAAACCTTCTAGCGCTTCCTGTGAAAGACACAGGCATAAACACACAAACATTTATTAACATGTTCCACAGTCTTCCAGTTTGATTTTCTCATCCTGTGGACAACAACGTACATGGATGCAGGTTTATTGTTAACTTTTGTAAGGTTTATTTAGTGAACATATCCAGCTGCAGCTCCACTGTGATCCTGAACTGGATAAGCACTTAAGAAAATGTGTCAATAAATGGACATACATCAACTTACTATATTTATCCAAACAGACGGGACCAATAATGCTTCACTGAGTTAGAGACTTTAATGTCTCTTCTATGTAAGAATGTCTCGTGCTGATATACCTGCAAACTTGACAACAAAGGTTTTTCAGACTACATGTAGCTGTCCTCTATGTCAGCTAACACATTTACATTCATGTCACACTTATTTCTGCTTTCCTATTTTATAATTATTACTTACATTTTGATTAGATACCTTGAGTTTGTAAATGATCAGATTACATAATTGGAATACAATGTATCCAATTCAGGGTTGCAGGAGGATGAAGCCTATCCCAGCTGATACAGGACAGAGACAGGACAGGCTGCCAGTTTATTGCAGGGCTAACACAATATGTGTAACAGAAAATCCACTTAAATGTTTGATATTTCTTATAATAATCATAATTATGACTATTATTTAAAGGTTTCTTCATAAATACATTTTGATTTTTTATAACCTCTAAAATATAAAGCCGTCTTTAACCTACTTTTAACACATTAAAGTCCCACAGTCAATGCAGCCTGACTCAATCCTAGATGTTCAGCACACAGAGACACAGAGGTACCGTTTAAAGTTTAGTGTTAACATGAGTCACTGATCATTTGCAGTATTACAGAGTCTGGCAGTCTTTGCACGATGTCCACATCACTGTAAGTTTCTAGCTGACTCTCAGGTGTGACAGGTGTGCCAGCAGGAAAGAGTAATAATAACCTGCATCCTGAGGTTTGTCGTGCAGGATTAAATTTACAGTGGCTTTGTTCACACAGCTGGGATTGTATTTTACACTGACCCTGGCTCAGTATAAATGGTAAATGGCCTGTATTTATATAGCGCTTTACTAGTCCCTAAGGACACCAAAGCGCTTTACATATACAGTCATCCACCCATTCACACACATATTCACATACAGTATCATACAGTTTAAACGAAGCACTGAAACTTGCACATATTTATTATAGATGCACTGAAGCTAATTGAGATATTTGCTGTCAATCTGTGGCTGCGATTAAAAACTTTACTGAAAACTTTATTAACTAGTAACTTCATCAGTCATGACAGAAGCTAATATTTCTGTGCTAACATCGTTTAAACAGTAACAGCTTTACTCCAATATAAGCTAACGTTTACACCATAACTTTAAGCTAGCACCATAAAGACGGTAACACACGTAATAATATCTACAAATGCATCTTAAAGCTGTTATATTAGCACTCTGTGTATTACTAAGATAACCACATTAACATTACTGACACTCGCTGACTTTTAATAGTTATTCTATAAATGCTGTCCGTTTAAATGGTCTTACCTGTACACACTGCATATCCACCGGATTCCAGCCAGAGTGGATTCTGGAGTCTCCCACGCTCCTGTTAGTGATCCTCCATCTGGATGGATGAGAAAAACCTTCTGAACAATCTAGCAGGAGATGGCCAATATCTATGGGACTGATTTGTGCTAATAACGCCCATTGTATGGACTGATAACAGCCGAAGCGGGTGAATAAAGTCACCCAGTAGCTAGCTGTTCCATTACCCAGCATACATCACTCCCTCCGTAAATGCAATAAACGATACAAAAGTATCGTTCTACCTGTTTTTCAGGTAGTTGTTTACATTATATAATTTATTGTGTTCTGTATACGTCACTACAATGTGATTTGGAAAATGTCTAAATATACCGACAACAGGCACTTCCGCGGCAATCTCTTCAATCGGAGGACCCTTCACGTCAATTCCCGACGCGAGAGGGGTACCCTGCGCGTCCATAAGTGAAGCAGAGGGAGCCTGACCATGCGTCACACGTTTGACGAGTTGGGAGTGAGAACGTGTTGGAAAATAAATTAGAAGTATTTAGCTGATGTGTATTTTATTTGTGTTTAGTTCTTTTTTTAACTTGTAGTTCTAAATTGGAAGATTATTGTGATTTTGAAATACAAAAATAAAATTATATATTATTATTTTTTCATCGCTCAAAATAAGCCTCACACTTGCGGAAGCCGGTATACCCGCCGAAACGGCATGCATTTATCGAGACTTTCGACCCCAGTTAGGCCAGTTATGGATCTTCGGATCCACATTATGTCAGCAGCTGTTCTCCACCGTGAACTATGTTAAAAACAAACACTGCTCACGCCTCACAGATGACAGCTTACAGTCCTGCGTAAATATGAAAGCCCCGATTTGCAGACGCTGTGCGCAGAGGTTCGGGACCATAAGTCTTATTGTAAACATATCACGGCAGACCCGACAATGTTTTCATGAACATGCTTTTCAGCATCTCTTTATTGACCACTTTTCTCACACACGGTTGCTGTACGCATACAGCCGGCTGTAGCTTTTCAGCTCACAGCCCGACACATACCAACACAACAGCAGAGAGAGCACAGACTTTAAGGCGGCGTGCCACTCAGGTGTGTCCGACTCCTTTGCAGCGGCACTGCAGACCACGCCCCGCCACTCACATTAACCAGGTAAACTACATATTTAGGGAGAATTTAGCAAATATCTATTTTTTTTTAGCAGCATAGTGCTTTTTTCCAATTACTTTTTAAAAGTCAGGTCAAGGCTCCAAAAGCCCAAAGGCAATATAAGGGTGGCGGCTCACAACAGTTTTTGTTTGCTGCATGGATCATTTTAGTTCAGCTGGGTGTCTTTCCTTTTGTTATATTTCTTTAAGAGTTCAAAATGTGTTAATTACATAAATAAAATGTAATTTTCTCTGTAGCACTTCATGGATTTCATAAGCAACACACTTTAGTTGCTCTGTGGATTCTTTTAAAAAGGAGTTAAAAACTTTTCTGTTCAAACCAGCCTTTTGTTGATCTACGTATTTTATATTCTTTACATTATTTACGTTTGATCTTTTAAATTGTGTATAATGTCTATTGATTGTATTGTTTATTTTAATATTTCTGTACAATGCTTTGCGACTGCCTGTCTGTGAAAAGCGCTTAATTACTTACTTACTTTAGTTGTTCAAACAAAGCATAAAGGTTAAAAAAAAAAAAACAATATATACAGTGCTATCTTCATTTTAGATTTCAAAAAGTATTTGCGGCTCCCAGTGTTTTCTTTTGCGTGGAAACTGGGTCCAAGTGGCTCTTTGGGTGTTAAAGGTTGCAGACCCCTGCCCTATGCGTTCCTATCACCAGGTTGATGCCAGGGTATAAAGGTTTTGCCATCTCTTTATAAAACCTTATCTCTCCCCCATTCTGCCAGGAAGCTTTAATTAATGTCTGTAAAGCTCACTATTTGCAGGCTTATTTTTCTGTTGTTCTTCTTTGTTGTGTATTACTCTCCTTTGTTTCCAGCCCGTTTTTATTTCCTCTCACCCAAAGGTCACCCCTGTGTGCCAGGCACGGAGGCCCTGACAGTAAATGGTGGATTAACAGAAACAAGATATTGAGATAAGTTCAACGCAGAGCATGTTTAACATTACAGATGGGCCTTCACAGTGGTTCAAAGCAGGGCTCGCACCATTCAAGTTTTATCTCTATTTAACCTTGAAGACTGCAAATGAAAGCTGCGGCTGTAGTTTCACTTCTTTGACAGAAAAAAAATCTCATATCCCGTGGTCGAGGTATACAGGAGCATTCATTTTCACCATTTGTTCTCTCTGGCATCCCCTGCTTACATTTCTGATAACACTAAATTCAAAGTCAAGAACTCACTTAGAATAAATGCTTAGGTCCCATTTTTGAAAAAGAAATACTAGACTCCAGTCTTGCGTGCAATGTTAACAAGTGTGCTGATATATGCAAACTGTATTGTTAAATCTTGATTAAATTAGGAGATAATTAAGCACAGTGGATCTGATGGAGCAGAAAGTTGTGAAACAGTTTGCCTTCATCTCCACTCTTGGTCTTTTTCTGCAAATTTCAAAAGTACTTCCATTAATTTGAAAATAGTTTTCTTGCCCATGGACGTCATACATTAGGAAATGTTCAGTTCAATCAAGTAAGTGTATATGCATGTATAGAATACACGTATAACGATAAAGAAGCGTAAGGTTGGCCAGGCCTTACGGTGTGTTCACACCGAATGCGATAGAGGCAGGCAGAGCATCAGGCTTACATGTAAAGTCAATGGAAAGGCGCGATGACCCGCGATTGCGGCTCCCGCGAAAATTCGGAAGCAGATTTGCGTCGCGAAAACGCCAAAACGCCTGAAACGCGCGTGAGTGTAGCGCGTTTCAGGCGTTTGACTCGCAAAAAAAGTTTTTGTGTTGCATTTTGTGCATACACGCGTTTCGCGTCCACCGCTCAAGTTGGAAAAATCTGAACTCCAGCGTCAAATCGCGCCGCGACAACCAATCAGGAGCCTGGTGACGTGGCTGTTACCTAGTTCAAAGGGGCAGATCCAGCCAAAGCCCTTTATTCTTCAATAGAAGGAAGGCTAATCAATGCCGTAGCAAACAACCCGGAGCCGTACGACACCAGCTGCTTTCTGGACCGAGACAGGAATATAAAGGACCGAGCTTGGAGGAAGATATGTAAAGAGATCGGGCAACCTGGTAAGTTCATTCATTTCTCTTAAGTTTTCTCTAAAGTTTTCACTGACCCGGGGAAGCCGCACAAAAGCTAGCAAGCCACCGCTATTTTCCCACTGACGTACAAATACCGTTCTGCTTTTAGGCATGTTGTCATTTAGGAATATATTTTATTGTTTATTAATAAACAGCACACAGTGGTCCCGCTGTTCATCCGTCACTGCCTCTTTTTTTTGATTTTCATTTTCTTTTTTTTGCACCGGACAGCATTGCATTCTGCAGCCTGATTGACAAATCTCCTGCGCTTGTCAAATTTATCATGTTTGGTTTTGATAACCATCACGTCCAATAGAAAAAACAGCACGAAAACACCCATAACTATGAGCCTCATTCGGAAATAGACACCTGCACCGCGAGGGAAAAAGGCGCACGAAAGTGGCAGGCAGATGAAGACAAACCGCGGCATAATAATACTTTTACGTTTTGCAATCTACAAAGGTTTGCACTTTGAGAATCAATTGTGAGAACTGTGACCAATGTTCATGTGTGTGTGTGGAAAAAAGTGTATAAAGTGCGTGGCCAGGGGCTAGTTATTCTGAGAACCCCTGCTGCAATAAATGAGGGACCACTGTCTACTCTATGATTATTATATTCAACCTGTTAACATTTAATACTGTATTGATAGAACCAACTGATTCTGCAGCAGAGCATCCGCAGTTGCTTCTCCTGGCTCCCCAGTCCCTGAGCTCCTGCTGCTGCACCCACAGGTATGTACAGCAAGCACTGATACCTTTTTAGTCGGTGGGATTGCCTGTGATCACCTTTACTAAATATCTACAACCAATCTGATTATATCCTGTTTTTGTTTTTTTGTTTTTTTTCAATGTTGAAATTAAAATCTAGTAGCAGCCTTCTCATTTCTTTGTGCTTTGTGCTGTTTTACAAGCCCACAGGGGAGGATGGCTCCGAGGCAGATGAGGGACGGGTCCCAGGACGGTCCATCGGTGGTGGAGCTGGCCACCCTGGTGTCCCTGAAGAGTCCACACCAGTCTCCAATGGAGCATTTCCTCCTCAGCCTTGTTCCTGCTCTGGAGAGCAGCTGGTCCTTTTTATTCCTGTCTCTCTGTAAATACTTATATTTTATATATTTATGTTTAATGTTTTTCTGTTTGAGAATTCTAATATTATTTCAAATAAATTTTTATAATGACTAATGTGTCAGTTCTACTACACAGCAAATGTTGGCACACGACTTGACACATCTAGAATTTATTTCATATTATACTAATGACAAAATATACTAATACAGTGGGATGCAAAAGTTTGGGCAACCTTGTTAATAGACATTATTTTCCTGTATAAATCGTTGGTTGTTACAAAAAAAAATGTCAGTTAAATATCATACAGGAGACACACACAGTGATATTTGAGAAGTGAAAAGAAGTTTACTGGATTTACAAAAAGTGTGCAATAATTGTTTAAACAAAATCAAGCAGGTGCATAAATTTGGGCACCACAAAAAAGAAATGAAATAAATATTTAGTGTATATCAATGTGTGTGTCTCCTATATGATATATGGGGTGCTTTTGTCTGGACGTGCTTCCCATCCAGAGCTGCACAGCACAGAGGGAAGTTCCAGCACTCCTGGAATCCCTCTGTGATGGACCGCCAGTCTCCAGGTGAAGGCACAGCCATGAAGTCGTCCACTAGACAGTCCCAGATGGCTGCCTGGGGGGTGATCTGACACACCAACTCTGTAACTGAACGCTTGGTGCTGAAGGAGTCCCCGGTGACAAGGAACCTGGACAAAATTGTTCAAAATCAGTATTATGTGTACTGCAGTTAGAAAATACATTATTCAAATTCCAAAATACTTTTGTGATGTCAGATTTAAATCACAAAACTTAAATCTTACATGAAACATTTTGTAATTATAAGGATAATTACAAAATGTATATTAGATAATATCTAAAACAGTTGTTTTGTTTTAACTTTAACATATCATAATTTGATTGGTAGCAACTTTCACAACTACAGTGAGCCAATCACTCACAATTCCTAAACATGTCAATCAGGTAGGAATGAAGTGAGACATTAATAGAAATAAAGAGTTGTATGTTGACATGTAGCCCTTTCCTTGCTTAAATCATTAATATTTTTTAAAAATTAATCTGTGATAAGACATAGCTTATCAAGATAGAACCATGTAACTAGAGATGAACCAAACTGTTCACAGTTTTATCTAACTCTGTTTTAATAAAGGCTGGTGACCCATGCTATAGAGTCTGACAGCTGCAGGGATTATATACAAATATTCAACTATCCCAGAATCAAACCAGGTCTAAATAAAAAGGAGTGAGTATCACTACAAAGGTTAACTCAGTGGTCCTAATGCTACAGTTTGATATCAGCAAACACCGAGCGCATACATTGATGTGACACCACAGCCATGCTATCATCGCAAACACTGATAACAGCATAAATCGAATTAAATCGGGGCTTGATGAGACCTTCTGAGTATCACTAGAAATATTATAAATAGTCGTCTCTGTACCACAGTTTGCTTTCAGTAAACACCGACAGCATTCACTGTTAGCATAGCACATCCATGTTAGCAGTGTATAAATAGATGGTTTAGCATATATTAGCACAGGTATCAATAAAGGACTACCGTATTAAACACTTTTACTAACCTCAGGCAGACGGACAGGCGCTCTGCAGGTGGGATTGAGCGCCTGTAATTGGTGTCTAGGCGGGCAACTCTGGGACCAACGCGGGACAGCAGGTCCTCAAACTGGCCGAGTGAATGACGGTGATAGCGCTGGAATCGGCCGTCATCCAGGCGCAGCTCCTGGAGCAAGTGGTGAAACTCACCAAACTGCTCACACCTCTGGAGGACCTGATGGACCCAGGTACGGCGAGGATGTCCTTTACGCCGCTACTCTGCTCTCCACAGTAAATAGAGAAGGGAGACTGTCTCTTCAAGCGCTAGCTCGACAGCTGCCATCTTGCAAAGATACCGGTCTGGCAAAACTTCCTCCCACATCCCTCCCACATTTCCGGTTCACGCGCGTTAAAATATGATATTTTGGGGCGCGATGGATTTTTCTTGGACACGCGTAGAGGTGCGAATGTGCACGCGTCAAGTTAGGGGCGTTTGGGGCGTTTTTCTCGCGCCCATCGCGTTCGGTGTGAACACACCGTTAGACCAACGCTTTATAATAACATGAGACTCTGTGACACAAGTCACAGGGATTTTACTCATTGGCTCTGGATTCTGCATTTTGAAGTTCAGTTAGTATTTTTCAGTGTTTCTTTTTAGAACCCATATTTTTGTTTAGCATTGAAAATTATTATAGCTCTGTAGATGGTATTATTATGTAACCAAGTGTTAAACCAAACAGTAGATTGGAGAAGAGCAAGCCCATGTTTGACTAGGATGACATATATGGATGCTCCTTGCCATGTTGTGGTAACACCCTGCACCATAGACTTCAAGTGTAAGAGCTTAGTATGCAGAAATATTTTGGAAAGGTTAAGAGCTAAATAAAATATGGTTTTTCTCTTTGTTATTATTTATTTGGGGCTTAATATTTTCTGTAATCTAATTTATATGTATATGAAGGCGTGTTAAATTACTCTGGATTTGTTTTCATTTACTTACAAATACCAATTTTCTATTATGATTGATATCTGTGAATGATTTTAATTTGTTCATCAACAATTTGTTTTCGCACTGTAGAAATGTATAATTAGGCTTAATTATATCCGTTATAAGAAAAAGCTGCATTTCTTTCTTCACAAACAGAATTTCTTTTTTTTTTTAAGTATTCTATCCATTAGATCCAGCTGAGTGGTTAAGCATCAGCACCCCCATGCTGCTCAGCAGATAGCTGCAATAATGGCAGATTTATTTTGGGTGTGTGTGATTTTAACACAGGGGTGATATGGGAAAATTTATGACTGTGGGATAAAAGCCTTGCGGCGGCATTTTGGACTGCTTGGAGGCGATTTAGGGAAACCTTAGACAGACAAAAAAAGAGTGTGTTACAGTAATCTAAACGAGAGGAGATGAAGGCAAGGACAAGCATCTCCAGTTCTGCAATAGCATTGAGTTTGGCAATGCGTCTTAAATGAAAAAAGCAGGAGCGGGTCACAGACTTGATATGAGCATCAAAAGACAGAGATTGATCAAAAATGACCCCAAGTTTCTGAGCGGTAGCTTTTATTGACGATGAAAAAGGACCCAGACGTTGACTAATTTGGGGCTTGATACTCTCTGGGGTAATGATCAAACACTCAGTCTTGTCTACATTTATCTGCAAGAAATTGTTTGTCATCCAACCATTAGTCTCTTTAAGACAGTCCATTACAGCGGATAATTTTGTCATGGTCCTCAGTCTGAGGACTCAGTGTTTTGTGTTTCCTTATGCTTTTGTTCATTCCAAGTGTGTATTCTGTTGTGATTTTGCCATTTGTTAGGTTTCTGTTCTTTGCCTGCCTGCTCCCACTTCTCTGTGTTCCCTCTGTCTGTCCATGGTGTTATTGTGTCTGCTCATGAGTCTGCCTGTCAAGTTCAGTGTCCTGTCTGGTTCTCTATGTCTGTTAGTTTCCTGTTTTATTCTGAAAGTTCATGTCTCATGTCAGTGTGTTCAGTTTTACCTCTCCCCTGTCTCGTTAGTCTAATTGCTCCCAGCTGTGTCTCCCTCCTGTGGCCCATTCCCTGATTACTCCCCGTGTATTTAAGCCCTGTGTTTTCCTGTGCTCTCTGTCGCATCGTCTGTTTAGTTCCATGTCAGTCTGCATTATTCTGTTACCCGGTATTCATTCTGTGTCTCTGCCATCTCTCTTTGTGCATTTTGCTCCTCCTCCCGTGAGTGTCTGGTTTAAGTTTTGTTCTTTAGTTTTCCCAGTTTAGCTTTGTTTACCTCCCCGCTCTGCTCTTCCTGTTTTGTCACCTTCTCACCGCTGTAAATAAACACTCACTCGCACCCCAGCCAGTACCTGCATTTTGGATCCTTTTTTCAATACACCACACGACTGCCCCCAGCCGTGACAAATTTGTCTAATTCCCAGGGTTTAAAGGAGATGTATAATTGGATATCATCTGCATACAAATGGTAGGAAATTATTTTGAAGCTGTTAATGATACGGCCTAAAGGAAGGATATATAATGAAAACTATAGGGGGTTTAGAACCGAACCTTGTGGGATACCCCATGACAATTTAGCTACAACTGAGCGAAAGTTTCCCACCTAAGAAATGTTCATCTTTTTTTTTTTCCTTTTTTTTTTAAACAAATTTTTTTATTGCTTTTTGCAACAGCATACAAAGGTTTGTTTTTACAGTAGTATGCCGCAGTAATAAGAACACCCCCCCCCCCCACACACACACACACACACACACACACACACACACACACACACACACACACACACACACACACACACACCTCCCATCCCTGCTCTCTCAAACCTACATCAAATAAAAACACATGAAATGTGCATACATTAGTACAATATGTGGCATTTATACATACTGAAGGAAACAAAAAGGGAAGAAAATAGAAATAGCTAGCACAGACTAAACAATTTTCCCCTCATCCACACTCCTGCAGGAGTTGTCCGATGTTTACTTCTTTTATAAAGTTTTTAAATGACTTCCAAATATCATCAAAATATGTTAACTTGTCTTTGAGAAAATACGTTATCCTTTCCATTGCCATACACAATTTATCCAAGCACCAATAGCAGGAGGATCTGATTTTTTCCAGTTTAATGCAATCATATGTTTTGCCTGTAATGTACAATAATCCATAAACTTAATTTGATGGGCTCTTAGTTTAAGATTTTTAGGATACATATGTAGTAGCAACATTCTGCATCTAAAGCAATCTTTGTATTTAAAATGTGGTTTATTTTGTTCATCACCACTTGCCAAAATGCACGGACAATTCTGCATTCCCACCCATATGGAAAAGAAATAGTAAAAACTTATGTGATTACTCATGAAAGTGGCCACTTTCATGAGTAAATCATATAAGGCTTACATGATTTACTCATGAAAGTGGCCACTTTCTCATTACTTTCATACATTGTTTTAGTAAGTATCCAAAACATACAAGTTTCATTATATAATTTTTCAAGGGATCTTATATCTGTTTTCACTCTTATATGCTTTTCATACAAGTTTCACACAAGACAGATACAAACTTTATAAGATTTATATATATCTTTTCCATATGGGCATATACAGTGGAAAAATGTTCCACAGGCTTCTCCACATTTAAAACATGTATCTGGGATTCAGTTATTATATTTTTTCAATTTCACCGGTGTTACATGTGTTTGCATGATCCAGTTGTATTGTAATAGCTTTAGGTTACTATTAATCGATTGTTTTTATGATTTTAAGCAAACTGACTTCCATGTCTCCTCAGAAATATTAATAGTTAGGTCATCTCTCCAAGATTCTAACAATCCAGTTCTAGAATGTTGACATTAAGCCTTTGTTAACACATTTTTCTCACCATTAACTCCTCTAAATTAGTTAACTGGGGGACGTTGAGAGACTGATTTTGTATGGAAGAAATGAAGCTTCTAATCTGTAAATACTTAAAGAAGTGTTTTGGGGGGATTTGAAATTTTGAGACTAAATCCTCAAATTAAACCATTATTCCATCACAAAAAAGATCACCCACTTTCCTAACACCTTTTTCTGCGCAACCCTGGAACCCTGTGTCCAAATTTCCTGGTACAAATAAGGCATTTCCCCAAATAGGACTAAGCTGAGAGAGATTATTCTTAATATTCATCATTTCTTTTATTGTAAACCAAACTTCAATCATATTGCGGACTATAGGAATATTTGTTTCTTTCTTTAATTGTTTTGGCTGTGCAGAGTATAAGTACAAGCTTAGAATTAGAATAGAATAGAGTAGAATTCAACTTTATTGTCATTGCACATGCACAGGTACAGGGCAACGAAATGCAGTTTGTATCCATCCAGAAGTGCTTTAGCCATGATATAGATATATTACAATATATATTAGCAATAATATAGATATGTAAGTATATTACAGAAATGGGTCTATTATGGTATGTTATAATGTACACAGTATGAAGTATGTTATGAATATTCTATAACTATAAGTATGTACAGGCTGTAGTGAGTACAAGCTATGTACAGGATATGAACAGGATATAAATATGAAATAAAAAACTATACAGAAATCTCAGATATACAGTTATACAGAAATGTGAACTATGCAAGTTACAAACAGTTGTAGGATTAAAAATTATCGTCTGTACAGAATGATTATTTACACAGAACTATACAGTAGTGCAGTTAAGATAAGTGAGATATGTGGATAATTTCTACAGAGGCTATATAAAGTGCTAGTGGTTGTGAGTGGTGGTTCAGTCCATGTTATTATTGTATGTTCGAGGGTACGGTTGTCCATTGTGTGTGTGTGTGTGTAGGTGGTTGTGGTGTGTGTATGTTCAGTCCATGAGTTTAGTGTGGGTCAGATGTCAGGAGGCAGAGTTCAGGAGTCTGACAGCTGTGGGGAAGAAGCTGTTCCGGTACCTGGTGGTCTTAGTCCGGAGGCTCCTGTAGCGCCTCCCAGAGGGCGGGAGGGTGAAGAGTCCATGTGATGGGTGACTGGGGTCTTTGATGATTTTCCCAGCCCTTTTCAGACACCGCTTCCTGTCCTTTCATGGCATTTTAAGAGAATTTGCTTCCATCCCCACCCAAGACCGGGTATTTTGGGATGAAAAATAAAACATTATTGTCCTTAGTTGAATAGCCAGATAGTACCAGTAAAAATTGGGGCATTTCAACCCCCCTGTATCAAAGGGAAGATACAACAAAGACAAGCGAATGTGGGGATGCTTCTACTTCCAAATAAACTCTCTGACTAATGACGCTAGTTTGGTAAACAATCAAACAGGAAGAGCCAGTGGGACATTTTGTTGGACATTCTGAAACATATATCACCAGTGTGTGAATGTGTGTGTGAATGGGTGGATGACTGGATATGTAAAGCGCTTTGGGGTCCTTAGGGACTAGTAAAGCGCTATATAAATACAGGCCATTTACCATTTATTTACCATATACAAGAGTTTAGGTAATACATTAGTTTTAAGAACACTTATCCGTCCAATAATAGATAGTGGTAAACTTATCCAATGCTCCAAATCTTTGGAAATTTTCTGTAGAATTGTATTATAGTTAAGTACCACCACATCTTTTAGTAAAGGAACTATTTTAATGCCTAGATAAGTGAATTCAGAATTAACAGTAAAGCCAGATATATTCTCACTTACGTTTTGATTATACCCTTGTTTAAGTAACATTAATGATGATTTTGTTACATTTACTTTATACCCTGAGAAGGCCCAAAACTGGTCTATTAAATGCTTTACAGCAGGCACAGAAGTTTTTAGTTGCTTTAAAAATAATATAACATCATCAGCAAATAAAGCAATTTTATGCTCCTTTCAACCAATCTTAACACCTTGTATTTGTCCACTTGTTCTAACAGCTATTGCCAGAGGTTCAATAGCTAAAAGGAATAAAAGTGGAGATAATGGTGAACCTTGTGGGCACCCTCTTTTAATGTCAAATGGTTCAGAAATTATCTCATTAGTCATAACCTGAGCAACAGACTGACAGTGTAGTAGCTTGATCCAATGCAGAAATAATTTACCCATCCCAAATCTAACAATCACATCAAAGAGATATGGCCGTACGTTTCTATCAAAAGCCTTCTCCGCGTCGAGCAAGAGAATGGCTGCATCTTCCTGTTCACTTTGATTATGAAGAATGTTGAGGACTCGTCTTACATTATGAAAACCCTGTCTATGTTTAACAAATCCATTTTGAATGAATGTTCTATCTGCCAGAAATGAGGTGAGCCATTTCAGAACAGATACAGATATCCTTACCATATGATTTAAGCTGTGAATTAAGATCTGATGATCAACGGTATCGAAGGCAGAGCTAAGGTCCAATACTACAAGGATTGAGCAATCACCTCTGTCCGCGGCCATCAAAAGGTCATTTGTGACTTTCAGGAGAGCAGTTTCTGTGGAGTGTGACTTTCTAAATCCTGACTGAAGTTTATCAAGAATGTTATGTTTCTCCAGTGCCTTCTTTACTTGGTACCAAACAACTTTTTCTAATATTTTAGAAATGAAAGGAATGAGATGGGTCTGTAGCTCAACTGAAGAGTCGAATCCAGGTTTGGCTTTTTTTTTTGTTGAATAACACCCTGTTTAAAGTACCTGGGGACAGAGCCGGACATCAGGGAACAGTTTATCAGTGTGACCACAGAGGGCCCAATGGTGTCAAAAACTCTGCAAAATAAAGAAGTAGGTAGGACAGCAGCTGGACTCATTGAGGGTGTCATGGTCCTGAGTCTGACGACCCAGTGTTTTGTGTTTGTTAATATTATCTTATGTTCTTGCTTATTCTGGTTATGTCTTTTGTTAAGATTTGCTATTTGTTAGGTTTTGGTTCTGTTTCCCACTGTTCTCTGTCTGTACCGCGTCTCTGAGTCCAGTCTGTACATTTCCTGTTTTATTTTGAAGGTCTGTATCGTATGTCATTGTGCTCTGTTTGTGCTCTCCCTGGCTGTATCCCAATTCAGGGTCTGCAGCCTTAAAGTACGCATTTCAAGGCTGATTACGTCACAGCGGCGCGCCGAAGGCTGTCCCAATTCAAAGGCTGCTCGAAATGTGGCCCTGAAATGCGTCCTTCATTTCCCTGAATTTTAAGGCTGTGGCGGTGTAGACTTCGTGGCCCAACATATCCCAGAATGCAAAGCGCGGTGGTGGGTGTGGATAATTTTGCGTGGAAAAAAACCGGCGGATGAGGGGCGGCCGACGAGTAAACTTTAAGTACTGAATATTATGTCACTTATTTATGTGCAAATGTGTAATAACGAAGAACATTAAAACATTACTGTTGGCCACATGTCGGCAAAGTTATGTGACATTAGTGACATTTGTACTAACTTGGTTTTAAAGCCTTTGCTTTAAAATATACTCCGTTCAATAGCTGAGCTTAATCTTACAGAGAATGACCAAAGCTCATGTAGAAACAAACAAACAAATGAACAAAAGATTTTTTCTTTCATTTCTGTCAAACAAAGCTGTATGACACGTTTCCAGCTGTTAGTATCATGGTTGCTAGGCAACCTGGGCAGCGCAACGGAGGCTAGACCGTCCCATTTCACAAGCCTCGCACTTCCGGCCTTAGCGGTCTTTGAGTACGCGGCCCTTGAGGATCGTTGAGGCTGCGTACTTTAAGGCTGCAGACCCTGAATTGGGATACAGCCCCTGTCTCGTCAGTGTAATCAGCATCAGCCATGTCTCCCAGCTGTTTCCTCTTACTTCTGTTCACCTCTTGTATTTAGTGTCTGCGTCTTCCTCTGCTTGTCGCAGCGTCGTACTCTCACTTTCGCTCTGTGTTCTGTTTGCTAGCCTGCCTGCCTGTTTAGTTTGTTTTTGTATTCCCAATTTAGTTAGTTTTCTGTTCTGTTGCTATCCAGCAATAAAACTGAGTGTTTTGAGTTTACGTCTGCCTCCGTGAGTGCTGCTTTTGGGTCTGCCACTCCTGCCTGCCTTCACACAGCCATGACAGAGGGTTTGATTTGGGTCAGTATTTCTGATAGATCTTCTAAAGAAACTGGGTGAAAGGATTCCATAATTACAGGCTGTGGAAGATTATGGTTGAAGGGACTGAGGGAGCTAAGTTTCCTCTTAGGTCACTGATTTTGTCTTGGAAAAATCTTAGAAAATCATCGCAGTCCTTATCTGAAAAGACAGGTGTGCACGGAGATAGGGGGGAGACTATGTTATTTACTGTGTCGAAGAGAACCTTAGGATTTATTTTTCCTACTGCAAGTAGTTTCGAGAAATAAGTGGCTCTCGCATCTTTCACCATGTTGTTAAAGGTAGATAATAGTTCTTTTAGGTGGCGCTTATGAATCTCAAGTTTTGTGGCTTTCCACAGGCGCTCAGTTTTATTCGCCTAAAGCTGCGAATAGCTTCTGTGAACCAGGTCAGGGTTTAATAGTGCTGCCTTTACTGATTTTAAGAGGAGCCACTTTATCTAGAATGTTTTGACATTGCGAATTAAAGGAGGCCACATGCCGTTCTATACCATCGGTTTGAAGTAAGTTATTATCAAACAATTCCACAAATTGTTCCACTGCAGAGTCAGTAATTAATCGTGAATGCTTCACATAAACAGAGGGCAGTGTATCACAAATAAAGGAGAGATCAAATAAAAGATATTTATGATCACTAATAAAAATTTCCTCACAACAAACTGGACTGATATTCAGATCCAGTGATGGCTGTGTATTGGCCCACATGTTGGGTAAAGTTAAGAGCCTAAAAGACTAAGAAATTCAGAAGCAGCATGGCATAAGCTGTCATCAGCATGCAAATTAAAATCCCAAAGCAGAAGGATTTTATTCAGCTTGATGGAGGAGTAAGTAACGCAAAGGGATTTAACATGGCAAATTGCAAAGAACATCTTATTGCAAGTGATTTTAGAAGTGGTGGGAATTATTTTTGTCAGTCCTGAACCCTTCACACACAGACCCTGGGAGCAAATAGCTTGTAAGTAGTTTAACTGGTTTACAGAAACAAAAAAGAAGACAAGGAGCATACGTCCAGAAACACAAGAAAACAGATCAACACAAAACCAAACTACAGGGTGGGCCATTTATATGGATACACCGTAATAACATGGGAATGGTTGGTGATATTAAAGTCCTGTTTGTGGTACATTAGTATATGTGAGGGGGCAAACTCCTCAAGACGGGTGGTGATCATGGTGGCCATTTAGAAGGCCATCTTGGATACAACTTTTATTTTTTTCCAATAGGAAGAGGGCCATGTGACACATCAAACTTATTGGTAATGTCACAAGAAAAACAATCGTGTGCTTGGTTTCAACGTAACTTTATTCTTTCACCAGTTATTTACAAGTTCCTGACCACTTATAAAATGTGTTCAATGTGCTGCCCATTGTGTTGGATTGTCAATGCAACCCTCTTCTCCCACTCTTAGTGGGTTAGTGTCAGACCACCGCTATTGGTCTGACACTAACCCACTTCAACCCAAGTGAAGCTGAGGGTTGAAGTGGAAGTGGAGTAGGACTGAACTACAGGCTGCACTGACAGCAGAAACCTAGCAGGCTCTACTGTCTTCAGGGGTGCAGAGGTAGCAACTGACACAAACTCAACCTCTGGGGAAGCCCTCTGTCTCTATGTAGCCTGACTGGGCCGAAAGGTCCACTAACCTTGCGTCGTCTAACTCAAAACTCCAAGACTCTGAGCTCCCTGATTCAGGGTTGAATACTTCTGATTCCACTGACTCAGAAATCAGAGTTGTTTCATTAACATTAACAGACACAGGCTCAACAGATTTTAAGCTCATAGGTTCAAAGCTAACTGCCAACAGTCTCGAACATAGCGGAACAAATCTTAGTCTTCTCAGTTTCAAAATCAAGTGGAGAGGGAACACCAGATTTCTTCTTAGAGAGAGGCAGCTTGGCAGCAAAAACATTCTTAAAAATGGCAGTTAACATAGAAAAACTCCTCTGAACTTTCCTGATCTTAGTGAGTGAAGTTGTTCTGGTGGGGTGATGATGGCAAGGGCGCCGTTTCTTCCTTAAGGGAGGATCAATGATTTGGCTATAAACATCGACGGGAAAGGCGGCTGACGCTGAGAATACCAAGTGGCAAGGGCTTCCAGGAGGGCATCTGAATTTTCCTTGCACAGACCAGACCGTGCCAAACAGTTCAAAGCAAAATCTGGCTCTTAGAGCTGTTATTATTTGTTTTAATCTTTTAATGTCCAAAAAAGTGATAGTGAAGGTAGTGGATGACAGGAAGTTATCAAAAAACACTACCTCTGGAAGCCTCTTTAGTGTTCCGCAGTGTGAAATTATGCGCTGGCAATAATCCCACAGCTGCGCAAAAATACCCCCCCCTCTGAAGCAAAACGTGAGTCCACTGGATCCATGCTGGTCGTGTCGTTCTGTCAGGGCTCTGTGTGCGGGCAGGCGGAGGTGAGGATCCAAATGCAGGACTCATGGAGAATGAATTGCAACTAAAAACCACAGCTTTATTGCTGGTGATGAACAAAACATGAACTTAATAATGAACACTGAGAACAGAAACACATAGACACAATCTGAGGGTATGACGTAACACTGACACAAAGAAACACAGGGCTTAAATACACTGAGGAAGTCATCAAGGAATTAGAGACAGAAGGGGAACACAGCTGGGAGGAATGAGACCTAACGAGACAGGGGGAGCGAAGCTAGAAACACTGACATCATAACCCTTCAAAATAAAACAGGAAACAATTCAAAAAGACACAGACTAAGAAACATGGTCTTTACACAGAGTGAATACACGGGCAGAGAAGACTAAGCACAGAACTAAACCTAAACTAGACATGAGGGTACAAAATCAAAACGCAAGAACTAAACCCTAAACCAGAATAAACTGAAACGTAGATTTATAATAATAATCAAAACAGGATAACTAAAGAATCAGAACATAATGGCCTGTATTTGTATAGCGCTTTACTAGTCCCTAAGGACCCCAAAGTGCTTTATATGTTCAGTCATCCACCCATTCACACACACATTCACACACTGGTGATGGCATCACTAGTCATAATGCAGAAGAATACCAAACACATAAGAAACTGAAAATTCTGGGACAAAATGACCCAGAACCGTGACAGGTTGGGCTCAACGTCAGTTAATTTATTAATAACAAACCCTTCTTAGAAATACTGTCAATGCGGACTGTTTGCTGTGCGACTATGCTACTGTGACTTGTCCAGTTTTACTCTGGATGAGTAACACTACACACACAGATATGCATCAACATTTATATGTCTAGCTCAGCAGAAGGCTACCAGGTTGTTCTTCAAAGTGACGTTTGCTGTTTGGAAATTCTTCAAATCTAGTGCAAGTTAGGTTAACCAAGAAGAAATGCTGTACAGGTGTGTCTGCACTACAAAGAACACAATTAACTTATTTCACCGCATGAAAACACACCACAAACTCAAGTATACTCCATACATGAAGGTAAGAATAAAAAACATTGCAGTGGTTGCTAAAATCAATCAATTGTTCAACATGAACTCAAATGTCTATAAAAGTGAGGCTATTGCAGTACATAGTACATAAGGATACCCATCCAGCTCACAAAGACACACTGAAATATGATGTGGCCAAAAACATCCTTGGCGAAATCAAATTCCATCTGGCCATAGACGTGTTTCCAATAAGCATGGTGAGAAATTAATGTTTCAAGAAAATAGTCAATTAATTAGACAAAAGATATGTTATCCCCCTCCAATTTTTGTGTGTCATGGCCTGCCATCCTAAATAAAGTGATGGGCAGGTATTTTCACCATAGGCACTCTGATGAGCCTAGTAGGTCACCAGAATGGGGTGATACTGTGGTGTTGCTTCATTCCTCCTTTCCTGACTCACCATTTTCTTTCTGTCTTTGTCCTCTATATGTGTGAATGAGTTTTGTGTGTGTTAAAAAACTTGGCCTTGTGTTTCAGGGACAGGACTTTGGTTCCCTCCCTTCAGTGCCACGCACTATAAGCTACTTAGTTTGTTACACTATGCAGAAAGTACTGGTTGTTGGACAGAAAGAGAGGTCTTTGGAAAATTTGTGAAGCGAAGGAGATGTGAATTTGCATGTTCTGTAAGTTTTGATCCCCCAGCACTTTATTTAAAAATAAAAGCAAATAACAATGAGTGTTTTCTATGAGCTAAAAACACTCAATTTCAGAAAGTTATTTATCTATTTTACCTATTATATAGTTTTGATTTCAGTGAGAGGGGAAGGTCATGTATTCACACAGCTTTAGCTGTGAGAACTGAAACCTCACCCACCTGCTGTTTAAATTTTCTGTATGCAAGACTAGAATATGAGAAGAAAGTTAGTCTAAGGGGGGAAGGGAATAAAAGGGCTTGTTTCAGACAGAGAATAAACTAGGAGTTTGTACCAGTTAAATGATAAAGGATTAAACTGTAAATTATCCAAAGTTATTCTTGTAGAGTCCAGTAAAAATGAGCATAACAAGTCCCTTTTAACAACCTGACCTAAAGTTTGTTAGATTTAATAAAATTTCTATTAACAAGGTAGGTATGATGTGTATTTCAGGAAGTAATAATACTATCTCATTGAGCTGGAACACTAAAGCCTACATCATTGTCATTATTCAGTAATTTCCTCTATTAACAAATCTTCTGGTGTAGTCTATCACCCCCGTCAGGATGCTTTGACATTTTTATTTAGTAATGCTAAAGTGTCTGTGTCCACTCTTTGTCAAGGAAATGTAGGTTCCATATGCTCCAATCCCAATCTATGGAAAGCAGAAACGTATGAGGAGCCACTTTATAGTTGTACCAGCCACTTTATAGTTGTACCAGCCACTTTATTTCCAATAATAAAGACACACTTAAAAATGACATTTCCATTACTGAGCTCCCAGTATTGCTATCAGAAAGAAGAGCTGAAAGAGCCTATCCAATTAATCAGAGAGCATTACAAGACTCACACAGGCTCTCTTATTATCTAAAATATACAGAACACTTTCTAAATTAGATGAATCAATATCCCTTCCTATTGCAAAGTGGGAAGCAGATTTATCAGTCAGCTTAGACCAAAACTTCTGGTCTCAGATTTGCTTAAAAACCTTTAAATTAATTAAAAATCCCAGTCTGCAATTAATACAATACAAACTAGAAAAATTTGCATTTCCTGCGAAAATGCTGTGTGGATGCCTTAACGCTGAAGATGTCTGCTGAAAAAAGCTGAAAAAGTTGAAAAAAAAAAACAAAAATCATTGCCCTGAGCAGGATTTGAACCTGGCCCTTCTGGTCTAAAGGCGGCGATTCACCTCACTGTACCAAACTCATTCACACAAAGAAGAGGTGGAGAGAGTGACAATTGTGGTGAAATTAGCAGAAGCTGCTTAGAATTGTGCTGATAAGAGGTGAAAAAGCTAAACATTTGGCAGAAAAGAGGTGAATCAGAAGAATTTCTGCTGAAAAGAGGCAAAGAAGCAAAAAGATGAGCTGAAAAGAGGTGTAGAAGCGCTTGCTGAAGATGGCTGTATGTGTAATGACACACTGGAGAGCAGTGACACACAAGAAAGCAGAGCGCATGCAAGCAGGGAACATGTGTAGCAACTGTCACAGGTAGGATTCAAACCTCTGCCACCGGGTCTCACGGCAGATGCCCTACCCTCTGAGCCAAATGAGTTCTGGTCACAAGCAAAGATATGATGAGAGGGACAATGTGCACTGTGGAGCAGAAGCTCAAATTAGCAGAAAAGAGGTGAAGAGGAAGAACTTTGTTGTGAAATGAGGTAAAGAAACTGAAATTTTTGCTTAAAACAAGTGAAAAAGCTGAACTCTGAAATCCTGCTAAAACAGCAGAAGAGGCTGATATTTTTCAGCTACTCATTGAGCCAAACTGGTTCTCACGTAACTGAAAAAAGGTGGAAAAGCTTACAATTCTAATGAAAAGAGCAGAAGAGGCTGAGATTTGTGCTGATAAGAGGTGAAAATGCTGAACCAATCAGAGGTACTGCTTCTGTCTGCTTCATCAGGCTGTGTACTTGTATGTATTTCTGCCATAGACTGTTAACAAGAATCTGAGGTCCATATTAGAAAAGCTGCTAAAATCATAAAACTTTGCAGAATTGTAATAAATTATCAATATGAATTACCGGTCTGTGATAGTGTATAAATTTGTACTCAAAAACTAGGTGGGATAGAAGCATAATTCTTGCACTGGGTGAATCAGCGGACTTTGGTGTACTTTGACTGCGATTTACATAGCTCTTTGTATCTCTGTCGCGGAGATATGACGAGAGAAGAAATGGCTTAATTTTCGGAGTTTGAAAAATGAGAGGAGGACAGATTTCCACCCCTCAAACATGTTTTTGCAGAAACACTGTAATTTCGCTTAAATAGTATGAAATAGCAGTAATACTATGATTTGGCAGAAATACTACTTTTTAGCACAAATACTATTGTACAGAATGGTGTACGTCAGTTTAATGCTGGGTGGTGCTGCAATAGTAACTATCCTCGGTCAGAAGGAGAGGCTGACATCCAGGGATTAGATTACCACAGGTGGAGTTTATTGGCGGTCAGATGGATGGTACAGGGAGGCATGGCATACAGTAGGAGGATGTGGAGAGGTGATATGGTGTGGTTTCTATGATTAAGAAAACTGGCAACAAATTCCTCCACTACAAATCAGTCTGATACCACTTCTTACAGGGTTCACGTTTACTAAGGCACTACCCAAAAGGCGCCACAAGAGGGCACTCCAACACAAGAGATGACCTATTTACACTGTAAACACCTCCTACTTAGCCACTACATACTACAGTGATATTACAGTATACAAATTCACACAAATACTATGATTTGGCAGAAATACTATGACTTAGTAGTAATACTATAACATAACAGTTCAATGTTCTTGCACAAATACCACAATATGGCAGAAATACTATGTTTTAGCATAAATACTGTGATTTGGTATAAATACTACGATTTGGCACACATACTATATTCCGCAGATACACTATAACATAACAGATATTCTACGACTTAGTAGTAATACTATAACATAACAGAATTATTAATTGGGCACAAATACCACAATTTGGCAAAAATACTATGATTGGGTACAAATACTATGATTTGGCAATAATACTGCATTTTAACACAACTACTGAGATTTGATTGAAATACTATGATTTTGAAGAAATACTATTACTCCATACAAATACGATGCTTTGGGACAAATACTATGTTTTTGTTCCAATACTATGATGTGCAACAAATACTATGATTTGGCACAAGTACTATGATTTAGTACAAATACTATGATTTGGCAGAAATACTATGCCTTAGTAGTAATACTATAACATAAGAGATATACTATGGTTTTGCAGACATACTATGTTTTTGCACAAATACCATGATTTGGAACAAATGCTATGATTTAGCAGAAATACTATGACTTAGTAGTAATACTATAACATAACAGTTCAATGTTCTTGCACAAATACCACAATATGGCAGAAATACTATGTTTTAGTACAAATACTGTGATTTGGTATAAATACTGCGATTTGGCACACATACTATGATTTGGCAGAAATACTATGCCTTAGTAGTAATACTATAACATAAGAGATATACTATGGTTTTGCAGACATACTATGTTTTTGCACAAATACCATGATTTGGCACAAATGCTATGATTTAGCAGAAATACTATGATTGGGTATAAATACTATGATTTGGCACAAGTACTATGATTTAGTACAAATACTATGATTGGGCAGAAGTACCATGTTTCAGTACAAATACTATGATTTGGCAGAAGTACTATCTTTTGGTAGAAATTCCTGCTAAAAGGTACTATTTCTGCGTTTTAGCAGAAATACTGTAATTTGGCATAAATACTATAATTTGGGATAAATACTATGATTTGGCACATATAATATATTCAGCACATATATTATAAAATAACAGAAATATTTGGCCCCAAAACCATGATTTTGCACAAATACCATGATTTTGCAAAAATACTATGAATTAGCAGAAATACTATGATTTAGCAGAAGTACTAAGATGTAGTAGAAGTACTTTGCTTTAGCAGAAATACTATGATTGAGGAGTAATACCTAAACATAGGAGAAATATTGATACACAGACACACATACACAGAGAGTAAAGGGAACAGGAGCTGTGGAGAGTCTGGGCTTGGTATATGTAGGTCAGTTAAATTAGCTGCACCTGCTGTAGTCAGCCCTTACACACACAGACACAGAGAGAGGTGTGAGTTTTCTTCAGTGTATTTCTGACATTCAGGATTCCCCTCGAACAAATGGCCATAATTTCCTAACCGTAGAGGCTAGAACGGTCATTCAGGCATCGTTTTATTCAGAAGAGATGGGGGAATCTTCAGGTCTTCATAATTCAGAGATAAAACATAAATTATTAAAGATATATGACTTGTAATACACTGTAACTGAGTAGAGGCGAAGCAAAAACTGCCTTGACTTGCGCTCAAACAACCTTTGGTAACTCTAAATCTATATGGAGCATCAAAATCATTCTTTCACCGTAAGAAACAGCAGGCTTTGGTGAACAGTCATGGAAATTTTCAGGGCTCTGTGGAAATCCATCAAAAAGATATGACGAGAGAAAAAAGTGGTTCATTTCCAGAGATTGAAATCTGATGAAATCTGAGCGAGGGACAAATTTCCTACCCTCAAACAAGTCCAACTCATTTCAGAACGGTAATAGGTGAGAAAGAAATTCTTGAATTGTGAGCGTCAGGAGTGTCTGAACATATACGGGGACAAGCCTCATGTCTTAACTTCGCTTCGTTAAGGAGATATGACAATTTGAAAATGCCTCTCATTAGAGAAATCCAGCGGTGATTTTGAACAAACTCTCCATTGAGTTTATATGGAGAGTTTTCTGACTTTGTGTTACTCTGAGGAGATTTGCAAAATATCTATGAGTCCCACAACAATGATAGTGACATTTTCTGAAAGCCAGCAAAAATACCTACGTTTTGATGTATAATTTGTGGGGCTTGAGTGGAAATTGAGCGAGTAGCAAGAAGTTGTTTGGACATGAAGAGAAAATTCAAACAGTTTCACTGTCCCCTCTGAGTTAATTGCATAGCAACCATAGCAACGCATGTATTTTCTGAAAAATCACAATTTTGCAACTGAAGACTTAAAGAGAGATAAGATGAAAACGGTAGAAGATCTGAAAAAGCTGAATCACACAGGAATAGCCAAATCATTTGAGAACATTTTAAAGTTTGAATGGAGTTTCTAGGTGAAAGTATGAGGCAGTAGTTAAGTTTCAAAGACAAGAAAGTTTTAGCAGAATTGTGGAAGTTTCCCATTCATTTCAATGGGACAAATTAAAGGAAAAAAGTGTAATATTTTAAAAAGTATAATAGTAATAAACACCAAAAGTCATAGCCGGCATTAGCAGAAAGAGCAGAACAGTTTAGAGTTTGAACGGTGAAAATAGCACAAAAATTGTGGAAGTAGATCCACGGCAAAAAGTGTACGGAAACACCCGGAATAATAATAAAGAAGAAAGAGAAACAGGATCTCAATAGTGTGGATGCCTATTAAGGCATCCACACAAATACTACATAGAGTGCACTATACAGGTCATCGGATGTTCAAGATGGGCTTTACATCTTCCAACAACTGCTCACACTGTCAAGGCAATACACCAGACAATTACATCCACGCTCTTTGGTTCTGTCCACCAGTGCAAAAGTTTTGGCGCGAGATATGTGAAGACTTATCAAAGTGTCTGAAATGTAACATTCCAACCTCCCCCTTAGTGTGTTTACTGGGCAGCTTAGATAATGTCACTTCAGAAAAGAATATAGCCCATATGATTTTCACTGCCCTATGCATAGCCAAGAAAACAGTCCTCATGAACTGGAAAAATAAAAATAATCTTAATTCTAACCAATATAGAAATTATCTATTAGATTACATTAGTCTTGATACAGCCTCTGCCACCACATCAGATCAATTGCTCTGGACTCCTTTTATCACCTAGTGGGGGTGGGGGGTCATAATTTGGTCCCGCCTTCACTGTTGTGATTGGTGTGGGGGTAGGGACAGGCTTAGGGCGTCGGGGGGTTCCCCGGAGGCATCTTCCTTGGGGGGCTCAACCCGGGGTAGCGGTCATGTCCGGTTGGGGGCTCTGTTGGCTCTCAGGTGACTGTTTCCTCGCGGCTGCGTGCAGCGGGGCTAGGGGAGGGTCTGTGCTGACGGACGTGGGTTACTGACCTGGTAGCCTGGCTGGCCCTGGGTGGGTCCGGGATGGGCGTGAGGTTCTGGGGGCGCTCCGTCTCTGGGCTGGGGCCCGGGCCGGGCCTCGGGGGCTTGGATCCTGGTTGGTGTGTTGCCGGGGTTGTGGGCGGGTGGGTGCATGGGCGCCCGGCCCTGGAGCAGGGTGCCGCCGGTGCGTCGAACCACCTGGGGGGCTCTTCAACTGGTGGGGGAGATGGTCACATCTTGCAGGAGCTTTCCTCTCTTCAGGAACTCTCTCTGCAGGAGGGGGAGATACAGGAGAGGTGGAGGAAGATCTCAGCCTGGGCGTTTACTGTCTTATGTAGTCTGGAAGATGAGTGGATGGTGGGGTGGGTGCAGTTTTCTCTGTGGTGGGGTTGGGTGGACTGTCCCGGGCTCTGTGGGGCCGGGAGGCGCTGCTGCACTGGGCCCCGGTCTGGATGGGCCTGGGCCCCCTTTCCCTGGCGGGTCGCGGAGTGTGGGAGTGCCTACTGGGGTCAGCGGGGGAGCTGGCCCCAGAGAGGGGTTACCTGCCCCTCCCTTCCTTCCCTCCCCATCTCCAGCTGCCTCCCTCTTCCCGCTCCACCACAACCACCCACACATGCAGGGCCTTGGAGTAGGGGTATGTCACCAGGGTGCAGAGGAGGCTACCCCCCCCCCCCCCCCCGTCCCCTTCTGGCTGCCTCTGCCTCAATTTTATCCCACAACTTAGACATTCACATTATTCACACTCTCATTACACATACATATAGGATCTTGGGGGTGGGCACAATCACGGAGTCCAAATTACCATCAGGGTGTACACCTCACCCCTGGCGTCGTTGCCCACCTCTCAATTTTAAATACACTTAGACATTGAGGGCTATCAGGAGGGACTATGTGCTTACCTGCTGCTCCTTGGCAGGTAGCTCCATGCCCTCCTGGGTTTTAATTGCACCTTAGAACATACATGCATCAACACTACAATGAGCGGGTGGAGGGAGGTTTGGAGTCTTCTCCCACCCCCATTCTCTGCGGCCTGCTGGAGCGGGAGGGCTAGGTGGAGTTGGCCGTCCGACTGCGGTCTGGAGTGTGGGGCCTCCCTGCTGCTACGGAGTCGGGGTGGTCTGCCTCTCCCCACCGCAGGGAAAAGGGTAACACCACCTGGGTCTGGGTGCAGTTCCCCCCTCCAGGGGCAAGGGTACCTAGACCCGGTTTGTAGAGTACGCTTGGGGAGTGTGATCGTGTGTACAGCGTCTCTTTATGTCTGTCTCCACGTTGGTTGAGTGTGGAGTGAGTGCATATGAGAGCATGAGGGGGGGAATGGATGTTTGTGTCTGTGTGTGCCTGTATGTCTGTGTCTATATGTCAGGTTGGGTATCAGACGCCACCTCTCTGGGGACACCTCAGGCCCTCCAAGGTTTGGAGGCCTATCTCCACCTACCACCACCTCCCCTGCCGGTGGCGGACTCCCTCAGGTGTCGGTGCGTTGGTGGTTCTTTGTGTCTGGGGGTTGGCGTCCAGGTACACACCGGCTCACTCCTTGGCGGCCGCTTATCGGGGCCTGGAGCCTGGGGCTCGCTCGGGCCCCTTCGGGGGTGGGGTGCCCCCGGCCTCTCGGCCTGGGGCTCGGTCACTCAGGCACAGCTGGCGGCCGGCGGAGCTCACGGGCGCGTCACTGCAACTCCCCCTGGCTTCTGCTCCGCGGCTGCTGAGTGAACCCTCATCTGGGACTCTCCTCAGCTCTTACTGGAACAGTGGCGCGGCTGCCCCTCTGTTGGTCTTCCATGGTTTCTTGTGTTCTGGGGGCCTCTGAATGTCTGGAGTTTTGATCTCCTCCATACCTGCTTCACACCCTGGAGGACGGGGCTGTGGCCCCCCCACACTCCCTAGCAGATCGTTACATGGAGAAACCTTTGGAATACAAGCGCGCTGATCCACACAGGTATGCACACGGGTGTTCACTGCTCGTAGACCCAAATTACACCTTTCTTGGCTGCTACTTCGAAGCACATCTGTCCTGCGTGCTGCACAACAACATTGAATATTTAGTATTTACTGCTGTTTACACTTAGCTAGATTAATGCGATGGTGTTGTGTTTAGTATGTTGCTTTGTTTTTTGTTTTTTTGTCTTTTTTTGCTTGTTTTCTATTCTTCTCTCAACAGGTGATCCAGGAGATTTTTATTTTTTTCTCCCCCCCTTTCTCACTGTCCCTCTCCCCTTCTGTTTTTCCTTTCCTTCCTCTTTCTTTCTCCCTTTCCTATCTCTCACTCATGTCTGTCCCGTCTGTAACATCTGAAAATAAAATATAATAAATAATAAAAACAAAGATCGACCAAATGGACCAATACGGCAATGCCACGATGATCCATTTGGCAAAGTAAATCCATTGGGTATCCTTGTTGGTCTTCAGACAACAATTCTGATGGCTAAAGGACCAAATGGGACAGGCGAAAAAAAAAAAAAAAAAGAGAGAGGGCTGAAGAACACTGAATGAGGCAGCTTGTAGAAAGTGACAGAGAGCACAGCATCTCTAACAGCTCCACAAAGACTCCTGACAACTCCCTGTTCTGTGTGCTTTTAGTAAACAGAAGAGAGATTTAAAGCTGTGAAAGTGATATATACAGGAACATACTGAAAGTCAGATTCCACTGCATGCCATGTGGTGCAACATGGCAACAAAATATATATAATCATATTTATGCTTGAAATGGCAATCAGTGTTTGTTGTTTTTCCCCTCGCTGTACACCAGAAACTCATTACAGTGTTGAATTTTCTGCATTTTCAGGCAAAAAAAAATCAAACAAAAATCAAAAGCATGTTTATCAAAAGTATTGCAAATATTTGATTGCAATTGTTGCTGCTAAAGGTGGCCCAACCAGTTATTGGGTTTTGGAGGCAATCACTTTTTCACACAGGGCCATGTAGATTTGATTTTTTTCCCCCTTAAAATGCAGGTTCTAAATGAAGGTGTTTATTATTGTGTTTACTTGTGTTATATTTGTCCAACAAATTAAAATATTAGACAAACTGAAACATTTGAGTGTGAAGAACATACAAAAAATAGGAAATCAGGATGGCGGCAAACACTTTTTCACACCACTGTATAGGTGCTTTTATGTGCTGCTTCATGATTACCTCAGCAAATTTTTCTGCTATTTGCTGGGCTTTCATTTTGAAGCGCATCCCCTCATTAAATGGAAAGAGGGGGCCCAGAAATATTGGTATGCATTGTGGGATTATAATATTATCTTATGCTATGTTATACCCCTAATTAAAGATTGTGAAATTATTATGTAGTTTTAGTTTGCATTATTCTCCTGAATTAGAAGAAGGTGATAACTATTACATTTGTTAAATTGATTTGTATTAAATTAGACTGCTGATTTATTGTGAATGAATGATATTGTTTTATGATGCATTATACTGCTGAGTTATAAGAAATACTGTTTTCAGAGAGTCATTGCCTTATTTGTCTGATTAGAAAAGAACAGAGCATACTGCACAGGAAGCCTAGGTCATAACTTAGGCTCACTGAGTGAGAGAAAGAATGTGGATGTTGGGTTTTTACAACTAGGTGGGGGCCAACAGAGGCTATAAGAGGTTGAGTCACCCTCCACCATTTTTGAGATTTGCTGTGTCCCTCTGCATGCATGTCTCCCCATCCGGATGGTTCATGCTCAAAAGTGTTGAATTGTATGTAATAAAGTAATTGTTGATTGAGCATTTATACACCAAGTATTGTCCTTCCTTCAGCCCAAAGATCGAAAGAATTGGGAGGATTTAACAGCATCAAATACTTAATAATACCTAGTACTTTAGTCAATGTATCACCTTTAAGGAATGAAAACTTCAACGTCAAAAAAATACAGGTAATTAAATGGACTGATTCTTATATAGCGCTTTTCTACTCTCCCGGAGTACTCAAAGCGCTGTATATAACATGCCTCATTCACCCAAGCACACAAGTGAAAACTAACCAACATTCACAATCCGATGAATGCATCGGAAGGCAACTTGAGGTTAGTATTTTGCCCAAGGATATTTGGCATGCAGACTGGGGAAGCCAAGGACCAAACTACCAACCTTCCAATCAGTAGCTGATCTGCTCTACCACCTGTGTCACAGGCACCTCTAATTTACTCACTCTTTATTAGTTAAGTCAGCATATCCATCGCAAGGCAAGCAAAACCATAAACAGTTGGACAGTCCAACACAGGGAAAACACAAAAGGACAGATTCACAAATTCACAGATTTAAAGCCAATTTAGAAACACCAGTTATCCTGCATTACCATGCATGGCTTTAGAAAGCTTGAGAAATCTGAAGTACCTAGAGAGAAAGCACACAGGCAGAGACACTCACACAGAAAGGATTTTCGACAGCTGCCAGTTTCAACTCAAGGAGAGCCCTAAGAGCTCTGTATGTGTTAGTCATTATATTTCTATGTAGTTAAAAATATACACTAAAACATTACTCTTAAGACAACCTTTCAAAAACATAGATTTCTCATTCTTAATTGTTAACTGTAGCTCTGAGCTCATGAAATATCTTTGTAACAGTTCTTCTTGGCAGTAAATATGGAGAGGACCCAGGCAGACCCATCCTGTCAGTTTCCATGTAGATCAGTGCTCTTGGAATATGACTGGGTTTAAATTTAGTGGGCCAGAGAATAGGCCCCAAGGTTCTGTTACAGGTTACTCTAGCCTTTTTTAAAAGTAAGACATATTTACAAAGGGTTAAAAAGGGAATGTCCACAATAGGTGGGTGAACAACAACTAGGGGAGCCTCAAACAGCTGACAGGGACCCTAACTTACAGGGCAACAGAAAGGTACATGAACCTGAGTTGCAGACAACAGAGCAACATTATGCAACATTAGAACTGCTGTTTTATAACCAACAGGAGTCACAAGATGAGCAAATATCAGAGGAACAACAAGATGAGCAAGGAGACAGCAACTTGAACAGTTCTTCCTATCCAGGGCGTCTTCTGGTGTAACATTCGCAGCCTTCATATCATCTTTGATTTGGTCCATCCAGCAATTTTTTGGGCTTCCTCATGGCCTGTTTCTACCCAGATCTAATTGCTGGGCTGTCTTTGCGATGGAGTTCTTATTGCTACGGACAACATGGCCGTACCATCGAAGCCTCCCCTCTCGCATCTTGTCTGTGATCGGTGTCACTCCCCATCGTTTCCTGACATCTTCGTTCCTTGCTAGGTCAAGTCATGTGACACCCAGAGGCCACCTCAGCATCTTTATCTCCATGGTGTGAAGGGCTTGTTCGTGTTTGGTCATCGCTGGCCAGCACTCTGACCCGTACAGTGCCACTGGGCGCACGATCGACTTATAGACTTTCGCCTTAATATAGATTGGCATTCTCTTGTCGCATAAGACTCCACTGACCTGACGCCACTTCATCCATGCTGTATTGACATGGATCTGGCGTCTGGTAGAGTTTCGCAGTGCGAGTTGACAAGGGACCTGAGGTACTTGAATTGGGCAACTTTAGTCAGCGGCTCGCCATCGATAGTGATGGTACTGTTGGTCTGGGTACCGCATTCAAGGCACTCAGTCTTCTTGATGTTCAGACGCATGCTGTTTTCGGAGAGCCGGTCTTTCCACGCTTGTGTTCGGAAATATATATTTTGAAAAAAAGGATAAAAGCAATTAAGAAGGGGGTTGCACAGGGTCAAGGATGTACAGAGAGGCAGGTTGGCTCCAATATTAATATAGTTTTATTTATGTTTATAAAGCAATGAAGAATAAAACATTAAGGAAATACTGAATGTAACGTTGTTATCAGTGTACTCAAATCACAACAAAACAATCGTGGAACTGGGACTTACCAGCAGCCGCGGACCCAAAAGGAAAATCACAAAGAAAGAAAATCACAACAGCCTGCACCCAGTGCTGTACAAAGGAAAGTGTGAAAATTACCCACCACCTGAGGTCCCAGGGCCCCTGGCACGTCCTCCGTTCACTGGTTGTAATTGTCCAAGCCTCGATCACAGGCCCATCTAGCTCCCCACAGACTGGAACCGGCAACTGAGGTGGTTTAAAGTTCCCATCACAACACTCGGGCAGAGGATTGCTCTAGCCCGATCACAGAAGAGTGGGTGTAAGCAGCAGTCCAGAATAAAATCGAATAAAACCAGGCGAACCAAAAAGAAAAGGCAAGCCCACTTAATAAAAACAGTCCCACGAAAATAAAAGATGACACAAGACAAGACAGCAGCTCCACCGAGGAGGACCCCTCATAACAGCGGCTGGGAAGGCGTTTCACTCTTCCAATTAAGGTCGGGCGGTTTGCCACGGAGAGGTAAAGGCAGCAATCAAACCCCAGGACTGGAGGCACTATCCTGCACTACCGGAGATAACTCGAGCACCTCTCTCCGCAATGCTGGAGTGAAAAAGAGATGGCCGCGCTGTAGCTGTCATGCGATCTGCTCACTTGCTGATCGATCCGTAGCGGTGTGCCAGCATTTACTGCTGCTTTTTGCCAAAAGCACAGGAGGAATAAACCAGGAGAACACCGGCTTCCCTTTATACGGACCGAAGCCACTCAGCTGTGGAACGTGCTGTTCTCCGGAATTGTGGACCACCCACCTCAGACTGTCCGACAGAACCTGAGGAATAATGTGGGGAGCAGAGGTCAGGGGTGCTACAGGCACATTGGAAATAGGCCTGGGCTACACCGATGGAACTGTGTAGCCCAGGTGTCGGGAAGTGGCGCCACGGGTGCCGCAGGTTTTGAGGGTACCTCAGGGACGAGGAACCACAACTCATCGTCACTCAGAGAGGTCCGCTCTAAATCAGCAGGCACAGGCGGGGGTGGACCCTGTGGACAAGGTGCAGGGCCGACCTGTGCCTTCAACATGTCGCGATGAATATGTCGAACCTTCTCCAAGTCTCCTGCGGGGGCAATGGTATAAACAGCCCCCTCCCCTTCGGGGCGCCCTAAGTACCTGGTACACTGCAGAGCTCCACAAGTCCTGGATCTTGTGCTGGCCTCTAATGCTGTGATCCCACTGGGTCCTGAACCCGGCCTAAAATTTAAACAACCACTCGGTCAGAAGGACCTGGGCTACAGTTGAAGCCCTTTGATTCCGGGTAGGGATTGCCACAGTGTATTTACTGAAGACATCAGTCATGGCCAGGACATTCTCAAACCATTACGGCAGGGTTCCAACACCGTGAAGTCTATGGCCAAGATTTCATTTGGCCTAGACGCCAACAGATGACCCATGTAACTATGAGTCCCCAACTCTCAGTCTTTTGCGACCTGACAACCTTCACAACGCTGAACCCATTGCTTGATGTCAGAGGACATCCCGGGACAATAGCAATGCTGCCTGACCATTTCAGTGGTATGCTCAAGACCACGGCCTCTCTGTGTGAGGATCTAAACGTATTCTACGCTAGATTCGACACAGCGAACACCATGAGACCGGACAGTGTGCGCACCGCGGATGACGTCAGTGCGCACACTGTGTCTGAGGAGGATGTGCGGAAGTGCTTCAGGAAGGTGAACGCACGCAAAGCTACTGGTCCGGACGGGATTCCCGGCCGCGTCCTCAAGTCATGCGCGGCTCAGCTGGCTGGAGTGTTCACACACATCTTCAACCTTTCCCTCTCTCTGTCTGTAGTCCCAGCCTGCTTCAAAATGGCCACCATCGTCCCTGTACCCAAATCCTCCACCATCTCCTCATTGAACGCCCTGACCCACTGGTGTCAAGACAACCATCTCACCCTCAACGTCGCAAAGACAAAGGAGTTGATAGTGGACTTCCGGAGGTGCAGAGAAGTACACACCCCCATCACAATCAACGGCGCTGCTGTGGAGAGAGTGAGCAGCTTCCGGTTCCTTGGTGTACATCTGGCTGAGGATCTTACGTGGTCAGTACACACAAACAAAACAGTGAAGAAGGCGCAGCAGCGCCTCTTCTTTCTCAGGAGACTGAAAAGATTTGGCATGAGCCCCCGCATCCTCAGGACCTTCTATCACTGTGCCATTGAGAGCATCCTCACTGGATGCATCACCACCTGGTATGGCAACAGCACCGCCTACAACTGCAGAGCTCTCCAGCGAGTAGTGTGGTGCTCTGAACGGATAATTGGAGGTGAGCTTCCCTCCCTCCAAGACATCTACAGGAAGCGGTGCCTGAGAAAAGCGGGGAGGATCATCAAGGACTCCAGTCACCCCAGCCATAAACTGTTCAGACTACTTCCATCAGGAAGGAGGTTCTGCAGCATCCGGTCCCGTACCAGCAGACTGAGAGAAAGCTTCTTCCACCAGGCCATCAGACTGCTGAACACGTCATAGACACCTCACCTTCACTACTGGAACTTCAACATTATGCACTCCATACTGTACAGTAATGCCACTGTTTTGCACATGTCTCAACTCTGTATATTTTTATATATTTTATTTATTGTTTACTCTATTTAATTTGTAAAATATGTGTGTACACACACACACACACACACACACACACACACACACACACACACAAAAACACACGTAGAAAAATATTTAGTATACACATCCAGAAATGCATATACTATTATATATTGTACATATATTTATTAGTTTCAGATGTAGCCATTCTTGTATTTTGCTTGTTTACATTATTGTATTTGCACAACTCTGTTGCTTGTGAAGCTCGCACACAAGAATTTCACTCACATGTACTGTACCAATGTACCTGCACATGTGATGTGACAATAAAAGTGATTTGATTTGATTTTGATTTGATTTGACCTTGGTGCCCATGGTCCTGGTGCAGCTGCCTCAAGATCTCAGGCTTCAGAGCCTCTGGAAGAACAACTTGTAGGGCTTCCTCACCTCCACCCGGACACAAAATCTGGCGATAAAGGATGCCATCCTTCTCCAGCAGACGATCCCACTGATGCAGCAGAACCATGACTGGTTTGGGGACCTGGCTCCTTTCGCCAGAGAGGGCGGGGACTGCCTCCTCCAATATACCAAGAAACCCTTCAGGAGGGGACCACCCTCCTGCAAATCATGAATATCCCCCGGAGAATGAGACGGAAAGGCCCCAATCTCTAACTGAGTAACAGAGGGCTACACTGCTGGACACGGAGCCTGCTGAAGCGAAATCAGGACAGGAGTCCCAGGCAACACGCCCTCGGCCAGGCTGGAGCTCATCTCATACTGTCGGGAGAGAGCATCAGCATTCCTATTACTGCGGCCTGACCAATACTTAATTGAAGGCCGCCAGCTTGGACGCCCACCTCTGCTCGGTGGCACCCAGCTTAGCTGAAGAGAGTTAATTGAGTGGATTATTGTCAGTGTAAACCACACACTTCTGCCCCAGCAGGTACTCCCGGAACTTTTCGGCCATAGCCCACTTGAGCGAAAGAAACTCCAACTTCATGGAGCAGTAATTGTCCATGTTGCACTCATGGGGTCGAAGACCTCGACTAGCATAAGCCACTGGCCTAAAACCACCTTCAATGTCTTGGGAGAGAACTGCACCCAAACCACTGTGGCTGGCATTAATCTCCAAGATAAATGGGCGTGTGAAGTCGGCATACGCCAGCACAGGGGCAGACACGAGCTTTGCTTTAAAGGCCACAAAACTCTCCTCACACTGAGGTGTCCAGATGGCACTTGTGGACAGGAGATATTTTATTTTGTATTCTTATGATCACAGTTATAATCAGAATTATCATTGATTAATCATTTACCATTGTTGAATCAGTTGACAGAATAATCTTTGAATTATATCCATGTTAATCTGAGTAAGATATTAATGTATACAGATTATCATCACTTTAATTCAGTCTATTGTTGTTCTGTATCATTCTTTAATATTTGCTTATGGGCCTCGTACATTTAGTTTTGCACGTACTCAGCCTTACACCAACACGCACAGGGAGTTATGTAAAACACGCACGTTCACAAACACACTTATGGAGAACTGTGAGGGCGTCTCAGGACATGCTCCCTGTTTGACACACACACACACACACACACACTCACAATCGACACGAATAGATATACACACCACACACACTGGTTTTCTCGGAGTGCTGGACTGAGTGGAAACATCTGGAGTCCATATAAGGAGAACTTTTTGAGTGTGGGGAACTGTTATCATTTCCAGTAAGATCTAACTGTGACGTCAGTGGGAATATATAAGGATGGGGAGCAGTCTGCTCGAAGAAGTCCGGCTCTTCCCACACTGTAATGTGTGTTTTAATAAAATGATCTGTGCTGACCCAGCTGTATACCAGTCATAGTCTCTTCCTCAAAGTACGAACCATGACAATTCTGGTGCCGAAAAACCTGGTTTGAGGAGGGACAAATGGAGCTTGGCTGAGGTATAAGTGGTGTCAGACGGACGGCCAGGAGGTCGACTGAGTGATGGGCCCCGGAATAGGAGAGGTAAGCACCGTCTGTTAACGTCCAAAGGTGCTGAATTGGAAATTAAGATAAATTAAATGTTCACTCAGTGGGGCTTCTGTTCTGTCCGTGGTGATCTTGGTAATTAGTGTTAAAAACAGGGAATATTGAATATTGGTCTGTCTAAATTTATTGTTGTTTATTTTGGGGGTGAATTTTGAGCTAAGAGGTTATATGTGTTTAAGACAATACGGTTTAAAGTGTTTAAAGAAGATGTGGGTTGACTGGATGCCAGCCAGTCACCCGGTAGTGTAGGGAATTTGGTTTAATTGATCAGCAGAAACGCGGTTTCGGCGTCAGGTAATTAAACTGGAGGTGGAGACCTCGCAGTGATGCTTATAATATCTTGAGTAAATTTGTTTAGGATGGGGGCGTGGCCCCTAGGAATGCAGTTTTCATTCAGCAGGTGGCACTGACCCCTAATCGCGGACGCGTGGTTAGGTTTTACCCCGGAGTTGGCCTTCCGTCGAGCACTTGGGACGCTCGCTTAACAGGCTAGGCAATCTATGAGTGATGGCCTTATACTGCATTGATTGATTGACAGAGTTGGACTCGGCTGTGACTATTTAAACGTCAGGAACTTGTGAACTTTAAGTAAAGCCAAAAGCGTGATCTGGGATATTTCACGCGGCTGGTGGAGCTCCTGGTTTTGCCTGACGGGAAGCAGTTATAAATTAATTAGTGTTTAGAAATCTGACCGCGGCCGGCGAGGGCGTTCCCGACGCGGGGTATTGACCAGCAAGGTGCGGCCTGGGCTTAGAGCTTTTAAATTGGTCTAAAAGTCAGGAATACCGGTATAGAAATAGAGAAATAAAGAAGATAAGCTGTCTGGCATATAGTGTTTTCTTATGTCTATGCGGGCCCGTGTGTAAATAGAATATAAATTACCCGTGTGTGTGAATTTAAAAGTGTAAACTGTATAAACTGTCTTTTGTTGTTGAATTCCATCTGTGTGGATCCAGAGTGTGAAAAAACGAAAACGCCTTTCTCTTCTCTCGCTGTCAGAGAAGAGGAGAGTGTGTGTGTATTTCTTCTTAGGAGAAGGAGGGGCTGTGCTCTGCTATGTTGTAGCGGGCACACTCGCGAGTACGCGCGGGGTGTGTGTGTGTGTGTGTGTGTGTGTAGCTGTTGGCTTGGTCTCATCTCCCTATTTCTCCATTTCTATGCTTCTTAGTTTCTTTTTGGTTAGGTGAAAGTGTGTTTCAGAAGTGTGGTTAAAAGATTTGAGTATATTAAATAAACTAAACCTTGTAGTCTTGTGTTTGTGATTTCCTAATGTGAGTATGGTTTAATGGAATTTAATGAGTAATGATCTCTCGTGTAAAACTCCCGTAAAGTAGGAGTGTGTTGCTAAATATATTGGTGAAAATTGAGAACTTTGTGTGATTGCTGGGAGATTTTCTGGTTGGGTCATATTTTTTCTCTACCTGGAAAAGGCAGAGATCTGGGCTTTAGTTTGACGTTGTGTATATAAAGTCTTTTAAAGATCGGTTGAGTCTCTCGCTATAAGGAGGAAAACGGCGTGCATAGTAGATTGACTGGATTATTTTCATGTGTGAAAACTTTGTAGTTGTTAGGGAAGTGAATGTGAGAGTGAATTTTCGCTGGTTTTGGGTGGTTAAACTCTTGAACTAGAAGTTTGTGAAGTTTTTTTCTTGAAAGGAGCATTAGAGAGAGAGAGAGTGTGTGTGTGTGTGTGTGTGTGTGTGTGTGTGTGTGTGTGTGTCTGTGAGAGAAGAGGTGGGGGCCGAGTGAGTCCGCGGGGCCGAGCGGGTCCGCGGGAGCGAGCGTGCATGGGGAAAGAATGGGGAAGAAGGGAGTGAGAAAGAGCGAGTGAAAAGAGTAACCGAGTGTTTGGTGATTTTTTTTTATTATTTCAGAGGCTGTGTGTAAGAGTTTTGATTATATTGATTGGTTTCTGTGGTTCTGGAGTTGGTGACTTTAGCTGTGAGAGTTGTGAAAAGAGCAGGTTTTTCTCTTGTTGTGATGTTAAGTATAAATTGAATAGACTGTGATTAATCGGTGATTTTCTGCCTGTTGTGCAGTGTGGAAGACACAGAAGTGTAGAAAGGTCTGTGGTTTATCTTTGTCTGACGTTTTATATAGTCAAGTCAAGTCAACTTTATTTGTCAATTCTGCCACATGTACAGGACATACAGAGAATAGAAATTCCGTTACTCTCAAACCCTAGATGAAATAGCAAATGAACATTTAAATTTAAGAGAGTGATTAAAAAATGCAAATAAAATAATTAAAAAGTAAAAATTTAAATAAATACAATACAATTTTATGTATAACAAGAAAGCTATGCAATATACAATATACAATATTCAAGTAAGGGTAAATGACATTGAGTGTAAACCAGGCAGAGTAGTGCAAATGGAGATTTAGTAATATACGGTAAGAGATAGTGTAAATACAAAGTCTCAATCTCAGGCAGGCCTCAATCTCAGTTCTCAAAGTTTCAGCATCCTCATAAAACCCGGCGCGTATTTTGGTTTTAACCACGTTATCAGACCTCTGCTCAGCATCACCCTTTCTCCTACATTCAAAATAAGCCTTATCATTAGGGAGATTAAGCCATGTATAGGGATATGAAATTTCAGTGAGAGCCACCTCCCATGCCCCATCGAGATTGAGATGCTGGGCGAGATCCACACGGAAGCAGCTGCTGCTGTTATTTTTAAATACATTCAAACTTGATGGAAGCGTGACGTAAAAACTCTGCGACCTGACAGTCATTGCTGACCCGTTACCAAGGTGCGTGTGTGGCCCGAAGTTTGTTATGCGATGGTTTTAAGCTCACTGGCTTTAACCCAGCTATTAAATTTCTCAGGCCAGCTCCTCCATTTGACCAGGAAATAAACCTGTCCCCTCTGTTTATGTTTTGAGAGAATTTTCTCTATGTGATAGAGCTTATCCTTGACAAGAGTGATTTTCTGCAGCTCATGCTCATAAAAACTACCGATAATTTCTTCCCCGTGATAATCTTTGATTTTATAAACGGGAGGATCTCTAGGTATGCATTGGTCAATAGTAAACACCTCGCTTGTGAATGTTTGCTCATACCGCTTATCAAACACACCTCTGACTTTAGACAGCCTAACGTGATCACCCTTTTTAAATTTCATGGGCTTTTTTCTACAGCGAGAAGAGGTGCCATACAGGTTTTAAAATACTAAGGCTGTGTTGTCTGAATTTACTTGATTCGGGGCCATTTTTATGGAACGATGATAACTACTGTTATAGCTGTCTAATAAATCTTGTAACACATCGATATATCTACGTGTATTTGCAGCAGTGAAATATCTATACATTTTACTTTTAAGAGTTCTATTAAACCTTTCACAGACTGAGGCTTTTAGATCGCTCCCTGTAGCAAAATGATTTATACCATGCTTTTTCATTAAAGATTGAAAACTGGAATTAAAAAATTCCTTACCGCTATCTGTTTGGAGTTTTTGTGGGATTTGGCTATGTTTCAAGACAGATTCAAATGCCTTAGTGACTTGAACGCCTGTTTTGTTTTTTAAGACTCTTGCATAAGCTTTTTTAGAAAAAACATCTATAACTGTAAGTAAATATTGATAGCCATCATTATGCTCGGATAACGCTCTCATATCACAAAGGTCTGCTGATGTGTGATCTGATTAAGAGGTCTGGGGACGAACACACGGTTTCTCGGAAAGTGCAGGCGTGCAGCTCGGTGTAAGGTGTAAGCGTCTTGTCCAGAGAGCAATTTTTGGGCTGTTTGCGCGTTAATCTTTGTACCAGTTTCATCCTGTATGCTTTTAATCAATTTTTCCACACCGCAAAAACTACTAGGGTGAGCTGGGTCATAATATGCACGTTTCAATAGATTCTGCTTTGCCATGTGTGATCTTTGAAGTTATGTTTAACTATGGTTTCATGTAACGAGTTTGCAAATATATTTTTATTTGATATAATTAATAACATTATACTTATTTTCTAGTAAAATAAAAATAATGAGTTTGATTTCTTGCAATGCTTTTCCAAAAAAGTTTTATTTGATGTAACGGTTTTCCACAAACTATTTAATCTGATGTCATGAAAGCAATAGATTTGAATGGGGGTGAAACAAATAACAAGATTGATTGTTGCAATGCTTTTCCAAAAAGTTTTATTTGATGTAATGGTTTTCAACAAACTATTTAATCTGATGTAATGAACAAACAAACATCCATCCATCCATCTTCATCCGCTTTGTCCGGGGCCGGGTCGCGGGGGCAGCAGCCTAAGCAAAGAGGCCCAGACCTCCCTCTCCCCAGCCACCTCCTCCAGCTTGTCCGGGGGAATACCAAGGCGTTCCCAGGCCAGCCGAGAGATATAATCTCTCCAGCGTGTCCTGGGTCTGCCCCGGGGCCTCCTCCCGGTGGGACATGCCTGGAACACCTCACCCAGGAGGCGCCCAGGGGGCATCCTTGTCAGATGCCCGAACCACCTCAGCTGGCTCCTTTCGATGTGGAGCAGCAGCTGCTCTACTCTGAGCCCCTCCCGGATGGCCGAACTTCTCACCCTATCTCTAAGGGAGAGGCCAGCCACCCTTCGGAGGAAGCTCATTTCTGCCGCTTGTATCCGCGATCTCGTTCTTTCGGTCACTACCCACAGCTTGTGGCCATAGGTGAGGGTAGGGACGTAGATCGACCGGTAAATTGAGAGCTTCGCTTTTACACTCAGCTCCCTCTTCACCACGACGGACCGGTGCAGCGTCCGCATTACTGCAGCTGCAGCCCCAATCCACGCAACATTGCAGAGGCGTGTCAACCAGGACAGCCCTACAACGTCCAGAGCCTTCAGGAACTCGGGGCGGACCTCATCAACACCAGGGGCTCTGCCACCAAGGAGTTGTTTAACTGCCTCAGTGACCTCGCCCCCGGAAATTGGCGGGTCATTCCCCTCATCCCCAGACTCTGCTTCCTCCTCGGAAGACGTGTCAGTGGGATTAAGGAGGTCCTCGAAGTATTCCTTCCACCGCCTGACAATTTTCTGAGTCGACGTCAGCAGCGCTCCGCCAGCACTATACACAGTGCAGGTAGAGCACCGCTTTCCCCTCCTGAGACGTCTGACGGTTTGCCAGAATCTCTTCGAGGCAGTCCGAAAGTCTTTTTCCATGGCCTCTCCGAACTCCTCCCACACCCGAGTTTTTGCTTCAGCCACTGCCCGAGCCGCATTCCGCTTGGCCTGTCGATACCTGTCGGCTGCCTCCGGAGTCCCACAGGCTAACCAAGCCCGATAGGAATCCTCCTTCAGCCTGGTGGCTCCCTTCACCTCTGGTGTCCACCATTTGGTTCGGGGATTACCACCACGGCAGGCACCAACCACCTTGCGGCCGCAGCTCAATGCAGCAGCTTCGGCCGTCTCCAAACAATAAACATGAACAAGAAAAGTAAGAAAAAAACTAACATTAAACATTAGAAAAACATTAAAACTAAAAACAAGAAAAATAAAACATGTTAAGAAAAATAAATGGTAAGAGAGAGAGAGAGAGAGAGAGAGAGAGAGAGAGAGAGAGAGAGAGAGAGAGAGAGAGAGAGAACGATTACTAGGGGAGCCAAAGGGAGTATTTGTCATATAGTACTTTATCAATTATGGTCCGGGTAACTTCTGTAACGCTTGAGTCAATTTCTAGCAGTGCGGTCTCTATATCACGGGCATCTCGGAGTTCAAAGAGATATGCTTGGGCCACACCTCTGACTTGAGCCGCTGGTGGTGAAAAACCCTCTAACCGCAAAATTTGTAATAATGTGTTGGTGAAATGTCCATTCCATAATCTTGTGCAGAGTTCATCATAGTACTTGAAAAAGTAATATTTTTCCAGTGGGAAAAGACATGAATGTCGTCTTTGTGAGGGATGTGACACCTCACATCCCTGACAGACATCTTGTCTGTGTTTCTGGAGCAAGGAGTTAACGAGGTACTTTACAGTCAATTTTATAAGTTCAAACACAGCAGTAGGGAGTAGAGTCGTGGCCTCATCGTTGTCCGCGGGCGAAGGCTCATTGTCTTCAGACTCTCGGAAAAGAGCCCGGCACACAGGGTCGCCCAAGGCCCACAGCGATGCACCGGAGATTGCGGTGCTTGAGGGGGTCTGCTCCGGTGATTGCCACCCGAGAGCAGCTAGTTGTGGGTGGCTGGGCGAGTTCCATCCTTGAGGTGATGAGGGCGGGGGTGGAGGCATAGCGGCCAGAGACGCTGAGGCCTGATGCGGGCTCTCCATCAACGGACTCGATGGCGGAGTAGCCAGATCGATTGGCGGAGTGGGTGGCGGCGTAGCCAGATCCATTGGCGGGCTGGGTGGTGGTGTAGAAGCAGCTGATGGTCGGAGGGATGATGGAGATAGAGCGCTGAGGGTTCCAAAGCTGTGGTGAGTCATGGTTGTTTTAAGTTGTGGATGAGAGAGCGGTTTTTAAGGGTTAGGATTAGGAGGAGGCGGGGGTAAGGGGGACCGGATGTGGGGCTGGGGTTATGTAGAGCGTGGCGGGTTATTTCCAACCATGACCAGCTCAGTTGTACTTTTACTCATTTTGAACAGTTTTAAGATTGTCGCATTGTTCTCGGCCATCATCTTGAGCCAGTCCTGAGTCGGAATCCGAAGCAATGTGCTGAAAACCCCGGATTGGGTGTTTGTAAGGTCCAACACAAAATCATCTGTGCAAGCTCGATCGCATGCTTGTCGACTAGCTCTACATATCCATCTGCAAAATAGAGTGCTCTTGGTCTCCCACTGGGTGTATGTGACGGTTTTGCTCACCGTGTTTTCAGTCCGGAGTGGTTTGTGTTCTTGGGTGAATCGGGGGAACGAGTAGGCCTCTTTGAAAACCCGATGCGTCTGTGTTTGCTGGTCTCTGGTTCGCGGTTGCTGCGAGCTTGTTTCCCGCACGCTTCTCTCTATTTCAGGGGTGGTAATGAGCGTAATAACAGCCCAGTCAGAGCAAGTAAAAGCGATCCGCGGTGTTAGTGGACCAAAACTTTCACCCACTTTGAGCTGATAGAAAAAGATTTCACTCTCTGGGAGGCTGAAGGCATAACCCCCCATTGTTGAGGCTGAATCTTTGCTTCAAACGGCTGGCCGCTGGTGTTGACTGCACTCTGCAGAGATGTAGTCGTCTGAGTTCTGACGGCGTACCGGAGGCCCTGTAGCTAGTTACAGGCGTTTGAGAGAGCACAGTTAGGTTGGTAGGTCTGGAGGCCATGTTTCTTTGCGAAGAAAAGAGAAAACTTGCTTGTTTTTTCTGAGAGAGAAAAAAAAAAAAGAGTTAAATTTAAGCTGAAATGTTAGATTATTTATCCTGAATGCCAGTAAGAGAATAAACTTATCGCTGAGAAGGTAAATCGGACCTGGAGCGGATTGGCTAACCGGGGTGCGAAGGGAGCGGCGCGATTGTTATGTGATTGGCAGCGGGGCGAAGTGAGGCGGAGTTGGTATCCGGCGCAAATTTCGAATGAGGTAAGCAGCGCATTGGGGAGCAGAGCGGGGAGCGAACAAGCAGGAAAAAATTGTGCTCTGCAAGAAGTTGTGGATCGGAGATTAAGAGCGAGGTAGAACTTAGACTCTGCGTTGAATTTTAGAGGTTGCTAGTAAGAGGGAAGTTTTTGAAGAAAAAAGACTAAGGACTTTTCCCCCTGTTTTGAATATAAGGTTTTGGAAACAGAGGGGTACCTAACAAGTTATTCTAGGGTTTTGGAGAAAACGCGGAGGATTTTTTAAAGGAGTTTTGCCTTTTGCTCGGTGGAGGATCGGTGGGCGGGAGCCACGGGGCGCTGAATTTGAGAAAAAAGACTAAGGATTTTTTCAGGATTTCCCCTGTTATCGAATATAAGGTTTTGGGAATAGAGGGGGTACCCTAACAAGTTATTCTAGGGTTTTTGGAGAAAACGCGGAGGGTTTTTTAAGGAGTTTTCCCTGCTTATGTTTCTAAGGATTAGGTTAAGGGGGCTGCGGGGATCGCGAGAGTTTTTTTCTGAGTATGAGTTTTATTCTAAATCTACAAATGCATATAAATTGAAATAAAGTTTTCCCCCAAGGCATGCAGCCTGTATTTGTGGCCATACTGAACGTTACAAAAGCACAAGTTTAACTAAACAATTTTAATATGGTTTAATACATTTTTAAACACATGAGCACGGAGCTCGAGAGAGCACGGTCCGGGGGCGCGCCCAGGCACTGACCCGCCACCAGATGGCGTTTTTTGAGCATAAAAAATAAAAAAATTTTAATGGGTTAAAAAAATAAAAGAATGCTCTTTGATATATAAGAAAGTATCTAAATAATCAATTAGTTGTTTTTAGGGGGGGAAAGCAATGAGCTATGAACTAGCATATTTTTATGAATATCATATTTTTTATGAATATCATATTTTTATGAATATCATAATTTTATGAATATCATATTTTTATTACTTCCTACTTCCTGACCTCATGAATAATTTATTGGGGGTCATAAATCAATTAGGGGGCCATATATCACTCAGTTTGACATAAGGGGTATAATATCACTCTCTACTGACCTGCCGAAAAGGTCTGCGCGACTGTGTAAAATGTCTGTGTAAATGTTTGTGTTTTCTGTGTGTTGAGAGTGAATTGATTTAAACAGCACAATACGCTGCTGAATCACTCTCATTGTTATTGTCATTTTATTTCCTGTTAGTAGCTGAAGTACTGGTGACAAAAGAGAAAGGTTGAGTTCAGCCTCATAAAATTGACACCGCTCCAGAATAGCTGGAGTTGAAGGGCGTGTCAATAACCACTCTTAAGTCTAATACCAGAGAAGGCTCTGCAGTTCTGTTTTAATGGGTAATCAGCCCACTAAGTTTACTGTTGACGAACAGTGGTTAGAGGAAAAAATGTCCATGCACCGGACAAATTAGTGTGCAAAGATGGAGAAATCCTAAAAAGATCAAATGTTCCACCTGGGAAGGAAAATGTAGCCCATCTGCACTATCACAACTTAAAGGAGCATTACTGAAACAAGTAGGAGAAACAAAAGATTTAAATAAAAAAGGAAAACGCACGTAAGAATTAAATATTTCCAAATATGGAAGCGAGAGGCAGATAGACGATGTGAGAATAAAAAAAAAGAAACAAGAAAAGAAAAATGAAAAAGGCAGCCAACCCCCACTCCTGCTGCTGTGAAGCCAACCCCCACTTCCGCTGCTGCACGGCCAACCCCCACTCCTGCTGCTGCGACCCCCCTTAAACTATCATGTGATCCGTTTAGATTTTTAACCTGGTCCTTATGAAGAGGCACAAAACATGTTAGATAAAATGGCACTAGGTGAAAATCCACAGGAAAAAAAAAAATAGGAAAAGGTCACTACGAACGAGAGATGGGAGGTGATGTCGATCCACCTGGTCCTCCCGGCATTTTTCCCATGATAGCAGTACCAAACCCCAGATACGGCCAACCTACAGGGGAAGGTAAAGAAGGTGGAGAGGCACAACGTGATAATAACCCAAATATATTCGTGTTCCGGCCGTGGTCACAAAAACACTAGGTCACAATGAATGACCACTAACCGACGCATTGCAACATGCCGAGCACGCTCTCCATGTAATATATGAAAAAAAAAACTGCAAGCACAGGTACTTTCACATTAGATCCAGAAACAGAGTTTATCATTCTCAGGAGGATTTAGAAGGTAACAGACAGGGACAGAGGAGAGGAAATAGAGGCAGAGGAAGAGGAGGACTTAGAGGGAAGGGCCAGAGAAATGTAGGACAGACAGACATACGCGAAAGAAGTGAAGAAAGAGATAATATGTGCTGGAACTGTGGCAAGGAAGGGCATTTCGCCAGAGATTGCAGACATAAAATGGACAAACGGCAATATTCAAATGAATGACTAAATGAGAAAAAGTCAAATGAAAATGACAAAAGTGACGCAGAAGTATTTAATGTCTATCAATTAGTGTCTGAAGTAAAAGGCAAACCTACACTGACAGTATATGTCAATGGCAAACCAGTGCAGATGTTACGTGATACAGGGGTATGTAAAACCGTTTAAAAAAAACAAAACACAGGAAGTACAATTCTCAGAAGATACTTTAATAGTAAAATCAGCATCAGGTCACACTACAGTTGTCACAATACAGCTGTGTGCAGGCAAGAGTAGGACCCAAACGCAAACTCACAGAGTCAAAAGGTAAACTCAAAATACACAGCTTTATTGCTGGCGTGGAGTGGGACACGAAAAACAATACAAAATAAACTAAACTGGGAAAACTAAAGCACAAGGAGCCACAGGGAAAAATCACACAGCTATGAGGGAGGACGCAACACTGACAAAGAGAAACATGGGGCTTAAATACACTGAGGGATAACGAGGGGGAATGAGCCACAGGAGGAGAGCACAGCTGAGAGTAATTAAGCAGGACGAGGCAAGGGAAGCAAAACTAGAAACATTAACATAGAACAGACTGTGAAAGTAAAACAGGAAACACACTGACAGAACTCAAGACATGTGAACTTAACAGACTGGGGGAGACAGAACATAGGGACCTGAAACATGGAACAGAAAGACACAGTAGATCAACATGAACATAACAACGCCACAGGGGAAGAGTAAAACAAAATGCAGGAACACAGGACCTCTTTCAAAATAAAACAGGAAACATGAGACAGACATGATAATACAAACTTGATAACATAAGACACGCAGCATGAAACACGAAGGTTGAGGGGAAACTTAAATACAGGGGAAGAAAACACAAGGAGTCTAATAACCAAATGAACTTAGATAACCTAATGAACAAAATAAACTCAAACTTAAAACGCTGGGTCAAAAGACCCAGGATCATGACAACAGTGCAGTGACTGACAAAACCCTTATTAAGTAAACCAGAGATCAAAGTAGATTAAAGTAGTTTAAAAAGGTTGGAAACAGACCCCAACGAATAGATATAAATATAAGAAGTACAAAAATAAAATAAACAAAGAGAAAATTACATTAGAACTTATTTTTAACGTATTGAAACTAATAATAGGAAGGATAACAACCTGTAAACTGATATTAACAATGAAACATAGTTGGCATGACGACCATGCCCAGAATGTATAAAATGAATAAAATGAAAAAATTCACACGATAACCTTTTAAATAAAATAGAGAGATGCATAAGGTACATTAAGGCCGTGTCATTGTTCAGCCAAGGAAAGTGTGTGAAAAGGTAAATGTCTCCAGCTTGGGAAAGGGTGAAACTGCAGATCACCCGAAGCCCTTGATGGATACAAAATAAAATATAAAATATATAGTAATAAACTGCTTGGTTCGACATGCAACAGAGAGAATGAATGTGACTGAAGGTTTGATCTGAGATGAGGCAAACAGAAGACCAGTCTAAAAAGTAGGCACAAACCTGTTCAGAGAAAAAGCTAATTTGTACAGATTGGATGAATTCTAAATTATCTGTTTGCTGAGTAAGATGATCCTAACTATTAATTTGGCTCAGTAGTAGTGTGGTGATATACACTAATAAAATATTGTAATATACTATTGTTATTATATAGAAAGAAAAAGATGATGATAATAATGATATAATATTAAATGGTAAATGTCCTGCATTTGTATAGCGCTTTTCTAGTCCTTAAGGACCCCAAAGCGCTTCACACTATATTCAGTCATTCACCCATCCACACACACATTCACACACTGGTCATGGCAAGTTACATTGTAGCCACAGCTGCCCTGGGGCGCACTGACAGAGGCGAGGCTGCCGGACACTTCTTAATAAGAAGAAGTATCCTAGTCAGTTATGATGTGAGAAGCATTTGAAAGTCCTGGAGTGGCCTAGCCAGTCTCCAGACCTCAACCCCATAGAAAATCTGTGGCGGGAGTTGAAAGTCCGCGTTGCTCAGCGACAGCCCCAAAATATCACTGCTCTCGAGAAGATCTGCATGGAGGAATGGGCCAAAATACCAGCTACTGTGTGTGCAAACCTGGTAAAGACCTATAGTAAACGTTTGACCTCTGTTATTGCCAACAAAGGTTATGTTACAAAGTATTGAGTCGTATTTTTGTTATTGGCCAAATACTTATTTTCCACCCTAATTTACGAATAAATTCTTTACAAATCCTACCATGTGAATTCATGGATTTTTCTTTCACATTCTGTCTCTCACAGTTGAAGTGTACCTCTGGTGCAAATTACTGACCTGTGTCATCATTTTAGGTGGGGGAACTTGCACAATCGGTGGCTGACTAAATACTTTTTTGCCCCACTGTAACTGTTTAAAGGCACTGAATGTGATATTTTGCCTGGCTGGGACTTAATCTAAAAGGAAAATACTGAAAAGAAATGGAGAAGAAACAGACTGTGTTTGCTGGAGATTTAAGACAACAAAAGACACTTTGAGAAGGGCACAGGGGCCAGTGGGAAGGTGAAGCCCAGAGGAGTATAATTGGGTTGAAATTGAAGCCGGAACTCATGATGGTGTTTAGAGATGTCCACCAGATCACAACAAAGAGGTAAATAAAAATAGAAAACACACATATATAAATTGTTACATGTGAAATTATTTTTGGAAAGAATCAGAAGTAAGAAAGTTTGAATCAGACCTCAGTGAAAAGATGCATTAATTGATACAAGTGAACCAATGGATAAATCTGTTAGAGAGACAACTTTAGTAGAAAATAGGGATATTGTTTTGAACTGCTGTGCGACTAGGGATGGGTACCGGTGTCCGGTGCCATGATGGCACCGGTTCTGACATAAACGGTAGTAACCAGACCGAAAAGCAGTGCACATTTCGGTGCTTTATTTCGGTGCTTTTTTTTCCTGAGCTGTGATACACTTTAGATTCTAGCCAATCATTTTACGTTTCCGAGGATAGTAGGCGGGCCCAGGTACGTACGTTCTTTTATGCAGAGCTACAGATTAAAAATGTCCAAGGCGAAGCGGTCAAAAGTCTGGCTGTACTTCACAGCAAAATATGCAAACTCAGCAGCCTGCAACAAGTGCTTTAAGCTGATACTGTGATACTGTCAAAGGAGGTAACACCTCAAATCCGATGAAACACCTGGCGACGCATAGCGTTTTTTTTAAAGCCCAGAAATGCGCCGTATTTGATAGCTTGCTGCGAGACCTCACACCGAGCGCATCTACTACCCCCAAAAACATGAAGAGGAGAGTCCTGGCCCCTAGCCCTGCCAGTGTAGCAGAAATGATGAGGATGATGATGGCAGCAGCAGCCGCTCTTCTCTGCGTGAGTAGCTTCATGTTGTTCGAGTGTAATTTACGTTGAGTAGGCTAACCACGTTATTACATTAATGCATGTAAGGTGAACTAGCAAACATCATCATAGCTACATGCGGCTGTCCTCTTGTTTGATGGCAGATACTCCCTTCACCCTGGCCAAAAAGGCTAAAATGACCAAAGAAAAAGTGGAAAACAGTTAAACATGAGAGGTTTAGGACAAAGTTTGTGTTTTTTCCATTGTTTAAGCCCTGCTTCCAGCCAAGAGTGATACCATATATGCCCCATAGCTGCAGAAAAGGCTAACATTGTTATCTTTTTACAAAAAACAGCTGAACATGAGAGGTTTTTGGACCAATTTTGTGTTCTCCATTCTTTAAGCACCGGTTTGAGCACCGTTTGAGCACCGGCACCGTTTCAAAAGTACCGATTTGGCACCGGTATCGGATAAAACCTAAACGATACCCATCCCTATGTGCGACGCTTCTCAAGTCTCTTGCAGATTAAAACCAGGCGATAAGGTCCATGCCAAGTACTCCTAACGACGCCAACAGTTTGCAAAATCGCTGAGAGGCCCTTTTGGATCCACCAGAGCCATTGCAAAAAAGGTGGAAGTGAGTGACAGCATAACCTAAAAGACACCACCACCCCGACTCTTTGGACAACCAGCAAGCCCTGGTCACATGACCTCAGGGACCTGCTGGGAATGTATGGATGTAAAAGTTCACTTATATATGTTGGTGCTTATCCATGCAGAGCCCTGAAAGTCATGTCAAAACCTTAAAGTGGATTCTGAATTTAACGGGGAGCCAGTGCAGCTGAATCAGCAGGGGTGTGACATGGGAGTACTTGGAGGACTTGGACAGAAGCGTTGCAGCAGCATTTTGAACAAGTTGCAGATGCTCCAAAGAGGCTTTACATAAACAAGTAAACAAAGAATTACAATAATCCAGACGAGATGAAACAAATGCATGAATGGCAATTTCTAATTTGGAGCGCGATACAATGGGACTCAGCTTAGCAATGTTTCTCAAGTGATATAAACAGGAGCGAACCAGAGATTTTACATGAGCATCCAAAGTCAGAGCTGAGTCAATAGTAACACCAAGGTTCCTGATAGACGGTTTGGCAAATGTAGCAAGTGGACCCAAGTTTTCCATAACACTAGGTACAAATTTTTTAGGAGCACAAACAAGGACTTCAGTCTTCTCCTCATTTAGTTGAAGAAAGTTTCCAGCCATCCAACCTCTAATGGAGTCTATGCACTTATGCAGAATCTGTAGCTTGGAAACATCATGGGGCTTAAAGGAGATATATAATTGAATATCATCTTTATAGCAGTGATACGAAATGTCCTTAAAAGTGCTCAATAAGTGTTGAAGAGGAAGTAAATACAGCAAGAACAATAAAGGCCCCAAAACTGAACCTTGTGGCACACCATAGGCAAGAAAAGTAGAAGAGGATCTGTACTTAGAGGTAGCCACAGAACAGGATCGTTCATGCAAATAGGATTCAAACCAGTCCAAAGCAGCCCCTGATATACCCACCCAGTGTCTCAGCCTATCTAGCAGAATATGATGGTCCACAGTATCAAAGGCGGAGGTCAGGTCCAACATCAATAGAACGGAGCATTCTCCTGCATCACATCTCATCAAAATGTCGTTGGAGACTCTAAGAAGTGTAGTTTCAGTAGAGTGAGCTCTACGAAAGCCAGATTGGAATTTATCCAGAATGCTGTATTCATCTAGAACAGCTATAAGCTGCTTAGCCACAACCTTTTCTAAAATCCTAGCAATGAATGGTAATTTTGAAATCGGTCAGTAGCTACTAAGAAGAGAAGCATCAAGCTTAGGTTTTTTTAACAGTGGATGAATGAAAATTGTTAGTTTACAATGAATGTTACTGATTATGTGGTAGTATTTTTGTGTTAATTGTTTTGTTTTTTGTTTTTGTTTGTTTGTTTTAATTCGGTGGGTGAATGACAGTATAGATTTGTGATATTAGAGCCTTACTGTGAGGCTTCAACTGGAATAAGTCTTCCCACCAAGGCTTGAGAGGCTGACTTGGAAACTCTGACCAGATAGAAGATGCACAGTGTCTTATTTGAAAGTAGCAGAACAAATGATACGAGGGCAAATCGTACAAAGAACAAAGTTCACTAAAGCTGAGAAAAATGTTATCTTTGAAGAAGTCATGAAAACATTTGATACCTTTTCTTGCCCATATACTGAAGGAGGAGTCCACCAGGGATGGGGGGAAGAGGTGGTTGTTGCAGACTGGGGTCAGAGCAGAAGCAGAGATAGAATTGAAGTGACGCCGGAATTGATACCATATTTTTAGAGAGCCAAAATATGGCTCTCTGTTGTCTGTGAATCGTAACAGGGAAACCGGAATGGATGAAAATAATAGTGCTGGGAGTGAGGAAGAGAAACACGATTGAGCCTCAAGGCAACACCAAGTAGCTTGAGGATCATTCAGCCAATAGGTATACTTCTGAATGTTGGCTGCCCAATAATAAAAGATCAAGTTGGGCAGAGCAAGACCCCCACTGAGCTTACCCTGTTGTAGTGAGGTCATACTAATCCTGGGGGTCTTATTTGCCCATATAAATGATGAAATCATTCGATTCACAGATTTGAAAAAGGACTTAGGTAGAAACAATGGGATACACTGAAAAAGGTAGAGGAATTTAGGTAGAATATTCATTTTTATAATATTAATCCTGCCAAGAAGTGACACAGGAAGATTTGCCCACCTCTGAAAAGCCAACCTGACATAGGTCAGCAAAGGGTTAAGATTAGCTGTTCGCAAAGCTTTAAATGAACTGGTAATATACACTCCTAGATATCTAAAACCTGAGGAAGCTAAATGGAAATTAAAATCTGTCTGTCTAAGCTCCTTTGCAGCTGGGTTTATAGGAAATCATTCACTTTTTTGTATATTAATCTTGTACCCAGAAAAAGAGCCAAAACTCAGAAGTATTTCCATTATAGAGGATAAATAAATTGTTGGATTTGTAACATATACAGTGGGGCAAAAAAGTATTTAGTCAGCCACCGATTGTGCAAGTTCCACCACTTAAAATGATGACAGAGGTCAGTAATTTGCACCAGAGGTACACTTCAACTGTGAGAGACAGAATGTGAAAAAAAATCCATGAATTCACATGGTAGGATTTGTAAAGAATTTATTCGTAAATTAGGGTGGAAAATAAGTATTTGGTCACCTCAAACAAGGAAAATCTCTGGCTCTCACAGACCTGTAACGTCTTCTGTAAGAAGCTTTTCTGTCCCCCACTTGTTACCTGTATGAATGGCACCTGTTTGAACTCATCATCTGTATAAAAGACACCTGTCCACAGCCTCAAACAGTCAGACTCCAAACGCCGCCATGGCCAAGACCAAAGAGCTTTCGAAGGACACCAGGAAAAGTATTGTAGACCTGCACCAGACTGGGAAGAGTGAATCTACAATAGGCAAGCAGCTTGGTGTGAAAAAATCAACTGTGGGAGCAATCATCAGAAAATGGAAGACATACAAGACCACTGATAATCTCCCTCGATCTGGGGCTCCACGCAAGATCTCATCCCGTGGGGTGAAAATGATCATGAGAACGGTGAGCAAAGATCCCAGAACCACACGGGGGGACCTGGTGAATGACCTGCAGAGAGCTGGGACCAAAGTAACAAAGGTCACCATCAGTAACACACTACAACGGCAGGGAATCAAATCCCGCAGTGCCAGACGTGTTCCGCTGCTGAAGCCAGTGCATGTCCAGGCCCGTCTGAAGTTTGCCAGAGAGCACATGGATGATACAGCAGAGGATTGGGAGAATGTCATGTGGTCAGACGAAACCAAAGTAGAACTTTTTGGTATAAACTCAACTCGTCGTGTTTGGAGGAAGAAGAATACTGAGTTGCATCCCAAGAACACCATACCTACTGTGAAGCATGGGGGTGGAAACATCATGCTATGGGGCTGTTTTTCTGCCAAGGGGACAGGACGACTGATCCGTGTTAAGGACAGAATGAATGGGGCCATGTATCGTGAGATTTTGAGCCAAAACCTCCTTCCATCAGTGAGAACTTTGAAGATGAAACGAGGCTGGGTCTTCCAACATGACAATGATCCAAAACACACCGCCCGGGCAACAAAGGAGTGGCTCCGTAAGAAGCATTTGAAAGTCCTGGAGTGGCCTAGCCAGTCTCCAGACCTCAACCCCATAGAAAATCTGTGGCGGGAGTTGAAAGTCCGTGTTGCTCGGCGACAGCCCCAGAACATCACTGCTCTCGAGAAGATCTGCATGGAGGAATGGGCCAAAATACCAGCTACTGTGTGTGCAAACCTGGTAAAGACCTATAGTAAACGTTTGACCTCTGTTATTGCCAACAAAGGTTATGTTACAAAGTATTGAGTTGTATTTTTGTTATTGACCAAATACTTATTTTCCACCCTGATTTACGAATAAATTCTTTACAAATCCTACCATGTGGATTCATGGATTTTTTTTTCCACATTCTGTCTCTCACAGTTGAAGTGTACCTCTGGTGCAAATTACTGACCTCTGTCATCATTTTAGGTGGGGGAACTTGCACAATCGGTGGCTGACTAAATACTTTTTTGCCCCACTGTAGTAATAAGTCATCTGCATACAGAGCAACCCTATATTCCGTACCACCACGAATAACCCCTTGAAACAGAGGCGAGGTTCTGAGAGTCACAGAAAGAGGCTCTATTGCTAAAGTGAAAAGTAAAGGTGAGAGTGGGCAGCCTTGACGTGTACCACGTGATAGAGTAAAATACTCAGAATTCACATTATTAGTACAAACAGATGCCAGTGGCGTAGTATATAAAAGATGAATCCAAGATATAAAACTGTCACCAAAACCAAATTTCCTCAAGACTGCAAAAAGATACTCCCATTCCACTCGATCAAATGCTTTTTCAGCATCCAATGAGATCACCACCTCAGGGACAGTGCTATGATTTTTGGAATATATTATATTAAGAAGGGACCGTATATTAAAAAAGGAATGTCTTCCTTTAATAAAGCCTGTCTGTTCGTCTGATATAATAGAAGGGAGAACTCTTTCCAAATGGGTTGCTAGCAGTTTGGATAAGATTTTAAAGTCTACATTAAGAAGGCTTATTGGTCGATAGGAGCCACAACAGGTAGGATCCTTTCCTTCTTTATGCAGTAATGAGACAGAAGCCTGTCTTAGTGTCTGAGGGAGAGAGCCGCATTTCAGTGACTCCTCAAAAACCGACAGCAGCAAAGGGACCAGTTTTAAGTGGAATTTTTTATAAAATTCGGCAGGGAACCCATCGGGACCAGGGGACTTTCCAGACTGTAAGGATGTGATTGATGATATGACCTCATCCAAAGTGAGCGGTGCATCAATTTCTGCTGCTGTTGAGGTTGTAATTGTAGGGGTATCCAATTTGTTAAGAAACTGGTTCATATCTATAGAATTAGAGGGGAACTCTGATGTATACAGAGAACTATAAAATGACTTAAAAATTGAGTTGATTTCCGTTGGATCAGAAGTCAAAGTTCCCGATTCATTTCTAATTTGCAATATTTGGCGAGATGCCGATTGGTGACGTAGCTGGTGGGCTAGCAGACGAGAGGCTTTATCACCATGTTCATAATAGTTGCCACGGGACCGTAATAACAATTGCTCTGCATCATGGGTCGACAGGAGACTGAACTCCGATTGCAGGTTAAGACGCTGCTTATATATTTCAGGTGAGGGAGTTTGAGCGTATTGCCGATCTAGAGCTTGAATTTTGGCAGAAAGTTCATTTTGCTTAGCTTTCTTAGATTTAGATAGGTGAGATAAATAGGAAATTATTTGGCCCCTGAGGTATGCTTTAAGAGTTTCCCATAGTAGAGAATTTGAGATGTCCTCAGACTCATTTGTAGTTAAGAAGTTATCAATTGCAGATAAGATATAGTCACAGAAAGCTGAATCAGACAAAAGAAGAGAGTTCAACCTCCATGGGTGCTGAGGTCTATAGCCAGGAGACAAAGCCATATCCAGGATTAATGGAGCATGATCAGATATAACAATCGGAAGATATTCAGAGTTGCAAACTTTAGAAGCCATGGAGCCATTTATAAAAAAGTAATAGATCCGAGAATATGTGTGATGAACATTTGAAAAAAAGGAATATTCTCTGGCTTGGGGATTAAAAAATCTCCAAGGATCAATGTATCCATTTTGGGTCATAAAGTGTGAGAAAGCCCTGGACATAGCAGATCATGCTTTAGAGCCAGTGGCAGATTTGTCTAAAGCTGGGTCAATAACGCAGTTTAAATCACCTCCGAATATTAGGAGGTGTGTATTTAGGTCAGGAATCATCCTCAAAAGATTATTAGCAAACAGAGTGTTGTCAAAGTTTGGGGCATAGACGTTCACTAAAACAACTGGGTTATTCATGAGGGTCCCTACTACAATTAGATATCACCCATTTTTCTCAGCAATCAATTTAGTGAGAGAAAAATGTATTTTATTCCTAATTAAAATTGCCACTCCTCTGGCTCGAATATCAAAGTTTGAGTGAAACATATGACCTATCCATGGAGGTTTAAGTCTTTTATGATCTTTGGCTCGCAAATGAGTCTCCTGGAGAAAAGCTACATCTGCACTGAGATGTTTTATGTGGCTGAGAACCCGAGATCTCTTTACCGGACCATTCAAGCCTTTCACATTCCAAGACAAGAATCTAATAGTACTATTGTTAGTGCTATAACTAGCCATATATATGTTTTACTGAAATCTGGTGACAATAACAAGTTGACCGTACATGGGAGGGGACAAGAGAAAATAAAACAAAACAAAACAAAACAAAAAAACACAAACCCACATACAACCAAAGCAAACAAACACAGGAACAATATCTCGGGGCCATAGTTCCCCCCACCCACTAGGTCCCCTTTCTGAACTAAGGTGACCGCAGTATATTCCCAACAGCTTCAACCTCCTAGCCCAAACTCCTGCTACATAGAAACTCCATATAACCTAACTTTGAAGTGCTAAGTGTATGTCCCAGTATAAGTCGAACCTTCTAGGGATCAGTGAACATAAATTCAAAATATTACAAAAGAAACATAAGAACCAAGTGTTAGAACGGTGACAACTAGTATTCCATGAAGTAACAGAAACATGTAGTGCTTGCCTGCCTTCTCTGCAATCGTCCGATTGCCTGCAAGTCAACATGGATTCAAGTCACTTTACTCGCAGCTGTCAGTCACTGTGGCCTTTGAGCTTCAGCCTCGTTCCTCAAGCCTTGCACGAACTTATCGGCCTCTGAAGCAGACGTAAACCACTTTTTCTCCCCTGCGGGAAGAACGATGCGCAGTTTAGCCGGGAAGAGGAGCGCAGGTTTAAATCCCCGCTTATAAAGTTCAGACATCGCGTCTTTATACTCAGCTCGGACTGAGAACCTTCACAGACACTCAGCTCGGTTCTTCACCACCTCCGGGCTGTAATCTTCATATAGCCGGATCCTATGGCCGTTGTAGCTGAGCTCGCCTTTCTTATGAGCTTCCCGGATTATAAGATCTTTTATTTGGTACCGGTGAAATCGCAGAATGACCGGCCGTGGTTTCGTCGATTTCGGAACTGGACTCCGGTGCGCCCTTTCCAGCTCGGGCGGCGAGGGAAGTATCTGCATTCCGAAAACATCGACGAGGAGCTGAGAAAAGAAAGCTGTCGGGCGTGGGCCTTCAATGTCCTCAGGTAGTCCTACAAGTCGTATATTCTGCCTCCTGCTGCGACCTTCCAAGTCTGCCACCTTGGATTTTAGCCAGTTGTTGTCTTTGCGAAGCGTAGAGCATTCGGACTCTAATTGGTCCAGACGTTGGTCAAATTCAGTGTATGTCGATTCCAAAGAATCAATGCGTTGACCGTGGTCCTTCACTGCAGACTGCACAGTGTCTAACTTAGAGGACAAGTCCTGAAAGGATGACTTGAAGTCCGCTAGCAATGCAGCTCTATGCTCCTCGAGCATTAAGCTAATCTCGGCTGCAGTTACAGGCGCCGCAAGTGTCGAGGTTTCTCGGTCTTGTTTGCCCCTTGACTTGGACATTCTTTAAATCTTCGGTAATCGACAAAGGCAAAAGACATTCAAAACTGGGAATCAAAATCTCAAAGAAGTAGGTTCGTTAGGTAAATGCTGAGCCATGTAGCAGAGCGGACCTAAAACACGTCTACCCAGTAAACGCCATTACCGGAAGTCTCCCTCTAATGATTACTTCTTATTGAAATTTATGTTGTTCAGTGCAGGGAAAGTGCTCACACCTCTACATTAGAGAAACCAAACAGCCACTTCATAAACGGACTGCACAACATACAGTGGGGCAAAAAAGTATTTAGTCAGCCACCGATTGTGCAAGTTCCCCCACCTAAAATGATGACAGAGGTCAGTAATTTGCACCAGAGGTACACTTCAACTGTGAGAGACAGAATGTGAAAAAAAAATCCATGAATCCACATGGTAGGATTTGTAAAGAATTTATTCGTAAATCAGGGTGGAAAATAAGTATTTGGTCAATGACAAAAATACAACTCAATACTTTGTAACATAACCTTTGTTGGCAATAACAGAGGTCAAACGTTTACTATAGGTCTTTACCAGGTTTGCACACACAGTAGCTGGTATTTTGGCCCATTCCTCCATGCAGATCGTCTCGAGAGCAGTGATGTTTTGGGGCTGTCGCCGAGCAACACGGACTTTGTGTGAATGTGTGTGTGAATGGGTGGATGACTGGATATCAGAATCAGAATCAGAATCAGAATACTTTATTGATCCCTGGGGGAAATTATTTTTTGTTACAGTGCTCCATTTTAAACCAACATTAAGACAAGACAGACAATACGCTAACTAAGAATAGTACAATATATACATATATATACATACATACATACATAAGTCACTTATAAATAAATAGTTGGAAAAGAAACATGTGTAGCTGTAGCAGCAAACAGTGTGTTAAGTGGATGCGTTGTACAGGGAGATGGCCACAGGCAGGAATGATTTCCTGTGTCGTTCAGTGGTGCTTTTCGGTAATCTCAGTCTCTCACTGAACGAGCTCCTGTGACTGACCAACATGTCATGGAGTGGGTGGGAGGTGTTATCCAACATTGTCTTTATCTTGGACAGCATCCGCCTCTCCGACACCACCTTGAGGGAGTCCAGCTCCATCCCCACAACATTGCTGGCCTTACGGATCAGTTTATTAAGTCTGTTGGCATCTGCGACCCTCAGCCTGCTCCCCCAGCATGCAACAGCATAGAGGATCGCACTGGCCACAACAGACTCATAGAAAATCCTCAGCATTTTCTGGCAGATGTTGAAGGACCTCAGTCGCCTCAAAAAATAGAGACGACTCTGGCCCTTCCTGTAAAGTGCTGTGGTGTTTTTAGCCCAGTCCAGTTTATTGTCAATGTGTACTCCAAGGTATTTATAGTCCTCCACAATGTCAACACTGACCCCCTGGATTGAAACAGGGGTCAAGTGTTTCCTGGTCTTCCTGAAGTCCACGATCAGTTCCTTGGTCTTTGCCACGTTGAGCTGCAGATGATTCTGCTCACACCACGTGACAAAGGAGTCGACCACAGCCCGGTACTCTGTCTCATCATCCCTGCTGATGCATCCAACCACCGCAGAGTCATCAGAAAACTTCTGAAGATGGCAGGTCTCTGTGCAGTGGCTGAAGTCTGTGGTGTAGAGGGTGAAGAGGAAGGGGGAGAGGACAGTCCCCTGTGGTGCCCCTGTGTTGCTAATCACCTTGTCAGACACACACTGTGGGAGACGTACATATTGTGGTCTTCCTGTCAGGTAATCAACAAACCAGGACACCAGAGAAGCATCCACCTGCATCGCTGCTAACTTATCACCCAGGAGGGTCGGCCTGATGGTGTTGAAAGCACTGGAAAAGTCAAAAAACATGACCCTCACAGTGCTCATATGTAAAGCGCTTTGGGGTCCATAGGGACTAGTAAAGCGCTATATAAATACAGGCCATTTACTTTCAACTCCCGCCACAGATTTTCTATGGGGTTGAGGTCTGGAGACTGGCTAGGCCACTCCAGGACTTTCAAATGCTTCTTACGGAGCCACTCCTTTGTTGCCCGGGCGGTGTGTTTTGGATCATTGTCATGTTGCAAGACCCAGCCTCGTTTCATCTTCAAAGTTCTCACTGATGGAAGGAGGTTTTGGCTCAAAATCTCACGATACATGGCCCCATTCATTCTGTCCTTAACACGGATCAGTCATCCTGTCCCCTTGGCAGAAAAACAGCCCCATAGCATGATGTTTCCACCCCCATGCTTCACAGTAGGTATGGTGTTCTTGGGATGCAACTCAGTATCCTTCTTCCTCCAAACACGACGAGTTGAGTTTATACCAAAAAGTTCTACTTTGGTTTCATCTGACCACATGACATTCTCCCAATCCTCTGCTGTATCATCCATGTGCTCTCTGGCAAACTTCAGACGGGCCTGGACATGCACTGGCTTCAGCAGCGGAACACGTCTGGCACTGCGGGATTTGATTCCCTGCCGTTGTAGTGTGTTACTGATGGTGACCTTTGTTACTTTGGTCCCAGCTCTCTGCAGGTCATTCACCAGGTCCCCCGTGTGGTTCTGGGATCTTTGCTCACCGTTCTCATGATCATTTTCACCCCACGGGATGAGATCTTGCGTGGAGCCCCAGATCGAGGGAGATTATCAGTGGTCTTGTATGTCTTCCATTTTCTGATGATCGCTCCCACAGTTGATTTTTTCACACCAAGCTGCTTGCCTATTGTAGATTCACTCTTCCCAGTCTGGTGCAGGTCTACAATACTACAATACAGGTCTACTGGTGTCCTTCGAAAGCTCTTTGGTAGTGATGGCCCGCTTGAAGCTGACGCTCCGGAGCGTGTGTCGAAAAAAACAACACACTGGTTCAGAAGCACTGTGTCGAGGCTTGCTTCGTTTGGCAAAAGTCACGTGACCAGTGACGTCCGAAGCTTCATTACGCACGTAACTGCTTCGGTACCTGATTCAAACGGATATAAGGAAGTGAATCATCCACGGGATTCGTGGAGTGTGTTGATGGTGACAGATAGCGACGAGGTGATCATTCCACTGACAGATATGGAGCCAGCGAGGAAGAGAGGACATTCTGGCGTGTGGGAATATTTTGAGTTGATTTTGCTCAATTCATTTTATCTGCCGAAGTGCAAAACTTGAAATGTCCAAAATCATGTTTTCATAATGTAAATATCATTACAGCATATGACTTTAGGAACACTTCCATGTGAATTAAAGCTAATGAAGACTACAAAAATGTATTTGACACTATACGTACATTACATTGCTACACAGTTTAGAAAATCATTTTGTTTATTGTTTTTAGGTGATAGTCTGCAGGACCCAGGAATACCTGCATATCTACCAGCTTGCAGTGTGGTTCCTGCACTCCACAGCCTCTTCTGTTCCATGCAAGTGGATTTTCTCCAGGGCAGGAGAAACTATTTCTAAGAAAAGAAACAGACTCAGCCAGCGCACAGTAACACTAATCCTCTTTTTAAATGTAAATAACAAAAGGGCTACCTTACATAGATCATGTTTTTACTTTGCAAGTTCTTGATTAGGGGTGGGTTTTGATTATCGCTTTTCTGATTACAATCCATGCTAAATTGAATAAAGTGATATTGATTCATTAAAATCCCGTGTCGATTTGTAAATTAACGTTATTATGCCTGAAACGCCAGCATCTCAGGTTAAACCTCACAACATGTCGTCAAACACCATACAGCTAAAACAGTAACTGGGAGCAGGTTTACGGATTCTGCATACAAACATAAACACAGAGCGCGGACCCGACGCGTCAGAATCAGATTTTGGTGTGTCGTTGGGTCCGCGCTGTGTTTGCCTCTTTTTTTTTCGCTGGCTTCTGCAGCTGCAGGTTTCATAACTCTCTGTTTACATCTCTAATTAAGTCTCACATGTGTCAGCTTTCTTTTAATAGATACGAAATTATGGATATATACTGTTAAATGATCAGAATTGTAATATTTCTGACTGAGGCAAAACTTTCCAGATTCCAATCAAATTGAATCGGATCCTGTATCGAATCAAAATGATTCTACAAATCAGTGACGATGCAGCCGTACTCAGCCCCCTAAGCATTTTCCCTTTCCAGTTCACAATCAATCCCACCCCTAGGTCAAAAATATGTATAGGAATTGGCCTAATCTAATATTTTGTATGAACCTGTCCAGCTGTCCAGTGATTAAACGACAAGTAGATGGAGGCAGGACTTCACAGCAGGGGCATACTCCATAATGTGCTGTGCATTCTCATATGTATATTATATATATTGCTCACTTATTGTATTTACCAACATCAAGGAGTTATGAGCAAAGAAAGGCCACACCATAGTGCATGTTTAAATAGGGAAAGTTTATTGATCAAAATGTATTACGCAGATACGCATTACATTTTTTTCAGCCCCCCAATCGAGAAAACAAAACCAATTACATGTTCAAAGCAACGGAACGGTGGCCCAATATCAGAGAGAACTCCACTCTTGAGTGAGCAGTGATAATTGAGCAGTCCGTTTTATTTTGCAGATTCAAGCTGCTCTTCAAAATTTTCACCACCAGATGTCACCGGAGAGGACTGTGTTGAAAAGCTTCGAGTAATGAACCGTTTTTCAATACAAGCTTCAGTGCTTCGGAAAGCTTCATTTGGCCATCACTACTCTTTGGTCTTGGCCATGGCGGAGTTTGGAGTCTGACTGTTTGAGGCTGTGGACAGGTGTCTTTTATACAGATGATGAGTTCAAACAGGTGCCATTCATACAGGTAACGAGTGGGGGACAGAAAAGCTTCTTACAGAAGACGTTACAGGTCTGTGAGAGCCAGAGATTTTCCTTGTTTGAGGTGACCAAATACTTATTTTCCACCCTGATTTACGAATAAATTCTTTACAAATCCTACCATGTGAATTCATGGATTTTTTTTTCACATTCTGTCTCTCACAGTTGAAGTGTACCTCTGGTGCAAATTACTGACCTCTGTCATCATTTTAAGTGGGGGAACTTGCACAATCGGTGGCTGACTAAATACTTTTTTGCCCCACTGTAAAAGAGACACCTCAATAGGACAGGCACTATCCCCTTTAGTCTTCTGTCTTGTACAAGAAGCAACTAATAGATTTTGAGCTTGTGGAAAAAGCAAGCAGATGGAGATTGTCCATTTACTGTTTTGTTTGTAAGTATGATGAGTTTAAAACAAATTCTGAAGTCAATTGGGATTCAATGTAAAGGGAAGTAAATGGATGTAAAGAGAATAAACTGTATGAAATGGTGACTGTGACAAAGGGTACATTTTTTAATTAGCCTGTAATACTTTAAGGTAGTATATTAATGTCATTCCATTCCATAAGTGAAAAATAAAAGAAACCACTGAGTTAGTTTCAGGATTGAAGTTTGAATGGCTGTCCTATCACTCTTTAGTAACATGTTGAGTTGAGTTTAATGGGGCCCTGCCTCAAATTTTTGAGCAAGATTTGCACTCTTCAGGGGTTAGCTGACAGCAGATATCAGCCAGAATGTTTCAGAATTCAAGGTGTTAAAAACAAGCAGTAAAATCTGTAATTTTAAAACTCACAGTCAGTGAAGGACAACAATGAAAAGTGTAACATGAGCATTTCTCTTACTGAATGTCTACAATTTGAAAGCAGTGTTTCAGTGCAGTTTTCTGGAGCAAATACCTGAGTGTAACTCATTTGGAAACACAAGAATAACAATTCCAAAAAAAGCCACTATTTTGAAACCTGCTGTACATGTGTGTACAAACATGTATGAACTTTCTCCTGGAATTTTGTGAGCAAATAGTGCACAGTAATTGCATTGCTGCCATCAACCAATAAAAAAAGATGCAAAAATGTTGTCCAGATGTTGCAAAAATGATACAATGGTCCATATACTTAATTTTTAATCATTAAAATTAATGACGAAGCAGTTAGATGCTCCATTGTTCATTTTACTGATTCTCACATAATAAATTCCCATAGCATTAGAATTTTGTCCAGAAAGATCTGCTGACAATTTAAATTTACCTTGACATTTGTTACTACTTAATGAATAAAGAAATTATAATTAATTATTATGTGACACAGCACCCATGGTAAAAAGAAATGGATCTTAAATTGAAATTGTGTTTTTCATTACAGCTCCATATAGTCGGCACAGATGGAGCGAGGTTACAGGAGCAAATGTCCCTTATTGTTTCCAATGCGTTTCTTTTTTTTCATCTTACACTCTCCGTTATACCTTTATTTGTTTGAGAGATTAAATCGTTTGAGTGCAGTTTTCATGGCCTATGGAATAGCTGCTCTGAGGGGACTCCACCATCCGCTCACAATAAATGAAATGTGGCATGCCAATCTGTGGTTAGAGGCTCAGGTCATGATAAATGCCCTCATACATAAATTACCTAGTTGATTCACAGCTAATCATCCATACAGATGCACAGGGCACCACTGTCTTGTGATTTGTATTTCTGGTAAAATTGTGTGAAATAAGCTTGACATCCAACAATCAGACATATATAATCCAGCTGTATGCATGCGTGCAACACATCAAACCACATGTAAAAATGTATAATTGTGAAGTTATCCAGTGACTACTGGATATAACCATTAAACTAATTCTTTAATGGATGTATTCAGCAGATACTAATTAAAGTAACTAATATACCTTTAGACTTAAATTCTACTGCTTTTGGAACATTTCAGTGCAGTTATAATGTGCCTTGTCTGTGATACAAATGATCCTAATAACAAAAGAGTTCAGTGCCCAGTGAACATAGCCTCTTCCACTCCTCTTTCAAACCATCTGTATTCTATGTGCAGAATGTGAGCACTGGCAAAAGAGTCATCTTTATCCTTTAGATCAGGGGTCGGCAACCTTTCTGATGATGAGTGCCATCTAAAATTTCCTCAGAAGTCAATGTGCCATATGACTGCATTAGCAATACATTTAATAACGCTCTATATTAACAGTTACACACTGTATAGAACCACTTTATAGAATTATATTTGTTTGCAGATGTTGGCAGCTATCAGCGAATAGTTTTCAGCTATTTTGAAACATAAAACAGACACTTTTTTTCCATAACAAGAACTCCATAACAGCAAATGAACTGTACAACAGAAAATGCAACAATGATAAGAAAAATAAACTGGGCCAATATGGCATGTTTGTTAATACAGAGACACACATGTTAATGTGATCTCTGATCTCACACTCAGAGACACAGGTCTCCAAGTGTCCTGCATTACCTGTCCACTCTCACACATAGTGTCCGGCTACCTAACGGGTGGCTGTGGCTCAGGTAGAGCAGATCAGCTACTGATCAGAAGGTCGGTGGTTCGATTCTTGGCTTCCCCAGTCTGCATGTCAAGTATCGTTGGACAAGATACTAACCCCAAATTGCCCTCTGATGCATTCATCGGAGTGTGAATGCGTATGAACACAGGTTAGTTTGCACTTGTGTATATAAGTGCTTGTATGAATAAGTGCTCGTATGAATGGGTGAATGAGGCATGTTGTATAGAGCGCTTTGAGTACTCCGGGAGAGTAAAAAAGTGCTATATAAGAATCAGTCCATTTACCATTTACTCTTTGTGTGAGAGAAAATCTGCTCACACAGATATGTACTGTATCTAGGTGCAGGATTCACCCGCACATCAAAACAGGAAAATCAGTGTTTTAGAGTCTCCACTCTAACAGACTCCAACACATCCCATTCACTTCTGCTAGAATTCAGTCACCTTTCCTTAATCTAAGAACGATCAACTAATTTGCATATCAGCTATTAACCCACCAAGTTGACAGGACAACAGAAATGCATGTTCAAAATATTATCACAAAAATAGTATTTCCCTCATACAGTAAATTACTTTTGCTGCATCAGTCAAGCAGAAAGCATCTCCTAATTTACTATATTAACAACTAAATTTATTGTCTGATCACTGGTTGGTCAAACCAGAATCTTTTTTTTCCCACAAAAGTTAAAATGTTGTCCTGTAACCTAGAGAGTTAATTGTCAGCATTGGATAAATTCAGCATTTGATAACAAGCTGATTTTCATTGCATGTGTGTGTTATTAAGCAGGTTTAATCTATGTCTGTGGAGCTGTATATCCAGCAGGGCATGTTCTTAAAGCTGCCTTTCCTACACATTTTTCTGCTATTATTTGATCATTTCTTAACTAATTTGCTATTAGTCCACTGGTCTTTGCATCACTTTTCATCACACTAAGTGACTTGGACAAGATGACAAACAGAATCTCATGCTTAAGATGCTGTCTAATCTTCATGAGCTCTCTTGTGTTTGTAAGTGTTAGTAAGGTTAACACATTTTCTGTTTGTGTGTGTGATTTTGTATATGTTTCTTTTTGCAGTGTTTCAGACTCCTTCACAATTTTCCCACTTAAAGCAGTTTCCTTTTTTCCCAGGATTGCTAACCCAAGACCACTGTCTACTCTATGATTATTATTTAATACTGTATTGATAGAACCAACTGATTCTGCAGCAGAGCATCCCCAGTCCCTGAGCTCCTGCTGCTGCACCCACAGGTATGTACAGCAAGCACTGATAGCTTTTTAGTTGGTGGGATTGCCTTGTGATCACCTTTACTAAATATCTACAATCAGTCTGATTATATCCTGTTTTTGTTTTTTGTTTTTTTTTTCAATGTTGAAATTAAAATCTAGTAGCCTTCTCATTTCTTTGTGTTTTGTGCTGTTTTACAGGCCCACAAGGGAGGATGGCTCCGAGGCAGATGAGGGACGGGTCCCAGGACGGTCCATCGGCGCTGGAGCTGGCCATCCTGGTATCCCTGAAGAGTCCACACCAGTCTCCAACGGAGCATTTCCTCCTCAGCCTTGTTCCTGCTCTGGAGAGCAGCTGGTCCTTTTTATTCCTGTCTCTCTGTAAATACTTATGTTTTACATATTTATGTTTAATGTTTTTCTGTTTGAGAATTTTAATATTATTTCAAAAAATTTTTTATAATGACTAATGTCTCAGTTCTACTACACAGCAAATGTTGGCACACGACTTGTCACATGTAGAATTTATTTCATATTATACTAATGACAAAATATACTAATACAGTGGGATGCAAAAGTTTGGGCAACCTTGTTAATAGACATTATTTTCCTTTATAAATCGTTGGTTGTTACAATAAAAAATGTCAGTTAAATATATCATACAGGAGACTCACACAGTGATATTTGAGAAGTGAAAAGAAGTTTACTGGATTTACAAAAAGTGTCCAATAATTGTTTAAACAAAATCAAGCAGGTGCATAAATTTGGGCACCACAAAAAAGAAATGAAATAAATATTTAGTGTATATCAATGTGTGTGTCTCCTAAATTATATATGGGGTGCCTTTGTCTGGACGTGCTTCCCATCCAGAGCTGCACAGCACAGAGGAAAGTTCCAGCGCTCCTGGAATCCCTCTGTGATGGACCGCCAGTCTCCAGGTGAAGGCACAGCCATGAAGTCGTCCACCAGACAGTCCCAGATGGCCGTCGCTACCTGGGGGATGATCTGACACACCGACTCTGAAACTGAACGCTTGGTGAAGGAGTCCCCGGTGACAAGGAACCTGGACAAAATTGTTCAAAATCAGTATTATGTGTACTGCAGTTAGAAAATACATTATTCAAATTCCAAAATACTTTTGTGATGTCAGATTTAAGTCACAAAACTTAAATCTTACATAAAACATTTTGTAATTATAAGGATAATTACAAAATGTATATTAGATAATATCTAAAACAGTTGTGTTTTGTTTTAACTTTAACATATCATAATTTGATTGGTAGCAACTTTCACAACTACAGTGAGCCAATCACTCATAATTCCTAAACATGTCAATCAGGTAGGAATGAAGTGAGACATTAATAGAAATAAAGAGTTGTATGTTGACATGTAGCCCTTTCCTTGCTTAAATCATTAAGCAAGAAATGTGTGTGTGAATGGGTGAATGACTGAATGTAGTGTGAAGCGCTTTGGGGTCCTTACGGACTAGAAAAGCGCTATACAAATGCAGGCCATTTACCATTAATATGTTTGAAAAATTAATCTGTGATAAGACATAGCTTATCAAGATAGAACCAAAGATGAACCAAACTGTTCAGTTTTATCTAAGTCTGTTTTAATAAAGGCTGGCGACCCCTGCTATAGAGTCTGACAGCTGTGGGGATTATATACAAATATTCAACTATACCAGAATTAAACCAGGTCTAAATAAAAAGGAGTGAGTATCACTACAAAGGTTATCTCAGTGGTCCTAATGCTACAGTTTGATATCAGCAAACCCCGAGCACATACATTGATGTGACACCACAGCCATGCTATCATTGCAAACACTGATAACAGCATAAATTGAATTAAATCGGGACTTGATGAGAGCTTCTGAGTATCACTAGAAATATTATAAACAGTCGTCTCCGTACTAGAGATGGCACGATACCACTTTTTTATGTCCGATACCGATATCATAAATTTGGATATCTGCCGATACCGATATAAATCCGATAGTGTTTTTTTAATCAACAAAAGTGTTTTTTAAAATATCTTGCTGCATTTTGCAAGTCTGCAAGTTCATACTCAAGTTTAAAACAACAACTACACTAAAGCTATTCTGTTATACCTGTATGCAAAAAAAAATATTTCATAGTTCAGCAATACTGATCAATCTAATAAACTTAAACCTACACCATCCTCCCTATTCTGGTATTTTAAAGAGTACTTAGCGTAAATATTAAGCAACCTAACTAATAGGGTTCCAACCCCCAGCAACAACAAAAATAAATAAATAAAAAATAGGGAACCACCCCTCACGCGCCACCTCATGATGCTTAATCGACGTAATCAACCTTAATTTGATGCAGTGTGAAAAAAAAATGCACAGAAATCAATTATTTTTCAAGAAATATTAAATAGATTCAACATCTTTCTTCAACACAATTGCAGACTGCACAGATGGTACCTTCCCAAAGGAAAAAGTACTATAGCTTACTAGGGTATATATATTAGACTTAATAGTCACTATATACAGTAATTGACTTCTATTCCTTTTACATCAAATTAAAACTTTGGGTGTCAGATAATTATTTATTAAAAGCTAGACATTTTAAATGAGAATAAGAAAGAAAAGTATGTCTTTGTGCCCCCTTTTCCCTGTTCATGCCCTATCGGCCCCCCTGGCTAAACTTTGCTAGACCCTGCACAGTTACCAGTGTCAGCTACGTAGAAAAAGATCCTCGAGTAGAAAGTAATATTAAATACATTCTAACAACAGCTTATCAAGCTTAAACGTGCTGCTGTTGTTCAGCTGCTGGTTTCCTCTTTCTGGTGCAAAGTGGGCCAAAAACAAAGAAGAGAGACGGAGTCGCGACAGAAAAGCCGATCAGCTGATCATTAAGCAGTTTCACGATTGAAGTAGCAGCCGGAGAGCGAGAGGCAGTCGCTCCATATATCGTTTGGTAAACTTAACGCAGGAATGCTTTACATTCAGAGATGGACTTACACACTTGCTTTACTTCTCTCGGGGATAACTTTGTCGGAGATGAAATGCCGGGTTGCTAGCGAAGCTCCACATGCTATCCAGACCACCGACAGGTCCCGCATGCCACAGCCGCTCTATCACGTGATGCATACTGCTCCGACGTGCTAACGTTCTGAGGCGAGTTACGGCGTGTTGCAAGTTTTGTGAGGTGCTTTCGTGATATTTAATGGATCGGATTACATTTTTTATTTTTCTCCGATATCCGATCCAGTAATTTAGGTCAGTATCGGACCGATACCGATACGTAATATCGGATCGGTCCATCTCTACTCCGTACCACAGTTTTCTATCAGTAAACACCGACAGCATTCACTGTTAGCATATCACATTCATGTTAGCAGTGTATAAACGATAGTTTAGCATATATTAGCACAGGTATCAATAAAGGACTACCGTATTAAACACTTTTACTAACCTCAGGCAGATGGACAGGCGCTCTGCAGGTGGGATTGAGCGCCTGTAATTGGTGTCTAGGCGGGCGATTCTGGGACTGACGCAGGAAAGCAGGTCCTCAAACTGGCAGAGTGAACGACGGTGATAGCGCTGGAATCCGCCGTCATCCAGGCGCAGCTCCTGGAGCAAATGGTGAAACTCACCAAACTGCTCAAGCCTCTGGAGGACATGATGGACCCAGGTACGGCGAGGACGTCTTTTACGCCGCTGCTCTGCTCTCCACAGTACATAGAGAAGGGAGACTCTCTCTTCAAGCGCTAGCTCGACAGCTGCCATCTTGCAAAGATACCGGTCTGGCACAACTTCCTCCCACATTCCTCCCACATTTCCGGTTCACGCGCGTCAAAATGACGCGCTATGGATTTTTCTTGGACACGCGTAGAGGTGCGAATGTGCACGCGTCAAATTAGGGGCGTTTGGGGCGTTTTGTTCGTGTCCATCGCGTTCGGTGTGAACACACCATAAGGCCTTCTGTACTCACTGTTCGTGTTGTTTTCGTTCACGGGAAGAGTCTCTGGATCCCATCAATCGCCATCCAGCCTGAGGGGAGTTCAGACGCAAACTGTCCACCTGGTGACAAAGTTAAGCACCAGTTCTTTCAACAGGCGTCCCAGACGCTGGCTGCTAGCAGACTTTGGCGGCGTCATCTCCCTCTCCTCGGTGGATGTGATGTGTTGGGTTCTGGCTCAGAGGACCAAATAAATGTTGGATCTGTGTTTCCACAAGCCCCGCTAGTTTAGAGACTAACAGAACATCTTCAACCCGCTAGGGAAGTTTTTGGTCAAGAACCAGCTCTTGGAGCTCACGCTCCTAACCTGTCTCCAGCCCAAAATCCTTCAGAGAGCAGCTGTCCCCATAGCTATTTATTAACATGACAGTTACAATACACAATACAACACAAGCACCTCCCACCGTAAAACCCCCCAATGGTTCTAAGACAAGGCACTATGTGTGTGTGTGTAAGCACGTATGCATGTGTAAGAACGTGTGTGTGTGTGTGTGTGTGTCATGTGAGAATGTGTGTGTGTGTGTGTGTGTGTGTGTGTGTCATGTGAGAATGTGTGTGTGTGTGTGTGTGTGTGTGTGTGTGTGTGCCTCTCTGTATGCATGTGTCTCTGTATTAGTGATGTGTCGGTCGCGAACTAAATGGCTCTTAGAGAAGGATCTTTGATGTGAACGACGCGAGCCAGCTCCTTATCGCGAGCCGTGGGCTTTTTTTTTTTCCTTTCTCTCACCCTCTCTCTCGCACTGTTTTTCGCTTCACTCTGCACGCGAGTCTTGTGCTTGCGCTGGGAAGACGGGGTAGGGGCGGTAGTTACAGTCGCAGTAGCACAGGAACAGAGCGGGAGGGAGAGACAGAGAAAGAGAGCCAGGGACAACAACGTCACATTAGAAAGGTATAGGTAATCATCCACAACTATTTTCAGTTGCGGATGATAAAGGAAAGTTTATTCATGCAGGCCCATATGACAGAGAATGTGCATCTTCTTTTTGTTTTCATATTTGAATTTATATTTAATTGCGTTGTGGTTTGCAGTGTTTTGTGTTGTTTCACTTTAAATTTGTTTAAAAGGAAAAAGCTGAAAATTTAAATAGTTAAAAGTTGAAATGTGAATAGTTGGTTTTTGTATTATATGATTTATTTATTTTTATTTTATTTATTTATTTATTACATTTTTTATGGTGGCCCCTAGAGACAAAGCACGTACAAACTTTAAAATACGTCTCAACTCTGAAGCACGTACAAACCCTGAAGCACGTACAAACTCCAAAACACGTAAAAACACGTACAAAAGACAACAGAAGTGCTCCAGGATGCTAGGCGCAGTGTTGAGCTTTTGTTACCTAGTGGCTACACAAGCCAGCAAGTACCAGCGACCGGATTTGGTGTGTGGTAGTAACAGGTAAATGAATTTTTTGAATTATTTGAATATATATGAGTGCATGTGTATAAATACACAAACAATACACATATGCTTTCAATTGTGTAATTTAAGTGATCTAGGTAGCTCTGTTTTGGAAGTTCAGTTAACGCTAGAAATGTGTTTTGTAGTTTGTACGTGCTTTGTCTCTAGGGGCCACCGCATATATTTATATATAAACATGTATAAATAAAACCACTTCTTTTTTTACATTATTAATATTTTTGTGCATAATTTTATATTGTTGTTAATAATAAATTAATTAAAGCAACAAAACAACCTAAAGAGCCGGTTCGGAGCTGAAAGAGCCGGCTCTTTTTAGTGAGCCGAGCCGAAAAAGCCGGTTCTCTAAAAAGAGCCGGAAATCCCATCACTACTCTGTATGCATGACTTCCTGCTCACCAAAAGGATTATAAAAGCAGGAAGCAGCGTCACAAGAAACAGATCTTCCAGATAGAATGTATCTGCAATAAAACCTCCCCCAGCACAGAGTGGCTGGAGACCTCCTCCCCTTTCCCTCATCCACCTGCTGGCCTCTGTGAAAGCTTGACCATAGCCACCACCAAACAACTGAGTTATTTTTACACATCGGCCAGCATCTGGCCAATCCACCACCAAAATCACCATCAGCCCACTGGGTATGCCTGATGGCCAGTCCAGCTATGGTCGTGCCATCAGTTAACCCTTCACGTGCCAGCTGTGGCACATGTGCCCAGGGTTGCCGACCCCTGCTTTAGATGCATACGTATAGCTGAGTCTCATCCTTTTGAGTTGGCTCTTCTATATTGTGCCATGCTTTTATGGAGTGGCTATTTGGTTTCTCCAATGCATGCCAAGCCTGCTAGTATTAACTAATCTTATAAAAAAAATAAATAAATTATAAACGGTCATTTAAATGATCATTTATAAAAAAGACCAAGTATCATCAGAATTCAACTATTTTTAGACATTGAATTTATTACACTGAATTTTTATCCTCCAAATTTCCCTGCAAAAATATCCACCTGCAAAAATTCAACTGCAAAAGTGATGAACTTAAATGACCCAAACGAGAGCAATCAGCACTAAATCGAGTTGAGCGGCTCTCAGCCAATTAAATCACGCTGTTTGATCACATGCCACTGTTAGCCAGCAGTGTGTCTCCTAAAAGAGAGCTGTTTAAAGGTGAGTGAAGTGTGAAGTTTTTCTCCTAAATAGAGATCATTACAGTCTGCCTAGTCCTACTTAAAATCCCATTCATTTTCCTTTTATTTTATCATCTACTTGAACTGAGGAAAACGTTTGACTAACCCACAGACAATTTCCGCGCCTCCCCTCTCTGTCTGCAGAGGCAGTTTTGAAGATGGCGGCGGCAAACCCTGGCGATTCTCCAGTAAGTATATTGTTTCTTATCTTCAAGTTTGTCTTTTGAAACGTTAATTTTATTTAAATCCGTTGCTTACTTATAAAGTACACAGACAGGGTCTTTGCTCAACTCGTCTGAGGCGTCTCCTACTAAGCACAACATGCTAGCATCCTGCTAACCGAGCTACCCTTTACATGCTGTGCTTTAGAAAATAGGACACTCGGTACAAAACCATACTCCGCAGATATTGATAGGTAGATGAACAATGCAAATAAAAGGTTGGAAACGAGAACGGCATTTGGTGAAGGGGTAAAATACACCATGAATAAAGCCATAGAGTGAATGGCTGCCATGGTTGCAGAACAGCCTGATTTAATGACAAGAATGGGGAAAAGTGAGGTGAAGTGAACCAAAGCTACAAAACACGGTCAGAAAAGGCAGGAATAGGGCAGTGATATGTCTGTCAGTATGAAGTTGGTGTGTGCTTTGATGCACAAAAACTCTAGACCGGTAGCAGGAAGATGGGAGACTCATGTTTCACTGGAATAGTGGTGAATTAAAACATCCTTTGTTGGGGAAATTTAGGTGTAAATGCATCCATACAGGCGAGACAGAGGCAGACCAGACAGTGAAAACAAGGCAAACATTAGAAATATTAAAACGGAAATATAGGATTAATATAACATACAATTAGGGAAAACTGAAGGAGCACAATGTAAATTATATTGTAAATTCATTAAAACAGCATACTCTGATGAAAAGAAACATTTAATTGGGTAGGATGATAATAATAATAATATGAAAAAACATGTACACGATGGGCATGTATACTTGTACCCAGAATTTAACAACAATAAAGTTGTAGCATGCCAGTACCTAACCCCATCCGTTACACCCACACTTTCAGAAAAGGATATGATCAATATCTTTACAAATACTATCTAAACTTAAACAGATAGCATAAGTTAAAAGTAAGACTTTGAGGGTAAAAAAATACGAAATGACAGATAAGCCAATTATTACATCTGTATCGAAGACATTGAGAGACCATCTTGATTGAATGTAACTTCACTCCACACAAGTTTTATGGTAGACAGATTTATATTGGCATCTAATAAATGATTAATTCTTAGATTTTATTGAACGTTAATTTATAAATAGTTTCTGTCTGTATGTGTTTGTTTCAGATTATGTAAAATGAAATTATTCAGTCAGAATATTCAGTTGGATGCTGACATCATCCAACCAATATATATACACTCAACAAAAATATAAACGCAACACCTTTGTTACTGCTCCCATTCCCCATGGGATGGACGTAGAGACCTAAAATTCAGTCCAGATACACAATATAACCATCCCTCCCAAACAGTGGTCACAAATCAGTCCAAATGTGTGGTAGTGGGCACATCTGCCATATTAAGATAATCCATCCCACCTCACAGGTGTGCCACATCAGGATGCTGATCTGACATCATGAGTAGTGCACAGGTGTACCTCAGACTGCCCACAACAAAAGGCCACCCTGGAATGTGCAGTTTTGTCTCACAGCAAAATGCCACAGATGCCACAAGCAATGAGGGAGCGTGCAACTGGCATGCTGACAGCAGGAATGTCAACCAGATCTGTCGCCCGTGCATTGAATGTTCATTTCTCAACCATAAGCCGTCTCCACAGGCGTTTCAGAGAATATGGCAGCACATCCAACCGGCCTCACAACCGCAGACCTCGTGTAACCACACCAGCCCAGGACCTCCACATCCAGCAGGTTCACCTCCAAGATCGTCTGAGACCAGCCACCCAGACAGCTGCTGGAACAATTGGTTTGCACAACCAAACAATTTCTGCACAAACTGTCAGAAACCGTCTCAGGGACGCTCAACTGCATGCCCGTCGTCCTCATCGGGGTCTTGACCTGACTCCAGCTCGTCGCCGTAACAGACTTGTGTGGGCAAATGCTCACATTCGATGGCGTCTGGCACGTTGGAGAGGTGTGCGCTTCACGGATGAATCATGGTTCACATTGTTCAGGGCAGATGGCAGCTGAGAATGTCCCAGTTCTTGCATGGCCAGCATACTCACCGGACATGTCACCCATTGAGCATGTTCGGGATGTGCTTGACCGGCGTATACGACAGCGTGTACCAGTTCCCACGAATATCCAACAACCTCGCACAGCCATTGAAGTGGAGTGGACCAACATTCCACAGGCCACAATTGACAATCTGATAGACTCCATGCGACGATGTGTTGCACTGCATGAGGCAAATGGTGGTCACACCAGATACTGACCGGTTCTGGGTCCCCAGACCCCCAATAGCGCAAAAAACTGCACATTCCAGGGTGGCCTTTTGTTGTGGGCAGTCTGAGGTACACCTGTGCACTACTCATGATGTCAGATCAGCATCCTGATGTGGCACACCTGTGAGGTGGGATGGATTATCTCAATATGGCAGATGTGCCCACTACCACACATTTGGACTGATTTGTGACCACTGTTTGGGAGGGATGGTTATATTGTGTATCTGGAATGAATTTTAGGTCTCTACGTCCATCCCATGGGGAATGGGAGCAGTAACAAAGGTGTTGCATTTATATTTTTGTTGAGTGTACGTGGGAACTGGTACACGCTGTCGTATACGCCGGTCAAGCACATCCCGAACATGCTCAATGGGTGACATGTCCGGTGAGTATGCTGGCCATGCAAGAACTGGGACATTCTCAGCTGCCATCTGCCCTGAACAATGTGAACCATGATTCATCCGTGAAGCGCACACCTCTCCAACGTGCCAGACGCCATCGAATGTGAGCATTTGCCCACACAAGTCTGTTACGGCGACGAGCTGGAGTCAGGTCAAGACCCCGATGAGGACGACGGGCATGCAGTTGAGCGTCCCTGAGACGGTTTCTGACAGTTTGTGCAGAAATTGTTTGGTTGTGCAAACCAATTGTTCCAGCAGCTATCTGGGTGGCTGGTCTCAGACGATCTTGGAGGTGAACCTGCTGGATGTGGAGGTCCGGGGCTGGTGTGGTTACATGAGGTCTGCGCTTGTGAGGCCGGTTGGATGTGCTGCCATATTCTCTGAAACGCCTGTGGAGACGGCCAAACAAAAAACAAGGAGCACCAGAGTCCAAAAACGCAGGAAAGCACATCAAAAACAAAACGAAACCAGAGCTCAACGAGAGTCCACGAAGAGTTCAGGGGGCCGACCGTGCACACGGCAACGGCAGGCAAACAGTTCTGGGGGCCGACCGTGCACACGGCAACGGCGGGCGAACAGTTCTGGGGGCCGACCGTGCACACGGCAACGGCGGGCGAACAGTTCTGGAGGCCGACGGTGCACACGGCAACGGCTGCAGCGCAGGCAAAACCAATCAGGAGGCCGACCACTTGGAAGGCAGTGGCGGCCACTGAGCAGGTCCGGAGGTCGGCCGCGATGCCAGCCGCGGCGATAAACTCCTTCCGGAGGCCGTCCCCGAAGGCCATGATACCAACTTAGAGGCCCGGAAAACAGCCGGCAGAGGCGAGGCGGAACGGGTCGAGCTGGCTCTGACGGCGGTGTGGCAACCGCAGGACCAGACGAGGCAGGACCAGACGAGGCAGGACCAGGCGAGGCAGGACCAGGCGAGGCAGGACCAGGCGTGGATGAAGACGCGGAGGCTGGACCAGGCGTGGATGAAGACGCGGAGGCTGGACCAGGCGTGGATGACGGCAGCGGGACGGCTGCGGAACCTGACGGCAGCGATGCTGCAGTTGGTGATGCGAATGGTGATGATGTAGAAGTCGCGGGGGATGATTCAGCAGATGACGGCTGAACAGACTTCCCCGGACCGTCAGCAGATGTGAGGATGTGCTGGGCGGGCTCCTCGGACCCACCAGCTAACTTGGCTTGAAGCTGAATGGGCGGCTCGAGCCCTCCAGCAGACGTGACATGAGGCTGGCTGGGTTCTCCCGAACCCCCAGCAGACGAAACTGTAGGCTGGACGGGCTCCTCGGGCCCTCCAGCTGGAGCAGATGCAGGGCCAGAGGCAATAGGGACCTCTGACTGAGGGTGAAGATGAGTGGCTGACTTAGCAGATGACAAAGCTAATGATTCCTCCACTAACTGTGCTACTGACTGGGCTATGGACTGTAACAAGGTTTGGAGAAAGTCTGATTGTGGTAGAGCCTGAGCTATGGATAGCGGGGGTGAAGACTGAGCTATGGGTGACTGAACTTGAGATGAAAGTGATGGTGGTGGAGTTGGTGACTGGGCTACAGGCGGCTGCTGAGCAGGAAACACTGGACACTGAGCTGAAGGCGGCTGCTGGGCAGGAAACACTGGACACTGAGCTGAAGGCGGCTGCTGGGCAGGAAACACTGGACACTGAGCTGAAGGCGGCTGCTGGGCAGCTAACTGAGCTGAAGGCGGCTGCTGGGCAGCTAACTGAGCTGAAGGCGGCTGCTGGGCAGCTAACTGAGCTGAAGGCGGCTGCTGGGCAGCTAACTGAGCTGAAGGCGGCTGCTGGGCAGCTAACTGAGCTGAAGGCGGCTGCTGATCAGCTAACTGAGCTGAAGGCGGCTTGGAGAAATTCTGCTGTGGCTGCTCCTGCTGTGGTGTGAAAATGACAACTGCTTCAGTCCGTACCACAGGAGAGAATGGAAGTGTGGTTGGATGATGATGGTGAGGGTTGCATTTCTTCTTTAAAGGTGGATCGAACGACTTGGCAATGAACCTTGGCAAAACATACTGCTGACGTCGAGAGCACCAAGTGGCGAGGGCCTCCAGGAGAGCAGCTGAATCCTCCTTCCCTGGGCCGCCCATGCCAAACAGTTCAAAACAAAAACTGGCTCTCAGAGCTGTTACTATTGTTTTTAATCCGTTAATGTCCAGAAAGGTTATGGTGAAGGTAGGGGATGACAAGAAGTTGTCTAGAAACACTACCTCTGGAAGCCTCTTGTAGTTATCCACAGCGTGAATTATGCGCCAGCAATAATCCCACAACTGTGCGAGGTACTTTCCCTCTGAGGCAAAAAGTGAGTCCGCTGGATCCATCTTATGGTCGCGTCGTTCTGTCAGGGCTCTGTGTGCGGGGAGGTGGAGATGTGGATCCAAGTGCAGGACTCTGAGACGGAAATATAACTGAAAACCACAGCTTTATTGCTGGCACCAACAAAACAGAAACCAAACATGAAAACACTAACTAGAACACACAGGCAGGGTCTGAGGGTACGACGCGACACCGAGCATGGGAAAACACAGGGCTTAAATACACAGGGTAGTAATGAGGGAATGGGCCACAGAAGGGAGACACAGCTGGGGGAGATCAGGGCTAACGAGACGGGGGGAACAAAGCTGCACACACTAACATAAGACAGACTTTCACAATAAAACAGGAAACATGAATCACAACTCAGAGACACGGACTCAACACAGAGACAGAAAATGACACATGGAACTGAACTATACATGAAACCACAATACCTAAAACATGGATAACAAAAACATGAAACTCTAATAATAATCATCACAACCACAACAAGAGAACAAGAAAACAATCCATGATGCAAAATTACACCAAAACATAATAAACTCAAAATACTGGGTCCAACGGACCCAGAACCGTGACACCTCAGGCCCTCCAGCTGATGAGACTTGAGGCTGGACGGGCTCCTCGGGCCCTCAAGGGCCATGATCTGCAGTTATGTTTTCATCTTGATGAATTAACATGAGTTCATGATCAGCGTTTACAGTTTTCAGTTCATGAAACACGAGTAGCTGGGAAAACAGGATCACTAGTCATGTCACACTTTAATTCATGATTTGCCACTTCTGCAATATCCTTGCTTACAGTGGCTTCAGAGGGCCCCGGAGATGGGAAAACACAGTTCTTGAGGTCTGGCTCCGACACCGACACACCTGTTGGCCCATTGATGAAGGGTGTGGCTTGGGAGCCGGTCAGCTCTGGTACATTTGAACCTTTATTTTGAACATGGTCTTCAGACATGACCTTCACCAGTGACTGAGTTATACTATCATTACCTTCATTAAGTGACTGGCGGAGGAGCAGAGCCGACTCAGGAAGGAAGATATTTGCCACAGACAGCTCAGACTTGTCTGAACTTGTCTGATGAAGACACAAAAGGAAGCACCTCCATCCCACTACTCACGCTATTAACATGAGAATCAGTGGAAGTCTCTTTTAGTCTATGTGTAGATTCTGAGGTCCCTACAAGATTGAGTGAATTATTCATGACTGATTGAGAAGAAATGTTTCTAGACTGTGGCTTGGTTGACAGAACACCTTCACTCACCTCCAAGTGCTGGGCGGTGTGACGGCGATGCGAACGCCGCTTTTTCTTGGCTGTGGACCTCGTTGAAATAGACGGTGGAGCCTCTTGCAGCGTCACAGAGGCTGGGGAGGCGAGTGTTGGCGGAGCGGTAGGTGGGAGCTCCTAGAAACTCCGGGGGCCCCCAAGAGCCACGCGTGTACTGTGGAAAACCTCCTCATAGTTAGGAGTGAGCCACAGCTTCCACTGGACCTCCTCCTCTAGTTGAGCACATGCGGCCCACTGCCGCTCAACAAGGTCCAAGTCTATGATCTCCACAGCAGCTTCCTGTCGCACTGTGGAGGGCGAGACATGCCATAGTGATGCGCGGCGGCGTGAACGCCGCTTCCTCTTTGAAGCGGCCGTGGACAAGACGTGACTTTCCATGGCGACCGGCTCCTTGTCCTCCGACCACATCCATGATAGAAAGGTAGCAGGAGGGTGGGCGGCCGGTTCGAGGCGGGGCGGCTGGCGAGAGCTCCTCCTGCGTAGTGCAGTCAGGCGGTGGCGAAGATGCGGAAGCCGATGAAGCGTGAGCCAACTGTGTGTCGGCAGCGAGTCTCACCGTTCCGACTCTGACTGCTTCTGGCTCCCAAGGCAGCGGAGAAACAGCGCAACAGCATGGCTCTGGCGACGAAGCACGCACGAAGGGCAGCGGCTGTTGCGAGCAGGGGAATACGGACACGCATACCCCTACTTGGCGAGCTAACTTTTCCCGTTCCTCCTCTCTGGAACACTGCAGCCATTTGCCGCATAGCGACTCCACTGTCCGGGTGATCTCCTTCTCTTGTGTCGCTGGTTGCGCCGTACTGTCACAGTCTGTGGAGACAGGCCGTGCGGTGGTGTGTGTGATGGACCCAGGTGCGTACACAACTGAGTAGACGGGAGTGAACTTAAACTGAAAGCAAGCCTTTATTATGGCTGATGACACAGAGTTCAAACAAAGCAGAAATACAGTGACTAAACTATAGCTAAACTGGGAAACTAATACTGTGATAAATTATGGAGACCCAGAGAACTATGACAATGACTGCAAAGACTGGCTGTGAAAACATGGAGGGTGGGAACACAGACGACATGACACAGACTGAATGAAACACAGAGACTAAATACACATAAGGGATGATCAAGGGAAGTGGAAACACATGAGGGGGAACAGCTGATACACATGAACCTAATGACAGGACAGGGAAAGTGAAACTACATATACTGAAATTAGACACAGACTTTCAAAGTAAAACAGGAAACATGGGGATTAGACGTGACCTGAACTGAACATAACAACACACAGTGTTGGGAAGGTTACTTTTAAAATGTATTCCACTACAGATTACAGAATACATGCCCCAAAATGTATTTAACGTATTCCGTTACTCAATGAGATTACTTAATATATTATCATGCTTTTTACAACTACATGAATGTACTATTGCTGTGTGATGTATTACTATTACTGAAGGTCCGCGGCTCCGAACCGTAGCAAAGGGACCTCTTGCTAATACGTCGGGTTCGTAGCCGAAAACTGGCTTTACTTTGTTGTCTGGGTCAACTTTGTTAGCCAGAGACAGAGAGAGGCGGTGAAAGGCTGCTCCAAAGGAGCTTATTGTTTCAGAGGAAAACACGAACACAGTGTACAGTCGAGTCTTAATAGCTTACTTGCAACTGGGCTCATCAGGCACTCTTCTTGGCTGCAGTGGTTATTAATATATTTACATCCTTCCAGCTCCCGTTTCTGCTCGATGACAGCTCGTACTTTTCAATTCTCCTTTTTCTCCCTCCTCACGCTCACAGACACATAACGGGTATGGCAGTCCATTCTCCCTGCAGCACGGACTACACTGCCCGTGAGGCTACAGTCTTTAGGGTTATACCTGTAGCATTCTGCCTATTAGCTTAGCACAACAACAAAAAGGCGCTCTCTCACCCAGGAAACAGTCCCAGGGAGCGCGCGTCATCCTGTAACCATGGCAACCGTAACGCTGCAGCCTGGAACAACAGAACATACTGTAGCTGTCAAACAAAACCAAAACAGTCCTGACCTGAGACAATATGAAACAGGAAAATATCAGAATCAGAATCAGAATCAGAATACTTTATTGATCCCTGGGGGAAATTTTTTTTTGTTACAGTGCTCCATTTTAAACCAACATTAAGACAAGACAGACAATACGCTAACTAAGAATAGTACAATATATACATATATATAAATACCACCGTGTTATCCATTTATTTCAACAAAGTAACTGTATTCTAAATACCACCTTTTTAAATGGTAACTGTAGGGGAATTGTCACAGCGAGTGAGATGAGCCGTGTGGAAAATAAAGGAGGATCCAAACGCAGGCACAGGTGTGAGGGTGGTTTATTAAACACAAAAAGGAAATGGACAAACGGCGAACGGAGCAATGACTAAACTAAACTGGGAACAAACTAACTACTGAGCACAAACACGAACCTGAACATAAAGAAAGGAAGGAAGGAAGGAAGGAAGGAAGGAAGACGATGGTACATGATGATGACGGCAGTGAACACACGGATGAAACATGGTGGATATGCAGACGGACCAGCAACTACAAACACAGAAGACACGACTTAAATACACTCAGAGAATCACAGGGAGATTACACACAGGTGGGAGACACAGCTGGGAGTCATTAATGAGACGAGAGGTAAAACTGAACACACTCACATGAGACGCAGGAAAAAAAACAGGAACAAGAAACCATCACACTAAGACGCAGACTCGACATTGAGAGACAGACAGAAAATGACACATGGAACTAGACATATACTAAGCAGACACAACCAAAGAACAAATCCTAAACACAAACAGAAACATGAAACTCTAATAATAAACATCATAATCATCATCATTAACACAACAAGAGAACAAGAAAACAATCCCTGATGCAAAATTAAACCAAAACATAATAAACTCAAAATACTGGGTGGAAACTGACCCAGAACCGTGACAGGAATACAGTTACTCATATTTTGTATTTTAAATACGTAACGGCGGTACATGTATTCCGTTACTCCCCAACACTGACTACACAGACATGACGAGGTAGACACACGGATCAGGGAGACTGAATACAGGAGGAGATGACATAAACAACTAAGAAACAAAGGACTAAACAGCAACCTCGAAATTAACTAGATGAACTAAACTAGGGCACAAATGAATACCAAAATATATAAGAACTCAAACACTGGGTCACAGACCCAGCCCATGACAGAGATGAATTGCAGAATGGCAGATAAGAGACAAAATACTGTTACTGTTAATCTGACTATCTTCAGTTTTTACATGCTTACATATACACACGCAGTTACTGTCCCTCCATTTAGAAAGGCAGAGGCGTCACAGTGTAATTATTTTACGTGTAGTTGTTTTTTTTTCCTGTGTAATATTCAACATTGCTATCAATACATTTTTCAAAAAATGCCTCTCTGTGCAAAATGGGTTCAAAAACATAAACAACGGTGGGATAATGTTAGTCCGCGATTTGAACCGGGGGAACAAATCGTGGCAGGATCAGCCTGATATTGTTTGTATCCCGCTGTAACTTTACTGTATAAAGAGCTAACATCTCCGAAATGTCAGGAATAGTTAGTCATTACAACAAGTGTTTGTGAACTAAAAATCAAGAATGTGGGCTACTGTTTGTCCGTGATTTGAAGAGCCCAGTGTGTGCTCCCGACAAAGGGAAAACCAATTATGCTGGGGAGACCTACCTTGGCACTTGTGCAGTCTTTGGCTTAGAATGAAGTTGGTTTGGAAACATATTCAGTGATGCTTCATCTCCTGCTTTGCGTTTGTGTGGGCGCCCGTGCTAGCAGTGTCCAAGCGTATTGGGTTTTTTTCCCCCCTTTTCATACCGCAGTTTGAAGTTTGCTTTTAACCATGCATCACAAAAGAATGCCCAGCAGTTTGCCCCATGATGTGCAAGTCTGCCCATGAAACTTATGGCCCCAGCGATAACAGAACTTATTTATGTACTGCAACCTTTTCCTCTATTCATGTGTATTGTTTGTTTAAAAAAGAATCGAATAGAAATCAAATTGAAGTCAGTGCTTAGTGGAGACTAGCTCTGATGTTTCACTCTGCCTGTCCATGCTTAACAGAAGACAAGTTTTCTGTGAGTAGATGGTTTGGGGCTGGGATGGTGGGGGGAGTCCAAGTTCTTTGACAGAACTTTAAAGCAGCAGAATGAACAGATGTTTCCCAATGATTAATGTTCCTCCCTGACTTTCCTCAGAGGGGTTGCATGCCTATGCATCTCTAACCCTGGACACCTCCGCAGCACTCAATAAAGCCAATTTCTTCACCCCACAGTTTCTCTTTTTTTGCATTTCGTATTGTCTTTTCTTTATTTATATTTCTTTTGTGAAACATCTGCTTTTATTTTAATTCAATTCTAACAAGTCAACTGTTACTAAATAATGGATTTAATTTTTTGTAAAGACAGTGTATTGAGAAGTACATCCAGTTTCATTTGAAGCCACTACAGTGCAAAGGTTTAGGTGGAAATCCCCTCATACTGTAATATGGCAAGACAATAAACGCCAGGGCTGTGTGCTGAAGGGATCAATCATAGAGAGAACCAAACAGAAACAGTCAGGCACTTCTCCCTCTAAAAACTGTCATTTAAATAACATAAACTGTGTCTTAAAGGTGTCATCTCATAGTGTAAGCCTGACCCCAAGTGGCAGAAATGGGAATAGAAATGCTGAAGGTTCTGTAGAGGAGTTACCAGGAAAGAGTCTAGTTCATATTTTCTCTTCTGCACCTATTTGTTCTGTAAAGTTAGACTTCACTCCAGCTTATTTTAATTCACATAAAACAGATAATACAATACATGTAACTTCTTTCATTCAGTCGTTGAAAAATCCATCATCAGTCAGAGAGTTAGCATAACAGTTATTGTGACTTTGCAAAGCATGCAAGTTTTTTACTCAGACTTGTCTCTCAGTTCATCTCCTCTATTTTCTTTCAATTTTTGGAGGCACTGTCGAAAGGAGTGCAGAGCAACAGCGTCCCCTGCTGCTTCACATAATGAGTACGGATCCCTGTGAACACAGTCTCAAGGGAAATTCCCTGTTAAAATCTGGCACTACGTAATAATGAATGCCAGGCCATGGGTAAAGGGCTCACATTAAATATTTATGTCACTTAATATTTCATATGGTAATTTTGTATTTAAATTGGATTTAATATTTAATATAAATACAGACCTAAGTGCAGTGTACTATTCTCAAACACCAATCCAGACACCTTTCATATGACCTGGGGGAGTAAATATGACACAGACTACATACAGATGCAGACATTCAGTGTTAGAACACACAGACAAACAAGGACAGCCATTTTTATTTGAACCATCTTTAAGGATAGGTAAAGGCTTTATTCACAGTTCACTATATTTCAATAGTAAAAATAATTATAATAATAATGATATATAATTACCTGGTATTATTGATGTAATTATCTTTGCACTCATAAGTAAATGAGTAAAGAGCCAGAATTTAATAATCAATCCTAAAATTCGCCGCTTCATCATCAAAGCATTCATTACTAGCATGATAAACAAGTTTTTAAAAGTTTCTCACATCATATGTTGCCTAAAATTTCTTTCACATGGTAGGAAAGGAAAACAAATTTTTTGTAATGACAAGTGAGACTATTCGTCTACTTGCTAATGGTAGCCCTGTTTCCACACAAAACGGAGATGGAGCAGTGAAAGTTGAACAGGCGGCAGCTTGCCTATGATTCTGCTCTACGCCACCATATTTCCAACTAAAAACTTAACCACACTTAATCTATCAAATTAACCCAGCATCAACCAAATACTTCAGAGTAACAAAATTTTGCCTTGTTGCCATCTATTATGTGTACTTTGTAGACACATATAAATGTCATGCTTGTTAAGTTATGGTAATGAACTAATCATTTGTTTCAGGTGTGTTGACCCAGGGTGAGATCTAAAACCTGCAGGACACCAGCCCTCGAGGCCTGGAGTTTGACACCCCTGCTGTAGAGGATTAAACTGAATAAATGTTCGGACTATTTGGCATAGCTTTATCTGTGTGGGCATGGCATAAAACCATGACTGACAGCATCGGGAAGATTTCTCAACATGATAACAAGAGCCAAGATAACATACAAGTATATGTGAGGGCATGTCATCCTTGTCAGTGGCCGTTGGATAAGCTGTCATTTCAAGCATTCAGCCCAGAGGAGGAACAGACAGCAGCATGGAGATCTGTCTCCATCACGGGAAATGTAGAGTTTTCCTAAAATAGTCTATTTTTGTCTTTCTTTCTCAGCAGACATTCTGTATTTTCCCAGGAAAAAAGTGATGAAGTGGATTCACCAGGCCAGAACTCTTCCCATCAAAGCAAATAGGGCAGACAGACCAAATCAATCAGTGGAATGTGCTCCCAGCTGATAGGATTTAGACATATTGTCAGCTCTCCATGGTTACTCCCCATTTATCTTCCGACTGTTTCATTCATCTTCATCTTATCCTTCACGTCTAAGATCAGTAATTTCACATGGTTCTTCTGATGTAACATCTCATTCATTAAAAACATACTCCCCTTCAGATTGTATACTGTATATCTCAGTAAGTTAAGAATTTACATGTTGTAATAGGTGGCAGGGTGACCTTTCAGCCTCCTGAATTCATGTCTTGAACTTCCCAACAGCAATGTCATGACTAGTGGTATGGCAGGAAGACCCAAATGCAGGACTCGAAACAAAAAGTTTAACTGTAGCAGGCAGCTTTAATAGCTGTGAAAAACTCAATACAAGAAAACATAACCAAAACTAGAAACAGAGACTTTGGAACTACAACTTCTCGTTCTACTAAAACTGGGAACTCGGAGGAAACACTCAGCTATGGGGAACAAGAAGACAGGGGAAATCACAGAGACATGATGTAACAACGTGACAATGGACAGAGGAAAAGGGCTTAATTACACCGGGGAGTAACAATGGAATGGGAAACAGGAGGGACACACAATTGGGAATACTCTGACAAAATGAGACAGGGTGGAAGCAAAACTGAAAACAGTGAACACAGGACATGAGACTGTCGTAATAAAACAGGAAAACAGGGCGAACATGGAGCACAGAGACAAGAGTAACAAATTGTGACATGGAGACACGACTGACACAGGAGATGCATGAGCTTAGAAACTGGGAAAGAACAGACAAGAAAACATATTCGATGTGACACATGGAACACACGTGAGGCAAAGTAACAAAAACCTAAGATCTAAAAGTATAACCAGAAACTAACTGAAACAAAGAATATCAATAATCAAAAACACAAACACTGACTCACCAGATTCAGGACCATGACACAAAATATTCTTGCTTGTTAGAAGAAACGTTGGGTCATCATTAATGTCTCCAAGAGGCTCTCTTAGAGCAAACATTACGTAGCACAAGCTGGCAAGATAAAGAAAAAATATAATCACATGCCGCTAGTGAATGATCAGCAAAGCAGAGACAAATACAGAAATCTTGCTGGACTTGTTCCTATTCCTCAAGATGTCAAGTGTCTCATTAACTGCTTATCAACCTCTCACTAACTACAGGCCAATCTCCAAACTCCCTTTTATATCCAAAATATTGGAAAAAAGTAGTTTTAAAATAACTTTTAAAACTTTAGACCTTCAGATGCAAATAGCATCAACAAAAAATTTCAGCCTGGTTTTAAACCTCACCACAGTACTGAGACAGCATTACTTGGAGTTTTTTTAAATTATCTTCTGTTAACCGCTGACTCAGGCTATTCCACGGTTTTAGTTGTACTAGACTTTACTGCTGCTTTTGACACGGTTGACCAAAACATTCTTTTATCTAGATTGGAACATGTTGTTGGTCTTAAAGGCATAGTTTTATTCTGGTTTAAATCTTTTTTTCCTTTTTTTGTTGTTGTTGTTGTTGTGGTTTAAATCGTATCACTCTGAGAGGTCATTCTCTGTTGCCATGGGGCAACACTCCTCGGCCTCTGCCTCTATTTACTGTGGTGTGCCTCAAGGGTCTGTGCTCGGTCCAGCTCTTTTCTTCTTGTATATGCTGCCATTGAGAATAATTTTTAAAAAATATATCATCTCCTTCCACTGTTACGGTGATGATATCCAAATTTATTCTCCTTTGACATCTGATGTCTTTGCTTCTTTGCAACCTCTGTTCAACTGTCTCCATGAGGCTAAAATTTAGTTATCACATACTTTTCTTACACTGAACGAGAATAAGACAGAAGTCATAGTTTTTCATAGTCACACTCCGCAGGACTAGTTAGCTGATGCCCTAGGTCCTCTTGCTAGCCATCTCTTGCCCACCGTCAGAAACCTGTGTTTCTGAAGTGTTCCTGCAAAGCTCATTTAAACTTGAGAAACAGGTCTCCACTGTGGTAAAAAAAAAACAAAAAACAGTTTTTACCAGTTGTGCCTGATATCTAAAGCAAAGCCGTACCTTCCTTTGAAGGACCTCAAAAAGCATATTCACACATTTATCACTCCCAGATTTGACTACTGTAACTCCCTCTACTTGGGCCTCGAACACGATTCTGTTTACCGGCTCCAGTTAGTTCAAAATGCAGCTGTGCGTCTCTTAAGTGGTACTAGAATCTATGATCACATCACTCCGGTTCCGGTTGGCTTCCTGTTAAAAAATTCTTACTTTTTTTTTTTTTTGTCCCGTTTGAATCTTTAGCCATCAGAATTGTTGTCTTAAGATCAATAAAGATGCCAAGCGGATTTATTTTACCAAGTGGATCATCATGGCCTTGCCATATTGGTCCATTTGATTGACCTTTATTATAATTATGTATTTATTTCATTTTTGGTTGCTACAAACAGGACAGACATGACTGGAGGATAGGACAGGGAGAAAGAATGAAAGAAAGAGAGGGAGAGAAAGAAAAACAGAGGGGAGAAGAGATGGTAAGAAAGGGGGGAAGGAAGAAAGAAAAACAAACAAAAACACCTGGATCCACCTGTATGGAGAAAAAAAAACAGAAGAGAAAGCAAACAAAGAAAGAGCAACATAATAAATACAGCACCATTACAATAAACTAGCTAGCAGTAGATAACAGTAGATACTAAATATTAAATGCTATTGTACAGCACGCAAGATAGACCGCGAACTATGTGCTTTGCTTACTTTTAAAATTCTAAACAATTTAGCACCCAGCTATCTATCCAAAGTCCTCCATTTGAAAAATCCTAATGTGGCACGGTTCTGTTTGTCAGATGTAACAACATCTCCCACCACTGGTCCCTGTCTTCAACTTCTCTTTGGCCTCCCAACTAATGAAATCAGCAGCGTAAAGGTAGAGCGCAACCCGGAGTATGATTTTTAAACCCATAACGAAGGCTTTTACAGACAAAAACATGGCTGTGCCATGGGCTCCCCCGTGTCACCTATTGTAGCCAACCTTTACATGGAGGAAGTGAAAAGGAAGGCTCTTGGCTCTTTCAAAGGAAGAGTACCCAGCCACTGGTACAGATATGTGGACGACACCTGGGTCAAAATCAAGACACAAGAAGTGGAATCCTTCACTGCGCACATTAACGCTATGGATAAAAACATCAAGTTCACCAGGGAAGACACAAAGGACAACTGTCTGCCTTTCCTGGACTGCGCTGTGCACATTGAAGAGAACGGCAAACTCAACATCGAAGTTTACCGGAAGCCCACACACACGGACCAGTACCTCCTCTTTGACTCCCATCACCCTTTGGAACACAAACTTGGAGTAATCAGGACCCTACACCACCGGGCAGAACATGTTCCCTCTAAGCCTGAAGGGAAAAAGAAGGAACACACACATGTAAAGGAAGCACTCAAAACATGCGGCTATCCTAAATGGGTGTTCTTAAAGTCAGCAAAGAGGCACAGAAAAGAAGACCAGACACCAGCGAGGGAGGATAAGAAGGACAGACGCAACAACATTGTCATCCCCTATGTAGCCGGTGTATCAGAGAAACTCAGGAGAGTTTTCTCCAAGCATGTATGTGTATTTCAGACCGAGCAACACGCTCAGACAGAAACTGGTTCACCCGAAAGACAAAACGCTAAAACACAAACTTAACAATGTGGTGTATGCTGTACAGTGCAGCGAGGAATGCTCAGACCTCTACATTGGAGAGACCAAACAGCCACTTCACAAGCGCATGGCACAACACAGAAGAGCCACCTCCACAGGACAAGACTCAGCAGTCCATCTGCATCTTAAGGATAAAGGACACTCTTTCGAGGATGCCAATGTTCACATTTTGGACAGAGAGGACAGATGGTTTGAAAGAGGAGTGAAAGAAGCCATCTATGTCCACTGTGAGCGACCATCTTTGAACAGAGGCGGGGGTTTACGACACCAACTCTCTGCCATCTATAATCCAGTTTTGAGATCCCTTCCCAGACGCCTTAACGCCCACTCACATCCTGGCCATCTGACCTCAGGAATTCGCATGATAAGGTGGGGCCAGGTTTCACAATGAACACACCCGAAACTCTGGCTGATTGGGACCCACGCCCAGTTTCCCACCTTGGCTCAGGCGATTAGAGGATCATCAGGGGGTCCTTTTGTCCCTCTGTGGGGGGTCACTCCCACTAGGTTTATATCTGGGACTCTCCACCATTTGACCTTAGAACTGAAGAAGCTTCTCGGATGAGAGGTGAAACGTCTTCAAGCAACTTAAAGAAGTCCAGACGCTTTTCTTTGCAAGCTCCTTTGACTACGATGACCTGGATGACTGAGAACCTTCACAGACAAACCCATAACCACAGTTTTGCTGCAGTTGGGCTAAGGTAGAGGGAGGAGCCAGTGAAAGCCTGGTTGTGGTTGTCAGATGTAACCACAGCTACCACTACCATGTCTTCAGCCTTCTGTTTCTCTCTCCCTCTCCCTTTCGCTGTTTTTTTCTCTCTCTCTCTCTCCCTGTCTGTCTTTTTTTTCCTTTCTTCTCCTTTTTTCTTCTCCTTTTTCCATTCTTGATCTCTGGTGGATTGACAATGGGATCTTCCGCAAATTCTGTCCCTCACTTTTCTTTCCTTCTGCTGTCCTTCACCATCTCTCTCTGTCTCTCTAACCTCTCCTTTTGTTCATTGTCTTTGCTCTCTTGATGTCTTCTGTAACTACACCTCTTTCTCTTATTTTTCTTATTACTGTCAACCCATAATTAATTTTTTCCTGTTTGTCTCCTTTTTTCTTTCCATTTTTTTCTCTCCTCTCAGCTGTTTCTCTTGCCCTTTCTCTTCCTTTCCCTATCTCCCTTCCTGCCTGCCTCTTTTCTCTCTCTCTCTCTTTCTCTCTTCTCATTTATATTTGTCTACAAGTACACATAATAGATGACATAACAAGGCAAAATTTTGTTACTCTGAAGTATTTGGTTGATGCTGGGTTAATTTGATAGATTAAGTGTGGTTAAGTTTTTAGTTGGAAATATGGTGGCGTAGAGCAGAATCATAGACAAGCTGCCGCCTGTTCAACTTTCACTGCTCTAAGATCATCTCTGTTTTGTGTGGAATGAATGGTGGAGTGGGGGGGGGGGGGGGGTGTACAAGGGCATCGTAATAAAGTAATAAAGTATGATAAATAATAAATAAGGGTGGAAGGGCTATTGCATAGGAAAAAAATGGCAGCAACATAATAAATAGCAAATAGCAGCGACAGAATGATTGTGTGGGAGAGGTCTGCTCACACTCTTAATTTGCATTCTGACAGCCCACGGGCAGAAGCTGTTCTTTAGTCTGTTGGTTTTGCACCTGATGTATCTAAACCTTTTTCCAGAGGGCAGGATGTTGACTAGATGGTCGTTAGGATGGAGTTGGCAATGGAGTGCAGGGAGGAGAGTGGGTACCTGATCACCTTCTCTGCAGTTCTGATGACCCTCTGGAGTCTCTTCTTATTGGGTGTTGTGCAACCAGCGTACCATACGGGGATGGTGTGCTCGATAGAAGGACACTAGTAGGTCAGTCTGCAGCCTGTTACAACTCAGAACCCACAAGAAATGGAGGCTCTGCTGGGTTTTCTTCACCTGGGCTAATGTGTTTGTAAGGTCCTCAAAATGTGGGTACCGAGGAACTTAAAGGAGGACACTCTCTCCACAAAGTTGTCTTTCATGGAGAGGGGAGGGGGATCAGTTTTTGTCTTGCGGAAGTCCATGACCACTTCCTTGGTTTTCCTGGTGTTGAGGGTTAGGTTATTGTAGTCACACCATTCTGTCAGACGTTGGATCTCATCTCTGTAGGCGGTGTCGTCATTGTTGGTGATGAGTCTCATCAGAGTGCTGTCATCTGCAAATTTGATGATGATGTTGCAGGGACGTGTGGAGATGCAGTCACTGGTGTAAATGGTGTATAGGAGAGGACTCAGCACACATCCCTGTGGTGAGTCAGTGCTGAGTGACAGAGAGGATGATCTCTGGGACTATTGTTGCTGATTTCAGGCAGTGAGGGAGAGGTTGAATAGTCTAGTGAACACAGGACCCAGCTGGTGGAGAACTCTCCCAGGTATTCTGTCAGGGCCAGCTGCTTTTCTCTGATTATGTCAGGGTCCTGGGTCTGAGTGACCCAGGATCCCTGAGCAGTTATGGACTTGTTATATTATATGTATTTTTGGTGTTGCTGCCCCTCTTCTCCATGTTTGTAGATATGAGTGTGTGTGTGTGTGTATGGGTGCAGGTGTGTCTGAACTCTTGTTTAAAGGCGCGTTGTTACTTGCAACGCGTTACTGTAATCTGATTACTTTTGTCAAGTAACGAGTAAAGGGATTACTATTGCAAAAACGGTAATTAGATTACCGTTACTTTCCCGTAGGAAGGCTGCGTTACTGAGTTACTAAAACTGTGATTTTTTTGCGAGAATGTTTCATGACAGTGATGTAAGTGAGTGCGCCATTCCTGACAACAGCTGTGTGCAGATCAACAGTGGATCATATATCGAGTGCGGGAGAGAGTATGAGCATGCAGCGTTTAAAGCGTGGAAGTACTGACCTTACTTTAAGTTTGATTCCATAAAAAGTGACAAAAACATTAGTGTCCGTTGTGCGTGGGAAGAAAACTTCTTTTTACAGTGAAAAAAAACCCTAAACAAGCTCCGAGTGCGCAACAACGTAATGGGAAATTCACAGAGAAACTCGTGGATTCTTCAACTGACCGCTGCACCAGAGCACACCGCCTACCCCACTCCTGCTTTACAGGTGAAAATAGAGCAACAGGACCGCTAGTCTTTTTTTTTTTTTTTTCTGCTGTGTTTTACTTGCATCTATTTGAAAGACAGTGTAAACACAAAAAATATTTTATTTTAAGTGCTGGAATGTGCAGAAATATAATTTCTTCAAGTCAGAGAATGGTGCATATAATACAATTTTTACTTGATGCATAAAGTTAAAAGATTAAAACTGATAAAACAAGTTTTAAAAAAAAGAGACTTTTCCATTTGATTACATTTTGTATGATGTATTATGCAGAAAAATAGAATTGGGCTGACAGATCTATCGCTTTATCACCTATTCAGGTTGTAAATTGTGTTTTTAAAAAGTAACTAAGTAATTAATTACTTTTGAAAATAAGTAATCAGTAAAGTAACTTTACTTTTTGGGGGAAGTAATCAGTAATTAGTTACTGATTACTTTTTTCAAGTAACTTGACCAACACTGCTGGCCACACCCAAAGCCACACACCTGCTGCTGATCAGGGCTCATCGGGGGAGGTACTTAGGAGAGTCTTGGAGCTCCCACCGACGCGGGATCATTGAGTTAGACTTCCAAGTCAGTGTGACAAATACTGATCGTGTTTGCCCGCAGGGGTCAGTGTCTAACAGCTGCTTCCATTGTTTTCCCCCAGGAGGAGCTTGGAGAGGAAGGACAGCACGCACAGGGTGTGCAGAGCCACGACAGTGGGGAGCACAAACACGGACGCCACTGGAAGACACACACGGGAGTTTTGGGGAACACAGGGATTAATTGTGCATTGATATTTACCACACTGTAAATAAACGCACCGCTTATACACAGAGCACCGCGCCTGGGTCCTCCTTCCCTACACCCCCACGGTCTGCCAGCCAGACCGTGACAGATTAACTGCTCTGAACACATTGCGAACCTGATGTTCTTGGAGAGTAAGTGTGTGTGGGCTGTGCTCAGGGGAGGCTATGGGCAGGGCAGTGTGCATGGTAGGGGTGTCTATAGTTCTCTCAAAGCGGGTGAAGAAGTAGTCAAGTTCCTGTGCTAATGAAATGTCCATGTTATCTGTATTTGTCCCATTGCCTTTGTAGTTGGTGATGTGTTCAGGCCCTCCCATACCTTCTTGGAGTTATTATCTGAGAGATGATCCGATAGTTTATTTGAATAGTCCAGTTTTGCTGCTCTGGTGCTTTTTCTAAGGTCTGCTCTTACTCTGCTGTACATATTCTGGACCCCAGATTTATATGCAAAGTTGTATGCCAGTGTCTGAACCTAACTTGTCATCCAGGGTTTACGGTTGGGATACACCCGGGCCCACTTTTCCATGGTGACAGTGTCCATTGATGTAACCCAGCACCTCAGTGATGTGAGTCTCAATGTCAACATATCCAAAGACACTCCACTCTGTGAGGGCAAAACAGTCCTGCAGCTGAGCCCGAGCATCTTCAGAAAAGGTGTTGATAGTTCTAATGGTGGGCTTTGCCCTTTTCCTGAGTGGTGTGTATATACATATACTGTTATATATATACATATACTGAACAACATATACTGTTGTTCCAGTCTTTATAGAGCAGCTACCAGAGAATTCAACATTAATTAATCAATGGTAGTGGAGGAAGCAAGAGGACAGTTTTGTTTCATTTAATTTTTATTAATCCTTTATTTATCCAGGTAAAAAATCTCATTGAGATTAAAAATCTCATTTCCAAGAGAGACCTGGCATCATAGAAAAGTGCGCTTTATAATCCTGTGCGCCATATGTATGAAAACAGACCCGCTTGTGGACAGTGCGCCTTATAATCCCGTGCGCCTTATGGTCCGAAAAATATGGTACTTAAGTGCAAGCTTCTTTTTTAAAAATTTGGTGTTACTGTCTTTTCAGATGTGGCAAGAGACTGAAAACATGCTGCTGTTTGCACATATTTAATGATCGGCTCTGCACAGGAGCTGAAGCCTGATGCTCTTACAGTATAATACTAAAGTACTAATATTACAGTACAGTAACGGTAGTTAGTCAGTGACTGAGCAGCCCGGTGCTTTTGTCTTGATTTCTTTAATCAGGCTAAAGTCATTCACCTGCCCGGATGAGCTAAACAGACTTTACAAAACAAGTTTCCCCGACAGCCGAGTGCTCTAGTGATGGGATTTCCGGCTCTTTTTACGGTGTGTTCACACTGAACGCAATAGACGCGAATGAAAAATGCGCCAGACGCCCCTAATTTGACGGGAGCACATTCGCACCTCGACGCGTGTCCAACACAAATCAATCGCGCGTGAACCGTAAATGTGGGAGGAATGTGTGAGGAAGTTGTGCCAGATGGTATCTTTGCAAGATGGCAGCTGTCTAGCTAGCATTTGAAGAGAGAGTCTCCCTTCTCTATTTACTGTGGAGAGCAGAGCAGCGGCGTTAAGGACGTCCTCGCCGTACCTGGGTCCATCATGTCCTCCAGAGGCGTGAGCAGTTTGGTGAGTTTCACCATTTGCTCCAGGAGCTGCGCCTGGACGACCGCGGCTTTCAGCAGTACCACCGTCTTTCCCTCACCCAGTTTGAGGACTTGCTGTCCCGCGTTGGTCCCAGCATCGCCCGCCTAGATACCAACTACAGGCGCTCAATCCCACCTGCAGAGCGCCTGTCAATCTGCATGCGACTGTTTATAATATTTCTAGTGATACTCAAAAGGTCTCATCAAGTCCCGATTTAATTTGATTTATGCTGTTATCAGTGTTTGCAATGATAGCATGGCTGTGGTGTCATATCAATGTAGGCTCTTGGTGTTTGCTGATATCAAACTGTGGTATGAGGACCACTGTGGGTTAACCTTTGTAGTGATACTCACTCCTTTTTTTTTATTTAGACCTGGTTTATTTCTGGTAAAGTTGAATATTTGTATATAATCCCCACAGCTGTCAGACTCTATAACAGGGGTTACCAGCCTTTCTTAAAACTGAGAGCCAGATAAAATTGTGAACAGTTTGGTTCATCTTTAGTTATATGGTTCTATCTAGCATATTCTATCTTGATATGCTATGTCTTATCACGGATTAATTTTTCAAAAATATTAACAATGATTTAAGCAAGGAAAGGGCTACATGTTGTTACGGCCCTGGGAGTGAGACTGTCTTTTTGTGTTCATGCAAATCCATGTGTGCCATGACTTGTGTGTGATTGGTTACTGGGAGACCCGTGCCAACCCTCTCTTATGCAGAATGAAGTGTGCCACGGACGATTGGCTGCCCGGGGATCCCGTGATGCTCCAAGAGGCAATCAGTGGCTGATCGTGCCCACCTGTGGCTACAAAAGGCTCGAGGTCCTTCACTCAGTGGCTGCTGCTTAGGACTGAACATGCAGTTTGCCCTTCGTGCCTCCCTCTTCGATCTTTGTTGAACTAGTTCATATTGCTGAACACTGGCGTGCACAGATAGAGACGAGGTGGTGCTGAAGCACTTGCCCTTTTGCCCTCAGTCCAAAAAAGTGCCCTTTTGAAAGACGTGATTTTTTTTTTTTTTTAAAGCTGCGCGATTTAAAAAGGTGTGAAAATAATGGCTTGATTTGTGCCCCTTCTTCAAAGACACCCGAACCCTGTCGCTTTTTCACTGTCACCGCGTCACGTGAACACGCTTGCAGTTCATTTGTTGTGAGGCGTGTAGCAGCGGCATGACATAGGACTACTTGGAGTAGGCATAGTAGGCTAACTATAGCGACTGGGAGCCACGGCGGACAACACGGCAGCTCTTTCCCTTCCCAACCAGTCAGGTAACCCATGAATCGAGTGAAATTATTCTGTTTGCCCTCTAAGACCAACCTGCAATTGTTTTGTTGTGAAGTAGCCTGTCAGAAACTGCACATGACAAACTTTGCCAGCTTGCCCCCTCCATCCATCCATATGGAAAAACAAAAAAAGGACACATTTAAAATGTAACCTAAATCATTTAGGCAACCCCACTCTCCATCAATTCCGACCTTTTTGCATACACTATTGAAAATATCACGTTATGCTATAGGCTACATGCTGTTAGGCAGAGGGCTCTTTTGAGCCCATTTTTCGTTACAAATTTTAGGATGATCTCACGGAAATCTGTGAATAAATACAAAGTTTTCAAACTGAAGTCAGTGACGGGAAGACATCACACTTTTTAGAGATGGAACTGCAGAAAAACCTAAAACCTTGCCATGATTATGAATAATAGAATTATGGACGTTTCTCCGTTTTTGTGGATTAGCCTTTCCATAACTAACGTCAACTACTGTCCTACTTTGGTAAGATTGAAATTAATGTCTTTGACTGTCTTTAGTAGGTGTCTCCTGTGAGAAAGTTAGAACACCGTCCAACTGTCTAAAGATGCAGTCTTTAGCCTAACTGGTTGTTACTGACTCAGTGATGCTTGCAGACATCTACGCACTGTGTTGTGATCTGATTGTGACAGAACAGTGACGTTGTTATTGGTAGTTTGAAGGGTACGGTGTTGGGGGTGGTGCATGTTAAAAGTTTTGAGAAGCACTGGTTAGACATGTTAATTTTTTTTGGTGTAACATATTGGCAACATTAACACATTAATTTGCTAAAGGAAAAATAGGCAATTCCCAATTGCCTGTGAAAACGACCATTCTGCCCTGTTCTTGTAATGACCACAGTCAGTCTTATTCGTTCTCATACATTTTGGTCTATTTATTTACTAATTTCAGCAAGCATAATGCCTAGGAAAGAGAGGCTGAGAAAGGGGAAAGAAAGGGATCTACAACAGGCAGCCCAGGGAAGCAGTTCTCTGCTCTCCTGGATGAAAGCAAAGGAAAATGAAGATGAAAGGTCAGAGTCAAGGGCAGAGTCAGGTTCTATTTTAATGTTTTAATGTAACCTGCTCCTTGCAGTTAATTCTATTGAAAAATCTTAAAAGCTGTTCACACTTAGTTTTTAATGAACTTAATCAGCAGGCATTGAGCTAACTATTATTTTGTACCTACGAAAGTTATTTCTATGTTACAAGACTTGCAGTATGGGTTATTATTAAAACTATCTGTTTAAGCTTATTATTATGATAAATAATAATACTATTATTATTATTATTGTTCCATTGTAGTCAGTCACAGCAGGGAAGCAGCTCTATGCCATCTACCAGCATAGCAGAAGAGGGAGATATAGAAACAGATGAAGCCGCGACCAATGCAGCAACAGGTTCAGTTAGGCCTACAGACACTGATGTAGTGCTCTCTGAAGACCACAATGAGGAAGAACAGATCGATCACATAATGTCAAAGTTAGCAGCTTTACAATACCCAACAGATCCAACACACATCCATACATTTAAAATAAAGCGCAATGACAGATACGTTTCAATGTGCTGCAATGTGGGCCCATGTCAGCCTGATATACCTTACCCAAAAACTGAGGGGAGATCATTCCAGAAACAGTGGTTTTCTGCTAATGTGTGGCTGGAATACTCACCCACTGCTAATTCAATGCATTGTTTTAGTTGTCGGCTTTTCCTCTCGGATGAAAAATATAAAAGCAGAACAGCCTGGACAACTGATGGCATCAGAAAGTGGAGTACTGCTCTTGAAAAAATCAAACAACACTCCAGCGCAGAGATGCACATGACAAGCATGGTTAGATGGATCAATTTCCAGAAAAAGGCCCTTCAGTCTGCATTTGATGTTTCAGACGTAAAAGGGGTGGAAGTTAGAGAGCGAGAGAGGCAGACAAACAAAGAAATCCTGACAAGATTAATTGACCTAACAGTGTATCTTGCACGTCAGGGACAAGCATTCCGAGGTCATGATGAGAGTGAGTCCAGTGATAACCGTGGCAATTTTCGTGAATTAGTCAATGTATTTTCCCGCTACGATAGTGTGCTAAAAATGCATTTGGAAAAAATTGCCACAGTTAAAGCCACCAAGACAAGGCCCCAGGTGTCACTGCTTTCCATCAGAAGTCAAAATGACATCATTGCAGCACTAGGAACTTACATCAGGAAGGAGATACAACGTGAAATAAAAGAGGCTGAAATGTATTCCATTCTACTTGATGAAACCTCTGATGTTTCACACAAAGAGCAAGTGTCATTTGTTGTGCGATATTTTCATCATATGCAAATAAAGGAGAGATTCATCGAAGTGTGCAATGTTGATACAACTACAGGCCAGGAGCTGGAGAATACAGTGTTCTTGCTTCTGCAAAAGAATGGCCTAGAGATGAAGAACATGTATGGTCAAGGCTATGATGGAGCAGCCAACATGAGTGGCACGTATAAAGGTCTCCAAGCTAGAATCCGTGCACACAATGAGAAGGCCCTCTATGTGCACTGCAAAGCCCATTGCCTCAATTTGGTACTAGTGGAGGCATCAAAGTCCAGCAAGCATTTTGTGACATTTTTCAACTTGGTGGAGAAATTGTATGCCTTTTGCTCAGGCTCCCCAAAGCGTCATGCTGCCTTGGTCAAATTTCAGGAGTCTCTCTTTCCTGGACAACGTGTTATGGAGCTCCAGCAGCTGTCAGATACTCGATGGGCTTGCAGGGAAAAAGCACTGAAGGCACTTCAGAGAAATTTGAAAGCCATTTTGATGCTCCTTGATGACATCAGTGACAGTGACCCACCTGACCTGGCCCAAGGTGATGCTCAGATGTACAGAAATGCCATTAATTTTATGTTCATTCTCTGCATGGAAATCACCACACCAGTATTCGAAGTCACTGCTTTGGCATCAGATTCTCTGCAGGAAGAAGGGTTGGACCATTCCACTGCCTACAAGGTAATTGATGGTGTGCTTCACACATTGCAAACCATGAGGTCTGAGGAGAAATTTGGAGAGATATTTAGATGTGCATCAGAGAAGGCAGAGAGTTTCAACATTCCAGTACCTACCGTGGTGCCTGGTCAGGAGAGAAAGCGGAAAGTTCCAGTGCGTTTCCAACACAGCACCACAGTGTCTCAAGTAGGTGCTCAGTTTGAGTCAGTGGAGGCATATTTCAGGAGTGGTGTATATTTCACCTTTCTGGACATCATGACTGGGGAACTGAACAGGAGGTTCAAAGGGGACAATACTGGAAGCCCAACGGCCAGAATCATTCAGTCCTTCCAGCCCTTAACTGTGCATGCTAACTGGGTAGGCCCACCAAACCCAGAAGCCATTGAAGCTGTCCACATCCTCTGTGAATTCTATGGAGAAGATGAGGACCAGCTCAAAACAGAATTAAAGGTCTTCCACTCCAGCTTTAGTTCAAAAGACCTCAGAGAAATATTTCTGATACTGAGGGAAAACAATGGCCAGCTGATCTTTCCTGCCTTTGTCAAAATGATTCAGATCTACGCAACACTACCAGTGACAACTGCGACAGTTGAAAGATCCTTTTCAAAGCTAAAAATAATCAAAAATAAACTAAGAAGTTTGTGTGGAGAAGAAAGGTTGTCTGATCTCCTCTTGTTGGCCATTGAGAAAGATGTGGAGATCAATTACAACGAGGTCATCAACATCTACAAAGACATGGCACCAAGAAGGATGCTTCTTTAGAGCAGTACACTCCATTTAATGGACACTTGAGAATATGTATGTATATAGTTTAGAGTTGGATACAGATTTTATCTTTTTGTGGTGTGATTTTTGATTTTTAGAGAATGTTTTGAAATAAAAGTCAAATTGCATTTAACCTGTGCGATTTTTTTATTATAAAAAGAAAAGGTTTTCCACATATGCAAAAAGTGCCCTTTTTCCCCCCTGGAGCACTTGCCCCCCAAAATGTCTGTGCACGCCACTGTTGCTGAACTTTGTCAAACCTTGGTGGATGCTTTGAACTTAGCCTGATTAGAGTTTTGAGCTGCTAGCTGGCTGTGAGTAGAATTTTGTGATGCTGGCTTGCTTTAGTTAACCTTTAGCTTTTGTTTTGTGTGTGGCCAGCTTGCCTTAGTTAACCTTTAGCTTTTACTCTTGACTGTTTTTTTCTTTATGTAATAATTGTTTGCCCAGTGGTCTGTTGAACAGCCCTGTCGGTTTTCAGTTCAAAGTTTGAGATTAAAACCTTTTTCTTTACTCAATTTTGTTTGGGGGCTTGTGTATGTTACTCCTTCCCTGATGCCTAGCAGAGGGGGTCGTAACAATGTCAACATACAACTCTTTTTTTCTATTAATGTCTTACTTCATTCCTACCTGATTGAGATGTCTAGGAATTATGAGTGATTGGCTCACTGTAGTGGTAAAAGTTGATACCAATCAAATTATGACATGTTAAAGTTAAAACAAAACACAACTGACTGTTTTATATTATATCTAATATTTATTATTAAATTATCCTTATAATTACAAAATGTTTTATGTAAGATTTATGTTTTGTACTTTAAATCTGACATCACAAAAATATTTTGGAATTTGAATAATGTATTTTGTAACTGCAGTACACATAATACTAATTTTGAAAAATTTTGTCCAGGTTCCTTGCCACCGGGGAGTCCTGTAGGACCATCGCGTTCAGTTTCAGAGTCGGTGTGTCCACGGTGTGCCAGATCACCCCCCAGGTAGCGACGGCCATCTGGGACTGTCTGGTGGATGACTTCATGGCTGTGCCTTTGTAGCCGCTAAGACTGGTGGACCTAAATCTTCACCACCACGTCTGTATACATACAAGCAGAGAAAGGGGAGTGGGTGGGTCAGCGCTCAGGGCACAGAACTTAGCTGGCTTCAAACACACCAATTATTTTCCATAAAATAAACACAGTCAGAACCCCAAATACAAGCTAAAAATCCCAGTATACAATAAAAATAGTGTTTGCAACCCGCTAAAAACCCTGCCGGCAGAAATAACTATACACTATTAAAACAAGGCTAAAACATGTTTTCCATATGCTAAAATTACCCTCCCACAGTCCCATAATCCCACAATCCAGCCACAAATGGGCGAATGGTCCTTATCTGAAAGAGACAGGAGAGGAACTTCTCTTCCGGGATGGGGAAACTCACCAGCAACAGACCAGGGAGGAGGCTCCTATCGCAGACCTGTCTCCTCCGGACAGCGCGTCGCCGCACAGTCCCGCCCCACTCCACACCTGAACACGGCCTCCCTCGTCTCACCGTCAGATGCAGGCAGAAGGGCATCCCTGCCCTGTTGTGCATTGCGGCTATCGCCACCCACTGTTGCCGTTCCTGCCGTTAGGACTGGATCGCCTGGGGGCCCAGCCCTGGAGCAGGGTGCCGCCGGTGCATCGAGCCACCTGGGGGGCTCTTCAACTGGTGGGGAAGATTGTCACATCTTGCAGGAGCTTTCCTCTCCTCAGGGGCTCTCTCTGCAGGAGGGGGAGATACAGGAGAGGTGCAGTTTTCTCTGTGGTGGGGTTGGGTGGACTGTCCCGGGCTCTGTGGGGCCGGGAGGCGCTGCTGCACTGGGCCCCGGTCTGGATGGGCCTGGGCCCCCTTTCCCTGGCGGGTCGCGGAGTGTGGGAGTGCCTACTGGGGTCAGCGGGGGAGCTGGCCCCAGAGAGGGGTTACCTGCCCCTCCCTTCCTTCCCTCCCCATCTCCAGCTGCCTCCCTCTTCCCGCTCCACCACAACCACCCACACATGCAGGGCCTTGGAGTAGGGGTATGTCACCAGGGTGCAGAGGAGGCTACCACCCCCCCCCCCCCCCCCCCTCTGTCCCCTTCTGGCTGCCTCTGCCTCAATTTTATCCCACAACTTAGACATTCACATTATTCACTCTCATATTACACATACATATAGGATCTTGGGGGTGGGCACAATCACGGAGTCCAAATTACCATCAGGGTGTACACCTCACCCCTGGCGTCGTTGCCCACCTCTCAATTTTAAATACACTTAGACATTGAGGGCTATCAGGAGGGACTATGTGCTTACCTGCTGCTCCTTGACAGGTAGCTCCATGCCCTCCTGGGTTTTAATTGCACCTTAGAACATACATGCATCAACACTACAATGAGCGGGAGGAGGGAGGTTTGGAGTCTTCTCCCACCCCCATTCTCTGTGGCCTGCTGGAGCGGGAGGGCTAGGTGGAGTTGGCCGTCCGACTGCGGTCTGGAGTGTGGGGCCTCCCTGCTGCTACGGAGTCGGGGTGGTCTGCCTCTCCCCACCGCAGGGAAAAGGGTAACACCACCTGGGTCTGGGTGCAGTTCCCCCCTCCAGGGGCAAGGGTACCTAGACCCGGTTTGTAGAGTACGCTTGGGGAGTGTGATCGTGTGTACAGCGTCTCTTTATGTCTGTCTCCACGTTGGTTGAGTGTGGAGTAAGTGCATATGAGAGCATGAGGGGGGGAATGGATGTTTGTGTCTGTGTTTGCCTGTATGTCTGTGTCTATATGTCAGGCTGGGTATCAGACGCCACCTCTCTGGGGACACCTCAGGCCCTCCAAGGTTTGGAGGCCTATCTCCACCTACCACCACTTCCCCTGCCAGTGGCGGACTCCCTCAAGTGTCGGTGCGTTGGTGGTTCTTTGTGTCTGGGGGTGGGCTTCCAGGTACACACCGGCTCACTCCTTGGCGGCCGCTTATCGGGGCCTGGAGCCTGGGGCTCGCTCGGGCCCCTTCAGGGGTGGGGTGACCCCGGCCTCTCGGCCTGGGGCTCGGTCACTCAGGCACAGCTGGCGGCCGGCGGAGCTCATGGGCGCGTCACTGCAACTCCCCCTGGCTTCTGCTCCGCGGCTGCTGAGTGAACCCTCATCTGGGACTCTCCTCAGCTCTTACTGGAACAGTGGCGCGGCTGCCCCTCTGTTGGTCTTCCATGGTCTCTTGTGTTCTGGGGACCTCCGGATGTCTGGAGTTTTTGATCTCCTCCATACCTGCTTCACACCCTGGAGCACGGGGCTGTGGCCCCCCCACACTCCCTAGCAGATCGTTACATGGAGAAACCTTTGGAATACAAGCGCGCTGATCCACACAGGTATGCAGGTATGCATGTTCACTGCTCGTAGACCTAAATTACACCTTTCTTGGCTGCTACTTCGAAGCACATCTGTCCTGCGTGCTGCACAACAACATTGAATATTTAGTATTTACTGCTGTTTACACTTAGCTAGATTAATGCGATGGTGTTGTGTTTAGTATGTTGCTTTGTTTTTTTTGTCTTTTTTTTTGCTTGTTTTCTATTCTTCTCTCAACAGGTGATCCAGCAGATTTTTTTTTTCTCCCCCCCTTTCTCACTGTCCCTCTCCCCTTCTGTTTTTCCTTTCTTTCCTCTTTCTTTCTCCCTTTCCTATCCCTCACTCATGTCTGTCCCGTCTGTAACATCTGAAAATAAAATAAAATAAATAATAAAAACAAAGATCGACCAAATGGACCAACACGGCAATGCCACGATGATCCAAAGTAAATCCATTGGGTATCCTTGTTGGTCTTCAGACAACAATTCTGATGGCTAAAGAACCAAATGGGACAGGCGAAAAAAAAAAAAAATAATAATAATAATAATAATTTTATCTGTCAGCCTCACCCATCAAACTCAGGGGGCGGGGTTAACGCTGCCCATGCAGCTTCTCTAACATTTGATTGGTTGCCATGCAAAGTAAGTCAAAACAGGTCGATCCTAGATAATCGATTGCTTGTGTAGACTTGGGGCAGCCAGGTATCCCAGAATTCAGATCAAATCACAGGCAGCAATGGTGGTGGTGTAGTTTTAAAATACCCCGTTTTTCTGTCACCAGCTACACTTTTAACAGTGTTTTAGCCGCGAATGTCGCGACGTATGTCTGGTCAGGTTGTCAACACAGAACATGTTTGCAAAAGTGCTCAGATGTTTTCAGAGATTTCACTAGCTCTGCTAACAATTAGCATGCAGAGTGCACCCAGGGGGTTACGTTAACCGGTTTGTTTACATATTCCACTCTCCGTGTTCCACATGTTGCATTCGCAGATTCTCATTTTCACCGAACGATCGTCTCTTTCCGCCTGGTCTTGTGTCTCTGTGCTTCTGTAACATAAAGAACGAGCTGACATTTTTCTCACGAAACCAGCGATCAGCTCAACAGACCCTCAGTTTACCTGCATGCATTCTTCTCCTCATCTGTCAGCTGTTTAACACCTGCTGCTAATTCAAGAAACACGCCTACGTTACCTGGTGATAGTCACAGTTTAACTGGGCAGCCGGTGCTCGATATAAAGCAATGTCAGCGCATTTTTCTGCACAAGATAAGTAAATATAGTGTTTTCCCCGAGCGCAGAGCTGCTGGAGCTTGTTTCCTTACAGAGCACTTTATAGGCGAACCAGCTTCATCAGCGGCTGATGTCCAATCACCGGTACACAGCTTTGAAACCTCAGCTGAGTTTTAGCTCTCAGTGGTTAAACGCTGGACTTCATTCACTCAGGTTCTGTCTGTCGGGTCACGTTTACTTCGCGGTTTTATTTACAACTGAGCAAATCGGTTTGGCTGAGGTTAAAGTTACGTTTCATAACTGCATAGTTTCACAGACGTTTAATGGTTCACTGGCACATGTGTTAGACTGAACTATCATCTAAATATCATCTGTTTTTTAATAGTTATTCAACTGTATTCTAAGCACCAGCTGTCTGTTAGAATGTGATTTTTTTTCTCTCTCTCTGTTGGCAGAGGTATAAAAATGCGCAGGAAAATCTGACGTGCATGGCAAACTTCACTGACGATATTTAGGGAGGAATAAACACACATCAAACATAAATGAACCATTTGCCTGTCTCCATAATTGAGAGCATTTTCTCCTCTTAAGTCAACACTCTCTCTCTTTTTTTTTTGCTTTTTTTTTTTGCTTTTTCGGTCATGTTATGTTTACCTGTCAAAGGCTTGTTACAAATTATGAAACACATCGTGCAGACTTCTGGATGTTAGAAGAAAACTAATACTGCTCATGAAGGAGACTAAAGGCAGGAAGGTGTCCTTTAAAACTAAACATGTTAATAGAACCTCCCTATTTATATCATAGTTTATGATATAGCACGTGTATTTCAGTAATAGCCTGCTGATTTCAGTGTAGTGGTGAACAGTCGCACAGCTCACGTAGGCGTTATCTGTGATACTCCTTAACTATAATTCATCCAAGTTAACTTCAGTTAACCATTCAGACAGTTCTTTTGCAATAAAAAACATAAACACCCATGCTGCCGGTAGGTTTCCTCAGTGCCAGCTGTTAACATTATAGCTGCTTATGCAGTAACCATGGTAACCACGGACTCTGAGTGGCTGGATCGACGGAGGTCAGACAACAATTTTACATGTATGATCTTAAAACAGGACACAGCCACTATACGTGCTGGCCTCATATCAAATGTGAAGGCAGACTGAGTCTATGTTTGACGTTTTTTATATCTAATCTTCCTTTTCAAACATTTAAACAGCAGCAAGTCTGCAGCTGAGGGAATACAAACTCAAATTGTTGGAACAGGTTTGCTCGTTTCTTGGATTCATTTGGTGATTATTAAATGTATAACTGTTATTCTAATCTGCTGCTGAGTTTCTTACACTTTTCTTTATGCTGTATATTTTCACGTCTCTGGAATAGTTAGATAGTCAGCTGGGAAACTTTGTGTTAACTCATGGAGCTGTGGATATCATGCATATGCTGACCTCGCTGCGTGGTGTACAAAGCGAGGTCAGCATGATTAATATTCACAATAAAAGTATTAGCCGAACATCATGAAGTCTGTATGTGTTTCATAGTGTCGAACAACCTTTGTACAGTTAAAGCCAACAGTTACTACATGACAGAAACACCAACGTTATCTCTTTTATGCGTTTATACACAGGTCACACTGATTACTGAACAAAAACCCAAAGATCAGATGTTAAACAGATTTATTTGCTCTCTCTCCTCCTTAAACATGTTTTTAATGCTTCCACATGCCGGTTGTTGTGTGCTAGAAACAATGGCCACCAGGCCAAAGCAATGGTTTTGACTCGATCAGCGTTAACCCCGCCCCCTGAGTTTGATGGGTGAGGCTGACAGATAAAATTATTTCATGATGAGAGCCAGGCGCCAGGACTGCCAAAATGAAATAAATAAATATATCATTAAATAATGAATTAAATGTGTCAATAATTAATTAAATGTGTCAATAATTAATTAAAATGTGAAATACATAAATAATTAATTAAATATATCATTAAATAATTAATTAAATGTGTCAATAATTAATTAAAATGTGAAATACATAGATAATTAATTAAATGTGTAAATAATTAATTAATTACATGTGTCATAACTATTTATTTAATTAATTAATTCCAATTTTAATTAATTATTGCCACATTTAATTCATTATTTAATGGTGTATTTAATTAATTCATTATGGCAGTCCTGGCACTCCACATGTGACAGAGCTGGGCTGCAGTAAAAACAGTTTAGAGAGTCGTATCTGGACATGGTAGCTGTAGGGGTGGGAAGCCGTTTCTTTTTCAACCTTTTTCTCCTGTTTCGGGTAGGGAGACAGATTAGAGGTTTGTATTTTCTTTTGAGGTTGATTCACTATAGGTAAGTTAGTTCTGATTCATTTCCAGTGTGTTTTGTTTGTTGTTTTGGCCATGCCCACCCTGACGCTCGCTACCTGTCAAGTTAATAAAACGACTAGTCATTGTAAAGCTGTGGCTGTACTCCAGCCCCCACCCCCCCCCCCCCCCCTTCCCCAGGCCGGTGTGTAACAATTTTGTGAATAACTTGAAAATCTTAGCTCAAACACCTGCAAAACCTGTTTGCCCAGCACGGGGATATTGAATTCTATAAGATAAAGCCATGAATACGTATATCTGAATCTTCTATCAAAAGTTACAGCTATTTATATGAAGTTGTACAAAAACGCTTTATTTCGTCAAGACAGTGCGTTTCTGACTGTTACATGCGCCGATATCATGCACATTTTACCAGGGCCAGTATTGTTAGATGAGGCCATCCTGTGCTACTGGCTGAGGCCATACAAATTACACCAGGGACAGTGCTTCCTGTGAGGCCATCTTCACCCCACTCTGCTGCTCGTTGATGCCATCCACATTCCACCTGGGCCTGTGGTGCTGACCGATATCATGCACATTTCACCAGGGTGTGTTGTTCTGGCTGAGGCCATCCACATTACACCAGGGCCTGTGCTACTCGTTGATACCATCCACATTTCACCAAGGCTTGTGTTGCTGGCTGATGCGATCCACAATACACAAGGGCCTGTGCTACTGGCTGAGGACATTTACATTACACCAGGGCCTTTGGTGCTGGCCAATACCATCCACATTTCAACAGGGCCACTGTTGTTGACTGAGGCCATACACATTACACCAGGGAGAGTGCTTCCTGTGAGACGATCTTCACCACACAAGGGCCTGTGATGCCGGCTTCTACCATCGACATTACACCAGGGACAGTACTTCCTTTGAGGCCATCTTCACCACACCAGGGCCTGTACTGCTTTCTGAGGCCATCTACATTTCACCAGAACCTGCGTTGCTGGCTGATGCCATCCACATTACACCAGGGCCTGTATTGCTGGCTCAGACCAACCACATTTAAACAGAGCCTGTGTTGCTGGCTTATGCCATCCAGTGGCGGTCCTAGCCTGTTTGGCGCCCTGGGCGAACACTCCCTCTGGCACCCCCCCCCCCCCCCCCCCCCACACACACACACACACACACACAACAGACACACAGAGAAAACATTAAGGATTGTACATTAACATAAAACTGTTGTACACACACATATGAGGAGAGAGAGTATGCATTGTATGCAAAACGCTACCAAACAGCCAACATAATTCGTCATACAATGAGAACAGAACAAATCAACAATTGACAATGACTAATTAATATTAAAATCTGTAACATAATGTATTGTTTTGGGGTTTAGTCTGTTACTGTTGCTATTTTTACCATTTCGTCTTGGAGCAACTGTAACCCACATAATTTCCTTTGGGATTAATAAGGTATTCTGATTCTGATTGTTTCAGGATGACCTGCCATTATCCAATGACACATCTGCTTACCTGTATCTTTTGCTCGTTTCTCCTCCTCTTCTTTTCTCTGTTTTCTAAACTGAGCACCTGATGGCTTTGAGCTTTTCTTGTCCATCTTCCATTGGTTTTAATTTTGCACTCCAGTATGAACACCCATCCCTCAACTCGAGATCACCACAACATAACCTAACACACCTACACCTTAGTTCACAGATTCACTTTGTCTAGGGTGCTTTTCTGAGATTTAACACAACCCAGGATTCAAATCATGAAGTTCTTCCTTTGAGGCCATCCACATTACACTAGGGCCTGTGCTACTCGATGATACCATCCACATTTCACCAGGGCTTGTGTTGCTGGCTGATGCGTTCAACAATACACAAGGGCCTGTGCTACTGGCTGATGCCATCCACATTACACCAGGGCCAGTGTTGTCGGATGAGACCATCCACATTACACCACTGCCAGTGCTTCCTGTGAGGCCATCATCACACCAGGGCCTGCGTTTCTGGCTGAGGCCATCCACATTGCACCAGGGCTAATGCTCCCTGTGAGGCCATCTTCACCACACCAGGGCCTGCGTTGCTTGCTCATGCCATCCACATTACACCGGGGCCTGTGCTATTCGTTGATGCCATCCACATTACGCCAGGGCATGTGGTGCTGTCGGAAATCATCCACAATACACAAGGGCCTGTGATACTGGCTGATGCCATCCACATTAAACCAGGGCCAGTGGTTTTGGCTGAGGACATTCACATTACACCAGGGCCTTTGGTGCTGGCCAATACCATCCACATTTCACCAGTGCCAGTGTTGTTGGCTTACGCCATCCACATTACACCACTGCCAGTGCTTCCTGTGAGGCCATTCACAACACCAGGGCTTGTGTAGCTTTCTGATGCCATCCACAATATACAAGGTTTCTGTACTACTGGCTGAGGCCATCCACATTACACCAGGGCCAGTGGTGCTGGCCAATACCATCCACATTTCACCAGGGCCACTGTTGTTGGCTGAGGCCATACATTTTACACCAGGGAGACTGCTTCTTGTGAGGCGATCTTCACCACACAAGGGCCTTTGTTGCTGGCTGAGGCCATCCACATTACACCAGGGCCTGTGCTACTGGGTGAGGCCAACTACATTTCACCAGGGCTTGTGTTGCTGGATGACGACATCCACAATACACAAGGACATGTGATACTGGCTGATGCCATCCACATTTCACCAGGGCCACTGTTGTTGGCTGAGGCCGTACATTTTACACCAGGGCCTGTGCTCCCTGTGAGGCCATCTTCACCACACCAGGGCCTTTGTTGCTGGCTGAGGTCATCCTCATTTCACCAGGGCCTGCGTTGCTTGCTCATGCCAACTACATTACACAAGGGCCTGTGCTACTGGCTGAGGCCAATTACATTTCACCAAGGCTTGTGTTGCTGGCTGATGACATCCACAATACATAAGGGCATGTGATACTGGCTAATGCCATCCACATTACACCAGGGCCAGTGGTGTTGGCTAAGGCCATCCACATTACACCAGGGTGTGTGGTGCTGACCAATACCATCCATATTTCACCAGGGACAGTGTTAGATGAGGCCATCCACATTACAACATGGCCTGTGCTACTGGCTGACGACATTCACATTTCACCAGGGCCTGTGGTCATGGCTGAGGCCAAATACATTTCACCAGGGCCTGTGTTGGTGGCTGATCCCATCCACAATATACAAAAGCCTGTGCTACTGGCTGATGCCAACTACATTTCACCAGGGCCTGTGCTACTCGTTGATGCCATCCACATTATACCAGGGCATGTGGTGCTGTCCGAAACCATCCACAATACACAGGGGGCTGTGTTACTGGCTGATGCAATCCACATTACACAAGGGACAGTGGTGTTGGCTGAGGACATTCACATTACACCAGGGCCACTGTTGTTGGCTTAGGCCATCCACATTTCACCAGGGCCTGTGGTGCTGGATGAGGCCATCCACAATACACAAGGGCCTGTGCTACTGGCTGAGGACATTCACATTACACCAGGGACAGTGCTTCCTGTGAGGCCATCTTCACCACACCAGGGCCTGTGCTTTTGGCTGAGGCCATACACATTACATCACTGCCATTGCTTCCTGTGAGGCCATCATCACCACGGCAGGGCCGGTGGTGCTGGCTGAGGCCATCCACATTACACGAGGGCCTGTGCTACTCGTTGATACCATCCACATTTCACCAGGGCCTGCGTTGCTGGCTGATGCGATCCACAATAGAAAAGGGCCTGTGCTACTGGATAAGGCCATTCACATTACACCGGGGTGTGTGGTGCTGACCAATACCATCCATATTTCACCAGGGACACTGTTGTTGGCTGACGCCATACACATTACAACGGGACAGTGCTTCCTGTGAGGCCATCTTCACCCCACCAGGGCCTCTGCTGCTCGTTGATGCCATCCACATTACTACTGGGCCTGTGGTGCTGACAGATATCATGCACATTTCACCAGGGCCAGTGTTGTTGGCTGAGGCCATCCACATTAAATCACTTCCAGTGCTTCCTGTGAGGCCATCCACATTACACCAGGGCCAGTGCTACTCGTTGATAAAATCCACATTTCACCAGGGCTTGTATTGCTGGCTTATGCAATCCACAATATACAAGGGCCTGTGCTACTGGCTGAGGACATTCACATTATACCAGGGCCTTTGGGGCTGGCCAATATAATCCACATTTCACCAGGGCCACTGTTGTTGGCTGAGGAGATTCACATTACACCAGGGCCAGTGGTGCTGGCAAATACCATCCACATTTCACCAGGGACACTGTTGTTGGCTTAGGCCATACACTTTACACCAGGGACATTGCTTCCTGTGAGGCCATCTTCACCACACCAAGGCCTGTACTGTTGGATGAGGCCATCCAAATTACACCAGGGACAGTTCTTCCTTTGAGGCCATCCATATTACACCAGGGCCTGTGCTACTCGTTGATACCATCCACATCTCACCAGGGCTTGTGTTGCTGGCTGATGCGTTCACAATACACAAGGGCCTGTGCTACTGGCTGAGGACATTCACATTACACCAGGGCCTGTGCTCCCTGTGAGGCCATCTTCACCACACCAGGGCCTTTGTTGCTGGCTGAGGTCATCCTCATTTCACCAGGGCCTGCGTTGCTTGCTCATGCCATCTACATTACACAAGGGCCTGTGCTACTGGCTGAGGCCAATTACATTTCACCAGGGCTTGTGTTGCTGGCTGATGACATCCACAATACATAAGGGCATGTGATACTGGCTAATGCCATCCACATTACACCAGGGCCAGTGGTGTTGGCTAAGGCCATCCACATTACACCAGGGTGTGTGGTGCTGACCAATACCATCCATATTTCACCAGGGACAGTGTTAGATGAGGCCATCCACATTACAACATGGCCTGTGCTACTGGCTGACGACTTTCACATTTCACCAGGGCCTGTGGTCATGGCTGAGGCCAAATACATTTCACCAGGGCCTGTGTTGGTGGCTGATCCTATCCACAATATACAAAAGCCTGTGCTACTGGCTGATGCCATCCACATTACACCAGGGCCAGTGCTCCCTGTGAGTGTAATGTGGATGGCCTCAGCCAACAGTACAGGCCCTGGTGTGGTGAAGATGGCTTCACAGAAGGCACTGTCCCTGGTGTAATGTGAATGTCCTCAGCCATGACCACAGGTCCTGGTGAAATGTGGTTGGCCTCAGCCATGACCAAAGGCCCTGGTGAAATGTAAATATCCTCAGCCTGTAGCACTGTCCCTGGTGCAATGTGGATGGTAGAAGCCGGTATCACAGGCCGTGATGTAATGTGGATGGCCTCAGCCAAAAGCACAAGGCCTGGTGTGGTGAAGATGGCCTCACAGGAAGCACTGGCCCTGGTGTAATGTGGATGGTAGAAGCCGGCATCACAGGCTGTGATGTAATGTGGATGGCCTCAGCCAAAAGCACAAGGCCTGGTGTGGTGATGATGGCATCACAGGAAGCATTGGCAGTGGTTTAATGTGGATGTCATCAGCCAACAACACTGGCCCTAGTGAAATGTGGATGGTATTGGCCAGCACCACAGGCGCTGGTGTAATGTGGATGGTATCAACGAGTAGCACAGGCCCTGGTGTGGTGATGATGGCCTCAAAAGAAGCACTGTCCCTGGTGTAATGTGGATGGCCTCATCCAACATACTGGCCGTGGTGAAATGTGGATGATATTGGCCAGCACACAGCAAAATCTCCAGTGTTAAATTAACACTGGAGAGTGTCTATATGGGTCCACTCCTCTGAGTGTTAAATACAACACTGTTGAGTGTTAAATTAACACTTTTGACAGTGTTATATGTTTAAAAGTAACCTAGTCAGTTTTGAAGATTAACAAAGACTAACACTGAGCAGTGCTGATTTTCTAACACTGGAAAATAACTCAAAATGTTAGAAATATTCCAGTGTTAGAAAATCAGCACTGCTCAGTGTTAGCCATTGTTAATCTTCAAAACTGACTAGGTTACTTTTAAACATAAAACACTGTCAAAAGTGTTAATTTAACACTCAACAGTGTTTTATTTAACACTCAGAGGTGTGGACCCATATAGACACTCTCCAGTGTTAATTTAACACTGGAGATTTTGCTGTGCACCAAAGGCCCTGGTGTAATGTGAATGTCCTCAGCCAGTAGCACTGTCCCGTGTGTAATGTGAATGGTAGAAGCCAGCATCACAGGCCCTGATGTAATGTGGATGGAATCAACGAGCAGCAGAGGCCCTGGTGGGGTGAAGATGGCCTCACAGGAAGCACTGTTCCTTTGTGTAATGTGGATGGCATCAGCCAGCACCACAGGCCCCTTGTGTGGTGATGATGGCATCACAGGAAGCATTGGCGGTGGTGTAATGTGGATGGCCTTAGCCAACAACACTGACCCTGGTGTAATGTGGATGGTGTTGAAATCTCCCAATTCTTTTGATCTTTGGGCTGAAGGAAGGACAATACTCGGTGTATAAATGCTCAATCAACAATCATTTATTTCCATACATTTCAACACAAAGAGCATTTAGTACCATCATGATGGGGAGACCCGCCTGCAGAGGGTCACAGCGAGTCTCGAAATGGTGACGTGTTACTCAGCTTCTTATAGCCGCTAGTGGCCCCCACCTAGTCGTAAAAGCCCAAACATTCACATTCTTTCTCCCTTACGGCGCATAAGTTAAGACCTCGGCAGTTGTTTCTCTGCTTTCTGTAAGGTGGGGGTATGGAATGTGGTCTATCTCCCCTGTCTTAGACACAGAGTCTCCTGAACAATCTTTCTTTTTATGATTCAACAGTAAAGCATGTCACGAAAACAGTGTAACACATTCACAGCAGATCAAGGATACAGAGTGATGCACACTTATCTAATAAACTAATAAGTGAATATGTTCTTTTAACTCAAAAGTATAATGAGAACTAAACTACATACACAGCACACAATCTAAACTAAATGATAATATATGACCTACAGCAGTTAACATAATTCAACTATTTTAACTACAGGTGTAAGATAACATATGATAAAAGAATAATCTCACAATGGCATCAGCCAGCAACGCAGGCCGTGGTGAAATGAGGATGGTATCAGCCAGAAGCACAGGCCCTGGTGTGGTGAATATGGCCTCACAGGGAGCAGTGACCCTGGTGAAATGTGGATGGCATCAGCCAGCATCACAAGCCCTGGTGAAATGTGGATGGTTTCGGACAGCACCACATACCCTGGTGTAATGTGGATGGTAGAAGCCGGCATCAAAGGCCCTGGTGTAAAGTGAATTACCTCTGCCAGCAGCACAGTCCCTTGTTTATTGTGGAACGCATCAGCCAGCAACGCAGGCCCTGGTGAAATGAGGATGGCATCAGCCAGCAACGCAGGCCCTGGTGTAATGTGCATGATATCGATGAGCACCACAGGCCCAGGTGTAATGTGGATGGCATGATCCAGCAACGCGGGCCCGGGTGAAATGTGGATCGTATCAGCCAGCAGCACAGGCCGTGGTGTGGTGAATATGGCCTGACAGGGAGCAGTAGCAATGGTGAAATGTGGATGGCATGAGCTGGCAACATACACCCAGGTGAAATGTAGTTGGCCTAATTCAGTAGCAGAGACCCTGTTGTAATGTGGATGGCCTCATCTAACAACACTGTCCCTGGTAAAATATGGATGGTATTGGTCAGCACAACACACCCTGGTGTAATGTGAATGGCCTTAGTCAACACCACTGGATCTGCTGAAATGTGCATGATATCGGTCAGCACCACAGGCCCAGGTGAAATGTGAATTCCCTCAGCCAACACCACTGGACCTGGTGTAATGGGGATGGCATCAGCCAGTAGCAGAGGGCCTGGTCGGGTGAAGATGGCCTCACAGGAGGCACTGTGATTGGTGTAATGTGGATGGCCTCAGCCAACAACAGTGGCCCTGGTGAAATGTCGATGGTATTGACCAGCACCAAAGACCCTGGTGTAATGTCGATGGTATTGGCCAGCACCAGAGGCCCTGGTGTAATGTGGATGGCATAAGCCATGACCACAGGCCCTAGTGAAATGTAGTTGGCCTCAGCCATGACCACAGGTCCTGGTGAAATGTAAATGTCCTCAGCCAGTAGCACTGGCCCTTGTGTAACGTGGGTGGCCTAATCTAACAACACTGTCCCTGGTGAAATATGGATGGTATTTGTCAGAACCACACATCCTGGTGTGATGTGAATGGCCTTAGCCAACACCACTGGACCTGGTGAAATGTGCATGATATCGGTCAGCACCACAGGCCCAGGTGTAATGTGGATGGCATCAACGAGCAGCAGAGGCCCTGGTGGGGTGAAGATGTCTCACAGGAAGCACTGTCCCTGGTGTAATGTGTATGGCCTCAGCCAACAACAGTGGCCCTGGTGAAATGTGGATGGTATTGGCCAGCACCACAGGTCTTGGTGAAATGTTTATGTCCTCAGCCAGTAGCTCAGGCCCTTGTGTATTTTGGAACGCATCAGCCAGCAACACAAGCCGTGGTGAAAAATGGATGGTATCTACGAGTAGCACAGGCCCCCGTGTAATGTGGATGGCATCAGCCAGTATCACAAGCCCTTTTGTTTTGTGGATGTCATTCAGCCAGCAACACAAGCCCTGGTGAAATGTGGATGGTTTCAGACAGCATCACAGGCCCACGTGTAATTTAGATTCGATCAACGAGTAGCACAGGCCCTGGTGAAATGTAGTTGGCCTCAGCCAGTAGCACAGGCCCTGATGTGGTGAAGATGGCCTCACAGGGAGCACTGGTCCTGGTGAAATGTGCATGGCCTCATCCAACAGTACAGACCCTGGTGTGGTGAAGATGGCCTCACAGGAAGCACTGTCCCTGGTGTAAAGTGTATGGCCTCAGCCAACAACAGTGGCCCTGGTGAAATGTAGATGGTATTGGCCAGCACCACAGGCCCTGGTGTAATGTTAATGTCCTCAGCCAGTAGCACAGGCCCTTGTGTATTGTGGATCTCATAAGGTAGTAATACAAGCCCTGGTGAAATGTGGATGGTATCAACGAGTAGCACAGGCGCTGGTGTAATGTGGATGGCTTCATCCACCAGCACAGGCCCTGGTGTGGTTATGATGGCCTCAAAGAAAGCGCTGTCCCTGGTGTAATGTGGATGGCCTCATCCAACAAAACTGGCCCTAGTGAAATGTGGATGGTATTGGTAAGAAGCACAGGCCCTGGTGTAATGTGAATGTCCTCAGCCAACCCCACTGGCCCTGGTGTAATGTGGATGACATCAGCGAGTATCACAGGCCCTTGTGTACCGTGGATGGTTTCGGACAGCACCACATGCCCTGGTGTAATGTGGATGGCATCAACAAGTAGCACTGGCCCTGTTGTAATGTGGATGGCCTCATCTAACACCACTGGCCATGGTGAAATGTGCCTGATATCGGTCAGCACCACAGGCCCAGGTGTAATGTGGTTGGCATCAACGAGAAGGAGAGGCCCTGGTTGCGTGAAGATTGCCTCAAGGGAAGCACTGTCCCTGGTGTGGATGGGATCAGGCACCAATATGTAGTTGGCCTCAGCCATGACCACACCCTGGTGTAATGTAAATGTCCTAAGCCAGTAGCAAAGGCCCTGGTGTAATGTGAATGACCTTAGCCAACACCACTGGCCCTGGTGAACTGTGCATGATATCGGTCAGCACCACAGGCCCAGGCGTAATGTGGTTGGCATCAATGAGAAGCAGAGGCCCTGGTGGGGAGAAGATGGCCTCACAGGAAGCACTGTCCCGTGTGTAATGTGGAAGGTAGAAGTCGGCATCACAGGCCCTGATGTAATGTGGATGGCCTCAGCCAAAAGCACACTCCCTGGTTTGGTGAAGATGGCCTCACAGGAAGCACTGTCTCTGGTGTAATGTGAATGGCCTTAGCCAACACCACTGGCCCTGGGAAATGTGCATGATATCGGTCAGCACCACTGGCCCAGGAGTAATGTGGATGGCCTCAGCCCAGGGCAAAGGCCCTTGTGTTGTGAAGATTGCCTCACAGGAAGCACTCTCACTGGTGTAAAATGTATGGCCTCAGCCAACAACAGTGGCCCTGGTGAAATGTGAATGGTATTGGCCAGCACCACTGGCCCTGGTGTAATGTGGATGGCATCAGCCAGTAGCACATGATCTGGTGTAATGTGGATGGCATGAGCCAGCAACGCAGGCCCTGGTGAAATGAGGATGGTATCAGCAAGCAGCACAGGCCCTGGTGTTGTGAATATGACCTCACAGGGAGCAGTGGCCCTGTTGCAATGTGGATGGCTTCATTCAGTAGCACATGCCTTTTTATATTATGGATGGGATCAGCCACCAACACAGGCCCTGGTGAAATGTAGTTGACCTCAGCCATCACCACAGGCCCTGGTGAAATGTAAATGTCCTCACCCAGTAGGACAGTCCCTGGTGTAATGTGGATGGCCTCAGCGAACAGCAAAGAACCTTGTGTGGTGAAGATCGCCTCACAGGAAGCACTCTCCATGGTGTAGCCAGTAGCAGAGGCCCTTGTGTATTGTGGATCGCATCAGCCAGCAACACAAGCCCTGGATTAAATGTGGATGGTATCAACGAGTAGCACAGGCCCTGATGTGGTGATGATGGCATCACAGGAAGCACTGGCAGTGGTGTAATCTGGATGGCCTCAGCCAACAACACTGGCCCTGGTAAAATGTGGATGCAATCAACGTGTAGCACAGTCCCTGGTCAAATGTAGTTGGCCTCAGCCAGCAACGCAGGCCCTGGTGAAAGGACAATGGTATAAGCCAGCAGCACAGGCCCGGGTGTGGTGAATATGGTCTCACAGGGAGCACTGGCCCAGGTATAATGTGGATGGCATCAGCCAGTAGGACAGGCCTTTGTATATTGTGGATGGGATCAGCCACCAAGACAGGCACTGGTGAAATGTAGTTGGCCTCAGCCAGTAGAAAAGGACCTGTTGTGATGTTGATGGCCTCATCTAACAACACTGTCCTCAGTGAAATATGGATGGTATTGGTCAGCATCACACACCCTTGTGTAGTGTGAATGGCCTTTGCCAACACCACTGGCCCTGGTGAAATGTGCATGATATCCAGCACCACACGCCCAGGTTTAACATCTCAGCTCAAACAGCTGCAAAACCTGTTTGCCCAACACGGGGAAATTGAATTCTATAAGATGAAGCCATGAATACGTATATCTGAATCTTCTATCAAAAGTTACAGCTGTCTTTGTGAAGACCATGAAAAAGGCTTTATTTCACCATATTCGTGCGTTTCTCGCTATTACATGCATTTGAATGGAGTTCTCGCCGGACAAAGTATAGGTTTTCATTATGTGAATAACTTTAACATCTTAGCTCAAACAGCTGCAAAACCTGTTTGCCCAGCACGGGGATATTGAATTCTGTAAGATAAAGCCATGAATACGTATATCTGAATCTTCTATCAAAAGTTACACCTATTTATATGAAGTTGTACAAAAAAGCTTTATTTCGTCAAGACAGTGCGTTTCTGACTATTACATGCATTTGAATGGGGAACTCGCCCGAAAAAATGTATAGGTTTTCATTATGTGAATAACTTGAAAATCTTAGCTCAAACAGCTGCAAAACCTGTTTGCCCAGCACGGGGATATTGAATTCTATAAGATAAAGCCATAAATATGTATTTCTGAGTCTTTTATCAAAAGTTACAGCTGTCTTTATGAAGACCATTAAAAACGCTTTATTTCACCACGTTAGTGCGTTTCTCGCTATTACATGCATTTGAATGGGGAACTCGCCCGAAACAAAGTATAGGTTTTCATTATGTGAATAACTTTAACATCTTAGCTCAAACAGCTGCAAAACCTGTTTGCCCAGCACGGGGAAATTGAATTGTATAAAATGAAGCCATAAACATGTGTGTCTGAGTCGTCTATCAAAAGTTACACCGATTTATATGAAGTTGTGCAAAAACGCTTTATTTCACCACGTTAGTGCGTTTCTGACAATTACATGCATTTAAATGGGGAACTCGCACGAAACAAAGTATAGGTTTTCATTATGTGAATAACTTGAAAATCTTAGCTCAAACAGCTGCAAAACCTGTTTTCCCAGCACGGGGATACTGAATTTTATAAGATGAAGCCATAAATATGTATTTCTGAGTCTTCTATCAAAAGTTACAGTTATATATATGAAGTTGTACAAAAACGCTTTCTTTCGCCAAGACAGTACTTTTCTGACGATTACATGCATTTGAATGGGGAACTCGCCCGAAACAAAGTATAGGTTTTCATTATGTGAATAACTTCAACATCTTAGCTCAAACAGCTGCAAAACTTGTTTGCCCAGCACGGGGAAATTGAATTCTATAAGATAAAGCCATAAAAGTGTGTTTATGAGTCGTGTATCAAAACTTACACCGATTTATATGAAGTTGTGCAAAAACGCTTTATTTCGCCAAGACAGTGCGTTTCTGACGATTACATGCATTTGAATGGGGAACTCGCACGAAACAAAGTATAGGTTTTCATTATGTGAATAACTTTAACATCTCAGCTCAAACAGCTGCAAAACCTGTTTGCCCAGCACGGGGATATTGAATTCTATAAGATAAAGCCATAAATACGTATATCTGAAACGTCTATCAAAAGTTACACCGATTTATATGAAGTTGTGCAAAAACGCTTTATTTCGCCAAGACAGTGCGTTTCTGACGATTACATGCATTTGAATGGGGAACTCGCACGAAACAAAGTATAGGTTTTCATTATGTGAATAACTTTAACATCTCAGCTCAAACAGCTGCAAAACCTGTTTGCCCAGCACGGGGATATTGAATTCTATAAGATAAAGCCATGAATACGTATTTCTGAAACTTTCTATCAAAAGTTACACCGATTTATATGAAGTTGTGCAAAAACGCTTTATTTCGCCAAGACAGTGCGTTTCTGACGATTACATGCATTTGAATGGGGAACTCGCACGAATCAAAGTATAGGTTTTCATTATGTGAATAACTTTAACATCTCAGCTCAAACAGCTGCAAAACCTGTTTGCCCAGCATGGGGATATTGAATTCTATAAGATAAAGCCATAAATATGTATTTCTGAGTCTTCTATCAAAAGTTACAGCTGTCTTTATGAAGACCGTTAAAAACGCTTTATTTCACCACGTTAGTGCGTTTCTCGCTATTACATGCATTTGAATGGGGAACTCGCCCGAAACAAAGTATAGGTTTTCATTATGTGAATAACTTTAACATCTTAGCTCAAACAGCTGCAAAACCTGTTTGCCCAGCACGGGGAAATTGAATTGTATAAAATGAAGCCATAAACATGTGTGTCTGAGTCGTCTATCAAAAGTTACACCGATTTATATGAAGTTGTGCAAAAACGCTTTATTTCGCCAAGACAGTGCGTTTCTGACGATTACATGCATTTAAATGGGGAACTCGCACGAAACAAAGTATAGGTTTTCATTATGTGAATAACTTGAAAATCTTAGCTCAAACAGCTGCAAAACCTGTTTTCCCAGCACGGGGATACTGAATTTTATAAGATAAAGCCATAAATATGTATTTCTGAGTCTTCTATCAAAAGTTACAGTTATATATATGAAGTTGTACAAAAACGCTTTCTTTCGCCAAGACAGTACTTTTCTGACGATTACATGCATTTGAATGGGGAACTCGCACGAAACAAAGTATAGGTTTTCATTATGTGAATAACTTTAACATCTTAGCTCAAACAGCTGCAAAACTAGTTTGCCCAGCACGGGGATATTGAATTCTATAAGATGAAGCCATAAATATGTATTTCCGAGTCTTCTATCAAAAGTTACAGCTGTCTTTATGAAGACCATTATAAACGCTTTATATCACCACGTTAGTGCTTTTCTCGCTATTACATGCATTTGAACGGGGTTCTCGCCCGAAACAAAGTATAGGTTTTCATTATGTGAATAACTTGAAAATCCCAGCTCAAACAGCTGCAAAACCTGTTTGCCCAGCACGGGGATATTGAATTCTATAAGATGAAGCCATGAATACGTATATCTGAATCTTCTATCAAAAGTTACAGCTGTCTTTGTGAAGACCATGAAAAACGCTTTATTTCACCATATTCGTGCGTTTCTCGCTGTTACAGGAAAAATGATTCTATGTTTCTTTACCTTCTTTTAAATGTACAAAGATGCCTTTTGTCTGCCCTCTGCCTATGGTTAGATTAGTTTAGAATTATCTTTTTAGACTTTCCCAGCAAACACATCTTGTTTCTGGGACATATTGTTTTAGATTGTTTTATCTTCCCTAGCTCTCTGCTGACGAGACTAGCACCATATATGGAGTTGTTTTATTTTATCTGTTTATTATTTGTTATCCTGTTCTCACTGTCTCTGTGCTCTGTGCCTATAAAAATTACCAAGCCACTGTGCATGGGGTGAGTTGTTCTTAGCAGCTCACCCGTGTACACGTTTGATAAAGAAAGTAACTTTGTCTCATTGTGTCTTTATTTCTCCTGGGTCTTTTACAGAGTTTTCCCCCAACATTTCTTGGTCCTTCGGAGCCGGATCGCCTCCATCGTGTCCCATCTCCGTGACCAGTCCACGTTGCTCGCCTGTCGACAGCTCACATACTAGGTGTGTGATAAAAGACCAAGAGCGTTAAATTCGGGTCTTGGCCAACGTCTTAGAAAGCGACCCACGGTGGTGGGGCCCGATCGAGGTGGACCAGACCCGGCGACACCGACCAGGTAGATACAGACACACTGACACAATCTTGCGTAAAAGCGTATTTTAAATTCAGGGAATTTAAAATAGCGAAAGTAGCTCGTCGCGACTGGAAGCTCCCCACCTCTGTGGGTTTAAAGTAGCTCGTCGGCTGGTAGCTTGGAGCTCGTCGACTGGAAGCTCCCCACTTCTGTGGGTTAGGTTTGGAGCTCTGGGTAGCTCCCCCAGCTGGGTCTAGACAGGGTCTAGGGAATAAGTAGCTCGTCTACAGAAAGACTGGCAGCTCCCCTTATGATAAGGGTTCCGATCGCACGAATAGGTGTGAATGTGAATGTGTGTGTGTGTATTGTTTTAATTAACGGAGCAAGCTGAATTTTCACGGTCCAATAAGAGACTGAGCTGCTCCTACTGTGTTTTTCTTTTACTGCTATTCACTGACGTGCTGGTGAGTTGAGAGAACGGTCGAGTTCCGTCTCGTAAAGTTCACACCGCTTTTGGAAATAGTCCGAAAGTAGAAGGGCGTGTGAGCAACCACTCTCGTCTCTAATACCAGCGAAGGTGATAGCAGCTGTATTGTGTATATATTACTTAAACAAAAATAAGTAAATACATAAATAAGATGGGTAATCAAGCAAGTGAAATTAAAACTCACTCCTGCTGACGAGTAGTGGTGAGAAAAGAAAAGTCCAGACGCCGGACAAAAACAGTGTCTGTAAACTGAGAGATTTAAGAAAACAAAATATAAACAGTCAGAAGAACAGAACTCAACTGCCAGTTTAGTAAAACCAGAAGACGAGACACTGTGCAGTTCCCACAATCCTTTTAGTAAACCATCACTCACTCCTGCAGCCGCATCTGCAGCAACACCCATATCAGGAAGAACATAATAATCCCTTATTAAGTGAAAACTAGAGATCACAGTAGTTTTGTAGTAGTTTAAAAGGGTTGAAAACAGACCCCACTGAGTAGATATAAATATAAAAAGTACGAAATAAAGATGAACAAAGGGAAAGTTACAGTAGAAATTATCTTTAGAGTATTTGAAATTAATAATAGCAAGGATAACAACCTGTAAAGTGATATTAACAATGAAACACAGTTGGCATGATGACCATGCCCAGCATGTATAAAATGAATATAAAGCAAATAATTCACACGAAAATATTTTAATAAAATAAATAAAGTATATTAAGGCTGTGTCATTGTTCAGCCAAGGACAGTGTGTGAAAAGGTAACTGTCTCCACCCTGGGAAAAGGATGATTCTGCAGGTCATCTGAAGCCCTTGATGGATACAAAATAAAATATAAATAATATATTATAATAGAACTGCCTGGTCCGCCATGCAACAGAGAGAACAAATGTGACCGCAGATTGGATGAATTCTAAATTATCTGTTTGCTGAATAAGATGATCCTAACTAACAAATTGGCTCAGGAGTAGTATAGTGGTACACACTGATAAAATATTATAATATGCTATTGCTGTTATATAAGACAAAGAGGATAATATTAACAATGACATAATATTAATATGAAGAGGCACCTTAATCGGTTATGATGTGAGGTGGATAATTGTTAAGCAGTAGTCTGCATCAAGCTTAAGGTTTGCTGAAACTCAGTGTAATGACATGTGAGATGAAGACAATACAGAGAATAACTAAACTAATGAAGTGCATAGAGGCACTTGACCAGCTTGAAACCTATCATCCTAGAATGACACATTGCTGAGATATAGAGCACACCTATAATAACAACCAATAAGCAAAACCCTGTAGACAACAGCTACAACTACAGGATTGAGAAGCTGAATTAAATATGTAGACACTGCTAAGCTGATGAGCATGTTACACATTTTCTTTTCTTTTTATTTATTTGTTTCTTTTAGAGCAGAAGCTGCTGTAACACACCCAAAGAAAGACTCTAGGTCTGACCAACCGTTTCAGTCATGGGCAAAAAGATGTCAGTCAATAAAATTCTAAAAGATAATTTATTGACAAAAAATATATCAAGAGATAAAAGATAAAACAGTCCAGTGTCCCACTTAAGAATTGTATAAAAACACACAGTCCCAAGGCCAGAGCCAGCTATGCCACACAGCCAAGTTGCACTCCACATGTTGCCTTTAACAGGGTTAGAAGTTGTCCTTGGAGACCCACCACCCTGCAAGCATATAGTCAGTGGTCACTCAAGCCTCTGCAACTCTGCTGCCTTTAGGCTGTGGCATATAATAGGCCCTGGCCTGCACAGAGAGACAAAACGACACACTTAATATAAAATTCATAGGGCAAAACCCATCCATCCCAAACATATCTGATTTCATCACATTACATACCTGCACAGAGAGACAAAACAACACAGCAGTGTTTGTAGTGTGGGCTATAAGAAGACCAGTGTATCAGTGCAATCAAGTACACCTGCCTCTAATTAGTCCAACCCCATTCCAGCCATTGGCTCACCAAAAATGTGACACACACAAAACCACTCCCAACCCAGTGCAACTTCACACAATAATATGGAGCTGAATTAACACAGGCACATTAGTCTACCATGTTACAAGCTGCATGCTATTACAAGCCAACATATGCAGACTTCTGCCTTGTTCGGGTGGCAGCATTTTTTCTTTTTCTTTTGTGTCCTGACACGTTTATGTTTTTTTTTTTTGTTTGATTATTTTGTTGGTTTTGGAAACGAATTTAAACGAACTTGTGACAATACTTGAGAGTCACAGTGACACATAGTGATTAGGCATATGATTGAAAAATGCCTAGGTTTAGAGCTGTGAGCTATGAGCTGTGAGCTATGCAAAGTTAAATATATATATATATATATATATATATATATATATATATATATATATATATATATATATATATATATGTATAAATGGGAAACAACCCTAACTTGAAAGTTTGAAATGTGTGAGATCCATGAATTGTTTGACAAACTAGAAATTATTCAAAACTGCCTTAAGTGAAAATGTAGTGTTGCATCTATTCTCCCAAACCAAGACAAAAAAAAAAGAAGAAGAAGCATTCTGTAACTTAAAAATAAGGCTGACTGTTGACAACAGACTAAAACACTAATTCGCAGGTGGCTATCAGGAACAGAGAGGCGAGCAAAGTCACAAACACCAAGGCTGCAGACAGCCACGCAGAAACAGCAGATAACATAGAGACAACGCCTGCTAGAACCGTGGAGAGGAAGGTCACTTCACACGAGATTGTAGGAGTAGGCCACAGAGAAATAATGCAAAACAGTTTTGAGGCAGCCACTTAAACTGACAGTTTTCAAAGGACAAATTAGTTGTAAAGTCAGCTTCAGGCCACACAACTGTACAACAATTAACTGCCCCTTTAGAACTAGTACATACAGCAAGTGGCCGCAGGTGCTTTATTAAATGCATATGACCCGTCGTGTCCAGTAAATTTGCTAGGTAGAGACGCTCTGACAAAACTTAAGATAGCAGTCATGCCATTCTTTTCTGGTATTACACCTGAGTGCATGCTAAATGACACTCGCCACATCCACTTTCCAGAAACCGACCGAGTATCACAACATTCTGAGATTTAAACAAACTCCAGGCCCAGATCCACCTTATGATCAGCAAGTGTGGAAGCTAGGAGAACAGCATTTGACCTTACAGCACAGGCCGAAATTGTGTAGGTTACGCAGTAACCACAGATAGTAAAATAATAGAAGCAAAACCACTTTCTTCTTCATATTCTGCACAGAGCGCTGAGCTGTCAGCTGTGATTTGCGCATGTGAAATACACAAAGATAAACAAATAACCATTTATATAGACAGCCAGTATGTTTTCTCTGCTGTGCATCATTTTGCAAAAAATCTGGAAAACCAGAGGAATGATTACACCAACTGGAAAACCGGTTCAGCATGCCAACCTCTTACAACGCCTACTGACTCTTTCATTACTACAGGCAACAACTTTGCCGACAGAGCAGCAAAATAGGCGGCACAAATGACAAACATCACATTGATGGCAGTAAACACACATCAGATTCCACTGGATGTGTTGAAAAATGAACAAAAGCAGCAAGCACAGCAGAGCAGGCAAAATGGCTAAAACACAGTGCAGTTCTGACAAACGACTTAATGATGTGTTATGGCAAGCCAGTGTTGCCAAAAATTCCTCCACAAGATGGCGGCATTAGTGACTCATGGCTGTACGCATTTGTCATCGGGGGGAATGACCTGTATTGTCAACTCTCATTTCTACACTATAAAGCTAAGCGAATGTCAAGGGTCGAAATACGCCCTAGTGGTTATAGATGTGTTCTCAAAGTGGCCGGAAATCTATCCAGTGAAAAAGGCAGATGCAATTTCAGTAGCAAAATGCCTGTGCAATCACTTCATACCCACATATGGCATTCCAGCTTTGATACGATCAGACAACGGCACTCATTTTGTAAATGATGTCATCACTAAGGTCTCTGAAGCGCTTGGTTTCAGCATAAAACACCACTGTGCGTATCATCCTCAGAGCACAGGCCTTGTAGAGAGAACTAACGGCACTATAAAACAAAGGCTCAGGAAATGCATGGCAGAAACAGGAAGGCCGTGGCCTGAATGTTTGGGTTTAGTGAAAATGTGGATGCGCTTAACGCAAGGCTCCCATAAACTAACTCCATTTGAAATCATTCATGGCAGGCCGTTCCCACTGCCCATCACCAGTCAACCAATAGACAAAGCAATCAGAGAAAACACATTAGCAGAATGGATGTCTAAGCTGTTAGAAAACAAAGAGATCATTGTACATAATCAACAACCTGATGATGTTTCTCCAGTGTCTTGCAGACTAAAGCCCGGTGACTGGGTTCTGATCAAGGTGCTCCAAAGGAAAAACTGGAGCACACCCAGGTGGGAGGGGCCATACCAAGTCCTCCTCACTACACCGACCGCTTGCAAAATTGCGGAACGACCATCCTGGATCCATCAGAGTCACTGCAGGCGAGTCAGTGAAGCCATCTAAACACAGCTGACGGCAGGCTTGCCCACTTGTTGTGATCTCGCCCGGTGGAGGGGTCAGCTTTCCTGGCCGGGGGGTCTACTCGCGACAGGAGGGTGTGTCCCGTCGTCATGAGGTGGTGGCTCTTAACAACTGCAGCGGCCCTGACCATGGCCGGGCTCCTCACCTTTGCTTCCGTGAGGAACAACAAGTCACGCTATATGGAGAAAAGGCAGACACTGTATGACAAAGGAAAGTACACCAAGTTTCCCCATGGCTACGCCACTAACTTCTGGTGGCAGTTTATGAACACTACAGCTCACTTGAATAACAAAACTGACTGCTATGCATGTACCCATATGCCCCTATCCTCACAGACGTCTGGCCTGTGGCCGTACAGCATACCTGAAGATCGCAGTTGGTGCCTGTTGGGCCTGGCAACACATCCAGGCTACGGTACTCTTTGGTCCAAAGCCAACTACAGCATCCCAGCGAAAGCAACCTGGAGGTCATCGTCACTCACAAATGTGAACTGTTCCGGACAGACCTACCTACTGACCTGGCCCCAAGTCTCAGACCCGCTGCCTGATGTAATTCTACTGAACAAACTGAACGCATCACAACTGCCAGTATGTGTGATGAACAATGGATCGCGGGCAGTGGGGGAGCTGCCTACTCACCTATGTAAGTACATATACACTTTCTGCCCACCAAGGAACGAGAGGAAGTGTATGGCCTGTTCAATCAACGCCACCTGTGCCAGTAACACGACGCTGATGAGCCTCAACTGTCGCTCCGACTACAGCTACCGAATGCCACTACAAACAAAGACTCAGTACCAGACAGGATGTGCACGGACGGCACCCAGCAGTAGAGGAACCAGAGTTTTGGCTGACTGGTACTTCCTATGTGGCAATAAGGCTTATCTGTCACTCCCTGAAGGTTGGGGGGGTCTGTGCGCCCTGGTGCAATTATCAGATCACGTCTTCTTCATGCAAAGTGTTGCACATCACCCAAGCAGCCGACAGAGACGTGAAGTGGACATCGCCTCACCCAATTCTTTCGGCATTACAGTGGACACTGGAGTGCCGGGAGAGTTTCGCATCTGGGGAGGAGGAGTGAAATTCTTACAGAGCTTGATCCCCGGCATTGGAGTTGCCGAGGTGCGGGATCATGTGGAAATCAACCGATATGCTCTGCTACGACACATCAACTTGACTAAGACCCTGGGAACCGCCTTAGCAGGAGAACAGCAGGCCATCAGAACGATGGTGCTGCAGAACAGACTGACACTAGACCTGCTAACAGCATCACAAGGAGGAGTTTGCAAGCTGATCGGGGAAACATGTTGCACTTTTATCCCTGATGGATACGAAACTGGAGGAGACATTTATGAAGCTTTGCAGAATTTGACCGCTCTGCAAAAATATGTCACTGACCACACACCTGGAGCAGCTACAGCACAAGGCTGGCTGGACTGGCTGTTCAGCGGTTCATGGCTGGCTGCTGTAGCAAAGTCATTTTTCCTTCTAGGTCTCATCATGATAGCACTGCTCATATTAGTGTTGTGTGTGTTGCCATGCCTAAGAGTAATGATTTCAAAGATGATAACAACTGCAATGACTGCTTATGTTGCCGTGCCTGAAGAAGACCAGCATCCCGTTGCAATTCTGTTAGAGGAGAACTTGTAATAACTGCTAATGAATGACGTGGTGATTAAAAATGACTTGTCAAGTGATCACGCACTGATTAAAACATTAGTAGGTTATGCAGGTTTTCATCCTTTTATTTTTTGAAGTTCTCATCCTTTTATTTTTTGAAGTTTTCATTTTAAATATGAAGTTTTCATCATTTTACATATAAAGTTTTCAATTTAAGGTTTGCATCATTTTAAATGTAAGGTTTTCATCCTTGTATTTTTTGAAGTTTTCATTTTACATATTAGGTTTTCATCATTTTTTAATACAAAGTTTTCATTTTAGTTTTTATCCTTTATTTTTTGTAGTTTTAGTTTTATTATTTTTTCTTGTTTATTCCACTTGTTATTTCATTTACTATGATTTTCATTTACTATGTTTTTCTTTTTATTATTTTCTTTTGTTTTATTCTTTAGACCAAATGACTTCCATTTCTGCTATGCTGACATTTTGAAAATTAAAAAATTGCTTAAGATACTTAATAAATAACCTTCACAGACAATTGTTGTATACATTTAAAATAAGTTAAAACAGGAGGGAATGTTACAGGAAAAATGATTCTATGTTTCTTTACCTTCTTTTAAATGTACAAAGATGCCTTTTGTCTGCCCTCTGCCTATGGTTAGATTAGTTTAGAATTATCTTTTTAGACTTTCCCAGCAAACACATCTTGTTTCTGGGACATATTGTTTTAGATTGTTTTATCTTCCCTAGCTCTCTGCTGACGAGACTAGCACCATATATGGAGTTGTTTTATTTTATCTGTTTATTATTTGTTATCCTGTTCTCACTGTCTCTGTGCTCTGTGCCTATAAAAATTACCAAGCCACTGTGCATGGGGTGAGTTGTTCTTAGCAGCTCACCCGTGTACACGTTTGATAAAGAAAGTAACTTTGTCTCATTGTGTCTTTATTTCTCCTGGGTCTTTTACAGAGTTTTCCCCCAACACTCGCTATTACATGCATTTGAATGGAGTTCTCGCCGGACAAAGTATAGGTTTTCATTATGTGAATAACTTTAACATCTTAGCTCAAAGAGCTGCAAAACTAGTTTGCCCAGCACGGGGAAATTGAATTCTGTAAGATAAAGCCATGAATACGTATATCTGAATCTTCTATCAAAAGTTACACCTATTTATATGAAGTTGTACAAAAACGCTTTATTTCGTCAAGACAGTGCGTTTCTGACTATTACATGCATTTGAATGGGGAACTCGCCCGAAAAAATGTATAGGTTTTCATTATGTGAATAACTTGAAAATCTTAGCTCAAACAGCTGCAAAACTAGTTTGCCCAGCACGGGGATATTGAATTCTATAAGATAAAGCCATAAATATGTATTTCTGAGTTTTCTATCAAAAGTCACAGCTGTCTTTATGAAGACCATTAAAAACGCTTTATTTCACCACGTTAGTGCGTTTCTCGCTATTACATGCATTTGAATGGGGAACTCGCCCGAAACAAAGTATAGGTTTTCATTATGTGAATAACTTTAACATCTTAGCTCAAACAGCTGCAAAACCTGTTTGCCCAGCACGGGGAAATTGAATTGTATAAAATGAAGCCATAAACATGTGTGTCTGAGTCTTCTATCAAAAGTTACACCGATTTATATGAAGTTGTGCAAAAACGCTTTATTTCGCCAAGACAGTGCGTTTCTGACGATTAAATGCATTTAAATGGGGAACTCGCACGAAACAAAGTATAGGTTTTCATTATGTGAATAACTTGAAAATCTTAGCTCAAACAGCTGCAAAACCTGTTTTCTCAGCACGGGGATACTGAATTTTATAAGATAAAGCCATAAATATGTATTTCTGAGTCTTCTATCAAAAGTTACAGTTATATATATGAAGTTGTACAAAAACGCTTTCTTTCGCCAAGACAGTACTTTTCTGACGATTACATGCATTTGAATGGGGAACTCGCCCGAAACAAAGTATAGGTTTTCATTATGTGAATAACTTTAACATCTCAGCTCAAACAGCTGCAAAACCTGTTTGCCCAGCACGGGGATATTGAATTCTATAAGATAAAGCCATAAATACGTATATCTGAAACGTCTATCAAAAGTTACAGCGATTTATATGAAGTTGTGCAAAAACGCTTTATTTCGCCAAGACAGTGCGTTTCTGACGATTACATGCATTTGAATGGGGAACTCGCACGAATCAAAGTATAGGTTTTCATTATGTGAATAACTTTAACATCTCAGCTCAAACAGCTGCAAAACCTGTTTGCCCAGCACGGGGATATTGAATTCTATAAGATAAAGCCATAAATATGTATTTCTGAGTCTTCTATCAAAAGTTAAAGCTGTCTTTATGAAGACCATTAAAAACGCTTTATTTCACCACGTTAGTGCGTTTCTCGCTATTACATGCATTTGAATGGGGAACTCGCCCGAAACAAAGTATAGGTTTTCATTATGTGAATAACTTTAACATCTTAGCTCAAACAGCTGCAAAACCTGTTTGCCCAGCACGGGGATATTGAATTGTATAAAATGAAGCCATAAACATGTGTGTCTGAGTCGTCTATCAAAAGTTACACCGATTTATATGAAGTTGTGCAAAAACGCTTTATTTCGCCAAGACAGTGCGTTTCTGACGATTACATGCATTTAAATGGGGAACTCGCACGAAAGAAAGTATAGGTTTTCATTATGTGAATAACTTGAAAATCTTAGCTCAAACAGCTGTAAAACCTGTTTGCCCAGCACGGGGATATTGAATTCTATAAGATAAAGCCATAAATATGTATTTCTGAGTCTTCTATCAAAAGTTACAGCTGTCTTTATGAAGACCATTAAAAACGCTTAATTTCACCACGTTAGTGCGTTTCTCGCTATTACACGCATTTGAATGGAGTTCTCGCCCGACACAAAGTATAGGTTTTCATTATGTGAATAACTTTAACATCTCAGCTCAAACAGCTGCAAAACCTGTTTGCCCAGCACGGGGATATTGAATTCTATAAGATAAAGCCATGAATACGTATATCTGAAACGTCTATCAAAAGTTACACCGATTTATATGAAGTTGTGCAAAAACGCTTTATTTCGCCAAGACAGTGCGTTTCTGACAATTACACGCATTTGAATGGAGTTCTCGCCCGACACAAAGTATAGGTTTTCATTATGTGAATAACTTTAACATCTTAGCTCAAACAGCTGCAAAACCTGTTTTCCCAGCACGGGGATATTGAATTCTATAAGATAAATCCATAAATATGTATTTCTGAGTCTTCTATCAAAAGTTACAGCTATATATATGAAGTTGTGCAAAAACGCTTTATTTCGCCAAGACAGTGCGTTTCTGACGATTACATGCATTTGAATGGGGAACTCGCCTGAAACAAAGTATAGGTTTTCATTATGTGAATAACTTTAACATCTTAGCTCAAACAGCTGCAAAACTTGTTTTGCCAGCACGGGGATATTGAATTCTATAAGATAAAGCCATAAATATGTATTTCCGAGTCTTCTATCAAAAGTTACATCTGTCTTTATGAAGACCATTATAAACGCTTTATATCACCACGTTAGTGCTTTTCTCGCTATTACCTACATTTGAATGGGGTTCTCGCCCGACACAAAGTATAGGTTTTCATTATGTGAATAACTTGAAAATCTTAGCTCAAACAGCTGCAAAACTAGTTTGCCCAGCACGGGGATATTGAATTCTATAAGATAAATCCATAAATATGTATTTCTGAGTCTTCTATCAAAAGTTACAGCTATATATATGAAGTTGTACAAAAACGCTTTCTTTCGCCAAGACAGTACTTTTCTGACGATTACATGCATTTGAATGGGGAACTCGCACGAAACAAAGTATAGGTTTTCATTATGTGAATAGCTTTAACATCTTAGCTCAAACAGCTGCAAAACTTGTTTGCCCAGCACGGGGAAATTGAATTCTATAAGATAAAGCCATAAATATGTATTTCTGAGTCGTCTATCAAAAGTTACAGCTGTCTTTATGAAGACCATTAAAAACGCTTGATTTCACCACGTTAGTGCGTTTCTCGCTATTACTTGCATTTGAATGGAGTTCTCGCCCGACACAAAGTAGTTTTCATTATCTGAATAGCTTTAACATCTTAGCTCAAACAGCTGCAAAACTTGTTTGCCCAGCACGGGGATATTGAATTCTATAAGATGAAGCCATAAACATGTTTGTCTGAGTCATCTATCAAAAGTTACACCGATTTATATGAAGTTGTGCAAAAACGCTTTATTTCGCCAAGACAGTGCGTTTCTGACGATTACATGCATTTGAATGGGGAACTCGCACGAAACAAAGTATAGGTTTTCATTATGTGAATAACTTTAACATCTTAGCTCAAACAGCTGCAAAACCTGTTTGCCCAGCACGGGGATATTGAATTCTATAAGATAAAGCCATAAATATGTATTTCTGAGTCTTCTATCAAAAGTTACAGCTGTCTTTATGAAGACCATGAAAAACGCTTTATTTCACCACGTTAGTGCGTTTCTCGCTATTACACGCATTTGAATGGAGTTCTCGCCCGACACAAAGCATAGGTTTTCATTATGTGAATAACTTTAACATCTCAGCTCAAACAACTGCAAAACCTGTTTGCCCAGCACGGGGATATTGAATTCTATAAGATAAAGCCATGAATACGTATATCTGAAACGTCTATCAAAAGTTACACCGATTTATATGAAGTTGTGCAAAAACGCTTTATTTCGCCAAGACAGTGCGTTTCTGACGATTACATGCATTTGAATGGGGAACTCGCACGACACAAAGTATAGGTTTTCATTATGTGAATAACTTTAACATCTCAGCTCAAACAGCTGCAAAACCTGTTTGCCCAGCACGGGGATATTGAATTCTATAAGATAAAGCCATAAATATGTATTTCTGAGTCTTCTATCAAAAGTTACAGCTGTCTTTATGAAGACCATGAAAAACGCTTTATTTCACCACGTTAGTGCGTTTCTCGCTATTACTTGCATTTGAATGGAGTTCTCGCCCGACACAAAGTAGTTTTCATTATGTGAATAGCTTTAACATCTTTTTTCAAACAGCTGCAAAACTTGTTTGCCCAGCACGGGGATATTGAATTCTATAAGATGAAGCCATAAACATGTTTGTCTGAGTCGTCTATCAAACGTTACACCGATTTATATGAAGTTGTGCAAAAACGCTTTATTTCGCCAAGACAGTGCGTTTCTGACGATTACATGCATTTGAATGGGGAACTCGCACGAAAGAAAGTATAGGTTTTCATTATGTGAATAATTTTAAAATCTTAGCTCAAACGGCTGCAAAACTAGTTTGCCCAGCACGGGGATATTGAATTCTATAAGATAAAGCCATAAATATGTATTTCTGAGTCTTCTATCAAAAGTTACAGCTGTCTTTATGAAGACCATTAAAAACGCTTTATTTCACCACGTTAGTGCGTTTCTCGCTATTACTTGCATTTGAATGGAGTTCTCGCCCGACACAAAGTAGTTTTCATTATCTGAATAGCTTTAACATCTTAGCTCAAACAGCTGCAAAACTTGTTTGCCCAGCACGGGGATATTGAATTCTATAAGATGAAGCCATAAACATGTTTGTCTGAGTCATCTATCAAAAGTTACACCGATTTATATGAAGTTGTGCAAAAACGCTTTATTTCGCCAAGACAGTGCGTTTCTGACGATTACATGCATTTGAATGGGGAACTCGCACGACACAAAGTATAGGTTTTCATTATGTGAATAACTTTAACATCTCAGCTTAAACAGCTGCAAAACCTGTTTGCCCAGCACGGGGATATTGAATTCTATAAGATAAAGCCATAAATATGTATTTCTGAGTCTTCTATCAAAAGTTACAGCTGTCTTTATGAAGACCATGAAAAAAGCTTTATTTCACCACGTTAGTGCGTTTCTCGCTATTACTTGCATTTGAATGGAGTTCTCGCCCGACACAAAGTAGTTTTCATTATGTGAATAGCTTTAACATCTTTGCTCAAACAGCTGCAAAACTTGTTTGCCCAGCACGGGGATATTGAATTCTATAAGATGAAGCCATAAACATGTTTGTCTGAGTCGTCTATCAAAAGTTACACCGATTTATATGAAGTTGTGCAAAAACGCTTTATTTCGCCAAGACAGTGCGTTTCTGACGATTACATGCATTTGAATGGGGAACTCGCACGAAAGAAAGTATAGGTTTTCATTATGTGAATAACTTTAACATCTTAGCTCAAACAGCTGCAAAACTAGTTTGCCCAGCACGGGGATATTGAATTCTATAAGATAAAGCCATAAATATGTATTTCTGAGTCTTCTATCAAAAGTTACAGCTGTCTTTATGAAGACCATTAAAAACGCTTTATTTCACCACGTTAGTGCGTTTCTCGCTATTACTTGCATTTGAATGGAGTTCTCGCCCGACACAAAGTAGTTTTCATTATCTGAATAGCTTTAACATCTTAGCTCAAACAGCTGCAAAACTTGTTTGCCCAGCACGGGGATATTGAATTCTATAAGATGAAGCCATAAACATGTTTGTCTGAGTCATCTATCAAAAGTTACACCGATTTATATGAAGTTGTGCAAAAACGCTTTATTTCGCCAAGACAGTGCGTTTCTGACGATTACATGCATTTGAATGGGGAACTCGCACGAAACAATGTATAGGTTTTCATTATGTGAATAACTTTAACATCTTAGCTCAAACAGCTGCAAAACTAGTTTGCCCAGCACGGGGATATTGAATTCTATAAGATAAAGCCATAAATATGTATTTCTGAGTCTTCTATCAAAAGTTACAGCTGTCTTTATGAAGACCATTAAAAACGCTTTATTTCACCACGTTAGTGCGTTTCTCGCTATTACTTGCATTTGAATGGAGTTCTCGCCCGACACAAAGTAGTTTTCATTATCTGAATAGCTTTAACATCTTAGCTCAAACAGCTGCAAAACTTGTTTGCCCAGCACGGGGATATTGAATTCTATAAGATGAAGCCATAAACATGTTTGTCTGAGTCATCTATCAAAAGTTACACCGATTTATATGAAGTTGTGCAAAAACGCTTTATTTCGCCAAGACAGTGCGTTTCTGACGATTACATGCATTTGAATGGGGAACTCGCACGAAAGAAAGTATAGGTTTTCATTATGTGAATAACTTTAACATCTTAGCTCAAACAGCTGCAAAACTAGTTTGCCCAGCACGGGGATATTGAATTCTATAAGATAAAGCCATAAATATGTATTTCTGAGTCTTCTATCAAAAGTTACAGCTGTCTTTATGAAGACCATTAAAAACGCTTTATTTCACCACGTTAGTGCGTTTCTCGCTATTACTTGCATTTGAATGGAGTTCTCGCCAGACACAAAGTAGTTTTCATTATCTGAATAGCTTTAACATCTTAGCTCAAACAGCTGCAAAACTTGTTTGCCCAGCACGGGGATATTGAATTCTATAAGATGAAGCCATAAACATGTTTGTCTGAGTCATCTATCAAAAGTTACACCGATTTATATGAAGTTGTGCAAAAACGCTTTATTTCGCCAAGACAGTGCGTTTCTGACGATTACATGCATTTGAATGGGGAACTCGCACGAAACAATGTATAGGTTTTCATTATGTGAATAACTTTAACATCTTAGCTCAAACAGCTGCAAAACTAGTTTGCCCAGCACGGGGATATTGAATTCTATAAGATAAAGCCATAAATATGTATTTCTGAGTCTTCTATCAAAAGTTACAGCTGTCTTTATGAAGACCATTAAAAACGCTTTATTTCCCCACGTTAGTGCGTTTCTCGCTATTACTTGCATTTGAATGGAGTTCTCGCCCGACACAAAGTATAGGTTTTCATTATGTGAATAACTTTAACATCTCAGCTCAAACAGCTGCAAAACCTGTTTGCCCAGCACGGGGATATTGAATTATATAAGATAAAGCCATGAATACGTATATCTGAAACGTCTATCAAAAGTTACACCGATTTATATGAAGTTGTGCAAAAACGCTTTATTTCGCCAAGACAGTGCGTTTCTGATGATTACATGCATTTGAATGGGGAACTCGCACGACACAAAGTATAGGTTTTCATTATGTGAATAACTTTAACATCTCAGCTTAAACAGCTGCAAAACCTGTTTGCCCAGCACGGGGATATTGAATTCTATAAGATAAAGCCATAAATATGTATTTCTGAGTCTTCTATCAAAAGTTACAGCTGTCTTTATGAAGACCATGAAAAACGCTTTATTTCACCACGTTAGTGCGTTTCTCGCTATTACTTGCATTTGAATGGAGTTCTCGCCCGACACAAAGTAGTTTTCATTATGTGAATAGCTTTAACATCTTTGCTCAAACAGCTGCAAAACTTGTTTGCCCAGCACGGGGATATTGAATTCTATAAGATGAAGCCATAAACATGTTTGTCTGAGTCGTCTATCAAAAGTTACACCGATTTATATGAAGTTGTACAAAAACGCTTTATTTCGCCAAGACAGTGCGTTTCTGACGATTACATGCATTTGAATGGGGAACTCGCACGAAACAAAGTATAGGTTTTCATTATGTGAATAACTTTAACATCTTAGCTCAAACAGCTGCAAAACTAGTTTGCCCAGCACGGGGATATTGAATTCTATAAGATAAAGCCATAAATATGTATTTCTGAGTCTTCTATCAAAAGTTACAGCTGTCTTTATGAAGACCATTAAAAACGCTTTATTTCACCACGTTAGTGCGTTTCTCACTATTACTTGCATTTGAATGGAGTTCTCGCCCGACACAAAGTAGTTTTCATTATCTGAATAGCTTTAACATCTTAGCTCAAACAGCTGCAAAACTTGTTTGCCCAGCACGGGGATATTGAATTCTATAAGATGAAGCCATAAACATGTTTGTCTGAGTCATCTATCAAAAGTTACACCGATTTATATGAAGTTGTGCAAAAACGCTTTATTTCGCCAAGACAGTGCGTTTCTGACGATTACATGCATTTGAATGGGGAACTCGCACGAAACAAAGTATAGGTTTTCATTATGTGAATAACTTTAACATCTTAGCTCACACAGCTGCAAAACCTGTTTGCCCAGCACGGGGATATTGAATTCTGTAAGATAAAGCCATGAATACGTATATCTGAATCTTCTATTAAAAGTTACACCGATTTATATGAAGTTGTGCAAAAACGCTTTATTTCGCCAAGACAGTGCGTTTCTGACGATTACATGCATTTGAATGGGGAACTCGCACGAAACAAAGTATAGGTTTTCATTATGTGAATAACTTGAAAATCTTAGCTCACACAGCTGCAAAACCTGTTTGCCCAGCACAGGGATATTGAATTCTATAAGATAAAGCCATGAATACGTATTTCAGAGTCTTCTATCAAAAGTTACAGCTGTCTTTATGAAGACCATGAAAGACGCTTTATTTCACCACGTTAGTGCGTTTCTCGCTATTACATGCATTTGAATGGAGTTCTCGCCCGACACAAAGTATAGGTTTTCATTATGTGAATAACTTTAACATCTTAGCTCAAACAGCTGCAAAACCTGTTTGCCCAGTACGGGGAAATTGAATTCTATCAAATTAAGCCATAAACATGTGTGTCTGAGTCGTCTATCAAAAGTTACACCGATTTATGTGAAGTTGTGCAAAAACGCTTTATTTCGCCAAGACAGTGCGTTTCTGACGATTACATGCATTTGAATGGGGAACTCGCACGAAACAAAGTATAGGTTTTCATTATGTGAATAACTTGAAAATCTTAGCTCACACAGCTGCAAAACCCTTTTGCCCAGCACGGGGAAATTGAATTCTATAAGATAAAGCCATAAATATGTATTTCTGAGTCTTCTATCAAAAGTTACAGCTGTCCTTATGAAGACCATGAAAAACGCTTTATTTCACCACGTTGGTGCGTTTCTCGCTATTACATGCATTTGAATGGAGTTCTCGCCCGACACAAAGTATAGGTTTTCATTATGTGAATAACTTGAAAATCTTAGCTCAAACAGCTGCAAAACCTGTTTGCCCAGCAAGGGGAAATTAAATTCTATAAGATAAAGCCATAAAAGTGTGTTTATGAGTCGTCTATCAAAACTTACACCGATTTATATGAAGTTCTGCAAAAACGCTTTATTTCGCCAAGACAGTGCGTTTCTGACGATTACATGCATTTGAATGGGGAACTCGCACGAAACAAAGCATAGGTTTTCATTATGTGAATAACTTTAACATCTCAGCTCAAACAGCTGCAAAACCTGTTTTCCCAGCACGGGGATACTGAATTCTATAAGATAAAGCCATAAATAGGTATTTCTGAGTCTTCTATCAAAAGTTACAGCTATATATATGAAGTTGTACAAAAACGCTTTCTTTCGCCAAGACAGTACTTTTCTGACGATTACATGCATTTGAATGGGGAACTCGCCCGAAACAAAGTATAGGTTTTCATTATGTGAATATGTAGCCCAGATGAAAAATATCATACTTATTCTCTTTATATTAACTGTCCACATCAACAAGCATCGTATTTCCTATGACCATTGAATGCACCTCTCAGTTCACCCCACGTGAGGGCACCTAGCTCAGCAACCAATCAGAGCCTACCCAGGCCGCATTGACCCTGTCAGCCAGGAAGTGAGGTGGAGGTGCATGGTGTCCCGGGTTTTTCTTATCTCAGCAAGAGGAGTGGAGGCATCTGCTACTCAAACCGAGAAATCCACGGACAAAAGAGAGGAAAACTCATGATTGAGAGGAAGGAAAGCCAGCCTACTTACCTGCTGGAAGTCCGGAGTCGAGTGGCTGGATGAAGGAGAGAGGCAACGTCGGTCAGGTTTTTTGGAGAGGACGGAAAAGTCCAAGGACCAGGACGATATTCTGGTTGTGATAGATGGCGAGCCAACCACTTTGAGGACGATCTACCCCAAAGAAGATACACACCACACACTCATACATTCCAGTTACACTCACAAGGACCTTTGAAGTTGGCTATCGCCAGCTTAACTCTAAATTCTTAAAGGGCCCCAACGAGTACTTTTATTTTGTTGAGTGTGCACACTATTTATTTTATTTTATACTTTATCTGTACAAATTGGACAAATACCTGTTATACTTTGTAACAATACAAGAGTGGCTACTCAAAAGTTAACATTGTGTCCAGGTCATTATTGCTGCTCAATACTTTGGCTCCATACGAATTTGGTGTCTTCTGATTCTGGCCAGGGTCTTATTACGAGCCCAAGTAATTATTGCGCTGTAATTCACCTTTATACCTTAAAGTTGGTTACAGAAGTGGCGAGCCAGCCAGGAGCCAATTGATTTGAGCATCAATATTGAGGCAATGACCAGCATGGATTTCATACAAAAGTCTGGTGTCAAAATACCTAATGCGGTTGTTGTCGCTGGGATAACACAGGTATCTGAGAAAGATGAACAGGTCATTGACTTTCTGAAACAGTATGGTAAAATCACAAGAGTCCTTTTTGTTGATGATTCACTGTCCAACTTCTACCAAAACCTGATCGTAGAATACTCTAGCAGTTCAGCCTTAGAAGGTTTAGAACCTCGTTTACCATACCCATACACAGCACAAGCTGATCCCAGCGTTGTCTATGAAATTAAAACACTCAGTAGCATGTACACTACCACGGTTGGGAGTAATGTTACAAAAACCTACTTGGCGGAACTCAAGGAACTAGCCAAGCTGAGTGGCAAAGACTACGGTGAGGTGCTGAAGGAGATGATGTGTCAGATTGGGGAGGATGTTGAAGCCATGCGACCTACCACTGAAGAACCTTCTCCCACGTATGTCAAGACCACTGTTGTATCTCCGCCCGCTCCTAAAGAGCGACAGTGTCACACCTCACATTCAGATGTTACACCAAGTGATACTGGTGCCACTGATGATGTTCCCCTCACTAATGGAAGGAGAGCAGCGTCCCTCTCAGTAAGTGACTTGAACCCACCTGACATTCAGAAGGTTGTGGTAGAGCATATCGTACGAAGGCAAGATGTTGTCCCACACATCCAGTCCCAGGTGAGACTCCGTTCCTTCTCCGGTAAGGTTCCCAGACCTAACAATGAAACTGATTATGACACATGGCGCACACAAATTGAACTGCTCCAAAATGATCCCAGCATGTCCCCCCTGCAAATATCCAGAAAGATCCATGAGAGCCTGCTCCCACCAGCAGCTGATATAGTTAAGAGTTTGCGGCCTGAGTCACCACCTGTGACTTATTTGCAGCTTCTAGATTCAGCCTTTGGCACTGTAGAAGATGGCGAGGAACTTTTCGCTCAATTCCTGAACACCCTTCAAGATCCAGGTGAGAAGTCATCCACTTACCTTCACCGGCTACAGCTAGCATTAAACAGAGCCACGAAGAGGGGGGGAGTCGCATGTGAATGAGTGGACAAACATCTACTTAAACAGTTCTGCAGGGGATGTTGGGACAACGACCTACTCAGCGCCCTGCAACTTGAGCAAAAGAAGAGCAGCCCACCCCAATTCTCAGACCTGTTGTTAATGATTCGCTCTGAGGAAGATCGACAGCAAGCAAAAACTAACCGTATGAGAAAACACATTGGCACCACAAAGCAGAGAACTCAGTTACAGTTCCAGGGTGCACATGTTTGTGAACCAGAGGAGAAACATGGGAGTAGCATTGCTGCTATTGAGGATCTGCGAAAGCAGGTGGCGAGTCTGCAAAGTCAACTAACTACATTCATGTCACAGAAAAAAACAAAGTTTGCAAACAGCAAGGACCCTGCAGGGAAGCCGCAGAGTAAGATGTCAAAGCCACATGGTGTAGATGGACGTATGCAAAGACAGACTTCAAAGAGGCAAAGGGGCAGACCCAAGCCCTGGTATTGTTTCAACTGCGGTGAAGATGGACATATCGCTCCATGCTGTGTTGACCCCGCTAACCCCAACCTAGTAGCAGAAAAAAAGAAGCAGTTGGAGGAGAAACAACGCCAGTGGGAAGCGCGAGATTGTACAGATTCACCTTTAAACATCTAACAGTTCCTGTTGTGGGACAAACAGGAGCTGAGGAGAGTCAACAACGTCCCTCAGACGTAAACAATGGTGACAAAATCACAGCTGAGGTTAACAAGGTAAGTACCCCAGCAAAGACTGTCAAAGCACAAACATGTTCTGGCTTAAACCATTCAGAGCAGAACCAATCTTTCCAACTCCCTAAACAGTTGATTGGTACCAGAAGTACAGCTCAAGTGACTGTGAGAGGTGAAGAAGTCAACTGTCTTCTTGACTCAGGCTCCCAAGTTACCACTGTTCCTGAGTCATTTTACCAGCAGCACCTTTCAGAGCAAAAGATCAAGCCACTACATGACCTCTTAGAAGTGGAAGGTGCTAATGGCCAGCTAGTGCCTTACTTTGGCTATATAGAAATGACCATAACTTTTCCAAAGGACTTTATAGGTGTTCCAGTAGATGTAAACACACTTGCTTTAATCGTCCCTGACACTTCACAATCCCTCATGCTCATAGGCACAAACACCCTAGATGTACTGTTCGACATCTACTCAGAGACTGACTTAGCCAATCGTCAACCCCTCCCACATGGCTACAAAGTAGTCTTCAAAATCATTGAGTTGAGACGGAAGCAGACAAGTGACACCCATCAGGGGGTAGTGAAGCTACTTGGCAAGATGCCTCAAGTCATTCCAGCTGGTTCAACTGTAGTGGTGGAGGGAGTCGCCCTTGGCGAGGGCCTTCAGGATGAAAAATCAGTTGTAATTGAGTACCCATCATCGTCCCCCTTGCCCGGTGGCCTGCTACTTAAAGCCGGTCTGGTGGACTTTCCCCAGCGGCGGCCCCACAAGTTGCCAGTTGTTATAAGCAACGAGTCTGACCACGACATTGTCATCCCTGCCAAGTGTACTATTGCAGAGGTTAGTGCTTATCAGACCATCCTATTAAAGGAACACAACAAGACCAAACAGTCAGAACTATCCCAGAGAACTCCAGAGACTCCGTCTTTCCAAGAGCCCACCATAACCTTCAATTTTGGTGACTCCCCAGTTCCATTGGAATGGAAACAGCACATCACTCAGCAGCTCAGCGGCATGCCTGAGGTGTTTGCACAGCACGACCTGGATTTTGGCCGGACGGACCAGGTGCGACATCATATAAAACTTTCGGATGGCACGCCTTTCAAACTACGTGCCCGGCCAATCCACCCACGGGACATTGAGGCTGTCCGGAAGCACATTCAGGAACTCCTTGATGCAGGAGTTATTAGAGAGTCAGAGTCCCCATTTGCGTCACCCATAGTGGTAGTCCGGAAAAAGAACGGCCAAGTCCGGTTCTTTTTCCGGACTTGGCGTCTAAACCTTCAGACTATAAAAGATGCGTACAGCCTTCCGAAGCTAGAGGACACATTCTCAGCCCTCAATGGTTCACAGTGGTTCTCTGTTCTTGATCTAAAATCAGGGTACTACCAGATCGAGGTCGAAGAAGCAGACAAACCGAAGACGGCCTTTGTGTGCCCTCTCGGCTTCTGGGAGTTCAACAGAATGCCTCAGGGTGTAACGAACGCCCCCAGCACGTTCCAGCGGTTAATGGAGCGGTGCATGGGGGATATGCATTTGAAGGATGCATTGGTCTTTCTTGATGACGTGATAGTATTCTCCCGAACCCTTGAGGAACACGAAGAAAGACTCATGAAAGTGCTCACTCGTCTAAAAGAGTTTGGGTTAAAGCTGTCACCAGAGAAATGTGTCTTCTTCCAGACTTCAGTCCGTTATCTGGGACATGTGGTCTCCAGAAATGGAGTTCGGACTGACCCTGAGAAGATTTCGGCCCTTAAAACATGGCCTGTCCCACAGACCCTGCGAGAGTTAAAGTCGTTCCTTGGTTTTGCTGGGTATTATAGAAGGTTCGTTAAGGGGTATTCCAGCATTGTGAAACCTCTCCACAACTTAACTTCAGGGTACCCACCTAGCCACAAGAAATCAAAAGTAAACGCAAGACAAAGTGCACATCAGTACCATGACCCAAAAGACCCTTTCGGAGGTCGCTGGACGCCAGCTTGCCAGGAAGCCTTCGAGTCAGTCATCCAAAGTCTCACCACTGCCCCTGTACTTGCCTTCGCTGACCCCCAGAAACCCTATATACTGCACACCGACGCCAGTACCACCGGGCTTGGTGCTGTATTGTATCAGGAGCAAGAGGGACAACTTAGAGTCATAGGCTATGCAAGCAGAGGGCTGTCACGGAGCGAAAATCGCTATCCAGCGCACAAGTTGGAGTTTCTGGCGCTCAAGTGGTCAGTTACAGAAAAGTTCAGCGACTATCTCTACGGCAACCACTTCACTGTTGTAACGGATAGTAATCCGCTGACTTACATTCTGACTTTAGCAAAACTTGACGCAACTAGCTATAGGTGGCTAGCAGCACTGTCCACATTCTCTTTCAAACTCCTCTATCGTCCAGGGAAGCAGAATGGAGATGCGGATGGATTATCACGCAGACCACACGGAGGGCTAGCGGACGACCTGAAATCACAAAAAGAGATTGAACGCATACAACAGTTCACTCAAGATCACCTTTGTGATCCAGACAACATCAATGCTGTAAATCAGTCTGTGGTGAAAGCAATCTGTGAGAGGCAGTTCACCTACAGCGTCAGTCCTGACAATGAAAGAGAGGCAGATGCAGATTGTGTTGCCTTGGTGGAGGTGCTTGCTGTGTCTCCTAGTGCTGTACCTGATAGCTATGGGCAAGAGGAACAGTTTGGAGGTCTGCCAACCATTCCCCATCTAACTGAGGCAGAGCTGGCAGACGAGCAAAGAGCCGATCAGTGTATAAAGCATGTTATTTCTCAGATCGAATATGGGGACACACCACCTCCAACCGTGCGCACACAGCTCCCTGAGCTTCCACTGCTCCTCCGAGAGCTTAACCGTCTTGAGCTCCGCAACAATGTCTTGTACCGGCGACGCCAAGAGGGGTCCCAGAAAACCTACCAGCTTGTACTTCCAGCTGAGCTTCGCAACACAGTTCTCACCAGCCTGCATGACCATATGGGTCACATGGGAGTCGACCGTACACTGGACCTTGTAAGGTCAAGATTTTATTGGCCAAGGATGGCTTTGGACGTGGAAAGGAAAGTGAAGACGTGTGGCAGGTGCGTGCGGAGGAAGGCACGGCCTGAAAGAGCGGCCCCCTTGGTCAACATTAATACGACACGACCTCTTGAACTCTTGTGCATGGACTTCTTGTCCCTGGAAGCTGACAGGAGTGGAACCAAAGATATATTGGTGATCACGGACCACTTCACTAAATTTGCAGTTGCTATCCCAACACCTAATCAAAAGGCCCGCACAGTGGCAAGGTGTCTGTGGGAGAACTTTATGGTACACTATGGCATCCCAGAAAAATTGCATAGTGACCAGGGTCCAGATTTCGAGTCACGCACAATCAAGGAGCTCTGTCAGGTGGCTGGTATCCACAAGGTGAGGACAACCCCATACCACCCTAGGGGCAATCCTGTGGAACGATTTAATCGTACCTTGCTTGATATGCTGGGAACTCTCCGTGATCAAGATAAGTCCTGTTGGCGTGACCATGTAAGACCCCTGGTCCACGCTTATAACTGCACCAGGAATGAAGTGACTGGTTTCTCCCCGTACGAACTGATGTTCGGACGCCAACCTCGGTTGCCAGTTGACCTTGCATTCAACCTGCCAGTGCAAGAGGAACAACACTCATCTCACTCTGAATATGTGCAAAAACTCAAGTCACGTCTCAAAGAAAGCTACAAGTTAGCTATGGACAAGGCTGCAAAGATGGCTCACAAGAACAAAATGAGGTTTGACAGACATGTAACTGCATCAGACTTGGAAGCTGGAGATCGGGTATTGGTCAGGAATGTCCGTATCCGGGGCAAACATAAGATTTCAGACAAGTGGGAACACACTGTGCATGTAGTGGTGAGAAGGGCAGGCAACCTCCCAGTATATACAGTTAAGCCTGAAAACAAAGATGGTCCCCTAAGAACACTACACCGGGATCTGTTGCTACCATGTGGCTACCTACCTGTGGAGGAAAGCAGTGAGCATGTACAGAAGCCAGTGTCACGCAGGCCAAGAACCCGTGCAAATCCAGCGCTAGAGGAAGAGAACTCCTCAGACGAAGAAGATGATTTGCTCATTCCTGTTTGGTTGAGTTCCCCTGTCCACACAGTGAGTGAGAGTCCTGTAAATGTTCCTGATATTGACAACCCACCTGTTTTTGACAGCCAATCTGATTTTGGCAACATAACTGATATGCCTAACAGTACTACAGATGATACTGAGTACTTATCTACCAATGGAGTCACACCGACCGAACAAGTGGATGAAATAACCTTAACTGAAACTGACTCACCTGTTGATGACCCAGACCTCCAAGAAAGGCAACTTCCATTTCAGGAGGCTGGCACCAGAGGTGCGAATTCTGAGGAGAGAGTGGAGGAGATAGTCCCAGTGGATACAAGGGAAAACATGGATACAAATGATTCTGTAAGGAGATCTGAGAGAAACCGTCGTCCGCCACGACGGCTTGACTATACGGAGCTAGGCAATCCTCTGATCACTGCAGCAAAATCATTCTTGCAAGGACTGTCTTCAGCTTGGGCCGATGTCATCAGTGATGGTGAAGAGCCTGCTTCGCCCTCTTCCTTGACCAGTCAAATAATCATCATTTAACTGTCTACCATGCACAGGGACGTGCATGAGTTCAGGAGGGGAGGGTGTAGCCCAGATGAAAAATATCATACTTATTCTCTTTATATTAACTGTCCACATCAACAAGCATCGTATTTCCTATGACCATTGAATGCACCTCTCAGTTCACCCCACGTGAGGGCACCTAGCTCAGCAACCAATCAGAGCCTACCCAGGCCGCATTGACCCTGTCAGCCAGGAAGTGAGGTGGAGGTGCATGGTGTCCCGGGTTTTTCTTATCTCAGCAAGAGGAGTGGAGGCATCTGCTACTCAAACCGAGAAATCCACGGACAAAAGAGAGGAAAACTCATGATTGAGAGGAAGGAAAGCCAGCCTACTTACCTGCTGGAAGTCCGGAGTCGAGTGGCTGGATGAAGGAGAGAGGCAACGTCGGTCAGGTTTTTTGGAGAGGACGGAAAAGTCCAAGGACCAGGACGATATTCTGGTTGTGATAGATGGCGAGCCAACCACTTTGAGGACGATCTACCCCAAAGAAGATACACACCACACACTCATACATTCCAGTTACACTCACAAGGACCTTTGAAGTTGGCTATCGCCAGCTTAACTCTAAATTCTTAAAGGGCCCCAACGAGTACTTTTATTTTGTTGAGTGTGCACACTATTTATTTTATTTTATACTTTATCTGTACAAATTGGACAAATACCTGTTATACTTTGTAACAATACAAGAGTGGCTACTCAAAAGTTAACATTGTGTCCAGGTCATTATTGCTGCTCAATACTTTGGCTCCATACGAATTTGGTGTCTTCTGATTCTGGCCAGGGTCTT